>NC_053451.1:32135492-33335492 GCF_015227805.2 Hirundo rustica | reverse complement strand
ATTACACATATTTTCCTAAAGAACTAGAAGTGCACACAACTGAATGACCACACATATTTATGTAAGTTGTTAATGTACTCCTGTAATCTAGCTCTTTTCAAAGATCAGCAGTGGAATCATGAGCAAATGTAGAAATGGAAAAGAATTTGAAATATGTGGGGAACAGATGTCATTTCATGGAAAATCTTGAAAAAATTATTAAACATTTAAAGTCAGTAAAAATAGAAATATTTAGAACACTGAACCTGTTCAAGCACACTTACAATGCTCTTAAAATTATTTATTTGATTGCCTGAAAAATAGACATCTTTTTCAGTTTGCTTCTCTTTCTTGCAGTAAAAGCACTGATACAAATTTTTTGGGGTATTTTTTTCTAATTAGTGTTTACACCTCTGTTTTTTTTCTGGTAAATGTATAACTTGTATAGAATGCTATATTCTACAATCTCTATATTGCACCAGCACAGCACAACCTTCTTCTGATCACTGGATTCTGACAGAAATTCTTGTTCCCAAGTGCTTCCCCCAGCAGAACAGACAGACAGCATAATGAAACAAAACAATGTGTAAACACAATGTACCCAGAATTAATGAGGTCTGTAGTCACAAGGTAAATAATGGAGAAAAAGAAAGCGGGATAGGCAAGGGGAGAAAAGCATATGGGTTCTGGATGACATTTTAATAACCTTGAGAAAAAGTGACATAAGAAACTGGTCTATTCTTATTCTGGCATTTGTCTTAGAATAAGGCCTAGGGACCTAAACATGCCTGAAGCTGAACCCTGTTTCTGCTACAGGAAGAAAATATACAAGATATCCCAAGATAGTCAACTCCTTGAAAAGGAATCTGACTACAGAAAAGAGTTTTGATCCAGGAGGATGCACAAAACTTACTTACTACCAGAACGTATTTTCTTGTAGGAGCAGAACAGAGTAAATAAACACAGGTCTCTTGCTGAAGAAAATTAAATACATAGTAATTAAAGCCCAAATTATATATTGTTCCACAAGGCACGAACATATTAAGGATATTGAAGCAATTTATGATAGTGCTATTTGTTGAAAATTCAGAGGAACATAGACCACATGTTGAACAAAAATGGTGCTACAAATTACAGGGTAAATAGAGGGGCAAAGAAACTTGTTAAGGTCAAAACTAATTAAAATAGGTTTGGGATTTATATTTACAAAGCTGTGGCTATGTCTGAGTTAGTCTCTGCTGTCTGTTCTTGTAGATCTCTGCAATCAGTGAAGGCATCTGTTTCAGCAAGATAAGGTTAATTTTATCATGGAATCATTTTTTCTCTCTGGGGACCATAAAGAGGCAGTAACTCAGGTGTATAAATTTGTACCTGATTAGCTAAATCTTGTAAGATAACTTTTGTATCCTGGGTTCACATCATGCCAGACGGGAAAAACCTCCAACTTTTAAAAGTGTCTGGAGCCAAATCAAAATCATTCTCACAATAGGATTTTTTGCAAACCCACGAGGAGGAGTCTTGAACTTAAATCCTTTGCAGCCAGCTTGATGCAGATCTATGTACTTTTCTTTTTGCGAGGTAAATGGGTGATGTTGGATAAGAGGACCTTGACTTCTAGATGTAAGAGCAATAACTTGACTCATCTGTTCAGAAAAAAAAAAATCCACTGAGCAGGGACATGTGAAACAAATAGAGAGAAAAAAGAAATTATCCATAATTCCTAAAGTTTTAAGCAGTTTTCTCTGGTGAAAGCTACTAAGAGGCAAGTAGAGGACAGATGACGCTACTGCTCCTAGAGCTGCAGAAGTTACTTGTGATGCTCCAGCAATATCAAGAGCTTTATTTATACAGTATGTGCTTTTAGGAAAGATATGTTCTGTATACCTGTATCTGTTTTCTCAGCTAAGTGCAAAAGAAATAAAGTATTCAGAAGAACTATATCATGTTCATGATCAGAACATAAGTATACTCTTAAATGGACAACTGCCTTTCAGATCATCATTGGTTCTTACTTCACAGCAAAAGTATTTATTTCTTAGCTGGTCCTAAGTATAAGGAAAAACTAATCTTAGCCCGCTGTAAGATGACCCTAGTGCAACACATATCTTCAAACCCTTAAGTTCACTTTTAGATGTGTCTGTTTCTAGAGTTGATTTAAGTGAGGGAACAGATTTGTAGAAGAGTGGAATAACTGAGAGAGAGCAATATATTAAACTTTTGATTGATGTGTGGCAGGATGCCTCTTAATTTACTGTATGTGTGCATGTTGGCCAAACTCACTATGATTGCTTTGAGATAAATGAACAAATCCTGCCAATGTGTATCAGTACCTATTTGCAATACTCACATCCTTCACAGAGCGTTCTGCAAGGCTGACAGGCTGAAATTCATTCATAAGTGTGTATATTGACAGGAACAGAATAGGAACATAACACAGACAAGAAATAATACCATCTGTTATATCCATCTTGGGAGGTAACAAATGGAAGAAAAACTGGGTGCCTAACGATTCAGTGACAACAGAGGTAATAAATATAGAGACTATGGTTGTAGACATCTCCACTTGTGCTAGAGCCCTAAGTACCTTTCTTTCTCAGTGGAAAAGTATAATTTACTGGTATTCACTGTGCCTTACATATCCTCATTAGCTAATTGAAGAAAAATAGCAGGCAAGAACCCACAATTAATGAGATGAGTGTCATCCCTGTATTTGTATTCTGTTAGGAACAAGGGCAAGGTTGCTTTCAGAACTCCTGAGCAGACAAGGACAGAGTAACTAACCAATTTTAGTGGTTGCTAATTTTATTTTCAAAGAACAAAAATACCCTTTATTGTAAGAAGAAACTTCTCCTAGACCGCCAAACTGTGAGCGCGAACCTAATTATTCCAGTTTCACAGATGTGCACTGATGCTGCTGCATTTCCTCTAGCACAACTAAATGAAGGGTGCAGATACACAGCTTACAGCGATGCTACTGCTACAGAGCACAACACGCAGCAAGCTGTCAGACTTAGCAAGTTGGGAAATACGGGCCTGTTTTAGAAACCAAAAATATAATCTCAGTAGTGCATGAGCACAACCCTGAACTGAGTGTTCAGTGTGCCACATTCAGTAATTACTTTTCTCAGTATGACTGCCATTGCTGAGAGTGTAGAGCAGCCATGAGGTCAGGTCTGTGGGGCTGTGGGTTCGTGATCTGAACAGCCAAATCGTGTTAACCACTGCACCTGTCAAAGCAGCCTGGTCCGCTCCAAATCGATGGAGCCAGTAGCACAGCAACACCCTGCATGTTGTGCTATCATTGTGATTAGAGGGAAAATGGCAAGAGACAGAGAAAATAAAAATAAATTTGTAATTCAGTAGGTGTTTTGAATTCATAGGTTTAGCGAGAGTTCTCAAATGTATGAAACAAAACCAAACATGGTAAGTTCAACAATGTAGCAACTGTAGTAACAACTATCATTTAAAACATTTGAAATAACATTTTCTCCTGTTTAATCATTAAAACAAACAAACAAACAAACAAACAAAAAATCTCAGAAAGCACCTGAAAGTTTTGAAATAGTACCTCCCTCCCCAAGTACTTTTGAGTATTCCAGAAACAGATTTATGTTGATATATCTCTTGCTGGTTTTAATCAGATTCTTACAGGTTCTTATATTAACACTACGTTTGTGTATTATTTTCTCTATGAACTCACTTTTCTTGCAACATACAGACAGAGGTTGTCATTACCTCCAGTACCTCTAGCTCAGGGGGAAAGAAAAAAAAGAAAAAGAAAAAAAAAAAAAAAAAAAAAAAAGGAGCAAAACTTTACTCAGAAATCACAAATCTCAAAGCCAAAACTCGCTTGTAAAGTTGCAGCCTTTCCAGTATTGGATTTTTAACACTAGATGGTACTCTCTGAAGGTATAAATTGCAGTACCACATGACTCAGGTGGTTATTTCAAAGTAATCAAGATGTATTTGTTTTTTATAAAATCCATAATGAGATTGTCTAAGGCTCAGTTTTTCCTTAGAATAAGAGCTCATTTGGAAGAATGAATTCTGACCTAATTTTTTTTAAAGTTTTTTCAGTTTAGGACTTATTAATATCTTATTAAGAAGCATACTTGACTAAAGAATTTCAGCATTTGAGCACTCAGAAGTCATAAAGAACACTTACTCTGTGTGTTTTTTAACCTCTGTGTTTAGTCACCTGTGCTTGACTGTGAACTGTTGGATGTTAGCTGCTGGGTCTTCAGCATTAGTGTGCTTCATCAGAATTTCCAGTGAAGGAAATGAGAATTTATAATACATAAATCTGTATGATCAAAATCACACTCTGACATCCATGATATTTCTCATGTAGTTACTTTACCAAGTGTGGCTTTGCTGAGTTTATATAATTTGAGATTCAGTACTAAACACTGTGCTTAAATTTTGAAATTCTTCGAACACAAAAAGAAAGCTGGAGTTTCCAAATAGTGATAGTATAATTACAAAAATAAAATAAAATAAAATAAAATAAATATATATATATATATAAAACTTACAACTAGTACATTCATGGTTTTGTGGGATTGCTATTTCAATTGCAATTAAGGACTGCTCATGAGTAAATGACTGAAAATTATTAGTTAAAACAAGCTAAATTACTTTTTGTGTTGTGTTAGGAAAGGGAGTGAGAGTTAAAGTAGACAAAGTAGAAAGCCTCTGGGAGAATTTATTTAACAAGGAGACCACTGACAAAATATTAAGTACCCACTGAAACTTTGATGAATTGTACCTATAGTTTGCATTTTCTGAATTGAAGACAAAATATGACAGTCATTATGCCAAAATAAAACAAAAAGTGGAATAAGAATTTTAAAAATTCTCTGCAAGACACTTTATAGACTTCTTTTCCTTTGATTCAACAAATTTGCTGGACAGAGATTGAAATGGGATAATTTACCTTTGAAGTCAAAGCGTAGGAAAAAAATTTATTATCCCAAATCCACAGCATCAGGAATTCCACAAAATTTTTGCCATGTCTTTAGTGGTTTTCTTCATACTTTGAACCACAATATGCTGCTGAAGAACATACAGAATTTGTCAGCTTTGTTGTTGACAGCTGTAGTGCAGCCATTAAGGAGTTTGCTCATTTAAAACTCTTCACTCCAGGTCTTCCTTTACATCATATGATTAAGTTCTGCACTTCTTTCCCCCCGTCTCAAGTTCGTGTTTTTCCATCTATTTAGATATAGCTGTCTATGTATTTTCAGCCTGAAATCTATTAATCTACTTACTTGGAGTATATTTCTGAGATATAAGGGCATTAGAAATGTATCAGGTTAAAGGTACAGGGCAGTGTACCCATTGGCTTTCAAAAAATCCATCACTGAATCTCCCAATAGTACAATAATTGCACAATGCTGCTAGGAAAAAATTGAGCTGTATAGAACAATATTTTGCATGTCTTTGGTTGATTAAAGTTGAACTCCTTGACATGTGTGAAAACCTTGTCATTACCTGTAAAGGTCTCTTTGCTTTTTTTTTTTTTTTTTTTTTTAATTAGTAATCATAATATTATGAGCAACAGGTAACATCTGGCTCTCCTGGCTGCATCTGTGAGTTGCCATATCTATCACTAAAATGTGTAAATGTGGAAATGTAGGAGAAGGAAGGGGACTTGTAGAAGAAATTCCAAAGTGAAACAGTGCTTTATGCTGAAAAAATTGTCTTTCTTGCTCCATAACTGGAGTTCACAGTGTAAAATATTACCCCATCCAAATGCTAGTAAGTGACTGAAAGGAAAGCTTCAAATTTTCTCCTCCTTTTCTCCTGGTAGTACGTGTAAAGCATTTGGTTTATATTGTTATTTGTATCCTAAAGAAAGCACTTCAGGGCTGTAAGCACATATGAGCTTGTACATTTTAGTAGTTTAGTAATTAAGCTGGCATTATAATGCATGTCAACAATCACAGCAGGCTTTAATGAAGGCCCCTATTAGAACAAATATTGAAAGAACACCAGGGTGGTAGTCACAGATTAGCGGTACTGGCATTAGCAAATGGACATTGTGAACTCAGGTAAGAAAACCTAATTTATTAGTTAGAGTAATGATAATGCTGCTAGCTCCCCGTGATAGCTAATTAGAGGTGCCAGATAGCGTTGATTCACTTAAGGATCTGTTGCTGTTTTCTATTACAGTTCTAGAATATACTGCTGTACTGTACAAAAATGATTAAATTAGGAAACAGGTCTTTAAAACAAATCTGTATAACTCCAAAGCAAGATTTAACAAAAATAGTTTAAACAGTAATATATTAATAAATTAACATAAATGCTCCCAAGAGAGCTGTGAATCTCTAAAACTCACTCTAACTGGAACAAAAACTAGCTGCAAATCCTTGACACAGAAAAAATAGGCCCATGAACGAAAGATGAAAAGTGGGCTCTTCCCTTTAGGCTTGTTCTCAGAATAATGGCTTTAAGTGGCTCAAGCTCTTCCAGTCCTGGAATGACAGAATGGTTATGTTTGGAAGGCACTACTGGAGGCCATCTTGTCCAGCTCAAGCAGGTGCCCCAAAACCACCTTCCTCAGGATTGTGTCCAGACTATTTTTGAGTATCTCCAGAGGAGGAGGCTCTACAACCTCTCTGGGAGACCTGTTCAATGAAGTATTAGTAATTCCCTCTGCAACCTTAAGTAGAAGATTTTATGTTTTAGTCCATCTGAAACTTAGTCCTGTCAGAAACTCCTGATGTCCCTTCTTATGCTCTACTATATTTACCAAAGCTTTACCTCCCAGAGAGCCTCCTCTATCTGGGCATCTTCTGTAACCTTTGTGAGGAAAAAGGTTCTTCTCCTTCATCTTTCCATCTGGTCCCGAGTGCAGCAGCTGAGACAGACCAGACAGCTCTTGCTGCGCAGTCACACTCTGATGGTAAAATCCGACTCTTAGCCCTGCCTTTTACACAGTTTGCGGCAAGGAGCAAAAGAACATAAACATTTTAAGATGCCATATGAAAGAAAAAAGCAGTAATTCCTTTGACACTTCTGACTTAGCATGCTGAATACTTTGACTGTATACTTTCTTGATAATGTGTGATGTTGAAGATTTATACATCATATCATCTTTGGGCCTCTTGGAGTTCATACATTAATAGTTCTGCTTGATTTTGGTGTCAAAAAAGAGTTTTCAGTGTTTCTAAGAGTATTTTTGTTAAAATGAAATTGTATCAAACCATTCCTCTGCTGATAGCTTACAAAAAACATACGACAGTGGATTGAGTTATTGGGCTATGGAAAATAGGAAAAGAATTCTAAGGAAAGATAACATATGAATTAATGGGCATATGAAATAGATATCCTATACAAGTGTGACCACCAAGGTCCCTTGGCACAAGGGAACATTATTGTGGTCCAAAGAAGTTCTTACTGTCTGCTTTGACAATCATGTGCATGTTGAAGTGTTCCAAAGTACTCATTGACTTGATAGCTGATTCAGAGGAGTCTATTTGGTCAACAATTCGTGCTCCTGTAGATTTGCATTATAAGACAGAAAAGCTTCCCAGGAAACACTAGAATGTCTTAGGTCAACCACCACTATGTTATGCCACAAAGGATTTATTTCACTTAAATCTTTCTGAATTCTGTTCTAAAAGTGTGTGGATAGGTTTATTCAGTGATTTATTCTGATTTTTTCCTAAACTAATTTATGAAAGAAAGGAGATAAGATGTTAAAGATTCACAAAACATGAAATTCCTTCCCTTTTCCATTACAACTGATATTGTACCTTTGTCGGGATACGTGTTGAGCTGAGGACACAACTTCATATACAAACCCTAGCTGCATCCCAGTACCACTGACATCTCTTCATGAAGAAGACTCAGTATCTAGTCGCTGAATTCACACTGTATTGTTAAAATAATCCAGCTGAAATTTAGTCACAAGTTGTGTATAAAGATATTCTCACTAAATAAGCAGAGAAATGGAAAATTAAAAATGTTAGACTCGACCAAATACCTAATTCCTGAAAAAATTGATTGAATTCCAATTTGAACTAGAACTGAAATACTATTCAGGCTCTCCTGAGACTACAAAATGTCTCCTAGTGTATTCAGAATTAGTTTTTCCTCTGAAAATCTTTTTTTTTTTTTTTTTTTTTTTTCCTCTGAAAATCTTAGATAGAGGAGACTCACCTGAAGCATCTCCCACATAAGCTATGCCAGAGCTGCATTTCTGAAGTGCGTGGGAGAATTGGGTAGGAAATAACTGGGGCCTGGAAGTACTCCTTGCCAGCAAAACTTAAGTTCTGAACATGCCAGAAGTATCTAGCAGAAATCATTAAGAAACACTCAAATATAGCTTCTAAAAACAAAAGTCTAACCAAAGTAGTGAAATGAGAAATTAGACCAGTTTCCAAACAATATTGTCCTTTGAAAATCATCAGTCAGTTGTAGCATCTTCAAAACTTGGACATGCCTATTTTTAAATCTAGGAAGCAAGGATTAGTTGTAACAGTCACTCAGTTTCTCTTTACTCAGCCACATGGTTAAAAAGACAAATATGTTTGGATGTATGCTTTGTATGCTTTCTGGTGACATATCCAGTGGTAGGTGTATCTTTGGGCATATATTATGCTGTTAATGCAGTCACCAAAAGCAGAGGGAGAATCAGCTATGATCATCTACATGAATTAAATAGAAGACATTTAAAATCAATAAATGAGGTGATGGGATACCTGGCATGTCTTACAGGAATTCTAGGAGTTATGGTTAAAGTCAGAAAGAGTTGCAATAAAGGTTAAATGATGGACAAAAGAGAAAGCATTGGTGCCAGGTGGGATGGAAAAAAGAAAAAAATCACCTTTTTCATAAGGATGTGTACCAGTGTGCAGGACAACACTGTTAACTAGTTCATACTGAAAAAAGCCATGAGATCATAGACTAGAGAGAACAATTCAATATTTTCTAGGGACTACAGTACATGTCCTACTTTTTTTTAACTTTCATCCCTGTGATCCTAAATCCTTCAGAGCTATGTGAGTTAAGCCTGTTTTAAAAACTGTTGACTCTACTGGAAATCCAAGGATCATCCCAAATTGCTTTAGGCAATTTCAACATGAAGTTAAAACAGCCAGTTCTGAGATAGTAAGGTGTGGAACAAATAAAACTTCTGTTCAGCAAGGGCATTACTCCAGAGACCCAGCCTCAGAATTGCTTGGACTTCTGCTTTTTTGCACTAGGTTTGGGAATGAGTATTAGATTTACATGCTAACGTGACCCCAAATTCACTTCTTAAAAAAAAGGTGCAAAATACCCCACATGGGCTGCAAAATGAATGAAGCAGAAAATCTTTGTACTGCTGAGAGAAAAACACAATCCTGATCAAGTCCAGAGGTAGCAAAGATATCTGGAATTTTATCAAATCACCTAAAGTTATTAAGGTAAATAAAACCCTCTTGCATTTTCCCAGTTAGGGGAATGAGGAAGAGAAGAGAGGTTGTGAAAGAGGAGAGCTACACAGATGGTGAAGGGTCTAGAGGTGAAGCCTTGTGAGGAGTGGCTCAAGTCTCTTCGTTTGTTTGGCCTGGAGAAGAAGAGACTGAGGGGAAACCTCACTGTTGTGTACAGATTCCTCACAAGGGTAGGCAACGGGGCAGGCGCTGATCTCTTCTCTTTGGTGACCAGTGACAGGACCTGAGGGAATGGCCTGATATTGTGTTAGGGGAGGTTTAGGTTGGATATCAGGAAAAGGTTCTTCACCCAGAGGGTAGTGAGGCTCTGGAGCAGGCTCCTCAAGAGAAGTGGTCACAGCACCAGCCTGACAGAGTTCAAGAAGCATTTGGATAATGCTGTGGGGCATGTTGTGGGACTCTTGGAGTGTCCTTTGCAGGGCCAGATGTTGGACTCAATGAACCTTATGGTTCCTTTCCAACACAGGATATTCTGTTATTCTATGATTCCATGTTTCTTGCACTTTCACATCTGTAGTTTTGCTCCTCTATAGGGTTAACAATAGGAAAGTGGGAGGGAAGACAAAAATACAGGAGACATGCGATTTGAAAAGGAAATACTGCAGTGCAAGGAAAGCAGAGCTGACTTATTTGATGTAGCTGCTGAGTTATTCAAGGATGTGGCCTTCTGCCTGCCCTGTCATCAGATATCTTCGAAAGATCCCCAGTGTGAAAGACAGAGTGGGTCAAAAATGACCCATCTCAATTCGCATTATATTCTTTTTCATTGTAATCTGATTATCTGGTGCTACCATGTGTCAAAGTGAAATTGTTTGACAACTACATCAAATTCACAGGACCACAGGAGAGTATTAGGAAAAATATGTGCTTCATTCAGCACTTTCAACCTGCCTTGGGGACTGAAACCACTTTTTTTGGTTTCTAATCTCTTGCCCTTACAGTACAAATAGCTAATATCTTGAATAACTCTAATTAAACATCACACTGTGGAAGGTATGACTTGTCAATAACAGGTTGACTGGTACAGCCATGTCCTGGAAACAGGAATGCAAGGGGCTGTGATGACTGAAAAACATCTAGCCTTAATTTTTATGTTTAACGGCTTGACTGACAATGAATGTAGAATCTACCAGAAGAGTGGGAATATGGATTGTTTATTGATTAAAGACAGTTTAGAACCAAGTGATTATGTCCTAGCAAGACCATTTAATTCTGGCCATATTTTTCTGACTGCACAATAGTTTATAAAATGTTTTTACACATCAGGAGTTCATTTAAGGTTTTTTGTAATTATCAGATCCTTATTTTCCTTCAGTGCAGTACAAAGAACTCACAAAACAGAGAGTTTAAGTTAAAGGTGTTATTTTAACAGAACACTCAGAAGCTGCTGCAGGCACAGGCCCAGAAATCCAATACAGAACATAAATTATTTACTTACAACTGCATAATCAGGGTCATGCTGAAAGAGGCACCCAACAAACAGCAAGGTGCTGTGAGAGGTGCTGTCAACATTTCTGTTAATAGACTGACTCTCAATTTTTGTCCCAGCATGTGTGTTGGCTATTGTGCTGCTGGAGATGATGTCTTTCAGATGAGACGGAAAATTAGCTTCTGACTACATGTGGTCACTAATGATCCCATGCCAGCCTCTGTAAGAGCAGGAGATAACCCAGGTGTCCTTCGGTTCACATAATTGCATTTTGCTGATCTAAATTTCACCCGTGGTTTTAATCAGATATAATATTCTTAACTTGCTGCTCTAACCCGTTATGTAGGTTCACTGTTTATGGATAAGGTACTGCCATTTCAGGGAGACATGAGTCTTTATATTTGGGATAAAAGTGTTTCACAGAACTGTCCCATTGTTATTGCTATAAGGACACAGTCGTTGACATTTTGAAGAACGACATGGGAAGGCCATTGTGCCACCAGTGCAAAATGAAGAGGGGAAAATTCCACTAAATTTTAATTTACTTCTTTTCCAACAAGCTATTAAAATAAATATATCACGAATTTAAAACACTTGAAAAGAAGATGTGTGCCAGTGAGGAGAAAAGAGCTTAACTATATTCCTAAGCCTCCCGATTTTTAATCTAATTTATATTTGTAACTTAAATCCTGTGAACCCTGGGCAGATAAAGTAGGGGGGAAAAAGTGAATAAAATAATAAATCAGATATTTTCCTAGGTTGTCGTCACATGAAAGAATCATAAATCCTTCTTGGTCCAGCCCTAAAAGTGACCAGAAAGGCTGAATCATGAAAATTTTATGAAACTTTTATAAGGATGTGGGATCGGTACAGCGACATTTGCTTGAACTTCATGCTGAGACATGAATTTTCTCTCCCCAGCCCCAGGAAATGCTCCAGGCCAGGTTGGATGTGACTTGGCCTGTTGTAAGATGGCCCAGCCCATGGCAGAGGGCTGGAACTAAGTAATCTTTAAGGTCTCTTCCATCCTAAACCATCCTGAGGTTCTTTGATTCTATGACCTGCGCTCATGTGTGCAGCTCCTTTACTGCCTCTTATATTGGTGTTTTTAGTTTAGAAAATCAGATAGTAACAAGTCTTCCAACCCACCCCTCACAAAACCTGTAAACTACGTGTGATACACAAAGAAATCTAGATGCCAAAATACTCCCAAGGGAGATCAGTAGACACTAGCAGTAAATTAGACTAAATAATAGTTTGCAATGTGACAGTTCAGAAAACATGACTGAAAGCTGTGTACACAGAAGTGTCATGTCCTTGATCAGGATTCTCTGGGTAGTATACTTTGCACCTGAAATACTCTGTATAGACAGTTCCTGTCAATAACCAATGAGGAAATCAAACAACAACAAATCCTCAGTCAAGCTGGCAGCTGTTCATGGAAGGCACTGGAAAGGATTCATGATTAAGTGGCTGAAATGACTGAATAATGAGGAGTAATTAGAAGGCTAATTTATGACTAAACATTTAATTTTTATGATGGAGGTCAATGGGAGTTTAATCATTAACTGTGAAGGAAGATTTATCAGTCCTCAGTAGAAAGTTATTTACCATTATTTTTGCCATCATCTTAGCAGAAATTACTTTGATATTTATGAATTGTAGGCAAAAAAACCCCCTTTCATATGAGGGCTGTAGTTGGAAGAAAAGAGACAAGACTTTTGTTCAAAAGCAGATCTTCCCACTGGTATTTCCTACAAAAATGATCCAAATCCAGGCAGTCAGCATGTGGGTAAACTGCAGCAACCAGGACTTGTAGAAAGAAGTAACTAAGGTGAAACCTCCAGTGACTAGATGATCAAACAGGACTGAACTTCCTCTATGATTATTTTATATGACTTTATGTGATCAGTATCAAAGTGGATTGTTCCATGAGGACAACAGAGTATTATTTTCATCTCTAAGTTCTTTCAGGCAGCCGGAGTAATTTGAGAATAACCATGACTCTCTTTTATTAGTGTGAAAATGTCTCTTTCAGATTTCATATTTGATGGCAATTTCAGCAAGGTGATTTTTCTTAAAACAATACTTTTGCATTCCGACCAAAAAAACCCCACAAAAAAAAACCAAAAAAAACCCAAAAACAAACAAAAAACCCCAAAACACCAAAAAAGTTTTTGTTTATTTCTACTAGCATAAAGCACATCCTGCCTGACTTCAGATTTTTATTGTACGGCTGCTCCATTAGAATAAGTAACCTTAGGTGTCACTATGATCAGTGAAGAGTAGAAAAATACAGAGCATGATTCATATGATGAACTGCAGTGTGGGTTTTTTTCTAAAATGGGAAGAATAAAATGCCAGAGTTTTTTAGTCTTCTTTACTGATTATTGATTCCCAATAACCATATCACATATATGTGAGATTAAGTGAATCCCACCCTTATTCAAACATGAAAATATTAGCTGATATAACTAAAGCCATGGCTTTTTCTTCCTTGAAGAAAAGAGAGAAGGCTGTAATGGAATTAAGCTGGAAAAGTTCCTGAGCAACCCTAGATGCACTCGCTTGGAGCATGAATTTGAAGTAGATGACCAATAGTAATCAGGCCATCTCATGTGGTTCTGTGAAATAAATCACACTAGCTGTAAGCAAAATTCCTCAGAACAGACATGGTGGTGCATCAGTACTTTCATAATCAGTACAATTCATAAAAAAAATGCAAAGGACATATCTGAATGTTTGTTTTGTCATTACTTCCTCTAGTTTCATCAAAGTAAAACATGAGAGGGACCCTGTTCATCTGTTTTAGGCATGTTGCCTATTTCCTCTGAGAGATAAAGTTCAGCCTTCTTTGTTTTCATGCAAAATTTCATACGCTTTTTATTACCTCTTGAATGTATTTTCTCAATTAAAAAATGCTTAAGATTGTTATTCTTCACATGATCCAATCTGAGAAGCATTTAGGAGACATTTTTAAACCACATCCTTGGTTTGGTAAAAATTAAGCCTATTATTAAGTTGATTTGTTGACAAAATTAAGTCAGAAGGAGAAAAATAGGCTCCAAACTTCACAAGAGCAAAAGGTGTTTTTTATTTTCAAAGAAATAAATCCAAGCTCCTATTTGAAACACTGTTTAACAGCAGTAGCATAACAGACCTGAACTGTTTCTAGTGGTTCTTAGACTTTGCCTATACACAATATATACATATGTTAAAATATGTATATATTTAAATATATACACATATATATCATATATATATGATTTTAAATACACAATATATCATATGTTAATGAAAAGCAGGCATTTAGTTCTGGGAAAGAAAGTAAACAAATTAAATGAGTGTTTCTCTTTTTTACAAAGGGAAATCATGGGCACCATTTTGATGTTATTAATTTTATCTTCAGAATTTCTTATTTCACCTTCTTTCTAGCACGTATTTTACCACTTAATTTTGGGTTTACACAATAGAAACTGTCTTCAACCTCTATTAAAGCAGTACATAGAGCTTTCAGACAGAAATCAGTGCCCCATTGCACTAAGTATTGTCCACAACAAAAAGATCATCATAATCTCCAAGAATAAAAGCTAGAAAATTTCCTTTCTGATATCCATAAAGATTTTTCTGAATGAATGTTTTTACATGACAAAAGACCACAAGACTATTGCAGACAAATTATCTGCAATCTTATGAGTTTTATTACTTATGTATTTAGCAAATAAACCTCACATCTGTGGCTGTTGATTACTACTCTCATTATTATGCAGAAAAGTAGGCCTTTCTTTTGGCTAAGCACTTATGCTTATTTTATTTTTCAAGATGTGTGCAAGCTAATGGTATGCTAATCAGGGTAATGATTTCAAAAAGACACTTTAGTAATCCTTTTAATTAAAAAAAGAGCTCATATTAATTAAGAGGAAGCCCATTATTATTTATCATTATGGTTAAAAGGCATATTTACTGCAGTCTGTCCTCTAATTCAAATTATTAAGAAAACTGTGATATAATAAGCCCAACATCAAAGTTGTATTGATGAATGCTAGTATGCTAGTACTTTTTTAAAGTGAACCAAACCTTTTTTCTTTTCAGATGAATGGAATATATCAGTCATAAGGAAATGTAAATGTGTCTTGAAGTCTAATTCAAATCAATTATATAATCCAAAAGATAATACAGCTCCAAGAATGTTTATCTTGTAGTTCATGTAGGCTTTTTGTTTTTGCTTGAGAAAAAAATAGTAATTTTTATTGAACATTATTAAGAATTTTTTGAAGTCGTTCTTTGGAATATACCAGAGACAGAACTGCTTAAGGACCTTGAGGTCACAAGTGAATTGATTAAACCAATAGGAATCTTCCCATTACATTGGATAGTGGTGATCTACATTCCAAGATGAACAGCTGTTTACTTGTGCCCATGGATGACAAAGCCAAATTTTTTTCTTCTCCCATGCTCTAAAACTGGAAGCAGGTAGTGTCTCCAGAGAGATATATATTTACCAGTCTATCTCCCTGGCTATTTAAAAGTCTGTTTTGGGCATGCCCCATCTAATGCTCGCAACAGAAATGTTTGGCTTGTGATCTCTGGGCATTCACACAGCAGCTGTTTATTCAGCTTTTGTACTTAGAGTCTGCAAAGCACCTGGCATCATGTTGCAACTTCCAGAGTGAACCCTGGTAAACCACAAGCAGAGGCTTTCTCATGTCTGCCATCCAGTGACCTCGAGACTGGTAATTCACCTGACACTGTAGAAACAGCCCTCAGTTCCACCTAACGTATTTGTGTTTGTATCTGCTGTCAGCCAGGTAAATGCCTTAATTCATATCCTGATATTTGAATAGCTCTTTCCTCCCAAATTAAAACATTGTCTGAGATTAACAATAAATATTTACGTCCACAAAGAGAGCAAATGTGGTAGTGTACCTAATTCTATATCCTTTTAATTTGGGCATATAGGAAAGGAGAGTTAGAGGTCAGTTCAGGTTCAGTAAATAGTTAATACGACACTAAAAATATCCAGTTATATCCTGGATTGCCTTTTTTTTTTTTTTTTTTTTTCAGTCTTATATGGAATATTTACTTCTAAAACAAAACAAAAGGATATTTAGAAGGTGGCTAGGCCAGGAAGTATTTTAAATAATCCAGCTAACAGATGTGTATTAGAACCTAGGTGACCTGGTGACTACCAGTTTAGAAATGGCTTCCTTCCTATTTTTCCAGATATGATCCATAAGGAAGGACTGGTTTATGTTCCTGTCTCCAAGGGAAGCCTGATTCTTGTGAATCCAGAGATGACAGAAAATGTAGGAGACATTGTCATCCCCCAGTTTGAATTGGTTTCCAATTGCACATCCTCATTCAAATTGATTCATAGTTATTCAGCTTGCCAGGGGCCTCCATAAGGCAGAAGACATTCATTTCTGGAAGCTTGGAATTGGTTTAGTTCTTTGCTGAGTTTGGACATTCATTACACCAGTCAAATTGAAGTTGCTCCTTCATTCTGCCTTGGAGACCTCAGTCTAATATATAATTGTGATAAAAGTGTTCTGTGCACTTCTATGACCAAAAATTTGTAGAATGAAAGCTTTCTGTAGGTTTGGGAATGAGAACTATGAGAGGACATGCCAATATTTTGAGTGTAACATAAATTAGTAATTCTATCTGTATCCTAAAAAATTGGCAAAAAATAAGATATGATGGTCAAAAGTCATTCTAAGAATAATTACTTCAGATAGGATGAAATGACAGAGCAATGCCTGTTATATTCAGTACTTTTTCTGCATGAAGGGTAATCTACATACTATCTTTAAATAATTGAGGAGGCATGAAAATCTTCTTTATGTTCTGCCTTCTATGAAAGTGTTTTCCTGTTTCCTTCCCATAAAAATCAAATAAATATTACCTAGTTCTTAGAGTTTGTATGATTATTGACTCCCTCATAATGCATTTCACCAAAATTCATTGCATAGAATTTTTATGATGCTGTACAGATGGCTGTTAAGAAACATGGCAGAAAAATTCCATGGTTACAGAAAATGCAATCCTGTCATCCCAGACTGGTCAACAGACTTCTCTGCCAAGACTGTGATTAGCTCTTTTGATATACTTATGCATTGACTTTTATTATTGCAGCTAGACCACTTAAATTTAGAGGCCACAAAAAGAGTGGAAAAATAAAATAAAATAAAATAAAGTAAAGTAAAATAAAATAAAATAAAATAAAATAAAATAAAATAAAATAATAAAATCACCAAAATAAACAAAAAAGCAGTAGTGCAAAGAGGAAAGAAACAGATGAGAAATTCTTGTAATTAAGTGCACATTTCCATTTTTGGCCATGAATGACCACCATTATATCTACACATGGAGGGGACCTGCTGAGACTGAGGATTTAGAATAATTTAATTTTAATAGCAAAGCAGAGAAGAGTTCTTAAACCACTACAAAAAATGTTAATGTGCATGGCATATTGTGAGACCCTTTAAGATCATCCTCAATAAAAGGATGAAGGATGAAATGAAGGTTTAGCCTTCAGAGCTGAGTGTTTTGCTTATTTAAGTGAAATCCCAATGATTCCCTATTTAAGGGAAAAAAAAGAAAAAAAAAAAAAGAGGAGTGATTGGTAGCATCAGAACTTATTTGGGCCGCTTGTAGGGCTTGGCAGGGCTGACTGTAACACAACTCTTCCTTGCTGACTTCCTCTCAGGTCTTCACATTCCCTTCACTGTAAGAAATGACCAGCACCTATGGAAATAAACTGTCAAATTCCTAAATAATCTTCTTCCTGTTTGAATTAAGAGTCTTGATTTATATAATTTATATTTATATTATTTTCAGACTTTTATTAATTAATTATTCCATCAAAATCCATGCCTTGTTTTGCCTTTGAAAAAGAGCCCTTTTTTTTGATTGTTGGTATTGTTGGGTTTTGGGGGTTTGTTGCCTTTTGTTGTTGTTGTTGTTGTTGTTGTTGTTTTCTGGGAGGGAATTTATTATTTATGAACTTAATTAGTTCTGTTTTCTTCTCTATGATCCTGGACAGAAACTTGACTGAGCATCTTCTGAACAAAAACATGCAGTTTTACAACTGCTGCTGCTGCTGCTGCTCCTGCTATGTGGAGCTATTGGTAGTTGTACAGTCGGAAGTTAATCTTACAAGAGAATGGAAAGATTAAAATACAGTGTGAACAACTGAAAAATATTGTTATTTTTGCAATGTTTTTATTGGTGAAATAATTTAAAAGTTTTTATGTTTAAGCATGTAACAAAAATCCTTAATTTTAATAGTGTTTGAGTATCCATCAAAAGTAATTTAGTAAGTGTTCATATTTAATAGATGTAAATATTCTATATTATAAGATGCTTGCTTCTTCCAGGCTACTTTCAGTACTGTAAGAGTCATAATGAAATGTAATTTAATGAACCTCAAAATACCAAATAGGTGGGAATAAAAAGATTCATTTTAGGCTTATAAATTTTTCAGTCAGCTCAAAATTTTGTCCATACAGAACAAATTAATTGAAATCTATTGGGGGCTATATAAAGAACAAATTAATTGAAATCCATTGGGGACTATATAATCTACTTATGTTCTGGAGTAGATGTAAGTTCTTCAGGTACTTTCACACATTTCAAAGAGATGTGTCAAATATTCAACAAAGAACAAGTGTTTCAGTACTTAAATTATAAATGTCTGTGCATTGGAAGTCTCTGTAATCCATTCCTTCTCAGTATGTTGTTGTCTGAAAAGAAGTGTCACTGACCCTGACAGCACTATGAATTTGCTCCCAAATCTCATTCTTTTGGTGAAATATAATATGCCTAAAGTCATGGGTGGTCATTTGCCCTGTCTTTATACAAATATTTTCCAATACCCAGTAAGCTGGACACCAGTGAAATGGAACTTGAATTCAGTCTTCTAATTAATCCAAAACATAAAATCTGTGCTAAACTGAAATAGTGGTATTCAGACCAGCTAATTCTGCATGAAAAAGTAAAATTTTGTGTTATTATGTCTCTACAAATCCCTTTGCTTCAACCACATTCAGGAACAGAAGCAGTAAGGGCCATATAGGCTTCATAAATTGAGATCAGAGTCCTGTGGGTTTCTTGGAAATATAATCCATTCAAAGTATCTGTTTTCATGTTCTTACACTGTCTTGAAAGTTTTACACTTGCACAAGATAATCCTATCATTAAGATCTGTTATACTACGAAAAAACATTTAACAACCTTTCAACTATAGAAAGATGCTTGGGAAATATGAAGACTTTTCACGTGATGGACTAGTTCTTCTGCAGTGAGTCAAGAGCATAAGCCCTCCAACCTCTTCCTGACTGAAGTGATGATAACACTACAAGCTCTGAAAGAAGAATAAAAAATGTTGATCAGAATAGTTTGTGACGTACACAGATAATTGATATGCTTTATCTTTATACTTTGCACTTGAACCTCCTCTGGGTTCAATCCACTTTTTACACTGCGCTAAAAGTTCTTCAGTGTCTACTGCTGCTATTGAGCATCAACAATTCTCCTTAACAGATAAAAAATATGTATTAATGACTACAATCATAGTTAATATTACAGACAAAGGGAGATAGTGGGTGGATAGTTTAGAATTCATTTACTTTCACAGATTCACTAAAGCCTTTTGACTAAACAATTTATATTAAAATATCAACAGGTAAAGAAGAAGAGGGAGAGAAACAAATAACACATTAAAGTCTCATAAAGAAACAAATATAACAATCACAATGGTAATTACCCATATGATCACTGCCATTCTCAACAGGCTGATTTGGTTTGAGTGATGTAGAAATAGATGAATTATCAAACCGTATTTGATTTGCTTTGCTTCTCATAAGTATTGTCATTTGATCATCGGTAATGAAATGAATAAATGTGTATATGTACAATACATATTTTTATCTATTAAAAAAACCACCAGGTACCGTAAAGTAAAGCTGCACAACTCTTAATATTTCTTGTGCAACTTATACTCAAGTGTGTCCAATCACCTTAGGTAGTTACCAAATATCTGTTTACTGGTTGCTAAATCTAATCATATCAAGTTTGTCACTGTCTAAGTGTAAAGTAGTTAAGTTTGGTCCAGTCTGTGGTGGAAAATGTTTATAGACTGTCACAGTGCATCTGATCTGGAAAGACTTCACAGACATAGCGAAGAATATGTGAGGATTTGAAAATTCTTTTTTACTTGGATATCTGAGTGCTCTTTTCATGTCCCACTGTGTGTTTGCATTATGGGATCACAATATCTTCCCTGTCTTTTGCCCAATCCTAGTATGGCTTCATTTATAGGTACATCTGCTCTGTAGCAGATCAGACAAGGGTGGTCAGACTGTTCGCAAAATCCCTGCTTAAACCATCCAGAGGTTAAAAGAAATATAGTGGATGAATGAAAGAAGAGTAGGAGACTGCCATCTAAAGAGATATTTATTTTCCTACATGAAGCAAATTTTCCATGGATTACTGAAAAAAAAAATTAAATCAAGCAAAGTGTGTTTTTTCAAGATCTTTACTTTTCCAGGCAACCATTCTGATATTCTGTGTCTATGTTGGTGGTGTACCCACAGCTGCATCTTCTTGTGCTTGGAATAGTTCTCTGAACAAAAGTCATACTGCAAAGAGGCTAGACTTGATGAAAAAAAGAAATACATAGTTTGGCAACACAAGAAGGTTGATGTGTTTGGTCTTTTTTTATTAAATTCTCCAATCTCTAATCTTCATTTGTAAAAAGCACTTCACTAACCGTGCAGTAAAAATAGTCCACAGAACAAAAATTTCTAGGGCCTTGAAAAGAGAAAACATAGAGGCCGCCAACATTATCCAAACAATACACAATCCTGAGTGGAGCATAGCAGAGGAAGCATGAACCAAATTTTCTCTCATGTTAATAAAAAAAGAAGTCTTGCATACACCTTTTGCTCTTATGTGTTACACATGAAAACCAGCCAAATTCCTAAAGGATAATGAAGCCAGAGCTGAGATAGTATAAGCTTTTTTTCTTTCAGAAGGGGTTATCACTGTGACAGACACTATAAATGTTACCTGTATATTATCTGATGACTAATTGCTAAAGATTAAGGTAATATTCTGCAGTGTTTGTGGTGGGAGAGCTGCTTTCAGGCTTATGAGTAGCAGAAGTTGACCATCTGATTTCAGTCTGTGCTAACTGTCCTGATCTCAGCTGGAAGAGAGAGAAAACAAATGATTGGCATTATGCACTCAGGCAAAAGATTTCAAGGCTTGCCATGCAAGGATGCCTCACTGCTAAGTACCCTAAACACTCTTTGCTCTGGAGTGTTGGGCATAGCCAAATATGAATGCTGCAGTTCTGCTTGGATAACCACTGCTCCACTAATGGATCTTATACACATGTGAGAAGCAAATAAACCAACACCCTGTATCTCCAGTGTGAAAACAAAAATCCTCAAATCTTCCTACCTCTATTCAGCTGGAAAAGCCCTGATTTGACTTGCAATATACAAATCACAGAGATACCATTTAATGTGGCATGAACCTAGGATACTGAATTGTAAACGAACAGGGTTTGCCAATGATTAAATTATCATTCAAGTGAACTTCGCAAAGTAAGGAAGCATGAACAGAATTTCTTTGGAAAGTTCCATTTGGATGGGCAAGTTAAATTAGCCTTTTGGAGTTGCTACAGACTTTATTTTTTTGTGAGTTTGGCTGTTTTGTCATCATTTGTACTTGTACAGTTCCATTTTACTTGATTTATTTTTTCTATAGCCTATGAAAAAGTAGAAATAATTCCAGAAATTGTTTCCAAACAATAAGGAAATATCCCATGAAAGAAGAACAGATTATTGTTCTGAAATCTAAATTGCAAGGCACAGCTAGTATATGAAGAAACTGATTATTTCTGTAAAATACACAATTAGTTTCTAAGATTGAAACATTTTTACATGATGCTATTGACTCCCTAAGGTAAAAAAAGTGCTGCAAATATATAATTTGCAATTATAAGAAAAGAGGTTTATGTATGTGCACAAATGGAAAAAGATATATCTAATTGGTCATTTCTCCAGATCAATACACAGTGCCAACATGTATTTTTAAATATTTTTCAAGAAATCAGGATTGCATCAAGAATGAAATCAGTGTGCTAGTGCTCAATACAGTTCTGGGGAAAACTTCACTGTTCAAGAGAGTCACTCTTTTTCTAAGCTCTCCCAACCAATTTTAAATGTAGTTGACCCTGGACAGCAGGTGCCCACCAAGCCTTCTCAGCCAGGGGAGAGAAAATTAGATGGAAAAAAGAAGGTTAAGATGAGGCAGTTTACTAAAGTAAAAGTGAAAGGTTACATGCACACAAAAGCAAAGAGAAGAAAAAATGTATTCCCTACTTCCCATCAGCAACTGATGTCTGGCTGCTTTCCATGTCTAGTGGTTGCCCTGGAAGGCAAATATTGTAAATAAAGAATGTCTCTCCTTCATCCTCTTTTTCTTAGCTTTTATATCTGAGCTGATGCTGTATGGTGTATTGATCCCTTGGGTCAATTTTGGTCAGCTGGCCTGGTCGTGTCCCCTCCCAGGATCTTGCCCATCTCCAGCCTACTGATGTTGGAAGGGAATGTTGAGAGACGGTGCTGATGCTGTTCCAGCTTTGCTCAGCAGCAGCCAAAACCTTGATATGTTAGTTATCAACACCTTTCCATATACCAATGCAGAGCACAGCACTGTGGGGGCTGCTATGGGGAAAATTAACTCTATTTCAGCTATTCCTAATAGGTTAAGATAAAGTCTTCTGCGTTAAGAATGATAATTTTTCCCAACTTTAAAATCACCATGACTCTAAATATGAAGGGATAAAATGATCAGTTAAAAAGATGTAATATCAAAAAAATTGTTCTTTAACATATTTTTAACAACTGCATAAAATAGAACAGCATAAATTTCAGGTAAAGATAGTTGAAGCAACTTTTTTAGATTTTGAAAACCTTGAATTAAAAAACAGCTCTTGGGAGAAACTTGAAAGGTCAGATTTTAAACAAAATGGTGGTCTCTTTAATGGGTGAAGGAATGACAAGAAACTGAAAAATACTTCAAGAGAGAATCCCATTTTCCAGGGAAGTCTAAATACATCTTCTTTTTAAAGTGGCTTCTTGTAGTAATTTCTAGTTATACTTGAACAGAGCTGTGTTCTTACCTTCCCTATATGTTCAAGACCTCCAAATGTGCTTAAATATTTATGTTTTCTAAAGTAGGAAACGTAGAAAGCCTGTGTTGCTCAACTGATGTTAAGAGCTATAAGTATATTCTGAAAATATTTCTTTAGCAGAAACTGTACTATCCCTTTTCCCCTAGGAAAGGGATACATGAGGCAGACGTTTAACAACTTTTCAGAGGCTTATCTGCTCTGTAATGTGCAAACAAAACCAAAGTGCACATGTGTGTAAAATATCCAAATCAACTGCGTGTTGCTTGGTCATTCAGTACTGCATCAAGGTAGACCTGAATCATAATATTAAAAATTACTGCAACTGGGATATCAGTTTTTGGAGGTGGCAGTTGGCTCTTATTTGTCTGTGAAGACTCATTGAGGAATATGAGGAAGAAGGAAGGAATATTCATCTAAGAGAATTAATGAAAGAAGGCACTCTTCCTGAATCCATTCAGACCTTGTTCATACCTCCACACTTAACTACATTTTCAATCCATGTGCAGAATTTTTTTCTGAGCAGTCGAAATGACAAAGGCACCAAGGTGTTGAAATTCTCAATATAAAAATAAATATTTTTCTCTTATTTACTGTGAAACTAAAAATACCCTGAATTATCATACCAAATTTCCTTGTATACTAGACTGTAAAAGGTGCATAAGCAGATAAAATGATCCCTTTTAATTCTTTTCTATGTCATTTTCAACACTTTAGTTGGGTCTTTTCAAATTTAGTCAACGGAATAAAGCTTAAATTTCTTCACTGCAATGCTTTTGTTCCTTGCAATTAAAGAGAGCTATTTCCTATTAAGAGACAGCAGGAGAAAACAAGTCTTTGGATAATGAGGTTGTGCATATAACCATTATTATTCTCCTGCATCCATTGAATTTAATTTCATAAGTTCTAGTTCAGTAAAATAAAACAAAATTACTAAAAACACAAGGCATGCTGCTGTCTTGGAAACCTACAATATTTAGTCAATGTAAGATATTTTTTCTATCACACTTTTCAAATGTAAGCGTTTTTTTTTTTTGTTTTTTTTTTTTAAAAAAAAAAAAACAAAAATGGTCTTTTCTTGTTTTGAATTAAGCTTTTGTTCTAGGCACTGATGGGTATACAGCATATCTTTGTGAATAAAAAAAATTTGAGTAAACAGTTTCCAAGGCTTCCAAAACTCAAACTGAAATTTTTGGGACATAAAATCGGGATTTGTTCTGAGTAGGAACTAGTCTAAGCCTCCATATTAAATCCAGATTTCTAACACTGGTAATTTAAGAATTGCTCAAATGTCTAAAATATTTCCCAAAACCCTTTCAGGTGTTGTTTACAAATTATAATAAAGAAAAAAAAGAGATTATTTATTCTGAAACACCTGGCTGAGGAACTGTGTTGACTATTGTCCATCTTTTGATATAATATGCGCAATAATAAGAGCTGGTCTAGTAACCGGGCATTACACAGCTGGCCATTCAAACGATCCTTCAATTGTTCAAGAATTTCGTCTCCTCAACTTTCTTGTCTAACATTGAGCCAAACATTTTACCTGAGATTTACAAGTAGACCTATGCACTGAAGTGCTGTTTTTGAGATGTGCCTGGCCTCAGCATCTGGGTGCTTAACTCACTCCTTCCAAAATCCAGAACAGTGAGCTCTGCTAATAACTGCTTCCTGTCCCCTTCTTGTCTTAGATAATGTACACCAATGACAAAATGTGTTCTCCAAGTATCGTGTTTATTGATCACACATTTAAAAAAAAAAAATATAATACCATATGTTATGCATAAATCTGTAATTTCCTATTTTATTTCAAATGGGACATATTTTGGTGCAAAATTTTTTGCAGCTTTAGAGGAAACTCTTCTCTGAAGCTTGATCCTTTCATTACAGGAGGCAGAAATACTGTAGGGTTGAATGGGGTTGGAATATCCATTCCTAACACCATTGCAATCCTGCAGGATTATCCTGTACAAAGAGCTTGCTTTGATTTTCTCTCTTTCCCAGCATGAGAATGCATTTGAATTTTAGTGGTAAGATGAGCCTAAATGTGATACATCAGTTCCAAGCTATTGGTTTCCTTTCTCTTAGAAACAAGTATGGGTAATATATAAATTATTTACTGTGAGGTGCCGGATTTTATGCATAATTCATAGTCCCATTTGTAATTTTGTGGCCTAACTGCTGAACAGAAAGACACATATATTGAGGTGTGTGCTTGTGACATACAGAAGAAGGGTACCAGATGATGACTCAAACCTTGAATCTGTACTCATTCAATAAAGCTTAGGATGTTCACTTTATTTTGTCTTCCTCGAGGTTTTCTCTCGGGCAAACAATTAAATCATATGCCTTTACATTTAGATTGGCTTTCTCACAAGATAGATCTTGCCCTGAGTGAAAATTTATTGAGCACCAATATCATTGCCTTCCCAGTTACTCATAAATTCAATAGTCCATGTCTGTCAACGTTTTCCTATGCTACTTTTCACACTGGATAAATGCACACTCTTGCTGAGGAATCCCCCCAGCCAGTATCACTCCTGTTGTATTTTGTTGTCAGTGATGGGTTAAAGGTTTGACTCGATAAATTTAGAGGTCTTTCACAATCTTAACGATTCTGCCTCCACCACTCCCTTCTTCCCAAGTGCAACTTCACTCCTGGTTTTTCTACCTCCTCCCCTCAAGTGGTAGAGGGGCTGGGGAGTGGGGGCTGTGATCAGTTCATCACACGTTGTCTCTGATGGTGCTCCTTCCTCAGGGGGAGGACTCTTCAAAACCTTTCCCTCCAGCATGGGGTCCGTCCCAGGGCAGAAGTCCTCAATGAACCTCTCCACTTTTATAAGTTTGTATAAATATAATCTCATCTGCTTCATCTGTCAAATCTCCCAGCTAATGCTTTCCATAAAGCTAGGTAACTTCTTTTAAAGATAACTGCTCTTATTAAAAACTCATTATCAGGTAATATCAAGCTAGGCATGCATGCTTTTAAACATTGTCCTTGATTGAAAATTATATGAATTACATTCACAAGAGAAAATGGCTGCTTGTATGATTCTTCTGACCTTTTGTGGAAAGTTAATGTGAGATCTTTTTATCTTAAATCATTAATCTTATTTTCAATGACTGACACCTCTATGCACTCCTATGGATATTCAGAGTCATCTTGATAGCCAAGTGTTTCCCTAGCAATCCAAATGGATAACTATGTACTATAGCTGTGGCATAGAGGTTAATTTGCAGGTGCTTATATGACACATTCATTTTTAATGCATCACCATCATCATCTAAAAATATTATCTATCTTGTCCTGGTATTTCTATGATTTCAACAAGTTTTTATTCAAAAAGAGGAAATACTCAGATGTACAGTATGTGCAAGCATACCAACTACAGATTAGTTTCTGTGTCATATATTTCATTCTTTGTGGACATCCAGTATATCCTGTATACACTAATCTTATCAAGAACTTTGGAGGAAACATTTGAATTTTTTAACAAGTTAAAATGAAGGGACAAGATTTTAAGTTGACCAACAAATGGCATACTTTGCCAGCTTTATTTCTGTGAATATCACACCCTCTTCTGTAAATCTCAGCTACAGGGCTGGATATCCCAGGAGCAGTCCTAGTCATAACAGCCCTTGACAATTAAATATTCCTGTGATTTGAGGTGAAGGCACTCAATGGGTGAGTATAAGCCTCCAGTTTAACCCACAGGGGATCTATTCTTATACAGAAGAGACAAATATGGTTATTGTGACAATCCTTATTGTTCCATTACAAGAGAAAACATAAATGAGTAGGGAAAACAGTGCCCTTAAATTTGCCTAGAAAGTAGAAAAGCTGACAAAATCTCTTTTCCTCCTTTCCATATGATATGTTGTTTTCTTTCCTGATTTGCTGATCATCTGGGCTGTGGGCCAAAGTATTTCTTGTCTGTAAAATGCTATTATTTTCCATGGTTTTAACACTGTCATGGCTCACTGATTGAAGAATCTAGTACTTTCAACATTTTGTACTTAAACTTCTGTTTTGGTTTTTTTTTTTTTTTCTTTTTGGAGTGCATCAAGTAGGAATCTGGAAGAGGGAAAAAGAGCTGAATAATTTATTAAGGTAATCATGCTTCATTAGATTTTAATCAATATTATGAAGAAGAGATCAATAAATCTGTGCTTTTAACCAGCATTTTGTTCTTTCCCTTAGGGCACCTGTCCTTCATTCAAAAAACTGTTGTGTCATGTGCTTTATGAGTTAAAATAGAGACATAATAAGAAATCACTTCATTGCAATATACCTATGAAATAATGTTGAAAGAGATCAATAGAACAATGAATAAAAAGTAAAGATCCATAAGGATGATTGATGTCAGCTCACTCCTGTATTCTCACCTGCTATATAACTTAGGTGAGGAGAAGTGGTTAAGTGTGAAGGTGAATATTATACCCAACCTTTCTACTTCTTTTTTCACTCTCCTGTCCCCACTAAATTTTTATAGATCTAAAATTAAAGCCAAACTGCAATCCATTTTCAAGGTTTACTGATTGCAGAAAGGAGATTTTAGGGTGAAAAGCCTCACTAATTAGATGTAGGGATTCTTTTTCCAGTATCCTCTTTCATCTCCATCTTGCAAGACTAATGCAAAAAGAACCCTACTTAATTGATACATATAAATAAAAAAATGAGTGCTGATGGCAGGATATGTTTATTCCTGTAACTAGTAATACAAAGATCAATGACCATTTCTCCTCCTGTAGCCCACTTTTTCCTTTGAAATAGGTGGTGATAGTGGCTGTGCTTTTTTACTAGCTGCTGTGTGTTTAGTTCATTCAGCTCTTCCAAACTTTCTCTGTCTATCATCTATCTTTCTGGGCAATGCTCATCAGTGAGTTTTTTTCTTTCCTTGTGGGAAAACTTTAAGTTACTATCATAATGTAAGATATCATTAAAAAATTTTATCTTTTGGAAATTTGAATGTTTCTGGGGCAAAAATTTTACAATAGTATGGAATTTGTTGAAGACCACAGTCATCTTTCTTTGACCTATTTTGCTGAGTCTTCCATCTTTCTTTTCCTCGATTTTTTTATTATAGAATTATGGGCAACGTTTTTACCCACTATTGCAGAAATTATAAAATTCCCACCAGTCAATTATAAGGTTGAAATCTTGCAGATGTTTTAGGGCACTTATCTGGAGTCTCAACACTCCTTTTTAAGTTTTCTTCTCATTAAGGGCAGAACCCTACCATTGCTCTTGTGTGCTGAGGTTTCAACCAAGTTACAGAATGTCCTGTTAAGAGCCACTGAGAGGCAGCTAAGAGGCAGAATGGCAGTAAGATGGATGGGCTTGTTGATGCATCGCTGTCATAGCTCTTCAATAATTACCCATATGTTGGGAAAGGTTTAGAATGTGCCTGTCATTCCCCTGCTAATTACAGGCTGTTGCAAAGCTCATTTTTCATTACTGGGATCATGCCATATTTATAGGGTTTGATGAGTTGTTTGTTCTGGGTTGATGCACTGCAGTTTTGTTGGAAGTTTCACATTTGAATTGCAAATAGATTAGTGAGTTATATTCTTTTAAACCTAGAAATAATTTTAGGTAACTCAACAGACAAAATCTCGACTCAGATAAAGTGAGCTCAATAGGCAGAAGTATAACATACTGGGCTGTGATTGAAAGAAAAAAAATTTTCAGACTTCTACAACATTACACTTGTAGTTAAATTACATAAAAAAATTCTTTCTTTCCCCTCCTCACCCCCCCTCTTTCACAAAGCTGTGAGATCTTCACAGACACCAGAATCAGAGTTCAGATTTTACACTGGCAGTTAATTTCCTAATTTTCCTACTTTGAATGCAAAAATGAGTGTGAGGTGATGTCATCTGCAGTTGTTTTTTGAGGTATTGCAAGCTCTAGAGATCCAAATATGCAGTATTTTGTTTGTTACACGCATGCCAGTCTCTGCGCTGCTGCATATTGCAGCAGGGGATGCAAGGAGGAGTCCACTGGTGATAACAACAGAGCTCTAGGTGGAAGCTGGTGTCCTGCAGTGACACCCACACACAAAAGAGGAAAGTGATTTCTTCTGAGTGCCTAACCCTAACCAGGCACCCTGTTGTGAGGAGAGAGCTGTACGCCCCAGTGTCTCCTCACCTGAGCTGCCATGTGCCATCTCCTGCACTGGACTGGAGAAATATGAAGTCCAGACTCTTGTGTAAGATTTCCCTGGATTTTCTGTCACTGGAATGTCTCTACCCTTATGGTTTTAAGAGTTTGTTTCCTTTGGCTTGTTTAAATAAATAAAATTTTAGTCCAAGGGAAAAAAGGATAAAATAAAATAAAATATTAAAAAAAGTCCAAGTTTAGAATTGTCTTTAAAATAAAAGTTTCAAGCTAATGCTGAAACCTAGGATTTTTTATTCAGTTGTTCTGGGCAGAACAATACCTGAAAATAACTTGGTAGAAGATGCTGTTCTTGTGAAGCTTCCAGCAGTGACTAAAGGAAAATGCAAGAAGTTTTATCAATTATTAAGTTCTTGCAATATTGCCTGCCTGAGTATGGCAGATTTCAAAGATGAGAATTTGTATAATCATCTTTTAACTGTTAATTCATAATCTGAACCTGTGACATGAGCCTTGCTGTTTCCTACAGTGGTGTGGAATCACCTACTACAGGGATGTGAGGAGATGTGTTTGTTTACTCCTTTTTCTAGGACAGGTTATTTTCAAGAGTTAGGTATTTTTATGTATCCTTTACACAACTGAGCAACAGAAGTGGTATAAGAATAGTGAGAAACCAGGTATTCTAAGATAATAAAGAGAGTAAATGGCTGTGAAGTGTCATTACCCTTTTACTTTTCATGTTATTTCATTGAGACCGATAGGCAGCACAAGAAGTACGAAGTCAGAGCATAGTGCAGTGCAGTAACTGAAGACCTGATAAATATTAACACTCTTTCAAGGATCATAAGGTGCTAGAATAAACCACAGAGTCCTGAATATATGGATTATAATTCTCTCCCCGCCACCCTGTAAATTACCTACAACTGGAAATAAACTGGTTTTGTTTGTTTGTTTGTGCGTTTCAACACTGGTTAGTAAATGTGTCTAGTAGCATGACAGATCTTTAGGTTGCCTGACATGATTCTCTTCAATATTAGTGATCAGTATCATTTAATATTATTAGAAAAAAATAATCTGACTCTTTACAGGAACATAAACAGAGAAGAATGAATCATAAATTTTCTCTTGTTCCATTTCTCCCTGCTTCTTCTCTTAAGTGTTTTTAGCATGAGCTTGTGTATTGTATTAAGACCATCATGATAGTCTCAATCTTAAAATTTCTATAGTGTATCAAGAATTAATGTTAAATACAGAAACAACTCATGAGTCTAGAGTATCCATTAATCTTTTTTCCTGAAGGTAATATTTTCCTTAGGCAGATCATAAATAAGTTAGAACATGCATGGCATTACCTTTTTTTCTTTTTTAAAGTTTCTTGGCTAATTGTAGTAATGAGGCAATAATAAAAACAATGAAAAAAAGAAATATGAACACATACAGTATTTATATTATAAATATAAAATATTATGAAATTTTGGGCAACAAAGATCTTTCAGCCTTCTTTCTGTGGTGCCATATGTTTCAGTTTTACAAACTAGAGTGGGAGGTACTTAAATGTATCCTTTAATGTAACCTAGTCGGATATATGATATGTTAACTACAGTCAGATCAAGCATAAAGCTAACAAAGTAATTGTGAGGCTGACATACAACTTGTGTTTTCACACTTCCTGACACAAGGCTACTTCACAGGTAGTTCAGATGAGGTCACAAAGTTTTTGCTGCTTTAATGGTCCAAGTTATTGAGTCACGGAGGAAAACAGGGAATAACAGGGGCAATCTCCAATCTCAGAGATTCATAAATGCAAGATGTTAACTTTATATTTTAACTCAGCCAGGCAGCTGAGCTAAATTATTATTAACTCAGAGATTTGATATTAGAGCCATGATGGTGTGCAACTGAACAAAAAAAGAGCACTAGAAGCAATATTGAAATCAGAGCATTAGATTTATTGAAGAACATTAAGGTTTTATTAATTCAGTGCCTTTACCAATTAATGTCAGCTCTCTAAGCATCAATCCTTTGACCATCTGCTCTTTTCCATGAAAAGTACTGAGTGCAGTAGGTCTAGTACAGAAAGCTGTCATCAGAAAGCTGCCATCTCTTTGTGCACATATTTACATCTTTCTATTTTGCTTACAGAAAAATGGTGTGATGTCAGAATAACAGACTATCAATTGGGCCCAAGCCAAAAGAATTAAACAAACACATGGATACTGGTAGCAATATTTTTAAAAAATGATGCCCCTTTGATCTGTAGCAGATAGAAAATTATAGCCAATACTTTTAATGAACTTGATTAACTTAAGCAAATATCCTAAAATGGTCCTCCTGTAACACTGATTTCCCACAGATCTTTCGAAAGAAATGCAGGTGCTCAGCAGGTGTCTAGTTAAATGTGTTTATTCTTGACTAGTGCTAACATAGCTAAAACCTAATTCAGACTTGTTGTGTTCCTCTGAGGAATGGTTTTTCCCCTCAGAGTCCCCCTGAAGTAGTTTAACCCTTTTTCCCTATCATACCTACTCCTGACCCCATTGGCTCAGGGCCAATATCTTTCCTTGGCCCAAAACTAGATATACCCCTGTCTCTTCCTGCTTCTCTCTCTCTGTTCTCGGGCTCCTGGAACATCACATCGAGCATAAAGCTTGGATGGAAGAGAGGGGGTGAGAGTCACTCTTTTGAAATCTTTATTCTGTCTCTCTGAAATATATTTCCCTAAAACCCCTGAATAACTGAGCTAGCGAGAGCCCGGAGGGTGGCTAGAGGGAAGTATATTTTCACAGACTCTGAAAGAGAAGATGGTGGTAACTCTGTGAAGAGTAATTTCCAGAAGAGAAACATGTTACATGCCTGCTGAAGTGGCTTAACTCTTCTTCTAAGGTTAATGTAAACTGCACACTGCTTGTTCAGGAGTCAGAATCTCCCAACATGCCTTATTCTGTGTTGCATCACTAGAAGGGAACAAAAAGACCAACCGAAATCTGGTTTAGCATGTTATGACTTTTAAAAAGGGAAATTCCTGAAATTTCTGTGTCTGAAGATGTTTGCCAAAAGGGCTTAAGACAGGCAAGTAAACCAACAGGTGTTTTTTTGGTGGGTGGGTTTATTTATTTATTTGTTTGTTTGTTTGTTTGTTTGTTTTAATATACAACAAGGATACATATATTTAACATCCTGAAAGACATCAAATCTGCTGTTGTGGGAAAACCAGATTTTTAAGATTGTCACAGCATTGATTACTCTGTGCACACCAAATATTGGTGATAAAGTCAAAAGTGCTCAACCTCTGTGGTTTTATTAAATCAAGATCAAAGGGCTGTACTGCATTGATATATTAGCAACATGTACTTAACTGAAAATCAGTGAACGATACATCCAGGATCAATATCAGCAATACAACAGATGAATCATTTTACCAGACACTTATAAAGTGCTAACAAGTGTGTGCAAATTCCAAAAAAATCATTCTGTAACTAATCCCAATAATTTTTAATTACACAATCACAGTTATTTACATGCTACCCCAACAAATGCTCGAGTTGCAAGCACATATTGGAACTGCAGCTCCTACTTTCTCACCCCTTCTATAGGTGCCATCTTCACGTATGCCTGTGCTGCTCCAGAAATCTGTGGAGACACCTTCTAATAAGTCCCCTCAGATCCCGCTTATACTTTGCCAACCCATCAGCAAGGATACAGGTTCTTCGTGGCATCTGGTAGGGAGATACTCCAACAGTCCTTGTGTGGAGGTTGTAATACCAATTAAACTTCTGGAAGTGTCAGTCTTGATTGCCACTCTGCTCATACTCCAGTCTGTCTTTCCACAGTCACTCATTTTCAGACCCCTGTTAGATGTCAAGCAGACTCATTTCTTGTTTGGAAAGACTTCTGGTAATCTGGTTTAATATGATTAGTGGTTGATTTATGAAAACTTTTTTCATTTTAATTTCCTCTAGGTGTTATCAGTTTTGGAGAAAAGATCTTGCCTGGCACTTTCAGATATTACATTCATATATGCTGTGTACACTCGCAGTGTTAACCTATCATCTATTGTTATCCAAGCATTTTGTCAAGAGGAGACTTTTCAGATTACTCTACAGACAGGGAAAAAAGAGAAATTTTTGGACTGGACAGTTTTTGAGTGTGTTTGGATAACTTTTCTCAACCTGGAATCAAAGGCAGATTATCTGTTGTGTGGAAGAAGAGATCCCCCACCAAAATGTATCCTAGATTATAGGGTTCAAATGGGATTTTGCATGATTCCAAGTTCAAGTCCTAACTCTTACATCAGGCAGTGTAGAAGCTGTATCTTGAGGCCCAGATTCTCAGTATCATCCTTTCCGGGCCCTCCCTGTCTTCCATTTTCTTCTTGTATAAAAGATTTTTTCCCTTGCAAACACAAATAAAGCCTTCTTGAACTTCAAACCTGAATGCATTTAGAGAATCGGAAGTCTTGGTTTCAGTGGGTCCAACAATGTGATCTCCATTGTTCTCAGTGACCTGGTCTCAGTAAATTTCTCATATTTATGCTTACCTCTGATAGTACAATGTGGAAAAACTTTTGATTTTTTCAACCCCATTTGACAATCATGAAGCAACATCCTCTTCACAGATACATTATTTTCTAAACTAAAGCTTTTCAGACTAATTATTACAACAATTTTACAACTCTTTGGCAGCAAATGTCTTCAATTTCTTAATGTTTCATGTCTTCATATCAGTTTCTTTTAAAATAATTTATAAATTATTAAGTGCTGGCTTTTTCTCCCATCTGCTTTTTTTTTTCCCTAGCATGCCATAACTTCAGAGTGAAAGTACATTTGTTTTCTATTTCTGATACTCAGAATGTTGAGTTTTACAATTTAGAGGTTAAACCCTGTCTCATATTACCTGTCTCAAACATAAACATTTTCTTTTAGTTTTCTACCTGGCCATCACCTTAGTAAAAATCAATTCATATTTCATTTCTCTCACAAAACCTCCTGTTCCAAAGTCTCTGAGTGCATAGAAAAGACTTCAGTATTTTATCAGGTGATGTGAGCTAAAATATTTTTTCCACATATAACAGATTTATGGACTATAAAAGCCAGAAGTACCCATTAAGGTGATCTAGTTTTGAATTTCTCAGTGAAAGAGACTGTAGTACTTCATCCAGTACTCCTTTCATGAAGTTTAACAACTAGATCAGATTATAGCTCCAAAAAATGATATTTAGGACCAGTGCTTTTTGGTTCTCCTGTTTGTTTTCTTAAAAAAATACCAAAACAAACTATTCCCTATTGAACAGCTGTAGATTTTAGCTGTCCCATGAGTAAGGTGGTTTTAGGATATTATTTAGAGTACCTTGAATATTCTGGGGACTTTCAGCTATGTTATGGGGAATTTCACATCCTTAGTTCAGAGGGTTTGAATGACTCCAGAACAGAGAGTACCAGGAACAGGGCACTTGAATAAAAAATTTGCATTTACTCACTGTTTGTCTAGATTTTGCATTTTGCATTCTAAAACTTCAAACTGACATCTGAAAATAAGCAGTGACAGTTTGGTTTTTTTTCCTCTTATTAGAGGAATTTGATGTAACCACATTAGAAATTATGCAGTAGGGAACGACATGCCCTAAAGCCACCCACCCTTGCAACCGGGTACTGTGTGCAGAAAATTGATATTCCTTTTAAAGAAATGTTGGCAACATTTATAAACAAATGGGTCTAGGTACTTCCAAGATGTAGGACTTGTTTTGAAGCTTGAAGTCCATCTTCACCCCTATTAAACATTTGCACATTTGCACAAAATATAATTTGATGTGAGTTTTCTGGTTTTTTCTTTTTTTTTTTTTTTTTTTTTTTTTTTTAAGAGAGTTGGGTTTTTTTAAATTTTATTTTATTTATTTTATTTAGAGTCATCCCAGCCCTGTGATATGTGGTGGTTTTTTACTCTAAATATTTTACTCTAAATATTTTACTCTAAATATTGCCATTTGACAGAGGGAGTCTGTCACATATACTGTTATTTATAGTTCTGGTTTGGTTAGCAGAATTTTTGGGTGTGAATTGACCACACATTGCCCTTCAACTATTTTCACTCTGCCCTAAATGTAATTGATACGTGTATTGTATTTTTAATAAAATTATAACTCTGTACCTTTTCTGTAACAAGGTATTCCACTGATCGATTCTTGTAATTGTATTTTGTAATTTTGTAAGAGATCAAATGAAGATGAAAATAACGTGTTTATTATTCCTTTGGTTGGATGTAAATTTCTGATACAAATACTGCTCTACTGCCAAGACATCTACTAAAGATGAGAGTCTCTTAAGGCATTTTGAGATTTTATGACACACGTAAGATGCTGATGCATAGAGGTCTTTCCTTCTGATAAACACATTAAGAACTACTGGATAAGCTGCTAGAACCTTCTCTAACAAAGCTCTAAGCATAGAGAAAAAGTAAGGTGTTACACTCCCAAAGCTGTGGGTAGAATTCAGCCAGTACACATATTTTATTCATTAGCAGGTTAGTTATTTCATGGAGGTATGTATAGCCAGATATGCTTCCCTTAATCTGGTAATGTAATTGAAACTGGTTAATGACATTTTGTAGCTGGGCTTTCTGATTATTTATTAATTATTAAGCCATTAATGGATTTAATCCTTGGCTTCCATTCCAGACACCATCAAAACAACATGAAAATTCTCTTTATGTTAATTCTTCATGTGAATTAAAAGTTACCTAAGAGTTTTGCGTTCTGCTTTTTCTGCTTTTTTCTCTTTTTGAGGCTAGAGATCATACTTACCCTTTTCCAGTTTTCCAGTAGTTATCCCATATTTTCTAAATTCCCAGAAGTGTTGAGATATTATCAGCTAAGATTGTTAAATATAGTGGGAGTAATTGTTCTGAAATCATCCAACATATTTAGAGCATACCAAAATCTGATGCTTCCATATTATCCTTCTTTTCCATTTGTCCACCCATTGTACATACTTGAAAGGTGGGATAAACTGTTCCACATCAAACCTTTTGTTCTCTCATACTGGATATGCAGTCTTTATTTAAGCCCAGATGTTCTGTCTAAAATTAGTTACCACTGCGTGAACATTTTTGTCACTGTTTAAAGAAGTTGCGCCCCAAGGTGTGCTTCCAAAAACAGAGTAAAATTCTGTTTGAATGTGTAAATCAGGAAATCATATAGCAGATGGTAAAATAAAAGTAGTGAACAACAGGTAGTGGCTGACAAATGACAATCATTTCCTGCACTTTCTGTGAGATTATAGCTCTGTTTTGGGCTTAAGTCTTCTTTTATCACGCCTCAGAAGTAACATAAAATGAATTGAAAAGTAAATAATTTTTTTTAGTAACACAAAGGGAGATGAATTATTTTATTTCCTTACATATTTTCCTTTTAGAAATTAGTGTGATTTGGCAGGTGTAACTTCTCTTGGCTCAAAGCTCATCATGTTAATGAAGCTGAGATTTGGATAAACTGTTCTAATACTGCCTCTTTTTGTCCTGCTGGTAGGTTTAAAATGCTGCTTCTTCAGCTAATCTCTGTGTATGATATCACCATCAATATGGGGTAACTGGAAAGCATCTGGCTGGAGAAATTCCCAGTAAACCAAGAAGATGATGAACACTGTAGGAAGGAAGTGCATAACTGGATTTTAAAAAATCTCTAATAATAGCTGTACATTTGTAATATAACAGTAACAAGAACTTCCCTCTCCTGCATCCCATTATAGATGTGGTTTTTAGAAAGAATGGAAAGAGATAGTGGCTAGGGTAAAAACAGATGAGGCAAAAGCCCAGGAGATGACTTTAAACTGAAAGAGAGTAGGATTAGATAAACTATTATGGAAAAATTCTCTGCTGTGAGGGTGATAAGGCTCTAAAACTTGTTGTCCAGAGAAATCGTGGTTGCTCCATCCCTGTACTTGTTCAAGGCTGGTCTGGATGGAGCTTTGAACAACCTGTCTGGAGGAAAGTGGCCCCACCCATAGCAAGGGCATTGGTACTAAATAACCTTTAAGTTCCCTTCCAACCCAAACCATTCTTTGGTTATATGAAGATAGGAAGCTAAACACTTAGAGTTCCTCAAGATGGCTTAAGAATCTGTCCCATCTGAGTTTTTTCCTCAGAGAGTTTGTCAGAGATCTGGGTCATAATGTAGAGCAGCTGAGCAGCAACATGTACAGCAAATATACAATTCTCAGAGCAGTTACTAACTCCTAACATGTTCATTTATTATTGGCTGGCCAACATTTTTTTGTTCCCTGGAGTCACAGTCTGGTGTTTGGGCTGAACCCTTCCCCTTGTCTTGCTCAGGAAATCCTAGGTACAGTCAAACACTGGAGTGACAAGAGCTTATGCGGACTGATTCACACTCCACTTCCCAAAGAGGCAGCAAGTCCAGACCATCAGCACAAGACCATGAAGGCACAATTGCCTGGTAATCAGAAGCATATGGACCAGTAGGTGATCACCCTAAGAGCTGAATGAGCAAGGAGGGCTCTTGGCTATATTCCAGGGCTGAAATGTGTGGGTACAAGTCAGCCAGGATGATCCATGTAGTAGAGATCACACAAATTAAAAGAAAGAAAAGCAAAACAGTGGGGTAACTGTGAAAGGTGAACCCAGAGATTTTAGTCCATAACACTGCTTGCTGGTGGTGATTAGACCCAGGAGTTCAGTAACAGGTTTGCATTAACACAATACATTAACACAATAGTGATTGACAACAGGAAAAATCTGTGGATGTAACTCATTTGAATGTGAAAGCTTATACCCCATTACGCAACTCAGTCAGGCAGCTGGAACCACCACAAAACCATGGCTGAAACGCAAAAAAGTAATTTATTGCATTACCTTGCTAATGAGAGGATCCCAAAGCAGCACCTGGGCAGAGACACAGGAGTGGACACACAGAAATTGTCAGGCTCATTCCATCCTGACACAGAAATTGTCAGGCTCAGTCCATCCTGAGGGGTGGCAGAGCCCTCTTGTTGAGGGCTCACACATGTGGAGTTCCCCACCGTGCTGTGATCTCTGTGCTTTTTATGATCTCTGAGCTCTGATCTTCTCTCTCCCAAAACAGGGAGCTCAAGCATGTCCCTGAGAGTGCCTCCAGGTCTCCCAAAACACCTACATTGTCTCTAAACAGAAATTCTCCTCCTCAAAACAGACAGAGCAGAGACATAAAAACAGTAGGCATAATACACAGGATTTCTCACATGGTTATTATCCAGATATCCATCTGCAAGGTCACTTCAGCAAATCTACCATCTTCCTTGCCCTTTTCTGCGCTTAACCCTTTCCTCCCAACACCCACACTGTATTTCAACAAGGCACTTTGCAAGGGCTATAGCTTAGAGAAGACCAAAGCTGCTCTCTTGCAGCCAGCAGTAGCCAGTCAGCTGCTGCAAACCATCCAAATTCCACTATCTTTAAAGAAAATTGAATTAATTTGCGCTAGCTGAATAGTTGTTCCAGATGTTACAAAGCAACCACTACTGCATATTTTTCTTCAAATGACTGCACTTTAGAGTGTCTCTATAACCAGTAGGTGACAGCATAGTGTCACCAGAAAAATGGAAATTATTAAAACTAACAAGGTGAAAACACAGGAGCTATTTGGATAATGTTTTGAGGAGATTTTTTGGTGTGTCTTTTTTTTTGTTATGTTTTGGTTTGGTTTGAAGTTTAATTATGTAGTCAGACCTCACTATCATTGCTTTGTAGTGTTTTTTCTCTTTGTTAAGTTTTTTTTTTTTTTTTTTTTAAAATCATTATTTATTTATTTATTTAATTCTTAGGAATAGTTAACCCATGGGCTTTTGTTGGCAAAATATCTCAGGCAGCATTTCCTTGCCAAGAAACAAAGAGCTAATGGTATGTTTCCATAAAGACAAAACCAGTACATTGGAATATAAATTAATAAATCTCTAATATCTACTACAAAGGACTTTGTATTGTATAAAATTCTTGCTTAATGGGTTCAGACATAACCTCAAATACTCTCACTAATGAGAGCAAAAACTCAGCTTTTGGAAAGTTTCTTGGCAGCTTATTTTTTTCCCAAAGCAGATGTTTGTCTTTGTTTTGTTTGGGGGATTTCTGGGAGAGAATACATGGCCATTTAATAAAGTCCATTAATAAATATTTACACTACTTAAGATGAAAAAAACAAAACAAAACAAACCGCACCCCCCAAAAAAAACAAAACAAAACAAAACAAACAAAAAAAACCAAACAAAAACTAACCACCAAAAAACCCCCAGGTAAAATGAACTATTCTCTGAACAATAACAAGCATTCTGCAAAAAAAGACAAATTTCATTCCCTAGCCCAAATTCCCTCTTTGCCTCATTTTGTTGTATTTTTTTTCCCTCCTCTATTCTATCTGGTGTTATAATCCCTCTGAATACCTATTTAACATCTGGTATGGTATGTGATTTGCTCTGACAAGTGAATTGTTTCAGTCTTGGTGAAGACAATACCTAGGGACTTGGAAATTCTGAGGCTGCCTGACTATCTTATGAACCAAGTAACCTTAAGCAGTAGCATGGATAATTAAATTGCATTTAAAGGCATTTCACACTTGAATTATGTATGCAATGGCACAGCAATACACTGCTAATAGAATTTCTCCATCTAAGGACTAAATTGTATGGCTTTAGGTTTGCTTGTTTCTGGTGGGTGTTTTTGGGGAGTTTTTGATATTTTGGTGATTCTTTGAAGGCTTTGCTATAGCGTGTGTGAGGGAGAAGAGGAGTCATTAGGCACCTTCTACAGGCATATTTTCACTAACTTTTTGACTTAGACATCCTCTGATTGGTGCCAAGTAGCTCCAATGACTACAATAAAGAATTGTCCAACCATACAGGGACCATCACTCTGCTCCTTTGAGTAGACAAGGAACAAACTTTGATTTCCTGACAAAATTCTTTTGTGTGCATGTTGCATTACACCACCTGCTAGCTTCATCATACATTTAGTCACACTAGAGTTCCTCTGTAGAGTAAATTGTGATGGAAGGGATTCTCTAAGAGAAAACAAAACAAAAGAAAAAAACAAAAACCCAAAAACAAACAAACAAACAAACCTCACCACCACCACCACCAAAAAAACAAAATACCCCCCCCCCCCCCCACAAAACCACAGCCCCCCCCCCCCCCCCTCTCTGCTGCACTGGGATTATTTTAGAGAAAATACCTCCATGCAAAAGCAATATGCGCCTTAATATGTGGGTGAAAAGTGGACTGTTCTGTTGTAATGAAGATGAAGACCTTGAAATCTTCATTAAGATCCTGCTTAGCTCTTGGCAGGTTTCTCTGTGTACTGAGCAACTGCAGTGTGGAAAATATAAAATGGATATAATATTTCTATTGCACCTGTGTGCATCAAAATCTGTTTCCAATTGAAAAGAGTCCTCCAGAGCACCAGAGTGGTCCTTTTCTGGACTCTCCCTTTTTATAATGGGCTGTGTTTTCTGTGTAGATCAGAAAGGAATGTGTGAGTGACCTCCATGCAAGTGGCTTCATGCAGTCTCAGAGGTAGGAGATGGTGGTATTTGCTTCCTTCTAGTCTTCAGGATCCTTCGCCATTTGTTATGACCTTTCAGAGAGAGTAAAAAGTAGATTTGCAATGCTACTATCCACCTCTATCAGCACTTCTGTATGCATTCTACTGGGTTCCACAGGCTTATGCAAGTCCTATTGATTCAAATATTCCTTAACCTGATCCTTCTCAAAAAAACTAAGTCCTCTTTATTCCAAATTTTCCCTCCAGAAGACTGTTTTTTACCACTACAGATGAAAGCAAAGAAGGCATGGTCATGTAGAACACCTCATCAACTCCTTAATCATCAGTTTTAGGAACTTTTCATCAATGTATGCCAGAAGCCTTTCTGATTTTTTTGTTTGTTTGTTTGTTTGTTTTTTTGTTTTTAGTGCATACTCAATGGATGTATTAAAAAAGTAAAAGGCACCTCTTTCATATATGAGGAAGGTAAACATTTCCTCATCTACTGAAAGTACAAATTAAAAAATAAACAGCATAATAGCACCTCTTGTGTCCGTACCAATACATTTCAGCAAGCCATTTCAAACTTGTTAACTTCTGATGGTAGATGTACTGCCAAATAGGGAATATCTGACACATCAGTGATTAAAAATTCTGTAATGTCATCCTACAGGTAAGGCAAGTCTAGGTGAATTCACAGCTATGAAAATACTTGCTTATGAAATGTACACATGTAAAAAACTTTTGATAAGATATATCTGAATCTAAAGCTCTGTGGGGGGAGAAGCCTGACAAAGCACTTGAAATTGAAAGAATAGCTAATTTAATTCCATGTGAATAATTTTGTGGAAATATATAGATATATAAACATCTAAACATAAAACTATATTTATATATTTATATATTTGTGTGTATATATATTATAAATATATATAATACAAAATATACTTACATAAATATTTATATATTTTATATATATATATATATATACACACACACACACATACACACACACATAGGAGTGGAAATAAAATTTGTGGAAACATGTAAATAAGGTTGCATTAAATAATATGACTGTATTAACGCTGTACACTTCTTTCCCTGTTTTAAAAAAACCCCCCACAAATAAACAAACAAAAATCCCATGCAATTTTTAATTAATATCTGCTTTTTTATCTCCCTTTCCTTCTTTCCCCAGCAATTTCTGATCTTTTTGATAATGTTCAAATAAATTTAACTGGAAGTTAGTGTTCATTAAGATATTTATTTTCACCAGTTTCAAGAAAGTCATCAATCAAATATGAGGATATCTCATGGTCCAATTGAGTAGAATGTAGCGTGAAATCAAAGATGTATATACATATATACCCATATTTAGCAATGTCCAGACAGCAAATCAACATTACTGCGGTTGGGTATTGGAGTGGGACTTGCATGAGTACAGAAGACAAAATATGTGCTGGACCCCAGGAAAAACTTAGAGATATTGAAGTACATAAATTCTTGAGAAAATTTTGGAAATTTGAAATATCTCAGAAGAAATGTAGGAATATAGTAGACAAGTCATGAAGAAGACAAGCTTCATTAGTTTTAGCAGCCTTTGGAGCATCTCCTTGCTAACAGAAGCAACTTGAATATTGATTTTTCTTGCAAGTGGTGTCATTTAGGCATCTTGTTAACAGGACAAAGGAAAGTTCCTGTTGCCAGGCTAGACCACAACATAAAGATGTCAGGTTGCATTAGAGATGTAGGAGAGACTACCAGAATATTCACAGCATATATACTGCTTCTTTTAAAAGGCTGCAAAGCTTTTTCTCAGACATCTGTGTTAGTGAAAAAACAAAACAAAACAAAAAGGGCAAAAATCTCCTTACTATTTCACAAGTCTGTTGTTAAAGGAAATGCAAATCTGAGAGCTTCTAAGACCCGAGGGCTTTCTTCACTTCAGTCTTTGTGCTACTGTGCTGCTGCTTCTGTTTACAAGTTTGGACACAACAATGGTGAGGCTATACCCTGGAGATGCCAAGATATGTAATACACACATGCCCAGCCTTACAGACTAACACAAGCAGAGAGCAGTGCTCCTATTGTCCCCTAGATTAACGCATATGACACCTGCACAGACACGGACAAAACAGACAGATAACCCTTTTTCTCCTCTCTGGATGACCAAGATTTCCAATGTGAGCACATCCTCGGTCTTCTGATCCACAAACTAGAACATCCACAAGTACCTTGAAGTTAGACCATGGTTCTGCTTAGTGAACTAGAAATAACCTTGGCCAAATCACTTTGCCTTTTTTGTCTGACTTCTCACATCTTTAGCAGTCATAACTGTACTCTGCTCTTTTGCAAAGTGACTAGAGATTGCCAATTAAAAATCTACCATCCAAGGTATGCAATCTATTATTACCCATTTCAGGACAGGCTTTGCTTAATATTTAAATTTGATTATCTTCCCTCTTGCTATATAGTCACTGGAACTATTCTTCTTTAAGGTTACATTGCTGCTTAAATACTTTACTAAACTGAGACTTAAATTCTACTTAATGGGAAAAGCTGACATTTAATAACACATAGGGGTGTACTTTCTTATTGATTCTGCGGATATTAATAATAAAGCTGCTGTAATTAGAATGAAGGATGTATACTCTTGTGCGTTAGTAAATTATTTCAATTTAATTCTTGCATGCCATCAGATAGTGTCTAAGTATCCATCAAGCTTTGCTTTACATAAAGGCCACAGAGAAATTCAGTATTAGATCAGTCATTCTTGGCTTTCATTTTTGCGTCTAATGCTGAATATTTTTTCACTGTATTCAGACTTTTTCGCATATTTTCATTGCAAAAACTACGAAAACCATCACTTTTTTTGTGAAACCTTCACAATAATTGGTAGGTATCCTAGCAGTAAGCAGTAATATCATATTTAAATATTTTGGTTTTACACCGATTTATCTTGGTGCTTGTTTAAAAGCTCAATCTGTTTTTTCATGCTGCCCATCATAAAGTACAGTGCTCCCCAAATTACAGCCTCTTACAGCAATAATTAGAACGTATGTGGCTTTCCATGAATTAATTTTGGACTCTCAGGAAATGGAGGTAATGCCATATCTCATCAGAGAGGGTCTTTATGTCACATTTGTAATAAAGTTTCAGATTAAACCTGTGATAGCTTGATATCTTGAGCACGAGTTTTACATCTTTCCTTAGCAGACTGGCTCACTTGCATGATGAGAGGTACCATGGCTAGGAAATGTCTTCCCCTTATTAAGCTTTCTATTACAACTCTGCTTAGTGAAAAACTATTCGTTATTCACATTACAGTCCTCCTAGAATATGCAAATGTATTCTCACATTCCCAAGGCAAATATCAAACAGAGACACAAGCAAAGCATTTCCATCATCATTATGTTCCTCTCCCGAACAGATGTGGATTAGTGACGCCTTATTGCCAAGATCACAATCTGTAGTAGAATGAATTGATGTTGCTCCGAAACTCATCGTGTCTTTTAATTTGTTATTTTCCTCAGTTTTTCCAGAAACTGAGGAAGAAAAAAAGTAAGATACCGAAGTCTGCAGATGATAGTGAATATTTTGGGATGCTGTTCCAAAGTCTTTAAACTTCCTAACATCAAACAGTTGTGACTTGGGTCAACAAACTTTTTAATATAAAACTATATAATATAAAGTTTATAACGACACCCAATTTATAGATTTTTTTTAATTAGCAACTTTCAAAACACTTTTACCCAGGAGACAAGAAGTCCCATCATCATCAGATTAGCAAAGTAAATTTTGGAAAATTTGATCCTGTAGGATAAAAATAAAACAGTTTAGGTAAACATCTCTTGGAGAATTCCTAAAGATTATTAAAGTTTTGTCAAAATGGAAAGATGAACAAGATGATCTCCTGAGATAATTTTTGTACTCTCTTGGCTATATTCTCATTTTATTGATAACAGTTGTTAGTTTGGAGGCAAAATTTTTAGTTTAGGGTCATCAGCAGGCAGGGAGCAGAGCTAGTAATACCACATAAATTTACTGGTACTCCATCTTTTTTCACAGATGTCTATTTAAACTGAGTGATTCTGAATTATAGATTTAAAGACAACAGAAGAATTAATTCTGAGGAATGTAAATAAATTTTATGAAATTTATGAACTTTAAACCCACCTATTGGTTTCCTTTATTCTCTCAGTTCTTAGGACACAATGACTGTGAAATCTTGGCAAAAATAGGACAATTTGAGAAGACCAAGACCAGTAGCATTAAGTGTACCATTAAATTAAGTAATAGGTTGTGTCTGAGATCCACCATGTCCTTTTACTCTGCTTTCATGGTTTGTCTGCCTAACAAGTACTCTAATATCCTATAGATGAGGGAAATTCCCAGAAGAAGGGATCTGTTAGTTGTAGAAGGTTTTCTATTGACACATGGGGTATTTTTCTACCCTCATCAGCCCTCCCAGTCAATTTCATGTTTGCATAATGAAAGTTTGTGCTAGCTTTGATTCCGACATTAGTTTTTAATGAGTGCTTCTTACACCTGTCGTAAAATTAGGGCAGTCACCAGAGCTTAACAAAGCAGCACTAATGTGCCTCGAGTTTTAGTTTGCTAAGTATTTTGTAGTGCTACAAATAATATAAATAATACAATCTGTAAGCCTCATTGCAACATAACATTGAATATTGAAAGTTTATTTATATATATAAATATAAATATATATATAGGATATAGAAATATATATAAATTAGCATAATCTCAATACAGAATCTTGAGCAGTGAATCTGGAAGGAAAATGCGGAAATTTTTGAGAAGCTGCCTTTCAAACAAATAGTTTAAGACAAAATATGTGGACAGTGGTTTTATCCTCCTCCAGAGATACATTGGAACATGAGTGTTCCCATACTAACTACTTTAATTCATATACTGAGGGTAATGTTAGGCCTGTTTCCTGCCTTAAGATGTGGAAAATGTACTCTTGCAAATTAAAGGAAGACTAGGAAATTTAACCATTAGAATTTGCTACAAAGACAACAATAAAAAAATAAGTGTAATAAACCCAGTTATCAATTCAGATACTATAGAGCTGTTGTGTTTGTACTTTTAGTAGAATATATGTTGAAATAATTCTTCTAATTTCTCTCCTGCTATTCTTGATCTTCTTCAAAACAGACAAGTGATATGTTCTACTTGATTTATGGTGTTTTATGTTCTTTCAATTTATAGAGATCTTCAGTGGTCTTGTGGAACTTGAATGAAGTGAAATTAACTTGTATATGGAAGCAGAATTTCTTGAAATCTAGATAACTAAAAAACCTGCAGATGTTTAGTTTAAAATTACAGAACATTCATTTCATAGACTGTATCATAAAAATGGTCCCAGGACACATGGCTTTTCAGGGACATCTGTGAGTAATGCAAATGAGGATGCCGACTGACAGCCCAGAAAATTATTCACAGAGCAGCATGTGGTAGCAAGGGTTTCTGCAAAGATGCTTGCAGCAAGTCTGCTGCACAGCTCTGTTGAACATCTACCTCCAACTCTGGCCGATATTTTTTTTTTTTTTCCTAAATAAATGGGGTGAAAATCTGGATGGAAAGCTTGACTTCGAGCACCTTGCCCAGTCATTGGGAAACTGTAAACTTTATACATTCCGGCTCGCCTGCAGTTCAGATGGGGAGACATTTCATACACCAGAGGCTGCAATTCAGATAATCTCTTGTATTTCTGGGTAATAAGACCTGCCTGTAGTTGACATGCCCTGGTAATGCAGTCTGAAAAGACACCTGCCAAAAGGCACTTATTAGAAAATTTAGTTGGAGGTTGCTTCCTTTGTACTCAAAAAGTCAAAACTATAAAGATTTTCTTTTAAATTGCTACAAAACCTCAATTCAGATTTTTTTTTTTTTTAAATGGAGTTATTCTTAACTTTTAAAAGAAAAAATAATAAACATCTTTCAATATTCTCTATTTATAATTTATCTCATTGTGCACTGTTATATATCAGAACTTTGTGCTTGTTCCATGTCACTCATTTGAAGCAGCAGACAAAAAACTTGAACGTTCAATTACAAGGTTGTTTGGCGTCATGACATATAACCCCACAGGCTGTCACTCTTCTTATGCATCCTACATGCATGTCTTCATCTGAAGCTTGATTTTTGTCAGTGTTGTTAGCTTGTTTCCTTTCTAGAAGGAGCTCAGTTTGGGTGCAAACTCTTTTCTTTTGCATTGATAGGTAATTCTGTTCCATAAATGATTATTTGGTGATCTGGAAGAAAGACTTTCAAAAACAGAAAGCAGCATGAGGAAGATGTGCTCTGTGGTGTGTTTGTGTGATTAGTGCTGGCCTCAGCTGCTCAGCTCAGGGCCTGCATTCTCCTGGATCTATGATACCAGCTGGAGTTCACCAAATACAGGTTCATGCCTGGGAGGTGGGGAGCACTTCTGGGCAGCACAGACCACACCAAGACCTTATCCATCCCTGCTTTCCTTCTCTGCTTCCCAATGAAGTATTCTGCCTTAGAAGAATAATTTTTTTTTAAGATTCCTTTTGTGATAGTTCAGCCTTATAATAAAACAAAGTATTCTGAGGTGTTTCATTACCCACGTTGATTACCCAGTGCTGCTTGGCAAGAATATAATGCACCTGGATAAACTCAGATGTCCTACTAACACTAAGTTTTTGAGATCTTGAAACATCCCCCAACCAACTGCTTTTGGTCACTAGAATTACATTTTCTGTAATTTCAGCATTTATTTCCATAACTACATTTCAAAATGAATGAAAGGAAGGGGAAAATCTGGATACTGGTATTCCCAAAACTAATCTGTGCAAAATTTCTACTATCATTATTTTCAGATATGGAAATGGAATAGATGATGCAGTATATCACTTCTATTTTTTTTGTTTGTTTGTTTGTTTTTTATTTCTAATGTTCATGATCCTTTTTCTTTTTTTTTTTTTTTTTAACTTTCAGTTTCTTGTAGAGGTAATGCTGAAATTGCTGGATTTTATTAAGTAGAAATCAACAGTCTGACTTCACACTAATAGCAAGAAGTTAATGTGAATCACCTATATTAATTTTTTCCTGTTTACACAAAAATATTTCAAAAGAAAACCTAAGTTGAGAAATATGATAGATGTAATGAGGAAGTGATGGACAGCATGAAATTTCTTCAGCAATTATTGCATCAAATAATTTTAAGAATTGTTTTTTTCCAGACCAAACAAATCTGCAGAGATTTTTTGTTAAGTAAGCTAAGTAAAATATATGTCTCTTTCTGGTGCTGTTGTTGGAGATATGGCCAGCTGAGGCATGTATTGACCTGCTTTTATATTAACATGTTGTCGGTGTATATAAATGTTTCTCCTTTGTTATCCTGCAATTTTAAAATGCCATCTTTTCTCACTTGGGTTTATAAACCACCAATATTTTAACCCCTAGCAAGTGCTAAAAAAGTAATTTTCTTTTCCTTCTTCTCTGTCATGAGCATAAGTGTGGCAGGTGAATATAAGATAGAGATTGTCATATTGATGTGACCTTTTAGACCTTTTGTGTCAGTCACTTACAGAATATGATATTTTGGAAATGCCATTAAAATCTGTCCTCTTCTAGTTCCAGAGGGATGAGCTCTGTGTTCAGCATGATACATTTTTATGAAGATGTAATACAGCCTGGGTAGCATTTCCAGCCATGCAGGTATCTACACCCCGATGATGAAAGATTTATTCACCTTTTAAGACAAAATATGGTCTGGTTCTACCCACATCAGTATATTAAACAGAGCTGAGAACAGTGCCTGGCATGGGAACGTGACTGCACAGACTGCAGAATTTCTCAGGCAGTTCCTTGCAGGCTTTTTGCTTTTGCCAGCTCTTCCTTAAACAGTTAGTTCCTGAGTTCGGTTTGGAAGTAGTATTCTTCCAGTGACTTCTGCCTGGAGACCCTCTCCAATCAGACTGTCTGCAAGCAGAGAATTTACTAGTGCTGTAAAACCTGGACTCATCTTTGTCAGCTGGCCTCAATGATAGAGAAGCATGTTCCCAAGCACATGTGCATACCCGAAGAAGTAGACATAAAAAATGCCTGTGAGTTTCTTTGTAGGTAGAATCAAATAGTCTTCAGTATGCTTGACATGCCAGGCCATCCTGTTCTTGTGATCTGTTCAGCTAAAATAGGAAGCACGTGTGACCAATATTAGGCAGGCAGAAAACGAAACATACGTGTTGCAGCTAGATTTCTCAGTGATGCACAGCTAAATAATATGTTTAAAGATGAACTGGATTTGTTTTCTACCCTGTCAATGTGTGATTATAATTTTTTTTTGTGTGAAAATTTTAGTTTCTTCACCTAGTGTCTTGGTTGGTTTTCTTACCCATGTCTACCACAAGGCATGTTCCTGAAGCAACACTTGTGGGAAAAGGTATTGACTTCTTGCTTTTGTCCAGGGGGTTTATAAGATGGTGTCTTGGTTTGAAAAGACAAGTGTCTGCTAAGGAGAGGCAGGCCTCTCTAGGAAATGAGGAATTCAAATCCTTCCCTCCATGTTATTATAATTTGGAAGATTAAAAAAAAAAAAACCTTTTCAGTTAGAGCTATGGGGAAAAGGAATAACAGTCCTTTACTAGTAAATATAACAGGACCGACAAAAACCAACAGCAATTATAACAATAGTAGAACAGAACCAAGAACCCCGAGGGCAAACGGTGGAAGCTCCGGCGCTGATGGCTGGAAGCCGGGCGTGGTGGACTGTCCTCCGCAGGCAGGGGGTGTCCTCGGCAGGCAGAGGTGGCAGTGCCGGAGAAGCCGCAGCGGCGGGACCCGGGCTGACCCAAAATCCAGCAGGACAGCGAAGAAACTCTGAATTCCTGGATACTCCAACAGATGGTAGAATTTCTAGGACCAGACTCCTCCGTTAACCGTGGACTCCAGCAGCCAGCAGTCGCCCGATCTGTGCTCCCCGGAATACTGAGAGCCGTGAGACCCCCCAACCTTAGATCTCCAGGTGAGACCCCCCACCCTTAGATCTCCAGGAGCTTTCTCCCTCCCCCAAAACTAGGTGATCAGCTTCCTTTGTCCAGGTTAAGCACTCTCTAACTATCAGGATTTAGTCTCCTAGCAACTTGTGGGGGGGGGGGGGGGGGCAAAAATTCTACAGGAAACTTAACCTTCAACAGATGGCCAATGTGTTCAACCAAGGCATCATGACCAGGGCCTATGAAAGAGAAGACACACCTTCTCTGTCTCCCTACCCTGTCCCTAGTCTTTCCAAAACATCTTAATTGTCAGATGAAACACATGAAGGAGCTGGAGATAACTGCAAAATTTTGGAATGGACAGTGTCTTCAGCAAATATCCTGGGGCTCTTCTTTTGTCACATGGTTTAAAAAAAATCAGGACACTCTCTAGAGGAGTAACCTCATGGAGTTTACCCTACCACAGAGGACACTCTCACCTTTCTGGCAATCAAGCAATGCTTTTTACAGAGAACCAGGACAGCAGGCAGCTCCCCTGAGAATTAAGACAAATCAGTAGCTCCAGAAACCAACGGAAGTCCAGCTGGCTCTAAATTTGTATGACATTACTGAATTACTAAACGCAATCATTTATGAGCACAAGATTCATACCTGTTATCAATAGTAGAGCCAGAGCCATTAAGGGAAGGTCTAACGGTTAATGCAGCTTTCTGTGGATCCAAACATCCCTTTTAAATATGGGTTGTTCTATCAATTGTTCTAAAATTCTTCTGTGCACTCTAACAGATGATTTGTGTGTGACTCATGCTTTGGACAAAGTTAAATTTTTTAGAAAAAATTCCCAAATGTCATTAGTTGGGAAACTCCAGTTTGCTTGCATTTTTGTTTGGGTTTTGTTTAATTAGTATTTTGGGGTTTATTTTGTTTTGTTTTGTTTCATTTAGAGACAGGAAATTTTAACAATTCCAAAGCATTCTAGGGGTGCTGGATGTAATTCATCTTACTTAACCATAATGCAGATGTCCATATATCAGACAGGCTCCCAGGAACCTCTTCTTTTGTGGAGAGAAATAGACTATTAAAGACATGCTTCAGCTCATCAGGATGAGTCTATCTTCATAAGATGAGTGAAACATACTCTGAAAGTGCCTGTATCACTGCCCTGATGATGAAGGAAGGCTTCAAGATGTATGTCATGCATGTCTAAAGCTGAGATGGATCCCATCTGCAGTGTTTATAGATTGTTTGGCCAGATTAAACACCAGCTCCAGGTCTGAAGAGATTTGTTTACAAGGCAGTGTATCCCATATCTTATTTCCCTCTTAAATTATATTCTCTTGAGCAAAAGTCAAAGTGGTGAAACATCTCTCTTTTAGTACAAGTGACATTACATTGATGTACATCAATTAATGCACTCTAAAAAGACACTGGGAAAAAAATCCAAAAAAATGTTATGCCTGAGGATTAGCCAAATTAAAAAAAAGCTAGCAAACAAACACCTATCAAAATCCAAAACATATTAATTAAGATGTCTAAATATTTATAGAACATTAGAAAAGGGGCATCAAGAAAAATATATGAAAATTGGACTATTCTTATATTGGAGTAAGGGATTAAAAAAAAAGATTAAAAAAAGAGATTATATAACTCCTCATATAAGTAAGTAATAAAATATTAAAAGTTCTCTCTAAAGTATTTTATTTGAGACAATAACTATAGGTATAATCTCACATTTTACTCGATTTAAATATGCTCATCTATGCTTAATGCAACCATTTGGTTTGATATTAATTTGCCTTAAATATTTGCCAGTAGTGCTGTTTAAGTATCTGAATCCTGTTACAATGCTACACAAACTCTTGCTGTCAATTTGTCATCTGAGCTGAGAAACCTTCGTGTACTTAAAAAAACACGAGTCAGATATAGAAAAACCATAAATCCTGAAATTACAGCCTAAAATAGAGAGTTAGGATGGCTTTTGCAACTTTGCCTGAGGATCCATTTGTGTGCACATGTGACTAAAACTTAAAGGAGAATTATCTTTGTTTAAGTCAGTATGAACTTACCACACCCCAAGGCTATCTTCAAATGCAAAAGAAATAATACATCACTCCTCTGGCCCTTTTTAGAAGGTGTTTTTCCTACTTCAGGCAGGATCTCCTGAGGGCTGAACTCACTGCTCCCTACAGCTACTGAGGAGTGGAAATTAAGTGGAAAGTGCTGAGCTCTTCTCCTTGGTATCCAGTGATAGGATGCTGTTGTGGTTTCAGGCAGATTTTGGGAGAAACCCTCCCACGGGACCCCCCTCCCCTCCCCCAACTGGTTCAGGAAAAGACTTCCTCAGAGAGAAGTGGAAAAAACCTGTTTATTAAACAGGCAAAGCACTCCCAGCACAATACCCAATGACAAGAGCTTCGTGCCACTTAGAGAGGGATAACAAACTTAAAAAGAGAAAGTCTCCCCTTGAAGATCGTCACTGTGCTCTACCGTCCGTCTCCGCTGACGTTGGGAGAAAAGGAGATGTGCAGGGCTGGTCTTGGTGGGGTGGTTCCCCTGTGGAGACCCCCTGGTGCTTCCCCAGGTCCTTAGTCCGGAGAGGTTAGGACAGTTCCGAGGAGAGGGCAGAAAAGAAAAAAAAGGAAGGAAAAAAAAGAGGGGGGGGGAAAAAAAAAAAAAGAAAAAAAAAGCTTCAGCTATTCTACAGTGTCTAACTACGTTAGCACTAAACTAACTAACTAACTCCCGGGGAAAAAAACAACAGAGCTTCTTTTGTCTTGCAGTTTTCCAACTCCCCCGCTTCAAGGTCACTCCGAGGAGCAGAGTTTTCCTGTGGAAAAACAAACAGCACTTCCCTCCCCTTTGCACCCAATAGACAATTGGGGGATACACAGTCACCCTAGGACAGATGCAGAGGAAAGTTTTAAAGCTGCACCACAGGATGTTCAGACTGGACATGAGGAAGAATTTCTTTACTAAGAGGGTGGCCAAACACTGGAACAGGCATTCTTGGAAAGGTGTTCAATGGTCCAGGCCTGTCAATGTTTAAGAGGTATTGACACAATGCCCTTAATAATATACTTTTGCTCATCCTGCCCTGAACTGGTCAGGCAGCCAGACTTGATCATTGTCAGTCCCTTTCAACTGAAATATTCTATTCTATTCTATTCTATTCTATTCTATTCTATTCTATTCTATTCTATTCTATTCTATTCTATTCTATTCCATTCCATTCCATTCCATTCCATTCCATTCCATTCCATTCCATTCCATTTACACAAAGTCCCTCCTGCATCCATCAGTGCTCTTCTGCTCCACAACTTTGGGGCTGCTAGCATCACCCTTGCTTATACCATTCCTTTCTCCTGCAGTCTGTCACCCATCTCTGCATCCATTAAGGAACTAATGATGCTGAACTGTTTCAAGATTTAAATTGTTTGTGTTAAGTAATGTCTGGCACATACACGAAATGAGATAAACACGAAATGGGAATAAATTTGCTGTTATTTAAATGAGGCAAAGTCGTATGGGGATAAATGTGTAACTTGAGATCGTTCAAACATTATGGAAGCTGAGTGAAAGCTTGCGCTACGTGTATTTTCTGTGACACAAGTTTTCAGTTTAAACATTATAATACATTTTTAACATACAAGGATGGAAAATGGAGTGTGGACAAAGCAAACTAATGATTTTTGCATAGTACAGATTATGTTTTTGATAAAGATGAAATACCAAATGACACTTTGAATGAAATGTGCCTCGCTTGATATTTTTGAACACGTGCACACAGAAATGCAATTATTTTAGTGGTGTATGCATAAAACTGTTTTTCAGACACTATTTTATTTCTTTATATGGCAAAGTGGTACAGAAAAGGAAAGGAAAAAGGACTTGCCTCTAGAAAAGAAAATTAAGAACATTTAATGCTGCAGATATATAGGTATGTATAAGATAATTATATAATTAACATAATACTTACCAAAATACCAGTTTCATGTCAGGTTAATTGTAGGCCCTTGAAGCATCTTTAGAAGACAATTAAACAGTGGAAGGGTACACTTTGAACATGCGTTCCTTCAGTTAGGGGTTGATTGTACTGCAGCTTTCAGCAGAGAGGTAACACACCAAAAACATTCTAAATTCCAGTGATGACAGAGCATAAGCTGTTGCTCCAGGCTGGCTGCAACCTGAGAAAAGCATAGCACATCTTTATGTGACTTAGAGCTGCATATTGTACAGCAAGCAATCTGTGCCATAGTTCAATACAGCTCGGAGAAAATACCTGCTCCATTTGAGAATTTAAATTGCTTAGCCAAAGCATAGCTGGTTAGCTTGATGATCTAAGAAGCCTTTTGCAACCTTAACAATTCTATGGATCTAGAATTACAGGATTAAGTACAACTCATCTCTTGACATTTGCATGGTTGTATTGGCTTAAGTCATGATTGTTCCTTCACATTGCCAAATATCAGTGTAAGGACGCATAGGCGTTATTTTATTTTTTCCAGCTTTTCCATCAGTGTGTGAAGTGGGGTACCCTTTGACACAGTATTATAAGAAAAATTGGGAAGAGGTTTACTACGCTTGAAAAAAACCCGCTCTTTCCATTCTTTGCCCTGTAAGATATAGAAGCATTTATGTGAAAACAGCCCAATAATTTTTAGTGAGTGTGCTCTCACAGGATTTTTTAAAGTCAAAGAGCTTTCATATTTCTTTCTTTCTTTTCTCTGAAGGCATTTCTTAGCTTTTCCCCATGTTTCTTTGCTGCAACTGCTGTGCTATTTCACACTGACTTGTATTAATTTAGGACTAGAAGTTCTGGAACATGCAATGAGTTCTTCATATGTCTTTCTTATTCCTTTTTCCTTTGATATTAAATTTTCCCACTCTCCACTAAATTTCTGCACATTAAATCTGGACATATGACAGCCAAGCCTGAGTTATCTCCCAGTCTATGATTTTTTTAATATATATTTGTTTCAATTCTTAGAAAAGAATAGGTAGCTTTGTACCAACAAACTTGTGCACTTTCCATGTGAAGTAAGGAATGTCTTACTTCTTTTCCCACAGTTTATTACCTTCATTGAAATTTTATGGGAAAAAACTGTGGTTCTGTTTGTCTGGATAATACCAAGATATGTGTTGGTGTCATAATGAGATAATAAAATGTTAAAGCACTTTTTATTTTTTTTCTAAAGATGCCTGCATTTCTCCTGTATTTGCATTTGGCTTTGGAGGTATTTGCTTGTGAGTTGTGTTCCTCCTTGCAGTATCTTTTTAGGATTTACTTACACAGTCAAATCAACCGACTCACCACAGTAATTTTGTAGATTTGATGTTTAAAATACATCATCATATGTCTGACTTTGTGTAACAAGGCATATGATGCCCAGAGAAGTTGGGGCAACCCAATCCCTGGAAGTGTAGAAGGCCAGGTTGGATGGGGCTTTGAGCAGCCTGGTCTGGTGGAAGGTGTCCCGTAGCTGAGGGAACAAGAACTAGATGATCTTTAGGGTCCCTTCCAACCAACCATTCTATGAGTCTGGAATTCTATGACTGAAACTTTTATGATCCATAGAATGTTTTTTTTGTAATAATCAAAGTGAAAAATGATAACCACTAAAAGTTCATAGCTGAATTAGAGTATTTGATTTATGTACAAAAATTAGGCTTAAATATGAGCATCCAGTACAATTCATGCAATTTTACTTTTCTTCCTGTCTTTACATGTCACAATGTATGAAGGCAAACAACTTTTTTTCCAGTGATGCTTTCCCTCTGGTCCCATAACACACAGATGCACTTCCACACCTAGGCAATCCCTCCTGCTGGCTCTCTACAAGCCTTGGCTGTTCCTTGTGCAGCAGCCCCCTAAGCCCACCTGTACTGTGTGTACAGGTGCAGCCAGCAGCAGTGCTGGGGGATGTCCTGTGCACACACACAGGCACAAACACACACATGCTCATACCTTGTACGGCCGCAGCAGACCATGAGATCTGCTCAAGCCAAAATCAGTGCTTCGCTGGCACTACATCTGGTCCAGCAGAACTATATATTCACTAGTGGACAAACACTAATGGGCAGCTCTGTTGGATAGCACTGGATAGCTAGACCTATAGAGACCAACCATGTGGCCACCAGTTGCAAGGCTTGGCCAGGTAAGCAAGTGAACCTGCAGTCATCTTACTCATATCTGCTTCCTTAATTCTTCCTTTCTCCATTTGAAATCATGTCCAGAATCAAATCCAAAGTGAATATACATTCCCAAACAACTTCTGAAGGCATGTGTCTTTCAAATATTGGCTCTTTTACCTTACAAACTCAAGTGTGACTGGTACAAAAAATCCTATTTAAAATAACTAGATTTGCAGTAGATTTTCTCTGATTTAGAACAAGGCAAATATTTCCATTTTATAGTAGTTCAAACACTCAAGGAAATGTGGAAAATTGTTCGAGCTTCTTGTAGATAAAAATCAGAAAAAATCAGATGTAGTGGAATTTAAAAATATATTTTAGTTATTCATTTCCCAAATACCTTTGCAAGGATATTGTCCATAATTACACAGAGTGCAGTAAGCACAGTTTTACTTAAGCTGTTTGTTAATTTTAATATAATTTTTCTTTTAAGACCAAACAGTAAGTAAGTAAAATATTTTATAATCTGCAATATTAGTGTTATGTGGAGAATCTGAATTGTCTTTTTTTCACAGTAATTCTTTCTTATTTTGAAGCAGATAAACCAAGAACCTATTTTAACAAAATGATGATCAACTTAACTACAAAAGAGCTTAAAATATACATCCAAACCATTACAGTTAATACTTTCAGAATGATTCATATTTCTGCCATTAAAAGGCTGTGCAAGGCAACACAGAGTTAAAATAAATTCCTTTACGACCAGTTGCTAAATCCTTGATATACACACCATTAAAATAAAGTATGGGAGGAAATATGTGACTCCATCAGAAATTGAGGTCAATTAGTGACTCGTTATGAAAAAGCAGTGAAATTGATTTGTAACTGTATCTCTTCAGGCTGATGCCATTCTGTAGAGTTAATAATAAGGACTGAATTCTGACAAGGAGAGTCATTAAAGCACTTCATAGGCAAGGGTTATTCATTACTTTAAAACTTATTATCTTGAATTTATGCCTTTTTGCTAAAAAGATTTGTCATGTCCAAGAGATTAATGATTCTGAATACGAAGGAGATGGCTGACATAAGTTGTAATTCTCTGTGTTTTCAAGTGATTTACATGCAATCTGGGTCTTTTGTACAGTTTTTAAAAATTACTGCTCTCGAATCTCACACCTTTATTTATTAATTTCCCTTCAAGACTGTTGTACCACAGGGCCTGAAAATCTCCTGCTTACATTTAATAAGGAACTTGTAATGTATTTCAATCAGTTTTATTTCACTTGCATTTAAATTTTAAAATATCCAATTTGTTTAATTTATTATCAACTTAAATATATCAGGAAAACTCTATTTTCCTCTCTCTCATTCTATATCTGCTTAGGAAATCAGATAAAAACTGCTTAGGAAAGCAGTTCACTAGATAAAAGTAACAAGATTTTAGTGATCTTTTAATCCCTGAATTGTATAAGTTTAACCTCTGCTGAATGTGTGTTTATGATTACTCTCTAATCATCTCTTCAGAATGAGTTTTAATAAACCAAGACCTAAATTCCCATTTAAACAGAAATTAGCCAAAACACTGTAAACTTTGTAAAAAATGGATAAGATACTTGCCAAGAGTTAGAAAATTACTGGTCAAAAGAGCTCAGAGAATTTCCTGTTAGGCACTATTACATTCCATAATGCTGCAGTGCCTGACTTTTCCTACTAAAATATTATTTCATACTGGAATTTTGGCTTCTCATTTTTATTAGGTGATTCATCTATATAGGATGTTTACAGCATCTTAATACTCCTAACTAATGGACTGTAGCTTGTTCAGAAAAGGTGAGTGACTTTTGCACTCACAGTTTGTATTTGATTTCTGCTGTGAACTCAAACAGACGGATTGCAATGGCATCACACTTATAGTAAAACTATGCATGTAATAGGGTAGGGGGATAAAAAGAAAAGTTTCATCTGTTAAAGTTCCCCCAAATACACCTTGTGTGCCTGATGAGGTTGAGTTCCCTGCAGCACTGCATGGCATCGGTCCCCGAGGAGTGCTTTGGGGTTTCACTCAAGAGCCGCTTCGATGTACAAATGTGCAATGAACCTGAAGGAACATGATCTGCAATTTCCAAACTCCTGTGAGGTTGGGAAGAGAATGGAGAATCACTGTTCTTCAGATAAAAATGTCAGCTGTATCATCTCAGGAAGGACATAGACCTGCTGAAGTGAGGACACAAGGAACATGTTCAGAGGGCTGGAACAACTCTTCCTATCAGGCCAGACTGAGAGAAGTGGGATTGTTTGGTATGGACAAGAGAAGGTTCCAGGGAGACCTTAGAGCACGTTCCAGTACCTAAAGGGGCTGCAAGAGAGCTGTAGATGAACTTTCAGGAAGGGCATGTAGTTATAAGATAAGTGGCAATGGTTTTAAACTGTAAGAGAGTAGGTTTAGACTGGATATAAGGAAAAAATTCTTTACACTGAGGATAGTGAGACACTGGCACAGGTTGCTCGGAGAAGCTGTGGCTACTGCATCCCTGGGAGTGTTCAAAGCCAGGCTGGATGGGACTTTGAGCAGCCTGATGTAGTGGAAGGTGTCCCTGCTCGTGGCAGGGGGATTGGGACTATATGGTCTTTAATGTCCCTTCCAATCCAAATCATTCTACGATTCTATGAATCAATGATCTTCACAAATCTCATGCTTGAAAGCACCAATTGAAGTATAAACCATACCAAAAATTAGAGTCAAAGGCCAAAAGAAACAATCAGGTGAAGGCAAGAGTTCAGTAGACTCAAGGCCTGAGTGACACCTCTCTCCACAGGAAGGAAATAGGTTTTGTTTCTAGAAGCAAGACTTGGTAAGTGCCAAGGTAGGAGATTTCAGGACATGCTAAAGAATTCCATTTAATCATAGATAATAATCTCTGAAAATACAACCTACTATAGCAATGGACTCTATTTCTTCATAATTATCTGTACTGCTATCAGTGTGAGTGTGTGTGCATGAAGATTTGCATTTCTACTTGTGCATCTGAGGGCTGAGCTGTCCAAATGTGATGTTTAGAATCTTTTGTCTAGCCTCCCAGGAATGTGGCCAGACCTCTTTATGGGCCACTACCTTGGGGACAGGAAATATTTTATGCTTGACCACTTCCATTAGCAGGCTGTAAATATTCCACATCCTTTTGTGAAAGCCGTCACGGAAAATAAACAAGATTTTGGGAGAAATGGTCCCCTTGTGCTAGTTACCCATAATGAATACAGGTAAATTATGAAAACTTGTTCCAGTTTAGAGCTTAATCCTGGTCATAACTCTGTTTTTTAAGAAGAGTGCTGGGCATCAAGAATCAGATTTTTTCTCTCTTTTCACAGGTGATTAGTTCTGTTTGAATGAAAACTTACACTAGATGATCTAAGCAGAGTAATACATTTTTCTTTTGTCTTTCAGAGCATGCTAGATTAAAAATGTGTGTGAGTTTTCTCTTTTGTGAATGTGATTTCTGATTAATTTCTGCATCTCGGTCTTAATGTGAAGCAATCTCTGTGAAAGTATAGGAAATCTGTCCATGTCACATAAGATTGCTGTTCCATTATTTTTCTGCAACAACATTTCCTCTTATCCTGATCACCCAAACAAAACAACCTTTCATGACTCTGAAAATGCACTATGCAGGGTTATATATATGAGAGCAAGTGGCATACTTAAATAGCCTACCCGATTTTTAGTGTCAGTAACTGAGAGTAGTTTTTCTGCACTCCTATATGGACAGTCCTAGCATGGAAGATTTTTCAATTTTTCATATCCAGAGTGTCTTTTTTCTTAGAACAAGGAAAACCTTATTCTTAAAATATTAGTTCCTGTACTAGCCTGAGCCTGACTTATTAAAAAATAAGACCATAGTCAAAAGCAGTAACTTTCCCATGCCACCAGTAAATCTGTTGGGACCAAATTTCCAAACACTCAGAACAGCTTGTATACAACGTGACCTGGAGGTCAAAAAGAAATTTAAAGCAGAATAAGAGGAATATATTAAAAAGTACACTGTCTATTCCACAAAAACAGCTTGTGTGGTTATTGCCACCTGACATTGTATATTGATGTAATAATGCAGTAATTTAGTGGTTGCACTGCAAGCATCCCCCACTTTTTTTTTTTTTTTTTTTTTTTTTTTTTTTTTTTTTTTTTTAAATGCAGTCTTGCTTCTGTCCTTTTCTTGTACTAATTATTCTAGTGGAAAAGATACTGTTAAGTTTACAATAAGCTGAAATTGTTGATGAGAACTGGGCTAGAAGTCTGCAAACCTTTGCTTGCAGTGGTTATCAATGGGAAATAGAAGTGCAGAAGAGAAACTAATTATTTTTAAAGTTTTTATATGGGCTTTATTTACTTAGGGTTTAAAACCAGAACATTTTTCAGATCAGATCTGTGCATGCAGAGAACAGAAGGCCTATTTATCATATATTGGCCTGTAACTATTATGTGGATGCAGTTAAAGTGAAAAAAAAATCCAATAGAAGTAAATACTTTGCTTCTTGGTTTAGTTCTGTCATAAATATGGTGTTTAACATGGAAGTTTCTCTGTTCACTTGTACCATTTTATTAACTGCTATCAAATCTAACTGCTTACCTTCTGGTATTGTTTCAGTTGACTAATCCCCTTTTAATTAGTAGGTCTTTTTATGATCATCTTCCTTAACATTTTAGTTAATCAGTTTCCAAATGCCTGGGAAGGAGAAAGAAAAGAAGAAATATAACAACACAATTAATTTTGTTTAGCTTCAGTATCCCCCAGAAGTATCAAATGGAGAAAGTGTCCTTCAGTAGCCCATTCACCTTCAGTAAAGCACTATCATATCTATATTCTGATATGGTGCTGATTCTAATCAGTGGATTCTATTATAGGCCTTTAAGCAAAAAAAGAAAGTGCTGATGAAGGCCATAAAAGTAAATGAGGCTTATTGCTTCTTGACATCTTTAGCACTTTCTGAGGTTTCCTGAGTGAGCAGGGGTAGCAGACAATAGCTGGAAGATTGTGTGTAAGATAATGAGAAAAATAAATGCATCCTCAGAAGCAGCCAGCAGTAACTATGGCTAACATTCATTACACAGCATCTGGGCTGCTCCCAGTACAATGTTATTAATTTGTGGAATGAGCTAAGAGGTGTGAAGGAAAGCTGCTGTTTGCTCCTAACCTTCCTGGCCAGCATTTTGAATATTAATAGAGAGGTCAAATGCATTATATCCTTGAAATTGTCTTTCTCTCTCTTGTCCTCCTTCAATGAGAAGTGAACAAAACATACCACTTAGAAGAAAAGGATGTGAGAAGCAGCTCCTGCCCTCACATTGGTCAAAGGGGGAAAAAAAAATAGGACTGAACGGAAAATAGGTGATAGAGATGAGTGTGGGAGTTTGACCAGCTGGGACTGACAGTGAATTGCCCTCGGCCAACAATAAAGTCAGCATCAATCTGAGGCCATGGGAAACAGGATGCTAGGAAGGGAAACATCTTAGGTTACAGCAAGAAGAATGGAATTGTGGGTATGGTTATGTTAATGTAATGTATGTTAATATAGTTGTTCCATATAAGGGTATGTTCCGAGTTCTTGTATATGATCGGTCAACAATGCTTTACAAATAAGGTAATGTTAATGTTCATTGGCTCCCTGCCCTCAGATCACGCTGTATATATTGCTATGTTTGCCCCATTGCTGGGATTTTTGAGGTTGCCCTGTACTGCTTTTGGCTTTTACTTCTTGTTGGCTCTGTCTATTCATTAAATTTATTTTCTGGGCTTACCTGACCATTCCCATCCCTATTTTCAGTTGCCACCCTGGCTGGTCTAGTTCGTGTTACATCTCTAGCAACAGATGAGGATGTGTTTTAGAGATCATATGGGGAAAGAATGTTCTTCAAATTCAAAAGATGATCTCAGTTCCCTTTCCAGGACTGTTCTGGGAGGGAGAGTTTAATAGCAGAATACACGAAAAAGTGAGTATAGTATTTAAATGTTCACACAGCAAATTCCAATTCTTGTATTCACAGCCTCTCAGGAGTAATCTGCACCATATCTGCTTCAGGGCGTAGGTAGGTCAGTATTTTGGTGTTGTTGCGATGTAGATCAGATTTATAATTTAGTGGGATTTCCACTTGTATTTCCATAGTGCTGAAGGCCAGGCTGTATATGTGCTGTATGTATGCATGGCAGCTTCTGCCTACTGTGGAGTTTATGTAGTTTAATAATTTGTATGAGTTAACTAACCAGAAACAGACTGTGATTACTGAGATAGCAAAAGAGCACAATCCTAATCACAACTTGGAGTATTTTGGAAGAAAACGTGATTTGTAATTAAATTTACACTGACTATGCATGTAGGTCATTTGGTGTAAAAACAGCATAAGCCATGTTGTTGATTTAATAAGCAATTTAATGAACAGGAATTCTACACCAAAGATTTTAACTCCTTCCTGTACACATCTCACAGAGACACACACACAAACTCACTCACTTAGTCCAAAGTATTCTGAACAACTCTGCTGGCTATGCTGGGAACCAGTTAAAAGTTAAGCATACATAATTCAAAGTTCAAATTTTTTTTTTTTTTTAATAGCCTTACAATCTAAACACAGAAATTTTACAATCAGAATAAAAGGAAAAATAATTAGATGGGTTTTTTTCTGTTTCTTACTTACTTTGCTGTAGTCAAACATAAGAAACAAAGGCACAGGTGTTGTAACATAAAGTGCTTCCTATCCTTTTACATTTGTACCGCTTGATCTTGAAGATCCAGCAGGGAATGAGAACAGTATGTACAATAAACTGGGACAAAATGTTAACATGTCAACCCTACAAAGGAATGGTTGGGAAAGTGTAAGAGAAATACAGTCCCTTTGCTCACTCACCTAACAGTGATTCTGTTCAACTGACATTAATCTATTTCCTGAAACAGAGAAAGTTCTAAAGGAAGGGATTTTGTCTTTGTTCAAATATTTTGTGACTTTACTTTGGCAGGTTTATTTTGCTGAGCTGTGGAAGAAGTGTGGATATGCTCTGAATCTGGAATGATTAGGAAGCAGTTAAAGCTAGAGACCAAACAGAATATTTGAGAAAGAAACTCGAGTCTTCCCTTGAAGTTTTCTTTCAGTTTCTTTTTTTTGTGTGTGTGTGTGTTTGTTTGTTTGTTTGTTTTTGTTAAAATGCACTCAGATACCAATTCCTGCGAATTTGCAAATAAAGCTTACAGAAGTCACAAAAAAGCTTTCTTCTATATGGTTTTGCATAAGACTCAACTATAACTTTAGAATCTTTCCAAATTATTTCTTTACTTTTCTTTCAAACTTTCACACGGTTTAGACTGGAAGACTAAACCAGGCTTTTCTGCTTCTGATATATAGAATATCTACATATTGAGTCCCAGCACTTGATGTTTCTATTCCATTAAGGACTCTTCACCATGAAGGTCTCAAATAATGAATTTTTTCTTTAATTGCAGATTTTCCATAATATCATGAACTAAGATAATACAAAGCCTGTGAGCCACCAATTTAATCATTTTGAAGGAGAAGTGGCTGACTTTGCATAGAAAAAAAAGAGGTGATGCAATTTGAGCAATTTGAAGAGGTAGATTATATCAGGCTAGATATCACACTAGATGGCTCTCACTGAAAATTAATTAATAATAAGAAGAAATGTACTGCTAAATACAGAAAATAATTCAGCTTGGAAACACATTTAGCACTTATTTAAGATCAAGGTGATTGCTCAATGGAGAAACTATAAAAGTGGGGAGTTGATAGCAAGTCCAACTGGAAGGGAAACATTAGCCTAGAAGGAGGATACTACTGAAATTTCTCAAAAATCAATTTTGGGAACAGTCATGTTTAATAGTTTTATTTATGATCTTGGCATAGAAGTAAAATTGGGAAGCATCTTTTGGAGGACAGAAGAGTATCGCCTCATCATAATGAAAGAACTAAATGACCTTGAGATCAGAGGTAATAGGAACAGGATGAAATTCATGAAGTGTAAGGGTCTAGTATAAAATAAGCTTGGAAGCCTAGTTTCAAACCTGTCTGCTATCATCTAGGAATACATTAGTTAGAAGAAGCTGGAAGAGAAAGGCCTTGGTCACAGGAGTTAATCAGTGAAAGACTATTAATTTTCAACATGATCAAACTGTGAAAAAGTCAAATATCTTCTTAAGGTGTACAAGTAATTTTTAAGACAGATTTCACAAGAATCATTGTGTATGAATCCTAGGAACCTTCATCTCAAGAAGAGAGTACAATTTTGATTATATGTATTCAAGAAAGATGTATCAAATGATATAAAAATTTTAGTTATTACAGTGTTCAAACATTTGGACAGTGTCTGGTGAAAGCCAGTGGAATATTAATCCTTGAGATATTCAAAGCTTGACTACATAGAGATCTAAGCAACCTGGTCTCATTAACGTGACCAGGATTTGGGTTAAATGACCTCTGAATTTTCTGTTATTCTTTGATTCCAACTATGGTTTTGTCAAAAAAACCCAAACCAAACCAAAACCAAAAACAAGACTGCAACAAAAAACCCCCAAAAAAACACCAAAACAAAAAACAAACAAAAACCAAACCAAACCAAACCAAACCAACACAAAACCAACCAACCAACCAAAAAACAAAACAAAAAAACCCTAGTAGCACTAAAAGTACCACAAGACAAAACACACTTGCAGATAAAGCCTGATGAATTTATGAAAGGTATTGCATGATTTCTGGCTCTAGAAACAGGGAACTTACTTGGGAATATGTCGGGGTCGGGTTACCGGAGCCGCGGGAGAAATGCCTCATGCTGTCATGGTCAGCAGATCTCACTTTATTAAGGTTGCTTTACATTTTTATACTTTTCATAATTAGCTCATACATATTGCAAAAGCCAAGCTCATCATTGGACATAACTAATTAATGCAAGCATTACTTAGCATCGACCTTAATAATTGCAAAACAGTTAAAGTCAGTACATCATATCTTTAGTTTTCCCATACTTGACTAATTTCACATCCGGCTTACATCCTGTTCTTCACATAAGCCTTCCTTTAAGGATAGCATATCCTTGAGGCCTAAATTCTTACTAGTTTAATCATGTCATGTCCCTTTTCTGCGAGCCACTGCTCTGATAAGCTCTCAACAGGAATATTTCCTTCAGCTCCTGCTCTGAAATTTCCCTGATGGTTGAGGAATTCATAAACAGCTCCTAGGAAGAAAAGTTCCCTGTAACAAAAATCTTTTGGGTTTTGGACATTTTGATCAGGATGGAGATCCTTCCTGATCCCAGATGAGGCTGTTATTCTGACCAAAGACATTTACACAAGATAAACTGATCTGTGAAAAAAGTCGCTGTTTGGGAGTTTTGGTGAAGAAACCAAGTTACATGATGTGTTGCCAAAGATATATTCTTTTAATATAAGGTTGCTTATTAAAAATAAGATCAGTATCTACCCATAGTAAATATTTTCCCACATTGATAAGGAATTGTTCTAAATTGCAAAAGTTTGTTTTTTTTTTTTTTTTTAAGTTTAATGTCCTACCATTGTGCACTGCATGTTTTAGCTAGAACCTCGGTGAAGACATTTATTTTCCAACTGCACAGCTTGTATATCAGTTAACTCTGAAACAGTTATCTGGGCTTCTTTCAATTGTTTTACAGAGATCTAACCCCCCTGCATATGTTGTCAGTAAAGGTTTTCTCTTGATGAACTGTTCACACAAAATGTTCCTCATAGTTGGATCAAATCTCAGCTACTTAGAAGGTTTAAAATTGTCTTGGTACATCTTTAAGAAAATCCCTTCTATCAAAGTTACACTTGACAAGTGAAAGTGAGAATTATTTCAGGGTTTGAATACACAATGTGATCTATTTTGTGGTAACTTCCTAAAACATATTAGAGTTTGGGTTCTTTTAAAAAAAAATTAAATATAGATATCACATGATATTTATTGAAAGCTGCAGAGGCACTGAAGTAAAGAATATCAAAATAACTTCCAGCTATCCAACAGATTATTGCACAAAACCTCTCCTCCAAGATGCTTCATAATTATCACAATTAACATTTCTTTAAATCTTTAGTTCTTTATTAGTAAAATAATTAATTAAGTATGACTTTATTCACTATATTTATACAAATTAAGTAAATTTGTATTTCCATTATTTATGTCTCTTCAGACAAAGTAGTTATATTGATTATTATCAATCCCTAGAGGTATTTTCTGTTTACTGATTTGCCAATCCACTGTTACCAATATACCATTACAAAATAAGAACTTAGTTTCAGAAATCTCCTTTATCTAGTTCTCTTGGGACTTCTCCTTGCAAGTCAGCTGTCTGTGTTGAAAATCATCATGCTCTTTTCTCAGAACTGAGAAACTTTCCTTTTTTTCCTTTAAATAGATAACTCTTCTTTCCTATTTTGTTACAGATAATGAGCAAAAATATCTGTAGAACATATCTGTCTTCTGTACGCTTGTGGCATATTTTTCAACAGCATCTTCTCCTGTACTTCATCTTCCTTTTGGACAAAGGTGCCATCTTTTGACACACACTGGTGGAAAGAAGAAAACATTAATTTAAGCAAAACAAAACAAACAAAAACTTAAGAAAGAATAAATGAAAATAAGACAGGATGAAAAAGATAATAACAATAAGCTGTTTTTCTTTGAAGTACCTAAAATCTGTGGTCATCAAAGACCTGAAAGTGTGTTCAGTGTCATGAGAACAAAGTAATATGTTAAAATGATTTTAGTAACTTTGCACATTCTGTGTATTAATTTTTCCATTAATATTTTCATAGTATTACAGTCCAGAAAGAACCATTAGATTATCTTACCTCTTTTGATGTTGTAAAGTATACATTTCACTGAGAAGAGTATTATTTATACTGACTTTTTTTTTTTTTTAATCTAAATAAGAAAGTAGTTTCCATGCATGAATATACTGTGCTAAGTAAAGAGTGAAGGTGGTAGCTCAGACTAATTAGCCCTAGTACACATTATTAGTGCTCTCTGGCATAGAAATGCCTACCAGCCAGTCCAAGACAATGCCAGGACTTTATTTATGGATGCACCAGCAATCATATCCAAAAGTAAGCTGGAAAAAACCCAAAGCAAACCCACAAAAAGTCCCACCTTATCTAAATTTATTTTTATTCATACTCCAAAGTCCTCCTTTGTGCTTTCAAACATCCCAAGGTCACAGCATTGTCAGATCCTGTGACAATTCAGATTGGAATTACCTTTGGGTCATCTAATTCAACCTCCTCAGAACACGTGACCACAGATACATATTACAGAAATCTCAGCCATATGGGCACCAGAGCAACTCTCAGATTATTTCAAATTGTTTTAACAATCCTACAAAAACAGCTCAGAGGAGATCCAGGCCAAATGTCATCTGCTGTGCATGAGGCTAGTCTATGAAGCAGATCTTATGGCTAAAAACGTCCTTGCCCTAAACAGTTTATCAGTGTAAGATATCCTATACTTTTATATATATGAATCGATAGGATGAGGTAGCTGTCTTAGGATTTGAGAAAAAATATTAGGTTCCTAAGTCAGAAACTGTCTCTTTCTGTCTCTTCCTAGATATAATGTACCTCTCACTTGCAATATCTGTCTTGGCATTTTGCACACATAGTGCAAATTAATCCAGGAGAAATGCCCAGAGAGACCATGTCAATATATAGGCAGGCCAGATAGGAGGTAACTATATTTCTATTTTTCCAACATGAAACCATAATTTATTTTGAAAGCCAATTCTCTGATAGAAATTGCTCACTGGATGAAAAATTCATCTGGGTCTTAATCCTGTCCTCAGAGAACAATCTGAGCAGCCAACCTGTGAGGTGAAGAACACTTCATGAAATCATACCCAGGGGCTGTAGATGGAAAACAGATATGGCTGTGTCCATAACTTCAGTCTCATGAGAGAATAGAGAATGGATCAAACAGATGTGCACACAGAAAATCCCCCCATGTACAGCTGACACTTCCCATCACCTACAATGGTTTGATCTGTAGGAAACTATCTGCACCATGTACAGGCTGTAATGCAAATCACTATTTATGTATCTGCATATTCTCAGTAAGCTTCCTTTTCTTCTTTAAATGAATGTCAGTAAATGTATATGTATGGGATTCTAGGCAGTCCCACCTAAAATGATATAAAGTGTCATATATTTAAAACCAGTAAATTTCTAGGTGGACTGAATATTCTCTGGGACTTTTTTTTGCAAAACCTCCCTAAGTACATCATATAAATGCTATAAAATTCTAAAAAAAGAATATGTGTCTGTATCCTGCCTATATATGTTTATACATAGCATTGTGTTTCTGCATGTACTAGTGAATGCCCGTAGTAATTGTTTAGTTTTTTCAGGTAGTTGGAATTCAAAGGAAATATAACATTGATGGCATAATACTAATGCCTATTTCCCTAGAGGTATTTTATATTAAATTTATACTAAATTTTTATATAGTGTAGATTAAGCATATATTTAGACATCAGATGAAACCCACAGCTCTGAACTCTGAATGGATTGGTTTAGGAGGGAGCAGGGAGCAGCCCAAAGCCATACAAATACCAAGAGCTAACCCTAAGGAGCAGACAAGGAACAGCCACCCCAGCATGGTGTGTATGTGTCAATGGACTCTGGCCTTTGTATCATATTTAATACCCAAGACTTAGCATCACACTGGTATAGCTGTGCTGACACAGGTCCTGAAGCTGGGCTACACTTCACAATGTGTACTTTAAAACTCCTAAATCACAAATATCTACCTTATGCCTTGAGTTACAGCCTAGAGAAGAGAGTGAGGTCATGTGGTTTTATCCCAGGGGTAACATCAGCTGGTACTGCAGCTTAAAGGTACAGATCATCTTGACATCAGCATTCTGGTTGTCAGAAAATTGGAGAAGAGTAATTGTGCGCAACTGCAACCCTCCCTTCCATACAGGCATCCATATCGGCCAGCCCAGGGGAGATGGTGACAAAGACTATTTCTTGCCCATTTCCATGAAAAAATGAGGGTTCAAGGGTTTGCCTTTTGCTGCAGTTAGAGCCATAATCAAAGAAGCACTACCGTGCAAAAGGGTTGAGGAAATGGCCATTAAGCCAGCATGACTGACATTTTTAATTCTGACATGCGTGAAATGAAAGTTATTTTGTGTAATTTTCATCCAAGAGATCGGGAAAGTGGTATTATTTTTCAGGACTTTGGTGTTCTGTGTATCAGAAAGCAGCAAGGTTGTAACTGTTTTCAGAAGTTCTATTTAGCTCCAATATAACCTCATTTTCTGTAGTTATAGAAAAAAATGGTTGCTTGTCCCTTATCTAATTGTATACCTCTGAATTGATTTCTTCCAGTCATAATTGCAAAAGGGTGGGTGCCAAGACATTTTCTAAATGGGCCTTTTATTCATTGAATTAATTGCCTGCCTCTTACCAGCATTTGATAGAAGGCGGGGAAAAAAATAAACAAGGACATTGTTTTCCCTTGTTATTTAACATTTAATTTGTACATCTTCTGTGAATAATATCTTGTGGATGCCTGTTGTATTAATGTTGTGCATTTCCCTTATAGGAAAATTTTGATGTGTTTTATGTGATTCTATAAAACATATAATGCTGACAAGTAAATAGATTCCCCAGGAAAAGATTTGTTAATGAGTCCCAATTAGCTAAACATCAGAAAAAACCCCAACAAATAATATTGAACATGGAAAAATAATTTGGATCAATCTTACATGGATTAGAGATTCTTATTCAGAGTAGATCTCGCATACGGTCACTTATGCTTTGCAATACTTTCATTAAGTCGGCACTTGGGAGTAATTATGGATGCAGTAAAACTTCTGTTAAAACTCATTAAAATGTTGCTCTTCAACCAAATTACTAAGAAAACCAGTTAATGCAGAATATGACAGATTCATATCAAATTAGAGAACTCAGTTCAATATAAAATTAACCAAAAGAAATTGACAAAAATAAAGTTCCAATTTTTCTTCTGCTGTTCCAAAAAGTCCATCTTCTCATTCAGTTTTAATTGACTATGAACTGTCCACTTAAACACTTCAGTCCTGGGTTGCAGTAGTAATAGTATTAACCCACCATTCTACTCTTTCAAGTCTGGAGGCTTGTTAATGTCATCTGAAAAGGTGAAATTTGAAAAAGTCATCAGTGGTTAAAAAATGAAAAGATACCCCATGTATTTGAAAACAGAGAGAATGAAAGTAAATCACAAGCTCTTCTGTGCCTCTGCTCTTGATTTCGCAGCAAGGCTGGCTGTGAGAGATTGTTGAACTTCACCTCAGCCTTTGGATGGATCTCTGTAAAAGAAACACTATCAAGCAAGCAAAATATAAATGCCTACATGACTGACACAGATTGATGCATCTGTACATGAAGCATACTGAAGACAGCACATCAAGAAAAATGTGACTTTGTTTAGATGTTGTGCGGTTGCTCACAAAGAGAACGTTGCTAAAAAAATTCCATAAGATATTTGGATATTTGCAAAGGATAACACCTCTATGAGGAATAAAATCTCTTCATTAGGATGGTCAACCACTATCTGGGTGGTGATGAGACCAAGGGTATCTCCAGCAGCATTGGACAGGACTCTCCAAAATATTGTTCTGCTAAATTCCTACATCCAACTGACCCAAAGTCCTGAGTTCTTTTCATCATGAACTGCTTCCATTGCTGTTAATTATTTTAAACTATCTGCCACCAGCTCCTAATGCCCAAAAGCCTATTCTGCATTATGATTTCATGCATGTCTAGAAGTTCCCATTGAATATTTACAAGAATCCTGCCAATGTACAGGTGGGTTAGCTCTGGAGTAGGAACACTCTCTGGGATGGCAGTTTCTTCACCTGGGGTGTGAGTCAGTGCAATGGAGACAAACTGGATGACACACAGACATAAGCTGCCAAGTTATTACTGCCTGTAATAACAGAGGGCTCCCATGACGGTTACTCACTTCATTAGTTAAGACAGTGGCTAAATGTTCAGTCAACCACCCTGTCTCAACTTGGTCAAGCGTTTAAATTGCTTGTTGTGACATCAGTGAGATAATTAACTGTTTTTATGCACAGGCACAACCCGCATAGACAGCTACATAACAGTTGTAACTATAGGACAAGCTTGCATCTCATTCTTACATCCCATTTATAACTTACGTTCTACATCTCTTTTCTCACCAAGAGAGATGGCCAGGAGTACTTCAAATGGAAAAGTTTCACTGAAAAATGACAACTTTCCCAAAGTGCTTACAAACCCTAGAAATGTAAGAAATTGTTTTTTTCTGCTTTGTTCTTATTGTGTTTATCTTAAATGCTGGTCTAGGACTAGTCAAATTCTGTCAGAAAGAGAGACAGTGGCTTCAGGAGAACCTGGAATGGATCCATAATGAATAATGGTAAAGCTTTTATTCACACTTTATTTTGGCCACAATAATAAGATAAGCAAATTCTGGAACTGATCCAGGCTAAGTACACAGTCGGTAATAGGCCATTACGATTTGGTTCATCTGTGCTTTAGATAGAGGGACTAGACCTTCAAACTAAATCAGAAGGCTTTATCTTCAGAGAAACTTAGGTGCACCTAAGCAGATGTTTAAATCTAGAGTCAATATTTAAGGAACTGGCATCTGTTCCTAACTCAGAATGCATTTGTTGTTTCACTCACATGGATATTATCCAGAAATCACTTCTGCACCTTTAAAGTAAATCTGGTTCTGTTCCCTTGCTGTCCAGTGCACGAGAGGTAAATGCACTGTGAGCTGGCAGGGCTTAGGGTTGGCAGGTGCAAATGGGCATGCTGAACATTGCACAGAACTTCAGCAGACTCCTTCTCTGTGGTGGGACTGCTCCTCAGTAAAGGAGCACTTTGCTGCTAGACCTTTCTGAACACCCCAAATTACTAGGCACTTGGTAAAAGCCATGTCCATGGATTTTCTACATAAATTAGAAATTTTAGTGACACCACAAGAATTAGAGTTGCAAAATTAGGCTACAACACAAGCTGCAATGTAGAGCCTTCATTTTTAGTGCCTTCACCATTTTTTGTTTTCACTGGGTTATCCACTGAGATTTCTAAAATAGTCCATGTTCTTCAGCTCTCTAGAATTAAAAACAACTCATGAAGATTTGAAAAAGTAATTCCAAAAAACAGATATTAATCTGTGTTTGGGTAGGGTTTTTTTGTTTAATTTTATTCTGATATGCATGACCTGAAGACACTTTAGTACCAGAGGAAATTCTGCTGTAATAAGAGCTTATGTTTAGTATGGGGATTCACTGATTTTGTTTGAATCCTGGTGTCCAGATAATTTTTCTATTCTTTTTCTTGATAATCTAGGTCTCTATTTTGAATATGGAGTTTGTGTCATTCACCTTTTAGGATTATTTTCTGCTACAGTGAAAGCAAAACTGATTTTCACGCTTCATTTCTCCAAACAATTGCTCCCAGAGGCATTAACTTTGATAGAACTGTACTGAGGCAGACAAAATACTCTGGATAATTCATGCCTGGAGACCTAGCATATCGTGCTGCATGCACAATCCTCACATTACGGAGGAAAATGAAGGCCTGAGGCTACCAAACATGGGTTTCATTCATGGAGCCTGATTGCACTATTCTTTGTGTTGCAGGATTCATGTTGAATGGGAAAGGAAGGGTTTATGTAACCTGTTAGACAATGCAACTGACATAAGAGCTTGGATGTGTGGTTCCTCTGGAACATTAGGGCTCTCTGCATGTGCATGGACATATTGTTCCACACGTGTCCCTTCTCTGAATCCAAGCAAGGCTCTGGCAGCCACCTTGGGGCCACTGGAACGTGGCACAGTAGTCATTCCTGGGGATCACACCACTCACTCTGACATCCATTTCTCCTGCTTACATTCACAGAGCAGTTCTTGCACTCTGAGGAGATTGAAGGTGACTGAATGTCGCAGTCTGTCTATTCTTTCTACACTGGTAGCCATAACCTTCTCCTTTAGTTGGCAGGGAGAGGTTGGCATCTGTAGTGTCCAATTCCTTCAACATTTCTTGGAGGCCTAGCACAGAAAATAGCCAGTGCTCTTGCCTAGATGACCAGCAGACATGAGATAGCTTTATCATAGAAACCTTCAGGTGCTTAAATGGACCTCACATGTCATGAAAGTCTTGCAGTAACTGAGGTCAATGTAAAACTATAAACTCTCAAAGTTAAAGACTATTGTTTACATCGTAGAAATACAGAATTCTGATTTTTACCTAAGCATCTAAGCCAGACAGGTCTCTCAAAATTTAAAAAAACCTTAAACTATATTTGCAAGCATTTCTTTTTCACTCCATTGAAGCACCTCTGCACATAGTACAAAATGACAACTCAAGCAGTGCACTGTTATAAAGAGCCCTGCCCTACATACAGAACTCACTTCCATTTGGGAAGGAACAAAATTTTATATTCACTACTTTAAAGCCTATGTTGATTTACAGCCCTCTTTGATCAGATGATCAAAACCCACTTTGACGCTGCTCACGGAACAACCTCACTCCTCTCACATCTATCATTCATAGCTGGCAGAGATACTCAGCATCCCAGTGCTTCCTAGAGCTGTGATGCAGCCCTTGGCATCAAGGATCATAGTTTGCTGTCAGAAGAAGATAATAATAAGGACAATACAATCTTTCTTGGGACTAATTGTGACAGCTAGGCTTGAGCACAAAGATCATGATTTTTCCTCACAGTGCCTGAATTCAGGTTTAAGTAGAGATTTCAGGTGCTGGTCCCCAGGATAGTATGGACTATTAACTGCTTAAATTTTTTTATAATAATTTTAAAGTACTAGAAGATAATAATACAGATAATAGTGTAGAATTATAAAGAAGAATTGTATGGAATTATAATGAGAAAATAAACAGGAATAAAAGGGTATTCAACGAGCATAATGAAACAGTAACAGACATAGTATTTATTGTAAAAGGATTACCAGAGATAATTCAAAATTTTAGATATGTTGTTGCCTTTTACCTAATGATTCCTGGGTGCTATATTTAAATGTTGTGTTAAAATCACAAAATACACTAAAATGTAGGTATTATAAGCATGTAAACATAAGCAATGAAAATTAAAAACAAACCAAAACAACAAGCCAAAAACCAAAAAACCTCCCCCAACACCCCCCCCCCCCCAACCAAATCCCTTATCTAATCAAACAAACCCCTCCAAAACCAAAACCAATATTTCCACTGATGCTTGATCTCACTGATGAATAGCAATAAAGGTATATAAATGGTGAGTGAATAAATAAGTAAATAAATGGTTGTGAGCTAAAGGTGTGACAAAGGAGGTCCGTGCCCATCTGGCCACATTGGTTGTCTCATTGAAGTCACCAGCACAAGCGCAGAATGTCAGGGAACGGCTGTAAGGACCTATTTGTACATACTTTGTTTGCTTTGTCACAGTCTCTGCTTTTGTGGTGTCACCAAGGATGTCCTCCGTCACTGATCATATATACAGGTCATGCTCATGGTCACGGCCAAGAGTTCAGTGGCCCTTGAGATATTTCAGCTGATTCATCACATAACTGGCCTGGAGGCACACAAATGGCTCCTTGCAACCAGAGTGATGATCTCCCCTGCTACCAGCTGTGCCTGTTCTTCGTGTGCCACATCTTGTTACTGAAAAAGCGGGTCTTAATGGGAATGTCGGGATTGCAAACTTTCTGCTGGAGTGCATGCACAGAGCATTCTGTGTAGAAATGGTTTCCAAAGTACAGATGGAAAATAAGCATTTTAATTAATGCTAACTTTTGTGTACTTGGAGAATCCTCATGCTGTAGATGTGATTCTATCCCATTTGGTCATGCAGAAGCTAATTCTGATGAATACAGTAATTTTGCCAGAGAGAATTCATAGCTGCCTCTTTTAACTCTGGTACTTTCTTGCAATTACTGTTGTTTGACAGCTGTTGTTCTCATGCAAATTTAACAATGTGGTGCATGAGTGACTGTGCAGTGATAATATCTGTGCAGATCACGCTTAAACAATACAAATAAGAGCAGACAATACCATCATATTTCTGAGCTGTAATGTTATCTAAAGTATTCACCTACTGTAATTTGATTTCAGCATCATAAACTACTTTCTTACTACAGTATATCACTGCTTCTGAACTAGAGGTAGATCACAATTAAAGTTGCTAATTTGCAAATAAACTTATTATTTCAAGAGATAATAAAATCTTACCAGTAGAAATTATTTGCAGTAAATAAGAGCATTAATATTTCAACAGCTTAATTCTGTGTTCCATGGAATCACCCTGTTTCAGTACTTGGAAACTCTTTTCTAATGTCCAATCTAAACCTCCCTCGGTACAACTTCAGGCCATTTCTTCTCATTTTCTTGCTTTTTACCTGAAAGAAGAAGCTGATCCCCATCTGGCTACAACCTCCTTCCACATAGCTTAGGGAGTGATAAGATCCTATTTGAGCCTATTTTTCTCCAGGGTAAACACCCCCAGCTGCCTCAGCTACTCCTCACATCACTCATGCTCCAGACCCTTCCCCAGTCTGACCAGGTGAGTCCATGCTCAGGCACACACACACACACATGCAAAGTTTGATTTCTTTTGTGTAGCACTTCTCTACAGTGTACTATATCACTACTCTGAAGTGTGGACTAAGAGAGTGTCTAGGATCTGCACTTCATAAGCAGCCAGGCACCATTTCCCCAATCAGCTGCTGAACAACTTGTCCCTGTTAGCAAAATCCTGGCTGCCCTTGTCACCCCGTGACTCTTGCTTCTCTTGCTGAGAGGAACTGGTATTTTCAGCTAGGTGAACCAGCATAGCTGGCACAGAATTAGCAATTCTTAGTATTTCTGAGTGTTCAACTACAGTTTGTGGGGTAATTACTTTTAGAAATGCCAGTTCAGCACAGCCAGAACCAAGCAGAAAAAGAGATGCAGATTTTCCCAGCAGGGACAGCTGGGGATGCTGATTAAGGATGGATGAATCTGTTTGGGAAAACAAATCTGCCTAAGCCACAATTCTGCAAAACTTCTGTATTAATTCCTGTGTTTGTCAAAATGTTTGTCTCCCTTCCAGGCAGAGGCCTGGGATTTTTTTGCTTTTTTGTTTTGTATTGTTCCTTTGCTGTAGCCACCATACAGTTTTCTTCCAAGAACTATAATCTGGTAACTGAAAAATGTTAAATTATTTGTCTGGTCATATTCATGCAGATTGTCTAATAGTGCTGTTCTCTGATAACGTCTTTGGCAACCCCATACAGCATCTCTTGTGAGCAGCAGTAAACGTCATGGCACAGAGAATAATGGTGTACAGTGAATCAGCAGGGAGATTTAGAAACTGCCAACAGCCTACATTGTTTTCTGTTGCATATCTCTATCAAGGATCCTATTAGTGTCTTTTATCTTAGAAAAAATATGGGTGTATATTGGGATTATGAAAACAGATGACTGCCCAGATAACTGTGAGGGGGAAAAAAGCAACAACACAAAAGTTATCGTAATAAAATATTTTTAGGCAATGAGCTTCTCTGTCATCTGAGTTTTCCCATCAACTTTGGCACATAAGGATTGCTCAGAGCCATATAACTTTTTGTGAATTTTTTTTTTTTTTGGGGGGGAGTTGGTTTGGTGGGTGGGTCGTTTAGTGGATTATGCACTAGAGACAGATTGCATGCTCTGGTGAAAGGGATTATGGAGGTCTCACTAGAAGCTAGTGCCTTTGGAAATTGTATTTAGCAGATGCAAAGCAAAGACACCTTCTTAACATGCAGGATTATGCTGAATCTGAATGCTGAGTGAAGGAAGCACTTCAAATGACCACCTTAATGTAAAATAAGAATTCTTTGTGTGGGAAGAATGGTGACAAGCCCCTGACACAGCATTTCCCACAAACACGGGTGATCTCTCTGCTGGTTTTATAACAATCTGTTAAATGGAAGTTAAAAGGAAAGGACCTGGATTAACTCAGTCAAAACCAGAGTCAGGGCCTGGCCCATCACACTAAGTTTGTCAGGATGTACAAGTGACCCTTCCCTCTGTGCCTTCAGGTTATCAGTGACTTACACTAGTGCTTTTCTTCCCAGCCCTAATTATGCCTCCCATTTCCCAATGAATTTCCTACATGGCAAGTATCACTGCCCATCTGCCACCATGCTGATAGAGACAAAGCCACTGCTGATTTCTGTAATAATTAAACCTTGCGGCAGAACTCTTGCCTAGATGAATTCATATATAAATAGTTGTGGTTGACAGCAGCAGAGAAACTTGGGCTCTTCTCACAGACTGGAGCCAAAATTAACCTGGCTCAACTAGCTATCATGAAGAGACAGAATTTATAAACTTTTATTTCCAATATTAGAAAAAAAAAAGTTGTGTTCTAAACGCAAATCAAACCAAAACCCAAACAAATAACTGTAAATGCAACAGAAAATGAAGTCAGGCCTGCAAGAGCTAGATGGAGAGAAGAATGAGAACTTGTCACTAGGGGGCAAGGTGGTATCAGATAATGGGATGGATGTTCTCCTGGGAGATAGTGAAATATGGGGACAAGAACGTGCCACCATAGGAAGAGAGACTTAAAAATAGCAAGGCAGCCTGGTGAAGCATAACAGAATGACAAATTGGGTTTTACTGTCCTTAGTCATCAAATTGACCTTCTGGCTCAGCCAGAAAAGGGAGAGGAGTCGAAGAGGAGCATGTAGCTGCTGTGACTTGATAAGCGATACCAACTATAAAAGCCAGACCCAAGCTTTTTCTGAATGAAGGAGATGTGATGGAACCATATCCATTATAAAGGTGCAGAAGGGGGAGTGGGGGATGGGAGGGAAATAAATATAATATACTGGCTGTCTAGGTTCCAAACAAGCCTCTGGAATTGTTGTATCTATAGCTTAAATCAGAAATGCTTTCAGTGTCTCACAAAACTCTAGAAGCCCTCAGTCCGTAATTTTTGACTTGATTCAAATCTCTGTCTCTCAAATGCACACTGAAAAATTACCCCTTAAATCACTCTCTGTGTGTCTAAGAGTGACAGAAAGAAGGGGAGAAACTGCATTTCTGTAACTTTTAATGTAAGTTGGGTTAATTGAAACAAATATTAAGCTCCTGAATTGGTGAAATAATACTGTTTTAAAGCATCTATAAATAAGCTTTTAAATTTGAACCCCATATTTGATCAGCTTTGATTAGAAAATAAAGGTAAGCAGAACAGATGAAAGATGAATCTGAGGTAACAGACTTCTGAGGGTTAGGTTTTAAACAGCATTTAAAAGCTTCCATACAGGGACTGTTATTTTTAATCCATCCAGAATGTGAACACATTGGCCTAAGCTGCTTAGTACACACAGATGGATCCGTGGCCCTACAGCAAAATAACCAAAATGACCTGGTGTCCCCGCACAGAGCAGATTGGCTGGATCTACAGCACAGAGCATCTTTCTTGGCTGGGGCCCAGGGGACCTTAAGACAAAATAGTTAATTGGGGCCTGAAGTTGTTTATGAAGCACTATGAGGATTATGCTGCAGCCTGCCAGAAGTGTGTTGTTGCATATTTGCGTGGTAGAGTTGTGTCCATCTGTGTGTCCATGTGCTGTGGACGTAAAGAGCAGCTCCATTTTGCCCTCTCTTCTCCCAGACCCTCCCCAGCCCTGCTCCCAGCTGCACCACCTAGGAGCTGTCTCTGGCACTCATCTCCGTGCTTTCAGTGAGCTGATTTAATTTGCTGGGTTTGCAGAATACACATACTTGTTTTGGAGTGTAAATTTTCTGTCAGTTCAGTGCAAAAATCCCCATGATGGGAGACTAGCTGGGCACTAGCTCTGGCACAAGCAAACCAGGAGCATCTGATAGACGCAGGATAAACCAATCTCTGCCATGGGGAGACATTGCACAGTCTCAGATGTATCACTGAATTGTGCCGTTATTCCACTTTTTTATTAATAAATCATGGATATGTAATCAACAATCAGACCCGTCCAGCCACGAAAGCTAATTATAGGTTTTGATATTCAGAATTTGAATAAAACTGTCAATATTTTTGAGGTATTCCTACTTTCTTCTCATCCCAAGTAATAATAATCTTTAAAAGTTGAAGTCTGGAAAAAGAAAATCTGCAGCAAAGGTTCTGGAAAGCTTTTTAATCTCCTTCTTTCCCAGTGAAAGTTATGGATTTGAACAGATGTGCATAGTAAAGCTAAATGCAAAATAGTTGAACACTGTTGGAAATAGGATCTAAAACAAGAATGAGGTGTTCTGTAATAAAAAACAATAATTGGGACTGAAATAACTAATTGCCATTTCTGAAATGAGCTTTATTCACTTGTTTACTACACTGTAAACCAAGAATAATTCCACTGTATTTGACTGTGCTAGTCCTACAACTGAATCAGAATTTGAGCTTCTGCTTTATTGCTGGATATGAAGAGCAATGAGTTGAAACGGCAATGTGAATCTTTCTGAATGAACAGAATTGTTTCATTTGGGAGGCCATTCTGAAGCCAATAAAATTGTGGTTGGGACTAATTCTGTCCTTATGCTACATGGGACAAAATTGCTCTTACTGGTGTGTATGTATCTACAGCCTTTGGCACAATGGGATGAAACTGTTTTTTGGGAGCCAGGTTATGTTCATTTCCTAATCTAAATAGAATCCACCACAGAATCATAGAATGCCAGGTTGGAAGGGGACATGAAGGATTATCTGGTCCAACCCTCACTGGAAAAAGCAAAAACACAAGTTTAGACAAGATGGCCCATCAATCTGTCCAACTAAATCTTCAGAGTGTCCAACATTTGGGAATACACCTTTTACCCAGGCAAATTATTCCAATGGCTGACTTTTCTTGCTGTGAAAAACGCTCCTTTAGTGTAAACCAGAATCTCCCCCGGAGTAATTTGTACCATTCATCTTCTCCATGGCACCCCTTGTAAAAGGGAAATTTTGTTGTACCCAGCCTTTAAATACTGGATCATGGTGACAAGGTACGCCCTCAGTCTTGTTTTCTCAAGGCTGAACAAAGAAGTTCCCTCAGCCTTTCCTCACACAGCAGACTTTTCAGTCCTTGGATACTCATTTTGGCTCTTCTCTGGACCCTTTCCAGCCTGTTCACACTTTTTTTTTTTTTTTTTTTTTTTTTTTTTTTTTAAATAGAGGGAACAAAAAATTAATTTCCAGGTGTGCTCTGGAAAGCACTGAGCAGAGTGGTGTAATAATTTCTTAATCTCTACTGCTGAAACACTCTTTGATGCAACCCAGGATCCTGTTGGCTTTCTCTGCTGTGGCACACCCTGTTCACTCATATGGAGCTTGTGCTCACCAGAAGCTCCTGGTCCCTTCCCACCGAGCTTCTCCCTAGCCAGGTATATATCCCAACCTTGCTGCATTCCTGGATTATGCTTTACCAGGTGCAAGACCTTATATTTGTTGAACTTAAGCTTTTCATTAGTCTGCTCTTCCAGCCCATTCAAATTTTCTTTCTTTCAGAAGGGTAACTGTCCCTTCTGAAGTCCTCCCTTGTTCACAGATGTATCTGCGACTATATATGGGGCACTGGGGCTATATTTTTTACTTGGACATAACTGAAACCGTGATTTGTCATAATTTTCAAACTGTTAAAAGATATCATGAGTCAGGATAAGCCAGTAGCATTATTTCAGTCACATTGTTTGAGACCAAAGTTCTGCCTGCGCAATTACCTCTCCTTGATAGCAGCAGAGAGTTGAGGGAAGGTTGCACAAACCAGGCAAATATAAATTCTACTTGCTCCTGTTACTCTCCCAGACATTAAACTTTTACAGGAAATATGTGAACCAGAAATGTTTTTTATGTATTTAAGTAACACCCAATTGATTTCATTCCCATGTGCTTGTCTGTTCATCCTTTGAATCCATGCAGAGTTTTCTTGCAGATATATCATGACAAGGAGTTCCACATCTTCCCTCTGTGTTATGTGGAAAACCACCTTATTTTGTTTAACTTCTCTTTTATCTGATGTCACCTATTTCATGTACTGGAATAGATGATAAATCATCAACCCTATTGATCTTCTTCATATAAGAGGTTTTTATGCATCCACAAATTATAACCTCCACAGTTTTCTATTCTCCCTTGCTGAAGAATTTAGTTAGTGCTTCACTTTATGGAAGTGTGACTATAATTTTCCCAGAGAAAGCCCATCTGCAGAAATTATTTTCTAACTGGATAAATTGATCTTGTGTTTTTTGCATTTTTACCTAAAATATAGGGAAAAAACGCACAAGATCTTTGTGATTTTGAATACATTCCAAGTCAGTCTTAGGAAGAGACACCATCACTTGTCTTCATCTTGTCACCTGGGAAGAATCTCACTCTTTGAATAGAGTAAGCAGATATGTCATTGTGCAGAACACTTTCTCAAGGCTTGGTCAGCTTTCTAATTCATGCGTCATTCACTCTTACCTCTAGTAATCACAAAAAGTAACATTTCATTAATATGAAGTTAAAAAGCTGGTAGGACACTGAGAAATAATATCTGGACACAGTTGTGTGGGGTTGCATCATACTCTGCTACCACAGGCAAATGCTCCCAGCACTGTGGTATCTATCTGCTTACTGCAAAATAAGTGACTGAGCTGGAGTTTATTTTTTTAATTTTCTTTATGTTTGGAAATCCAAACTAAAAACCTGAGTGAACCCAACCCCAGCATTGTACAAAGACTGTAGCTGAGATGTGTGTGCATCAAAAAATATTATCAGGATATACCCATTTGCTTTCTTCATACTGGTTATGAAGAGGAACTCCAGTGTGATTTTTTCCTAACAGATAACATTCTACTGGAGTCAGTGTTAGTAAGCCAAGAAAATCAGGATTCATTTAAATTTGCATCACAGGTGGTGCAGAATATTGACAAAGGGATTTGAATTGCAGTTGGCTGTCAGAATGACACATTGGTTATACAAACACAAGTGAACCCAGCATTAGTCAGTGTGGGGCTGTTTGCCAATGGTGCTAAAGTGCTGATGGCCTGCAAAAAGTCTTATGGTTTTAATACTTACATGTACCAAAAGGCACATTTGCATGAAAATTATAGATTTGGCAAATGTAGGTACTTAAATTTTTAAATGAAAAAAAAAATTTATTTGGGGTTGTCTATGCAGCATCCTGACATTAAATTCTTTAATGATATCATCGCATAACATTTTTCACTGAGTGCTTCTGTTTGATAGATTCATTGCAACAGGAATCAGAGATTTATATTTTTTCTCCACTTCAATTATCATTTACAATGACTACAACAGCACTCCTAAAAGAATGTCAAAGACCATTTCTTTTGATTGTAACATAATATATAAAGCAGTTTACATGGAACTACTGGTTTACTAGTTCACCTGAACATTAAAATAATATCATGAGGTAATTTTTTTTACATTTTAGAAAGTGATTTAATTTTTCAATATGTCTTCTTTCTTCAGTCCACCACTGCACTGTAAGAAGCTGAAAGTAATTTTTAGCACTCTGTATGTAACTTCTTTTAAATTATGTTATTTTTATCACGTCATAGTGCTTTTTTCATTATTCAAGAATAAATAGATAGTGAAGGAAGACAGCTGGAGAGGTAGCAGAAATGAAAAGATGGGTTCTGTTTCATGCACTGCATATACACAAGCTGTGATTAAGTAAACTAACCTAACCGGTAACAAAAATCCATTACAAGGATTGTGCTTTTCTTTAGGTGCTGGTAGTCCATAAGCGATCTTAAGACCAGGTGTGGTCTTAAGATTGCTAAGAATGTCATGAATAGAGTTAGCTTTTAAGAATGCTCCTTCCAAACTGGGGTCACAAAATGGATAACTGCTGGTGGTGGCAAAGTATCTGAAATGTAACACAATATAAAGGAACTTGGCTCAAAAAATATGCTCTGATATACAAGTCCATCACCTATGTAAGAAATATGTATTTATTCCTTGGATGAAGCTAAGCACAAACTGTAAGTGCTGAGTCTAGTGCAAGTTTCACCGTAGTCCCTGACAACTTTGTGAAAAGGAAAATCCAGTGGTGTGGAAAGGCATGCATTCACCATAAAATGTAATGGATTTGGAAAATAAGACTCCTTTACTTGCAGATATGGTTTGGGGAAGGAGAAGTAGCTGTCTAACCTTTTGGTCTTATTAAGGACATAAGAAAAACAATCCCTATTTTGACAACAAGAGTTTTTTAAGCCAGAGGGATAAAGCATCCCTTGAGGAGGGAAGAGAAAAAAAGAAAATTTCCTGAATCTATAGAGAAGTTGGACCAGTTGAGAATATTTTCAAACAGAAACTTGCTAATTGTTCTATAATTTTTCAACTTTTATTTAAACATTTTCCTTAATAGAGTAAACCAAATTCACAGTCTTTCGATTTGTAGAGAAATCTGGCTCAGTAAAGCACTCCATTCCATTCCTTTGGACATATTGACTCTCTTAATAGAAGGAAACAACATGATCAGAGGAGGTCTACAAACCTTTCACACTTTGTATGGTCTAAACCATAAACTCATCTTTACAAGTACTCTCTTGAATTAATGAACATTTATATTAATTTCCTTTTGATTGTGGCAAGGTGCAACTGATAAACCCCACTAGCTTGTTGCTATTGCCTGCTCCTTGCTTTTGGGGTGTGTGTGCATTCTTGCTTCTTTAAAATTAAAGCTGCATCTTCCTTTTCATGTGTTTTACATTGCTTGATCACCTTGGGTGAATACCAGAGGACTCTTTTCATTAGTTGAGTCTGTTGGGGTTTCCATTTTGACAGTCAATCCTAAAAAAGTAATAATTTTGTGGTACTGAAATTAACAGTCCATTATCTCCAGTACAATAACGACAGCAGCATGACAACTTGAAAATTAATGGTAAAATAGATTATCACCCTTTCACTCTAATTTTTGAGATATTTTGCAACATTACTTCTTTGTACAATATAAAGTCTGGAATGTGTTAAACAGCAGCATAATTTATTGCTGTTTTCCCCAGACAGGATATTTTATTGAGATTCAAAAGCCTTCTATACTTTGTCAAACATGTGAGGAACACTTGATAAACCATTTTAAAAAGTGTTACAGATGCAATCAGCCATGAGTAGGACCAAAAATGTCGATTCTGGACATGTTTGTTAAACACATGTTGATGGCTCTTCTGTATAATCCTTGCAAGTTTTCTTTTGTAGGCTAGTTTGTGCATCTTTTACAAGGAGTATCCTCCCATGATTTGTTTTACTCAATTACTTTAGTATAAGGATCTTAATGCTATTTGTACTTCACTGTCTTATGCTGATGCTCAGAGGTTTCCATCAGAGATGGACTTTACGGTACAATAAATGCTCTGCACAATTTACTACAGGTTGTAAAAGGCTTATTTGCTAAGGAGCTCATGCTGTAGAGGTGAAAAAACGTCATGAGGCTCTTGTATCCTCTTACACCACCAGAATTTAATTAACTATGATTGTCTGGAAAGCAGTGTCCTTCCTCCAACACAAAGTAAAACATTTTTCTTTTTCTTTTTTTCTATAACAAGGGATGAGCAAACAATAATAAATTATTCTCATGTCCTTGTCTTTTTCCATAAGGAAATGGAAACTTTGTGATCATGGTAATGCTCATTCTTGGTTTCTTGAATTGTTTTGCGAATCCTGTAATTCAGTTTTGGTAGAATTACACACTAGTCATCAGCAAATGATCAACACATGCCAAAAGTCATAGTATCATTAGGATGTAACTTAAAAGCTGAAATTCTTCTATGATTTTTTGTCTCTGGATATAATCTCAAAATGAAATTCCAGGATTTCATCTGGCTATTATTTTGCTTTTAGATAAGAGACAGGAGGAAGGCTATAGGATTGCATCACTGAGTTATCATGGAATCATAGAATTATTTGAGTTGAAAGAGACTTAAAAGACCACCTAGTTCCACCCCCCACTTCCATGGGTAGGGACACCTTCCAGCAGATCAGGTTTCTGAATGTGCTGGAGCTATCACATTGTAAAGTTTTTAAGAAATTATTTATTTTATTTTATTTTATTTTATTTTATTTTATTTTATTTTATTTTATTTTATTTTATTTTATTTTATTTTATTTTATTTTATTTTATTTTATTTTATTTTATTTTATCTGCATTTTGATTGGTGTTGATGATGGCCCCAAATGGTACATTGCAGTGTGAGAGCTGAATGAGGATACTGAAGGATAGTGTCAGACTGAGTACCTGTCACATCACACCAAAATTAAAGCTCTTCAAAAACTAGTAGCAACAAATTTAAGAGAAGAAAAAGCCTGTTATATTGTATATGTTGGAATTTCTTCAATCTTCAATGAAGCCATAGATAATTACTTTTCACTAAAATTTGTGAAGCTGTGACCATAATTGGTTGATTCATTAGTAACATTTCCAAAGCATGCATTTTTCTGAACAATATCAGAAATAAATCTTTCAGTATTGTATTCACATGCTTCTTGCTCACAGTCAAATACCAAAAGATCAACCAGATACCACTTATTGGTGCATTGTAAATCTATGAGCTGAACAGGCAGTGCTTCACAAGATTTAGAAATTGCTTGTTCTGCTGCGGAAGTTTCTCTACTACTTCAGCAACTGAAACCCTTATATGGGTTGTGTGAAGCATATTTATTACTGTTGTTAATTGTAATGCATGAATCAAAGGAGGAAAGGTGCTATCTGTGAGCTGAACATGACTTTTCTGGGTACAGTGAGATTTATGTGCCAAGGGAAATTGTTGTATAAATTCAGACACTTTTCTCTAGTATTTATAATTTGTGTTGTGCTAACATTGTACTGTGATTATTCTTGAGAAATTCCAGTCTAGTCTACTTTGCTATTCAATTGCTTTTATTAATACACTCAAGCTCTCTCAGAGAGAGCTGAAGTCTGATATACTTTAGGGTCTCTTGTGTTATCTCTGCCAGTTAAATCTGGTCTGACCATGATGATTAACTCTGTAGCTCAAAAGGAGGTCTGCTAATGAGCATAAATGTGGCAACCCTATCTGTGAGGCCAGGAAAGAGCAAGAAGGGGAATGAGTGCTTTCAAGGATCTGCATAGCAGGGGATGAGACAATGATCATTTCCAGTCTAGAGCCAGCATCAGGTGTGGTCAAGTTTCTGTGACACATAAACCAGCGTTTTGTATCTTAGTGCCTGCCTGTGTGTGTCACCAGCATCCATCAGTGAACTCATCCTCTGGATATGATAACTCTCCATCCTTGGAAATCATAGTAGTTTATTGTGGAGCTCCTGAGCTACTGAGATGCAAAGCAAGACAAAATTTAGAATCCATTCCAGGGAGCAGAGCATATCAGACTGAGATCACTGACAGAGCACTGGGGAACAGGCTCTTTCCTTTTCCTGAGTTAAGGTTTAAATATTACCAGGGTGCATAGGCTGAGTGGCAGCTACTTTCTGAAGAAGCTGGTGGGAGTTCACAATGGAGGAATGCTCTTTTTTAGGAATGTTACTTGTTTCTCAGTGAATTGTTCCCACTTTGGGCCTCATATACAGGTATAAGGTATAATAAACAGGTAAAACTCAGATATGGTTTTCTTTCAAATTCTAGTTTATGATACAAAGATAGAACAGAATTTTGTAACTGTTGGAACATCTGAGAATTTGCTTCAGTCATGCACTTTTCTAAAATGTATTGTCTGGTTTAGATTCCCCCACTTCATACTTGCAGTGCTATTTGTCATCAGTATGTAAAAATAAAGCGTTACTTTCATGTTCCCTTGAGTAACTTAAACACTACATTTTTGGAGTAACTGACTACTATAGTTATGTAATGCACATTCTGTGCACATGAAGCTCTAGGCATATAGCTTTAAAATACACAGTAGTCGTTGACTTAGACTTTGCGATATTTTTTTCCTTAGTAAGATGTTCCTTTTCCACTATTGAATACCTTTGGTAAAGAATGTTAGAAAAAGTAAACATACCAATGTGTTCTTGGTTTAAATTTGTTTGCTTGTTTGTTTTATACTTCTGGGCTTTTTAAATCTGAAATTTATATAAAATATTTGGTAAATATGTCTCAATTATATTTTTACAATTTGCATTGTTGTGATTACAAAAGTATGTTCATTTTTTAGAGAAAAAGCTCCTAGTTTTTGAGATTACAAGGACCTAAAATGAAATCTAAGTTTAATATTAATGAACTACATACAGAAACAAAAATGACGAAGATTTTAAATCTAGTTTTTAATTTTCATTGGTTAATGAATAACTATTAACTTAGTGTCTTAGAAATTCAACAAAAACTTGAAGCATGAAAGTCATAAGAAGTAAATCCAATTGACAATTCTTACTATGTCTAGATTAGAAGCTCAGTGTATGTTTTACTTTGAAAGATTTTACTCTGAAAGATTTTACTCTGTCAAGAAATGGACATCAGAAATACATATCAATTTCCCTGCAAATCAGTAAACATTTTACTGCCAAAAATACTTCAATACTTTTTCCAGCGGCCCAGTGATGTCAGTTTGCTTCTCATTCTGTTGTCACAGTCCCTACTGTATTTCATATATCTTTCTTTCAAGAAAAAATATATTGACAATATAAATTTTCCAATATTGTATTTATAGCTTGGATTCATGGGTTCAGGATTGAGAAGGTGAGGACACATTGTTCTCTAAACCAGAAGTATTTGTTTATAAATACGGACTAAAGCAGGATGCAGATCAGTGAGGTCCACCACTATTCTGGACTGTGCTCATTACAGCATCAGCGAAAGACATGGATGAAGATGGATGACACATTTTCAGTCTATAAAGCAGAACAGGTCTAAATTCGCTATCAAACTGTGTGGCATGCAGCTGAGATAGACGTTGAGACAGTGAAACATCTGCAGAGGGTGGGGTTTTTGTCAGGGTTCTGCTAGGTGGACTGCTCTACTTGTCCAGCCCATCCTCTGCACATCGGCTAGTGTCATCTTTTGAGCCCATATATGTGGCTACGTATGAGAAGTGGTCAACTAAATGTAGCAATAATCCTTGGATAGGAGCTTCATTGTCTTAAGTACTTCTCAAAAATAAGGTGGAGGCTGTATACTTTTCTCCTTGTTAAAGTGGTTGCAAGTTTTTGGTCTAGTTATAATCTATAAATCTTCAACACAGCCTGAAAGATGCTACTTACAATAGAAGATGTCTTTGCTGAGATATACAACTCTGTTGGGTTTCATGTTGGATACCCCTCCACGTTATCAGGTACAGCTGTAACCAGAGAGCCACAGAGCTTTCTGTCACTCTAGACAAGAATATAAGCAATTGGACACAAGATGGGTAGGTTAATACAGCTGCCTATCTCACGCTCCTGAGGAAAAGCATAGGCAAATCTTACACATGTAAAAGTTTATAGTTAATTATTAAATCTTTCTCTGATTTGCACATTCAGGAAGAACATCAATAATTTATCATTATCATTTACAGATCTGCTATCATTTCCAGATGTCTTTTTCCTCCTAGATATAAGGTGAGCAGGTAAGAGCTAGGACTAGTCAGATACCATCAGAACGGCTCAGCTTCCTGTGCAGCTACACAGGCTAATCAGGCAGAAGTGACCAAAGCAGCAAGATGTTGCCACCACCTCTTATCGTTTCAATAAGCATTGTAGCTATTGAAGTTCTTGTTGGATTTATTGGAAATGGATTTATTACAACTGTTAATATCATTAATTGGATCAAAACCAAAAAAACATCTTCTGCTGATATGATCCTGATCTTTCTGAGCACATCAAGATTTATCTTGCAGGCGACAGTCCTGATGCACATCTACAGTCTCTACTTTGCAGATGTGTTAAAGCTGGCTTCAGTGTACAAGGACTTTGGTGCTGTGTGGATGTTTGTAAACCATAGCAGCCTGTGGTTCAGTACCTGGCTCTACGTACTGTACTGTGTAAAAATAATCAACATCACCCACAGGCTGCTGCTGCAAGTCAAGCGCAGAATAGCTGGGATGGTCCCATGGCTTCTTCTTGGATCGCTGGTGATCTCTTCTATGACTTCTCTTCCTTTACTATGGATTACACCCAGCACTTACCTGTGCAGCTCAGCAGGGAACTGCAGAGAAAATAGCACAGCTCATATCATGGACTGGGATAGTTCATATCTCTGCTTGCTGCTTCTTTACTTTGTAGGTTGTTTTTTCCCTCTAGTACTCTCCGTGGTGACCTCAGCTCTGTTAATTACTTCTCTGTGGAAACACAGAAAGACGATGCAATGTTATGCAAATACTTTCAGGGATGCTATGGTAGATGTTCACCTAACTGCTATTAAATCCATTATTTCTTTCTTAATCCTGTATCTTTCCAGTTTTGTAGCTCAAATTCTGTTGATACTGTCGACATCTCAAAGTAAAGATGTGGTGAAAATTGCAGTATCCTTAGTTGTAGCTGGGGCGTATCCTTCCATGCACTCAATTATCCTGATCATAGTCAATTCAAAACTGAAATTGGCATTTAGGAAGCTTTTCCTTCATTTTAAGTGCCATTAAGCCCCAGGCTTGTGCGAAACACTCTCCAGTAAGAGATCTGAAATCAAGACTCACTTATATTGTTTCACTGTCTTTTTTCTTAAATGATATCTTACATCTTCCAGAGATTTCTGTGACTAGTCCTGCTTAACATTTCAGAGCATGATGTGAAATAATGTGAATTTTTGCCTTACTTGTACACCACTTCAGCTCCTGCCATCCTGCTTAATACAGAGTGAGAATAAAAATGTACTGAATGAAAACAATGCACTTAAATAAGAAATCAGTTTCAGGGTTTTTTTGTGATTTCAGATTGTCAGTTTAAGACGAGAAGTTTTATGACCTGTTTGAATTGAAGATAATGGGGAATAAAACTGACAAGAATGTGCAGAGCTCACAAATATTGGCTCTCAGGTAAAGGATTTTTCACCTGAGAATATTTAATTTGACTAGAAACATGCTGTGCAAGTCATAGCTGGTGAAAAAAGCACATGGAGAAGACTGTGCTTTTGAACTGGAAATGCTAGCTGGATTATAACCTGAGGGAAAATTAAGATTTGGAAGCATACAGCAAATTAATATAATCAAATTGCATTTTGAATGAGGTTTATTTGTGTTAGGATTCCAGTATATCTGTAACAATGTAATGATTAAATACTTATTTAAAAATGGATGCCTTTGTTTGAATTATGTTATGCTTATTTGATTGGTTTTCTTGAAAGTGGATTATCAAGTTGATGATTACAATGTAAAGTGATGTAGATACATAAAACTGCCTGTAGAAAATATCACTTTTGTTGAGTTGACCATTCTTATGGTCATTATTGTCATGATTTGCTATTTCTGTGAGCAGCTGGGGGTTGCTTCTAAGGCTGTTTTCTTTTAAAATTTTATGTTACTATGAAGTTTCACGAGGTTGGTGAAAAATGTTCAAGTCCTGTCATGTTTTATCAAATAATATGTTTGATAAATATGTTCTAAAGTTGTCTGCTCATCTCAAATACTTTTATGCTGTATATTTCTCTGCAGGACTTTAGATAATACCAGATTATAAATTACTGTGGTAAGAATTTCAGTCCCACCCACAAAATTAATGAGCAGAATGATTCACTTATTCTTGGAGTGTAGTAGCCTCGGTTTTTGAAACATCAGAGTAATATGTTTATAAAATGCTTTGAAAAAAATCAGTTTAACAATATTAGATAAAGAGTGAATATAATGGTTTTAATTGCTACCTACCTTAAAATATTTTTGAGAATTAACTATGGGTTAATAAGAGACATAAGAGGACATCTGTGTGATATGAAATTATATGATTATTAGCATGTGTGTTTACCATGGGTTCAGAATGCAGAGCAGAAGGGAGAGTCATTAATCTCACAAACACAGCATTTGGAGGCGTTGTATATTGTACTGTAAAACTAAAGCTTCTATGATGTCCACTGCTGTGGTGCTGAATCAAGAGAGACACAGAAGTCCCTTGAGGGCAGCAGGTGGGAACCATAACGCTCTTGTCACAGCAGCACTCTGCTCTGTTCTACAGCTGCACGCCCTGCCAGCATGGACCATGGTTAGAACAGTTACACAGTTACATAGCTCTTCTAGCTGGCAACAGCACAAAAAGAAAGTGTCCTGTAAGAAGTGAGTTTTTTTGAGACCATTCTACTGTGGAGTGATTGGTAGTGGTATTTGTTTTTTTGAAGCTGATAATTTCCCCAGTGAGCTCATTTCTCTTTGGGTATTTCCAAACCCGTTTCTAAAGGGAGTTTGAAGTAAAGGGATCAGAGCCAAAGATGATAACGACACTTGCTCAGCTTCTTCACCTTTAAGAGAGGGAGATCTGAGGCAGGAGTAATCATTAATAAAATATCCTCCATTGCTTCCAGGGGAAGAGGAGGACAAAGCTCAAGGACTTGACATCATAATGTTGTATTGATGAAAGTTTTGTTACACACAGCATATAGTGAGATAGATGGGTACATAAATTAGAATTTTAAATGACTGGATTGGTAAATAAATTATTAGTTTTGTCCTTTTCCATTCCATCCTTCCCTCAACCTTCAATTTATTTTCATGACTTCTTCCACAGTATATACAGATTTCTCTTAGTTTTTTGATCTTATGCTGTTCTTTGGATTTCATCCTATGCCACCCTAAAATAATCTTCTGTATTCTCTTCAGATATAGCCTTCTCTTTAAGGTACACTTTAAAAGAGATTTCTAATTATTATTTTACAAAAAAAAAAAAAAAAAATCACTCACCAAATTACAGTATCTAATGTTTCTATCTTCAGTATATCTTTAGATACTCTACAGTATTTTGTTTCTAACTCTACTTTATTCCAGAAAGAAGATCAATAAACACAATTAATGTTTTGGCAATTATTATTTGTCCCACAAAAAAAATCATAAAAATCACTTCATTGAGATTTCATGTCTAAATCCTTATATGATGATTGCAAATAAGATTGAGCTCACCAGTATATTTTCCCTTGAACTTTTCAAGTTACATGAAATGGGGACAACATGAATGGGAGAATACTGTCTGCAGTTTGTATAAGGCCAGAAATTGTGGCAGCACCAAAGTCATTGTGAGTATGATGAAAAATAGTGATTAGCGCAGTTGTTCATACCAACCACATGAAAAATCAAACCTTGTCTTCTTTGTCTCCTCCAACTATTTTTCTTTTAAGTGCCATTGTGCTTGCTTTTTCTGGGTCAGAATTCATCACGATTCTGTCTCCAGGAAAACCAGTATTTTGCTGTGCAGGATTTAAGGGACTTTTGATTGCAATCTCAGTAGCATGTTCAGGAAGCTGGCAAGTTTCTCCCCATCAGTCTTTCAGCATGTGAATCAGAAGGAGCTGCCACAGACATTCTGAGTTCCAACCACCGGTCAGCTTTGTAATGTCTTTCCTTTTGACTGCATTAATCAGAGTCTCTACCCAGCCTAATCAGTAGCGGGATGGGGGACATGAACTCTGCTATCTCCAACACAATCTATCTCCTCTGCTGGCCATGCAGTCATCCTTGCCCTTTCTGATAGTTTGCTGTTCCCCATGATGTAATTTCAAGGTATACAAGTCAGCACTGTCAGGTCCATGGATCCCAGAACAGATGTTCTTATAAATGCCACTAAAACTCCAGTCTTCGCTTTTGCCAGTTCCCTAGCAGTAATCAGGAAGCTTTTCACCTTCTTTGCATCTGACAGCACAATGGTGCTAATTTATTCTGAATATTTTTGGATAGTTTGAAAAGTAAAATAAGTATCAATGAAAATACCAGACGATACCTGTCTTTTCTTGAAATATGACTTCCCACCTTTATGCAAGGTCTGGAGAAACCTTTTTCCTCCTGTAAGAGTTTATAATAGGATTATAACCTGGGATTACTTTTATCTCTATTTATTTATTGTCTTTCCTATTGTAATACTCAGCCTTCATTTCATTAATATCACAAGGACAGTTTCTCCAATGTTACAAAATAATTCTGAAGGCTAATCCCCCTTCCTCTCAATATTTCTTATCCTGTTTGTTCCTCATTTGAGGACATCTGTGTGGGAGGTCATTGGAGCTTAGTTAGGTGTATAAATAATGTTCTGTATAAATCTTCATAGGGACATGGGTTTTAAGGTTTATTAAAACAAAACAAAACAAAGAGATAAAATAAATTTTCTTTCTTAATTAATGTGAAAATGGCCTTGAATACTTTCAAATATTAAAAATATAAATTAGGATCATGTTAATATCACTTTTAAGATTTATTATTTTCAAAGTGCTGTTTCTCCTTCCCAGTACCTATGTTTTTGCAATGACCCCAACTCTACATTGGCCAAAGTAATCATAATGACTATCAATTACATCAGAGATGAGCATAAACCCTCTTGAAACCAGAGCACCTTATGCTCATATGCTTTCCAGTGGTCAGATGGTTTTTCATTCCTAAAATATTTCTTGTCTCCTCATTGAAAGACCATATCCCTTCTCGAGTATTCAGCCTGTGTGTGAGAGGACAGGGATATTTTATTATCAGAAATCAGAGTAGTTGTATGGGTGGTGGCTACAGTGGAATTTAATTGGGCTTTTGAGAGGAGAGGACAGTGAGGAGAAGTCTCACAGATCCATGAGATTTATTTTGTCTGGTCTCTTTTCCCAGTACAGGTAAACAAACTGGTAAACAGACTGGGGCAGCAATGCAGCCTTCCAAAGCTGCTATTGCAGAACTGCGATCTATGCACGGAACACTCCACTGCAAAACAGTTCTTTTGCTGCCATAGGAAAAGCGGAGGCAAAGTGCTAAACAGGAATAATGACATCATCATCTCTTAATTGCCTCTTGGGGGAAAGGGGTGAACTTAAACGCTTTCTGGCCTTTAGACCCTCACTTGTGATGAGATTAAGATGGATGATACAATTCATAAATTTTAAAAAAATGATTGGTAGGTAATGATACTCTATTTTTTATCTTCTTCCATTCCCTCCCCCAATATCATGTTTGAATTTAATCTTTTCTAGTTTTGTATCTTTTATTTTTCCCTCTCCTTTGAGTACTTATTTTTCTTTTCCTTTTTAGGAAAAAAAAAATCTACATTTATCACTCATATTTCTTGCCACTTCCCCTAAAAATGTCCACTGTTTTTGCTGCTATTGCTGCTGTTATTGCAAATATATAATAATGAAATCAAGATGGGTTAACTCACATGTTTACTTTATTATAATAAACACAAATTTCAAGGCACCTTATTGGTTTTGGCAGACTCATAGTTTTTCTTTTGTGATAACATTGCAAATAAAATTTCTCCCTTTCCTTGTGAAGGCTTAAAAAACCAACCAACCAAACAACCAACCAACCAACCAAACAAACAAACAAACAAACACCACCCCGACAAACAAAATCCCATATTGCTGAGACCCAGAGATAAGTGAAACTTCCCTTTCAAATCCTGCTTTAGTCAGTTCTGCTTTATTGTCCTTTCCCTGCCATTTGCTTTCTCTCACCCCAGTGTGGATCCCTTTTTCTTTTACAGACTGTTATTTTCTTTCTCATCTTCCCTGTCTCCTTTAAGGTTGTTCTTAAAGTCTTTACTTTTCCCTTCCTCTGTTTAGTTTAAATCATCACCCTTCAATCCCTCAAACACTCTTCTTTGTTTCTATGTTTGCACTGTTTGTTTCCCTTCCAGAGTAGAGATGACCATCCAAATATTTTCATTGCTTAGGATGGAGATAAGAAGGAAAAAGAGGAAATAGAATGTAGCTGCACGTATGCAAACAGCAAAGTGGAAAACACTGAGTTCAAATACTGCATGTATAAATTGTGTGTTCAGGACTAAAATTATTTGAAATACTTGCATCCTGAGGAACATCAGAAAGAAAGTATGTATTTATAGACATGCTCACTTTCTTAAAGAAGATAACAGAAGTCTGTTTATTGCAATTAATTCCCACCAACACAGAAGAAGGAAACTAGCTTTTTTTTTTTTGAGAAGCTTCTCAATCTCCTCCAAGAAAGATAACAGGAACTATGAATAGGTATTTGTTGAGCTCATTTGATAAATCATAAGAAACACAGCATGAACTTTATACAGGTGTTCAACCAACAGAGGTTCAGACCCCTGAAATAGCATGTGGGTATAATTTGAGTTTCAATGGTCACAGAAATAATGCTTCTCTTGTTTGAGGTAACTGCAGCTTTCTTTAGGAATCTGAAGTGCTGTTATTGCACATGTAGAGGTATATATCTGTCCCTGTTGAAATAAATATCTATCTCTCAGCTAAATTCAGTACAAGAGGAGAAAAGACATAATATAAAAAACTGCATCATTCTTAAATCATGTTTGGACTACAGCTGCAGCCAGCCTCCTTTTTAATTGTTGTGTTGTTTTTTTTTTTTTTTTTCAACTGGATGAGCTTGTGTATTTTTCTTGTGCCATGGCTCTACTCAGTCAGGAAAAGGGAGAAAAATTCTCAAAAATATCCCCTAGAAAAGGTTATTCTGAGATATAATATCTCTTGGCTTCAATTCCCTGGTGCTGTGAAGGGCTAAAGTCTTAGGTCCCCTGTCTGCTGGCTCTTACAAAGCCAGTCTGTGATTATTTCACAGGCCAGCTCCAAAGCACATTCTGTCAAAAGAGAGTTCAGATTTTGGGAAATGAATGACAACTCAAACTTTACATTGCATTTGGAATTGGGTGAACACCTATGTAAAAGCTCATAATATATGTATGCAGTGGGCCAAGGGACTGAGAAAAAGGAGAAGGTTCAGTAGTTATCTGTGATGAATCAACCCAAACTTCTCCTTCCCAGTCCCTTGACCTGCTGCATCTCATCAGCATGGAGACGACTTGATTTGTTTTACAGAGTCAGTGGGAAAGGTTAAAATCCCAGGCTGGCGCTGAGGAAGCTTCCAGAAATGCTCTGCTTTTCTTGCTGACTGTAGAAAAAAACTGCACACCTTACCAAATTAAGGGATGAGATGCTTAACAGTTTTGGTTAACCTTCTCTTTGAACCTCTTCACCTATATGAACAGCTCCAAACTGCTGTTCTGACAAAACTAGGAACCTTTGGATGATTCTCAGATCACCCCATGGACCACTGGTGGTCTCCTGTGTTATTTCTTCTCCCTATATGTTGGCTTATTTTAGCTTTTTCTTTTGTACTTCAGTAACGAATCCTCTCAGAGATGTCAGGGTGATAGATGCTGAGGTTTTTTTACTCTCCATATCATTCTGCTGGACACCATTGGGATGTACTTCCCTATCATCATTCCATTTTAATATAATCAGATAATTATCTCTGTCCTCAAACTTATCTGAAGGAGGAGATAGAAATCTGGCAGCTGTGGGAGCTCCAGGACACATATGCATGTAAATGTCATCCAGTTTCTGTCTTTTTCCCTTTCCTTCTGTGTTTCTAGTGTTTTTATTAGACTGCTATTATTCAACTGGTGCAGTTAAATCACCAAGATTGCCTGTACTGTCTTTGGGGATCACTGCTACTTGTTTGAAAACACTATACTCAGTTTATAACAAATAAAAAAAAAAAAAAATTGATTCAATGTTGCATGTCTTCCTCTAAGCCATTATAACACAGAAAATTCTGTCCTTATTTTCAGGGGTAAATTGTAACAAAAACTTGATACAAATTAGTGCAAAAACAAAAATAGGAAAATCCCTGGAACTGACTATGTTCTTATATACCCATACTTTGAGGAGAAAGTCAGTGACTAAAAGTAAAAAAAAAATTAAAATTTATGACTATGCAGTATATTTTCCTTGCTTATTTCTGAGACATAGCTAAATATGGTTCTACATTTTAGTTTCCTGGTTTAGTCCTTTGTATCCTTTCATCATTCAGCTGATCAGGCTCTTGAGTATTCAAGAGTTAAATTGTTAAATCTCTTGTCAAAATACTAAGAATCAAATAGTTCACTGTCATGGGTTAGTACAGTTTGGTTCTTTAGTTATAGAAGAATGTAGAATAATTCTCCAGGTCAGGACCTGGGAATTGGTTTAGAAAAGACTGGGACCTATCAGAGGGTTATTTGGAATATTGGCATCTGTTCTGATGACTGAAAATTGTTGGCTGTGACTTTGGGAAGTACCATATAAAACCCCTTGATTTCCTGTAGGTGGGTCCTTTTTCTTCCTCCCTTTGGCCAGAGAGAGACAGGTAACATTGAGCTGGCCCTGCTGCTCCCCCCTTTTTGGGGGGATCTGGCCTGAGGCCTGGCCGGATTCCATCGGCTCCCGGGTGAAGGGGGGGGAAGGAGAGGTTGCTGCTTTACAACAACAACTTTCTCCAAACTTCCCTGGAGAAGGGAGAGATCTCTGATCTGAGATCAGAGAGATCTCTGATAAGAGAGCTCTTATCAGGGATAAGCACCTATGGGCACCATTTAGGCTGAGGCCACCCCGATTTACACCGAGGGGTGGTCCGAAAAGGCATTTATGATCCTGCCTTTTTTTTTTTTTTTTGTGATTCCGGACTGCCTGTGTGCTCCGATCTCTGAGGTTTCTGCTTGAGTTCTTCCTCCCTCACCAGCGTGGCCTTGAACATCTAACACCATGAACTACAGAGGGAGAGAAAAAGACTCTGGGCAGATTTAACCCTTTCTTGGCAACATGAAGCTTCCAGAGCTTGGCCCTTCTCTGAGAGAGTAAGAAAGGACAGAGTGAACATAAAGAAAAAAACAGCATGAAGTCAGTAGAGCAAGAGTGAAAAGACTATTGGGACAGAGGGTTAAAGATTTGGTTGTTCCATTCTTACTTGAGCCATGGAAATTAACTCTATATTTAGATTATCCCTTTAAATCATGGGAAAGGTATGCATTTGGGGAGATTGGTTAGGTTTGTGTGTGGATTTGAGCAAAGGTGTTTGTGATGGACTAAGTAATATTAATCCTATAAGATGCTTGAACAGAGATAAAGATGAGAAGGCCCCTGTGCCAGTGAAGAAGTGAGAAGATATCTCTGTACCTTGAGATGAAGAATCCTTTGCTTTTGGAGTTATTCATCTTTAAACAGTGACACCCCAGTATGCAAAAGTTTAAGACCCATGACCCATAAGCAGCTTGGGAAACTTCTCCTGGGAGGGTCACAAAGGCAGGTTTCTCTGGGCGGTTCTTTTTGTGACAGTTTAAAACCCACAAGAGAACTGTTCTAAGTTGTCAGTGGGATCCATGACTCTAAGAGAGACTCTTCCCCTAATGAATTGATGAAAGACTATTGTCAGATAGTGAAACTGACTAAAATTTACAAGTTTTGTCTCTTTATGTTGTTTTGTAGGAAAGTGAACAGTTTGTAAGGGGAGGGAAGAGTGTTTTTAAAGTTTCATTCTGTTTTAGGTTTTTTTTTCCAACTTTCTTTTTCTATTCTTTTAGTGTGTGTTAATAAAACTATTTGTTCATTTTTAAGGTTGGGCCTGCTTTGTTTTTCTCCTAGTCTCCCTCCCACAGAAAAAGAGTGAATACTAAGACCAGAATTTAATGAACATGAAACCACTACATTCACTCAAGATACTTTTTTCCTACAAGAGCTTTGGGTATGGTTGTGGTTTTTTGGTGTGTGTTATAGCCTATTATTTAAAAGTGGACAGCAAAAGCAGTACAGTTATCTGTAAGCCAGCTGACATGATTTCTCCAGAAAATCACTTTTTGAATTGAACTGATGTTGTGATCATATACCTTGCTGTCATGTGGCTTGATAAGCAATTACTTGCTGTGAAGAGCCCATGAACTACTTCTAGTACTTGAGCTTCTTACAGTGTATATTCGCTTGCAGTTGCAAGCACTGTACTTTCATAGATCTGATTGAACAATCTTCATCCAAATACATTATTCAACAAATATTTCTATGGAATAACTTCTTTCCAGACTGAATTTAAAAGAAATTAAGCTGGCTCTGATACTTACAAAGTTTAGTAGGTTCTGTGAAAATTCACTGTAAATAGGGCAAGAGGGACTCATACCTCATACCATAGGCACATCGTAGTTTAGTTATTTTATCTCTGGAGTTTCCAATGATACATCAATCATCCCTATGCTTTGTTCTCCAGCAGGAATAAAAAGGTTTTTATTTGCCACTCTAATTTTCTTTGAAATAATACATAATATTTGCTGTATAAATGCAGAATATTTCATTTCCTATTTTTATTTTGTTTGCCTACATTTCCTACAACCTGTTTTATTGACAAATAAGTGTGTGCTTCAGCCCCTGCCTGAAGTGATGTTGCTATATAAACAATTGATTTTTTTGCCTTTCAACAGAGACCCCAAAGATCCTTGAGTAAGAATCTTATTTTGAGTATTTTTGACATACATCAGACAGCTTAAAAGAGAATGCCTGAATAAACCTTATATTATCTATATAAACTCTATACTTTAAAGTGGCTATATATCACACGTTGAATGTGCTGTATATTTTCATTTGTCAAATTTTTGATAGGAATTTTCACAAGAAAATGGAAATTTTAAAATAGAAATGTGAAAAGCCTCTGATGTTTCCCTTCTATCATCTCTTTTCCATGAGAGAAATTTTGAAAGTCCAAAGCCAGGACAGATGAGATAAGAAATTAATAAACAGATGGAATGATGGTACCTAAGACTCCTAGTGGTACTTTCCTGTTCCCCATGGTTCCCTGATGACTTCTCTTGTGCTCTGAAGATGTCCAACTTTTTGTGGAACTATTTTGGGGTGGAAGCACCAGGAAGAGGAAAGGTTTAAAAATGCAGTTAACTAAAAAAGTTCCAGAAAAATTTGCTAGAATATTTCCGTAGGAGATTAAAAGAGTGAGGTAACTCAAGCTAAGAATGTGGTCAAAAAGAAAGTCAATGTGTTCTGTGTAGGGAAAAGTTCTCTTGTATGAAAAGGCTCTTTAAACTGGTAGAGAGAAGCTCAATAATATGAAGTGCCTGGGAGGTGAAGAAAAACAAAATTAGACTAGGAACAAGGTCCTCATTTTATCTGGAAGTATAACTTACCCCCTGGAGGAAAGTGCATTAAATTGTGATAGATTAACTACTGTCTGAGCTCTTTTAAGGTGTAATTCAACATGAGGTTTTACTTTTGATAAAGGTGTTCTTTAGTGAAATTCTGCTGCAAGTGATATGCAGAGGAACAGAGTAATTTGTCTTTATAGCCTCATGCACTGATGGAAACTTCACTCACCATTCCAGCTCCTAGTCCTTGAGTAACAAGCTCTTGTTCTCCAGAATGAAAGTCAACACGTATGGTAGAATCCTACAGAGTCACAAGGTTAGTTACCAATGCACACAGGAAATGTCTTCCCTGGTGAGCAAGATCCTTTCCTTTTATACTCTGATGTAGCTTTTTTGCTGTTGTTTTTCAGTCAGTGGAGGCATAGGAAGTTTTGAAATAATGGTTACGTAAGGTAAGAAAATTACCATGATGCCAACAGATCTGTGGAGATTAAAGTACACAACAATCTTCTTTCTTTCCATATGAATTATTTTTTTTATTTTTTGGGGTCCAATATCTCTAGTAGTTCTGGGAAAAAATCCAGCAGGATTATATCAGTTACTACCCAAAAAATGCTATTATTACTGAAAGAGAAGTTGAGACTTTAATCAAGATATGGACTTTTTGTCAGCAAACAGAGGGTAAAATTTTCCATGAGCCTCCAAAAAATGTTAGTATTTAGCAGAGGCCAGAAGAAAAGCACTGTACTAGGGATACATAAAAACTGATGAGGCTTTTTACTGTAAGGTAAATGAGAAACCTCCATATTGTTGATATTGTGGAATTACTCTTAATTATAACTGGTAAAGTAATCTACAACAAAGTCTGTTAACAAACTTAAGTGCGAATACAAAAAGCAAGAGAGAATTTTGGGGAACTGAAGGTTCATGAAAACTTGGAGTAGCAACAGAGCAGCCTAAAGACAGAGTAGAAAAAGGGATGCTAATTGAAAGTTACTGTTGTGGAAAAACAAAATCAAATTAAATAAACCAGAAAGAAAAGTTCTTGAGTAGCAGCTCCCCATGGAAGTTCTGAACTATCAGGTTAAAGAAGAAAAGAAGGCTAAAACTCCCAAGAATCCTTAAAACAAAAATCTAATCTTTACAACAAATTTGGTGGATTTGGTTTTGGTTTTTTTCCACCTCATTAAATTCAATTATCTTATATTCAAATACAGTTGAGGAAAGAAAGATATGATATGAAAAACCTCTAAACAAGCCCAGTTTTATTAATAATTTAGATTTCCTATTGCCTCATACACCTGTTGTGTTTCCAGATAACAGCTTTGCTTTCCATGGTGCAGAGATAAGCCAGGTCACTGAGGTTCAGAGTCTTTAGCCTCCACCAAAAGCTCACATTATTGTTATGGGGCTGATTCACTCAACAGACTAGAGCTTGCAATCTCTTCAACTAAAATTTAATCCAATGCATGATGGCTGCTCTCCCTGTACATCAGATTCACAAGGCAAAACTAGTGCTTAGCTTCAGAAGCTACTTAAATCAGTGTACTACATCCTAATACTTTTCTTTATATTCCAGGTCCTCCAAGGACAAAAATCAAAGAAGTATCTCTGTTTTAAGGGTTTATTATAAAATCCATTTCTGATCTGTATTTTTCTTGCTTTTAGTTCAGTGTGAACAGAGCAAAACAAATTCATAACAGACAGGTTATGTCTTCAAAAATTCAGGCTCTCACAGCAGGAGACCGTCATAGTTCATTATGAAATTTGGGGATCAAGGTATCAAATGTATTTTTGTATTATCCCTCAAGTTAACTCCTTCATTCCCAAATTTTGAGAGACAAATTTAAATAATACCTGTGTAGAGAAAGCCTGCCCTCCAAGGATTAAACACATGTTTTTAGTATTGTTCACATGATTTTAGGTTTGCAGCTCTGCCCACAATGGATATTGATGCCAGGGGCTTAGTGGTTGTGCCTATCATTTGAATAGGAGGCCAATACTTCTCCAAGAGGAAAAACAGGTCAGAATGGAATTTTAATGTGCCTTTTTCACACACTTCTCATGCTTCCATGGGCTGTAATACAATTCTCTTTGATGGTTATCTTTTTTTTTTTTTTTTTTTTTTTTTTGGTGGTTGCCTCTATGTAAATTACCATCCAGTGCTATACTGGCAGTAGAAAGATTTAAAAATCTTTTTCCTGGTTTATTTTTCTGTCTGTAAGAAAGGGAACCATAGTATTACTCTACTTTTGAATGGAGTCCTCAGTATAAAGCCAGATTCCGCCAAGATAGAAAGCATCTACACTCAGGTTAATATTTTGTAGATATGCTCAGGCATATCAAACCCATGCAGTGTTGCTGCTCCTGCTTGATTTGTTTGGAAAATGAAGCTGAAGCACAGTGTGCTGGGATTATGCCATCAGCACCCACAGCTGTACAGCACCACTGGGCACAAACATTTAAAGGTGAAGGAAGAGAAAAGGTGGTGGTGGTGGGTTAAGTACAAAAAATATACAGCTGTCTATGAATTAAAACCCACTTACAAAAGTATCAGATTCCTTATTTTTCATGGTGCATACCAGATCACATTATTATTATTATTATTATTATTATTATTATTATTATTATTATATTGCTGTATTTGTCATGTGGCTTTCACCTAGATTTGACAGTTACTGTTCCTTTTCCATTTTTTGTACAATGTGAACAATCTTCATAATAAAGCCATTTATTGCCTACCATATTCAACACAGGAAAAAAAAAATGACAAAAGCCCCGACATTTGGAAAATGCTATTTTTGCCATTAACTTTAGAGATTAAGATGTTCTTCTTCATTGTGGGACTATTACCAACAAAGCCATAGTTTCATTTATAAAACCATTATTTTTACATTTGGTAGCATATAATACATGTTCAATTTGTATCACTAATATTCTTTGCAAACAGCTTTATGCAAACTGCTGAGACTGTGACAAATCACAGCAGCCAACATTCTATCAACAGCCTTTAACCAAACTCTATGCATACATTGCTGATAGCACTATGAATCAGAAATTAAACATAAAGACAAATCCTTGAAGACTGGTTAGTTAATAAAAATGTTCAGCAAATAATGAAATAGATTATTATTTTAGTAACTAATTAATAAAATAAACAATACCAAAAGAGATGTCCCTCCTTGAGAAATTTTCTCATATGTAAGTGAAAAGCTTTCGTAACTACAAAGAGTTTGGTTCAGAGTTATGGAGGATGAAGAGATATGCCGGTGTAGTTATGAGTTATTAATTAAATAAATAAAATAGCATAACATCTGTAAAATAAAAGTGTATCTCAGAGGCAAGTAAGAAAGCTGAATGCATTTTTGAGGTTGCTTGTGCATCATACAAAGGAAGGAAATTTTACTCTTCCCTGAATGGGTAAATTTTCAAGTCAGTTCTATCTCTAGGATTCAATACCTGCATGTTCAGAGTACATTGGATTTTGTTTCTCAGGACAAGGAGGAAAATACTTGGGGTGCATGAATACCATAGTCAATTATTGTCCTGTTCCTGTCATAGATTTTTTGTCATGTTAATACAGAAAATATGAACACAAAGATATATTTTCCTACATAATTTCATATAGTTACCTTCTTTCTTTGGCTTTCAAGACAGACAAGCATGTTCTGCTGAACAACATTTAATAGGTGGGGTGATCTATTTTAAACTGTAGAGCAGAGTTTTTCATACTGACTGATTGTACTGAAAAGGGAAGAGAAAGGTCACAGATGCCATTTTGTGGTGAAAAGATGCAGAAGCTTATTGTAAGAGATGTCTAGAATGCATTACTTTTCTTACCCTGTTACATTTCACTAATTCAATATGAAAGCTACTTACATGATAATGCTCTGAAATTGCGTTATCAAACCGAGCTATCGTGGCAATAAGAACAAAATAGAAAAGACTTTAAAGTCTATTGTAAGTCTGCCTTGACCCAATTAAAAGCCATGCAGCTCAGTTCTGAGGAGTCCAAAAACTCACACACACACACACCATTGTTCATCATGGGTCATGTCAAGGTCTTGGACTAAGATTTTGCTGCAGAGCATTACTAGACAACAATGAAAAAAAAAAAAAAATCACTTTGGAGGCTCAGTATCTGATACTGTAATTAAAAATTATATTTCTTTTTTTCACCCGCTCCACTGGTCAAAAGAAGCACTCCATTCCTTTTTACTCCTTAGGAAACAACATCAACTAAAAGCTTTTCAGCAACATTATATATTCACCTGATCTATAAAACATTATTAGATATAATTTATATTTTCTGTTTGTTCTAAAAGTGACATATTTCACTTGTATACATATAAGATGTAATCACCATGTTTTAAACTCAAAAAGCACATGACCTATTGAATGAATTGATCGAATCCAGTGTGATCATGACAAGGCAAACCTTTAAACTGGCAGAGTAACCAAATTCCACTGGCTGCAATTTCCTTCCTTTTTACTGTTGTAGCTGTTTAGGGGGCTTTTAGTTTCCTTGTTTTCATTGTGAGCAAAAGTTACTATGCCTCATTTTTTCCAGGAGCAGCAATTGCAGCTGCCAATGAAGGGTCAGAATGCTTCATAGCCATGTGTTGTGACCATAATATATTTAATCTTATCATTGTGACAAAAAGAAATCTTATCTCAAAATGACTGATAACAGCCTTTCTTAGTTATTTGCATATGTCCTTCATGTACAACAGGGTGTGCGCAGTAACAGCCAAGCCCTGCTGCAGTGTGGCATAATTAGGAAAGGAATTGAGACAGTGACAGTGAAAGCCAAGGAAGCTATTGGCATTGTTTTCATTCCAATAGTAGAGAAAATCAGCAATCTTGGAGGATCTGTATGTGCAGATTACACATACTCCGTCCTGCAGTAATGAAGCACTGCGGATTTGCAGCCTTCATGGTGTTGCCGTACAAAGTACATCCAATGTTACATGTTGATCCTCATATCCTACTCCCCTTCCACCTTCCTACTCCTCCTCTTCCTGAGAGTATATGCACTTGGGACTGGGAAAAAAAAAAAAAAAATAGAGTAATTAAAATATCTTTGTAATCTCACCAAAATTTGGGGTTTTGAGCTTTAATCCTGTTGGTTCTCTTTTAAATGGAAAAGAAGCTAATGTACTTCAGAGGGATTGGTGGGGCCATCATTTTGTGATCTCTCAGAAGACGCTCAAGCAATAAATCTCTCATCTCATTGTGTAGGAGACATCTATAATTTATTCATGGGGTGGACAGGGAGGGAGTGCTTCTCTCCACCCTTTTAGTTTTAAAAGGTTATAATTTATAAAAAGAGAGGTCTGATGATAAATTAATTACTCAGGGTCTTATTCCTCATCTCTTCAGTCTGGATCATGCCCCATATAAGCTAAATGAGTTCCATTTTAAACCTTGCTAGATTTATTTTTACTTCTAATACTGTGATTGGAAGCCTGTTCTAATATTGGTCTTCCAATGTTTAGACTATCTGATTTTGAACCTATATTTTTTTTATATTTGTTCTTACATTGGTGTTTCATCTCACATAACTCATCTAATTCTGTGTTATTTATCCCATTGGTATAGCTACAAAGAAGAAATATAGCTCCATTTTGCCTCTTGTTTGCTAAACAAAAGCAATCTCTTCTAGCAGTATTCAAGAGGCTTCCTAGCCTTGACCTATCCTACTTCTCTCTTTTTAGACTTTTCAGTGAAAAGTATTTCTGGACAAAGTAAAATACTAATAGAACCGATTGCAGGTTTGGAGTCTGCTTAAATCCATAAAAGAAGACAATGAAAAATTTACAATTCTGTCCGTGGCCTTGGGGTTAGCCCTTTGTTTTCTAAGTGGTAGGCACAGGCTTTCAGTTCAAACTTAGAGAATGGCAATCCCCAATTGCTCTCCTAATGCACTCTCCCTTACCATCAATGTATCCCATATGGATATATACTATGTCTCTATTTATACTTATCTATGCTTACCTAGATTAGATGGCAGCAGTTAGCCCTCATCTAAACCCAGAGACTAGCTAGACTGGGTTATTCAGTAGACTCCACCAGAAGGCTCAGATGTAATAAAGCTTCATATTTAATGCATGGATTTGTGGTGAATTCTCAGAGCCGTTGTGATACCATCTATTCCTTTTGAGATGAACTAACTCCTTGTAAGGCTATCTGTAAATGCTCTTTATTTGTTTGAAGTGCAAACCTGACAGGTTCTGACAGCCTGTCAGCCTCTTGTGTACAACTCTGCTGGAGCCTGCTTTACTTCCATACACTGTCACCAGTTCATTCATTCTATTTCTGAAATGTTAACACTAACTTCCAGCTGACTGACTTGAGGAGGCAATAATCAGGCTAAACAAACTGAGTGTGATAGCATAGCTCACCTGTTATTACACAACATTTATATAACAAAGTTTGGAAGTTTTATTGTGTAGTTTTTCCATCAAATAATCCAGACTGTCAGAAGTATCTCAGTATGTCGGTAGTACAAAATATTGAATATTGGTATTAGACAATCTCAGCACAAATAAGATCATTTACATGGAGATTTTAACACATAGTCATTATGTTATCAACCAGTAAGACCTGTTTTACTTTTAAATTCTTTGAACAAAATCAAAACACTTGTATTCTAGATGAATTAAGAGATATAACTATAATGTCTCAAAAAAACCCACAAAAACCCAACAAAAAAACACCAAAAACCCCCACACCCAAAAACCAAAGTACCAAATCCAAACCCAAGAAAAAAAACCTGTTAGTTTTAGCTATGAAATAGTATTTTACACTTCTATGTCTCCTCTGACTTTGATAATACAATATTTTGTGATACCACTTTTTTTCTTAAAAACATAATCCATCACATTTTTTTATAATCAGTCACAAAACTTATGCAAAGGAGTGTTGAATTCAGTCCTGTAAAAATAATGATGCTTTGCATGTGTTGAAAGACCAGATGACTACTGGTCTGTGAAATATTGAGGTCTCTGGGGCAAAACCTGTTCAAAGGCCTTGGGATTGTGGATTTAAACATAAGTGGACACAACCCACCAGAGTTCCAAACAGATGCCTAAGATTGTTCCTCTGTCTGGAGTTGTTGCTTCATCTGTGAAGATCTTAAGTAGGACTCCTTACTTGATAAACCCTTATCCAGAAATCGCTTAAAATATGACTCAAGAAAGGCTAAAATGTGGAATTAGTCCAGAGAGTGTTGTAAAGCTGTAACAATACAGAATATAGGTATTAAATAATGTTCACTTTTTCCTGTTGAGAGACAATTAGGTCTTGTGTACTCTTTTACTTCTGTAGAAATGCCTTTTATCTTTCACTCTTGTCCCCTGTCATTTGCTGCACTGATTTAGCAATGCAAAGGGGATTCAAAACATTCCTGGGCATTTATTAATGCTGGGTAAGTAGAAATTTAAGCCCTTTTTTAATGTACTTTCCAACCTTGTTTACTGTCATGCTTGCTTTCAGGCAAAAATGTTTTTCCTGGCAAGAAGATCTGCAGAAAACAAGCTCAGTAAATAACAATGGGAACAAGTCTTCCCAAGAGAATTAACTCTGTGAGTTCTGCCCTGACTCTGCTGGAAACTTAATGTACATACCAGCATAATACATTTTGCTGAGCAACTGTGGGTTTTTTTGTCTTTTTTTCAAGGGGAACAGGGTGTTGTGACAGTCACAGCTCTCTGAGGAAGGATTTGAGTATCCAAGTTCTAGTTTGTCTCTTACATATGCATCTGTTAGCCCACTAAAAGGTATTACCTCTCACTGCAAACCTCACTCTGCAGGCATAATGTGATTTGAATTCTGATCTTGAGAAAGATTTGCTGTTTCTCTGTTGCCACAGGAGTAGCTATCAAAATACATTTTAAGAATAGCAATGGTGACCATCAGACACTATGGTAAGGTTGAAGTATTAGCATTCATGCAAAATACAAATTATACAAACAAGAAAATCTGAAAAAATCCTATGAGACAATGAATAAATAAACTAACAAAAAATAATTGACTACATTTACTACCTGAAAAAGTTTAGAAGGATTTTATCTCTATGGCATGGGCAGCATAGCATAATTCTACCTTGAAGTGAAAGCCCAAAAGTTCATCAAAGACTAGGGTATAGATTTGCCTGAATTACCTACAAATTTATTAAAATTACCAGAAGTAATGTAAGAGTTTCAAAATTCCTTTCATCTGATTGGTGGTTCATTATCGCAAATACAATAAAGCAGTTTCATATTAAACTGTTATGGTTGAAATTAGTGAACCTTGTTATTCTGATACTTCAGCCCCTCTGACTACCACCAGTACTAGGTCACTGAAGAGCAGTTTGGTAAAAAAAGTTGACCTTAAGATTCTTCCCACGAAAATTTGCCCTGTAAAAAAATCTATATAAATTAGAGTCAGTATCAGTTATCATAATCAGTTATTAATATATATCGAAAAACAGTTTAAGAGGTGAAATTTATCTGGCATCATTATCTTATTCTTTGAGTAATATCTAGCAGAGAAAAAAGAACATGAACTGAAACCACTTAAGTGAAACATTTACAGATACTTCACATAATTAAGCACACTTCTGAAATCTTCTGAACAGTTAATTATTTGAATGACATAGTAATGAAGTGAAGTCAAATCACCTAAAAGGTATATCTATGTTTTAGTAAAATGGTCAAAAAGAGCATATTCAGGAAGCAATTCAACTTTTACTCTGTCCGATTAAGTGATATTTAAGATCCCTCTGCATCTATAAGAGCAAATGAAATTAATCTTGCAACAATTCTAAGTATCTTCCTTCCCTCCCCTTGAATTCTTCCAAGTTACCTGAGTTAAAGGCCAGATCAGATATGGAAAATCTTGCTAACAAGCACAAGTCTAGGAGATACAATGCTCTGCATGGTCCAAACCCCATTTGGCTTTGGTTTACTTTTTAATAAAGATGAAGTGAATTTTGAAGATAAAGAGAGGTAGAATGATATGTAATCCACCATTTATTTTAAGATTGTATATAAGCTCTCTGTAAAAGATTTCATTTCTTCCCACCCTTCTATTTTCTTCCTTCTGTAAATTCTGCAAACCAGTAGGAGAATTTTGTTTTGACAGTTTATCTAGTCTCAGCAAACACAGTCTAATTTACGAATTCATTTGCATAGTTTCACCTTAGCCTACTAATAGCTGCCTGTAAATTTATAGGTGAAAACAAATGGGAGAAAAGAAAAAAAAATAATTTAGAGGAAAAAAGGAGGAAGTTGATGTAATAAAATCCAGAGGCAGATCTAAAATTCAACAAATCTGTAGAATACTGAAAATAAAGAGGAATATAAGATATGATTTTGACTTCCGTTTCATATTTTCCAAGGGAACCCGTTCTGTAATGTGCAGTAATAGAAATGTCAGCTAACAGAAAAAAATACACAGAAAAGAAAATCTCAAATAGCTAGACCCACAGTTAGTGGGAGTTAACCTTCTAGGAAAGCATATCATTAACTTTTTGGTCAAAGACTATTAATCATGCTGAATTAGTTTTGGAAAATCCTGTTGTTTGTGTACATGTAACCCTCAAGCTGGTCTTTAAGAACAGTCATTTATTCAAGAGGCAACACCACATAATGTAAATATTTATCTTCCCTGTTGCCTTTACATTCAAATATTATTATTATTAAATACAAAATTAACTGCTATCCTTTTAGAGGATATTTTAACAACACTGTTACTCATTTCTCATAAAGTAACTATTTTCCTACTTATATAATTAACTAAGAAAATAATATAGAAGTCACACTATATATTTGTATTGAAATAGTAATATTAATCTATTAGGTTTTCAGAACAGAAATTATTTTTTCCCTGGTAACATTCATTAATGCTGCATTTCCAGGTTCTTGAGAGCCAAAGGTTCTCAATAAGGAAAATGGAAACCACTGCACCTGTTTTGCATAATTTGATTCCTACCCGACTTGACTGGCTGTTCCAAGAGATCCATAATTTGATTTTTTTATCAGTATTATTTCTCAAGGAATTGTGACATTATAATTTCATTTAAAATACCACCACAGACCTAAATTTTCATATGAAAAACTGTACAAATGCAGAAGGATATAAAGAGTTGGTTGTCTTCAGGATAACTAAATCCTTACTTGAAATTTCAGCACTGAAGAATAATCTTGAGAATTTAGGAAAGCAAGGAAATGTTGCTATATGTGCCCAAGAATGTTTTGTTTTCTATCCAAAATTTTAGGACAACATTCATGAATATTTGCTTTACCTCTCTCCTATTATGTCTTTGTGGGCATTTTTGGATGTATTTAGCTTTTCCTTTAATGGGAAGAAACAAGACCAAGAAAGGTTTTTTACCTCCTATACTCTCAGTGCTCTTTAGTCCAATTTCAATGCCCCAAAATAAAAAAAAAAAAGTCACAGATTATTTTTCTACTGTTACATTATGTTTAAATATATGTTTAAGCATAACATAAACAATTAGTTTTATGCATAAAGTTCAAAGGAATATCAGTCCGTTGGAAGAGCATTGGGACTAGGAATAGTCAGGACTAAGAATAACATCTTCAGAATTTGCATCACCACAATGCTTACAAACACAAAATGCTTATTTGGAATCCCTACATGCCTCTGCTTGCAAACTCTATACTTAGGATTTGTGTTCAAATGAGAAGGGAAGAATGCATGGTTGTAATGTTTTTTTCCCTATTAGGTAAATTTTAGTTTTTGTGTTTAGGTTTGTTTGAGATTTTTAAAATGAATCAGAAGATCAGAGAAGTAGCTTTGGCTTTTTCATGTTCTAAAGGAAACTTTTAAATATATTTCTCTATATAGAAATAATTTAGGGGGTTTATAATTTCAGGTGTGGTGTTGTATCAGATACCATTATATCTACATAGTACTACAAACTGTTGTATAAGTCTGGATTTTAAGAGCTAGCAAAATGTGATAAAGTCAGTTTCCCGTGTCATGCTTCTTGGTTAATTAATACTGTGTTGCACAATTGTCTTCTGAGCACTTAGGTTTATAATGATGCCAAACCAGAACTCTCCTTTGAACTCCCTAACATGCTCTCCAGTGACAACTTAAACTATAGATCTAAAGGGAAAAGAGAGAGTCACCGAGTCCTCCACACACTCAGGTGAGGTCCCCTATGTGCCAAGAGCTTAGTGTTGAAACAGGGGGCTCTGCTCTGTGAAGGTCTACTTCACCTTTGTTACCTCCGAGGAGTTAGGTTTTCAAATACTTATCTATGTCCACTGATAGCTAGCAAGAGATAATAAATCTGTTTAATTCTCTGCACATGGGACATCAAATAGTGAGTGAAGATGAACAATTTTACTTACAAATCCTATTATTCATGAAGAAAGCTGGGGTTGTCTGGCCTAGCCTCCAAAACTTTAATCCATGCCCCAAAAAGGCATTGCTTTTCCATCATCAAGTTCCCTCAGCAACTGACATTTAGTGAATATTTTGATGTATTCAAACCCAGAAATGGGTTATTACAATCCAAAGCACAGAAAGATAAATGCCTTGACAGATACCTATTTCTATGAGATTTTTAGACTCAAGTCCCCAGTGAAACAAAGGGAACATGTTCTCCTTTCTAACATTGTCAACCTTCACTATCACAAGCACCCAAAATTAATAATTATTTAGTTACTGAACAATTATGACAGATGATTAATTGATCACAAGGAGCTAGTTCTCATGGTGTTATTAATCAGTATGTCATCAAGCAGAAGGGGAAGGTAAGCAATCTACATCTGTTACAAAACATGTAAGGGACACATTATTCAGTCGGCTTGAAAAGGTCATTGTGGAGCAGAAAGCAGGATGAGTAGACTTAGCCAGATTGATGAGGCAGTGCTATTTTTTTTTTTTTTTTTGTATTTATTATCAAGAAAAAAACCCAAAACAACTAATCTGTCTGTACAAACATGGTAAATAACTGGTTTACTGAAACAAAATGCTAAGACAAGAGCAAGTTGCTGAGCTTTTAAGTCAACAAGGCTTTAGTCTTCTTTTCTTCAAAGATTACCAAATGTGGAGTCAGAGAAGAGACTATCCCCTCCCACATCTCTATGCTCACTTGATAGAAGAATATTTTACAGCTGTGGCCTCAGGACATGACAAACCTCTCTCACCTCCTCTCCTCATGATTGTCATGCAACTCATTGGACACTATTCACTACCATCTTCTGCCAAGAGAAGTCTGTTTGGTAAAGGAGTGCAAGTTGAAGAGTAGGTTGAAAAACAAAGAGTAAAAGGAGGTTTATAAAAAAGAGAGTGACTTTTTTTCAAAGGCAAATAAGGGAAGGCAAAGGAGAATGTTTTAAACTGAAAGAGGGTAGGTTTAGTTTGGATGTTAGAAGGAAATTCTTCATTGTAAGGGTGGTGGGGGTCTGGAACACCAGATTGTCCAGAGATGCTGTGGATGCCCCATATCTGGAAGTGTTTAAGAACAGGTTGAATAGAGTTTTGAGCAACATGATCTACTGGATAACATCGCTGCCTATAGCAGGTGGGTTGGAATGGGATTATCTTCAAGGTCCCTTCTAAGCCAAAGTGCTCAAGGATTCAATACTTTTATGGAAAGCAGTTAAATGTCTTCCATGGCATGCTGGAGTTGCATGCCGATGGGAGAATACATGAAAGGTGGTGAGCGTAGGACAACTTCCTTTCCTCCCAGGTGTGTCTGTGTGCAGCAGCTTCAGGTAGATGTGATCTTTTTCTGCCTGCATTTCAAGCTAACCAGAAATACTGTGCTAACTGCATGGTAATTAACAATAACCTCGAACCAGGATGTGATAAAGAATCTTTAGGAAACATTAGTACAGGGGTGAAGAAGGCTTTGTATATCTGCCAGGCACTTAACAGCTGTGATATTTTGTACCTGGTGGGATCTCCAAGGACAGGAACAGCATATATCATGCATATATCATGCTCTAGTGTGCACTTCCTACAGTGCTCTGGGTAGCCAGGCTTGGTGGTTGCATAGGCACAGTTGATGTTTTCTGCTGGATGGAAATAACAGTCAGAAAGGTTCTCCCAGGAGTCTATGTATAAAATTTCTGGTGGGTATGGATATCATCATCTCCATGGCAAAATCTCTTTGTTTTCATGGGGAATTAGTGGTTTAAGACAGAAGAATACTAAGTATACTTTAACCAATGCTTACAAAATAACCATCTTCCCCCTGCAGATAAATCCAGTTCAGCCACATAAATACAATATAGATATCTTAGTGGAAAACTGTGTTTGGACTAATTTATGTTGCAAAGAAAGTTAATTAGCTCGAGCATCACACTGTTGCAGGCATTGTTTCTAGATGTGGCTGACACCCAGCTGGCTTGGGACAGCTGCAGAAAGAGCCCAAGCCTGTCCATAATGGATTTGGAAAGCTCCCTTAACTATTCCATAAAGTATTTTCTACTTCATTTTATGCTTCAAAGTGACAGTTTAAGAAAGTATGGACAATACATGGTAGTTAGAGATGTAGAAAAGCCTGAGTAAAAGTTTCCAGGTGTGATGTTCTCTACAGGTTATGAGGTTTTTTTCTGGATTTCTGGAGCTGAATTAAAAGAGAACAAAGAAGCATGAAAGATATAAAAGAAGGCACAACTTGTTGTTATGCCTTCTTCAGACAGTTTATCCAACCAAATAATTCAAAAATATAAGACACTTTTCCCTCTCCACTCTTCACCTATTTTAAACATTAGAAAAAAATATCGTCTTTACTAATTACCTCATCTTGAGTTTCAGATCAGTAGACCATACTACTGGTAGATATCTACTTAGTCCATTTATTTACCAATTCAAAAATATTTCAGTTGGCTTAATAATGAGATCTTTAGATTTTTTTTTTTTCCTCATTGAAAATGCCAGTTTCACAGGCATTTTTAAAATGGAAAATTGTTGGTGTATAGAAATTGCATTTTTCATTGACATAAAATTTCTGAGCAGCTCAGTTATTTGCTTATTCATTTCTATCAGACAATTGGTTTACTGAACATTTTACAAGTATTTAGATAGATGTGTAAAAATTAAATTATAAAAATTTTAATCATGTTTTCACTATGAAAACTTTTACTTATTGTCCTAGGGTAACTTTATGATGCTTGTATCCCCAATCATCTGTTCTGTTTGTGCTGTACATTGAGTCCTGTGCCTTTAAGACTGGTTCTAAGAGCAAGGAGAAGCGCGGAGTTTGTTTTGAGAAAACTGCCCGACTCCTCCACATTCTGCTGCGGACAGCGTGTTCGGCGGAGGCTTGGAGAGACGGCAGGACAGAGATCTTTTTTTTGCTTTTAGTTAGTTTCAGCTAGCTAGGGCAGAGAAGTTCCCTGGACTGTTTTTTTTTTCCTTTTTCTTGGAACTGTTTAAACCTGCTCTGGACTGAAAACCCAGGGGAGCACTGGGGGCTGCACCTGCGGCCCACCGGGGCCTGGACCTCGGCATTTTCCAGCAGCGCCGGAGGGACTGGGACTGAGGAGACACTGAGAGAGAGCCGAGCTACACCCACGGCAAGAACTTTCTCAATTTGCCATCTCACTTCAGAACGAGAGGTTTTATTGTTTCATACTATTCATTCTTTATACTTGTATGCACTTCATTTGTTTAGTAAAATAGTTTTTTCCACTTTTCTCCAAAGAGGGTTTTGGTTTTTTTTCTGGACTGGTTGGAGGGAGGGGCCACGTGGGTTTGCTTCCTTGGAGGGATCCTATACAGGGGTTTTCTCCCAAATTTGTCCCAAACCAGGACACTTATCTACTGGTCTTCAATCAAATAACTTCACATAAAGAGTTCTACTTTTGTACTTAGATGTTGTTTATCTTGAATTTCTCTTATGCTTCTAGTCAGAGAGGTGTCAGGGTGTTTGAAGAAATTTCGGGTGAAGAAAATGCAGCCGCTTGTCTCATGAAGTTCATTCATCTTCCTCCAGACAGGAATATTCAGAAAGTAAATTAGCGATACCTTGGCATAAAAATACTAGTAAGAATTGTGAAAATACAAAACGTGATCAAATTTGTAAAATACTGTAGAGGATAGGAGAAAAAAGTGCTTTTACTCTAAAGGAGAAGCCAGTGATTAAAATTGTGAAGTCAGAAGATGAAGCTTGCAAGCTTCTGGCATGGTGGTGGAATGATAGGAGACACATTGAAATCCACAGGACATAAAAGCAGCAAGCAGAAAGGAGGGATGGAGGCGCTGAGGAGATGGCCTGAGATTTGACAAGCAGGAATTCACCAGTTTCTGTCCTACAAATTTAGGTGTGATTCCTGACAAAGCTGGAGAATTAACCTGCAGACATGGACAAATCTAAAGGGGAAAATGGATTTTCACATAAACACAAGCCCGACATTGAGCTGACCTGAAAGCTGAGCAAATTACTCCAGCTAAAACATGTTTTCATGGTGTGTCCTAACCTAATGCAGTACAGAGTCACCTGAAAATAATACGATATAAATCACAGTGAGCTGTGATGGCAATTTTTATTTTTTATTTCTCAAATATAGGTTTCACTGATGGGAAATAAATATGGCACCGCTTTCTCCAGTTAGGCATTTTTAAAACACTAAAATGTGTAATTTCATTCTTTCAGTGATCATGTTATCACAGACCCATATGTACACTGCATCTGCTTTATGCTGCTGTAACGAAATGAGCAGGACCTAATTCACCACTTGGTTACTCCAATCTAATACCATGTAACTCCTCTGATATCTCTGTAATGAAATCAGAAGAGCAGAGGATAACAGACTTGTTGGATTTGCTTAGGAAGAAAAAAAAAGTGCATTTTTGAGCTCTTTCACTCAAAGTTTTGTTGATATCGCAATCCTTTACATTTCCTAGACACAAACTTTCCAGGCAAATAAAACAGATCCAGAATGAAACAGGGTAACCACATGTTTAATTGCATATGATAAACATAAAATTCTTTACGGGTTCTTCAGTAATAAATAACGCCATGTTTCAAACAGGTAAAGTAACTGAGATCTTTTAAGTATACTGCTAGGATTTGGTAGCTAAACTCTCTTCCAAGTCCATGTGCTTTTTGGAAACAGGTGTAGAGAAAGCCATGCAGATGACATAAAATTTTTGTTACTGAATAACACATTTTTTAATGCTATTGCAATTCAACATTTGGAATAAAAGATTGATATCTACAGAAAAAAAAACAAAACAAAATCTGACTTTGATTCTTTTCAAAACAAACTTTTAAGAGGAAAACAACTTGATAGGTATGCAAATGTTTGGAGAACAAGATCCTGTTTGCTGCTCATTTTCTAAAGAGCAGCAGGGCTTGAGTCCTTCCTTTCTTGCTAGGAGCAAACATATATGAAAGCAGAAAAATTGCAACTTATAATCCATCCAATATCATAATCTTCTAAAACATCACCAGCTGAGTTGTCAGAAACCCAGGGTGATGTGACTTCAGGTGGGGTATAAACAGCAGGAGCAAATGAACTTTTAAAAAGCCAAGATGCTGTTTTCCTACAGCTCAATTTGCTTCTTTCTAAGCCAGAGCATTAGTTCTCCAAAATTGTGTTGTTCTTCCATTTTTATTTTTTTTCCTAACCACCTGAGGGAGGCATTTAAATTTAATCACATTCAGGTTCAGCAGTCACCACAGTGATAGCAAAACAGGTGTGGACTGGGAGGAAGGCAGGATTTGCTGATTTGTGAGATCCTATCACTCAGCATCTGCTAGCCAAATTGCCAGCTAATCACCTGTGAAAAAAAAGTCTTGTTTTGACAGGGAGAGCATTTCATCACCTGTGGAAATTGTCTTCTCAAATCATAGCCTGGAGCCCAAATCTCTGCAGGCACTGAAAGGAGAAATCCTCATCTGTATTTCTAGGTTCTTCTGTTCAAAATTCAGATGATGAAGAGGATACTCTAGTTGAAAAATTCCCTGCGTTTTATTAGCTAGCCTTGCTTTCTGCCCTGAAGGTGGCATTTCTCAGCACCCACGAAAGAAAATGTCTGCTCTGTACAGGAAAGTATAAAGAACTTTACCTGTTTTGGACAAATTGAGGCACTCCACTCATCCATCATCCAGCCTGGCCAGGCACAAGGCCATTCTGGTCCAGCAGCCAGGCTGTACCAATGCTAATGAGCCCTGCTGAGACAACAAGGTCATTATGCATGTTTGAAAGGTCTCAGGTTTGGATCTGGTCCATACATCTCTGGCAAGAAGCATAGATGAACTTGGGAAGCAACTGCCTGTACCCAGCTATAGGAAAATGTCCAGAGACCTGAAGAGTTTAACAGGTCACTTTAAAGATTTGAACTCTTTTTTATTGGAAAGTGAAACAAGAACTTTAAAACAAGAAAAATGACAGCAGCAACGCCACAAGCAAACAAACAAAGAAATCTGAAAGATAGCATAGGCACTTTCTAATGGGAAAACTGTAATAATTTCCACTCTGGCATCTTCCCCTAAAACATCTGTTATTTTCCACTGCTCAAGAGAAAATTCTTCACTAGGTGCTGTAGATATCAATGTCCTATTCTCTGTTGGTTTTAAACTCTTTTATTTTCACAGGTACTAGTGTGTTTGAAGAGTAAGATAAATAAGAAATTCACATTTTATTAGGAGAGAGTATTAGTAAGTCCTCCCTCATCAGTTCACTGTGCTATCTGCTTTTCTCTCCTCCTGCATCTGCGTTGGCTCTGAGGAAGTGGTCCATGTCACTGGTCACTCTACGGCTTACACTGAATGAGATGTACAAGAAACCTGGAAGATCCTCAGAACAGCAAAGAAGAGCAAGAGCAGATTCAGGAGACTTATTGTGATAAAGTGCACAAACTCTGCACTTAGGGCAAGTAAAGGACTGAAGACACAAAATACAAGGAGAAGGGACTATCTCTGGAAGGGATTCTGCCTCCAGAGTTGGGAATATACCAACCAAACTGTCTGTGTGAATAAGGGCAATATGTAAAATTCCTTAGCTAGTCTTCCACAAGCCAACTGCTCCAGTTGGTGGATTGGTACAGAAATCAGCTCAGTATAAACATGTTCTTTCTGAAAATAACTATTTTTTTCAAGAATTAAAGTCAGGCAAGGTAGTATTGCAGATTTTGGGACATCTGACAAATAAAATCTTGTCTACTATTGAAAAAACAGGTAGTACAACCAGATAAAAAGTCCTTGCTCAAAAAGTCCTTGCTCTGTGCATTTTTCAGAGAATGATTTCCAACAGGGATTGTTGTGTGGGCCTCTCCACTGTTCCACTAAATAAGAGTTGAGTGGAAACTCCAGTTACTTAGGAGAAACAAACTTCTCTTACATCTCACACCTCCAACCCCTACAAAAATAGGTAGGCCTGTAGAAAACTGTTGTGTGGAACATGCACATTCATATATTTCCAGACAATCTGTCATAACTCCAATCAGTTGCAGGTGGGAATTACGTATGGAGAAGATCTCTGCTCTGAGCAAGTCACCTGAGCTGCTTTCTAATGCTGTACACCCTAAGTGAGCTTTGGAAGATTTGCTCACTTATTCAAGATGCTCTCAAGATTGCTTAAATACCATTTTTTAATGTTCCTGTTTATGATGAATGACATTTGAAAACATTAAAGAAAGAAAATGGGCCTAATTAATGTAGAGGAGTTTTGCAGTTGAAAGTGATGTAAGTAATGAGACTGACCTAATTTACTGACCATAAGCAGCAGATCACGATGTATTTAGCAAAGAATTTTCCTGGCAAACATGAATGCGGTATATGTAAATATATTTATTTGATTGTTTCAAATATTTAGACTTTCAGGTTAATTATTTAATTTGTAAGCAGTCTTTCCCATGAAAACCTGTAATGGGAAAAAAATAAACTCTTTTACTTCCTTGTAAATTAATTTAAATTTCAAGAAAGAAAGGTTAACAATGAAAAGACAATGTTATCTGTAATTAATCTGGTTTTCTTTACAAACTATTCTCCACTTCTCCCTTAAACAAATACACGATTACAAAAGGTCACTTTTTTGTTACATTTTTTATTTGTGGTTAATTTTTTTTTAATATATATTTATTATTCACAACAGTCTCATAAATTGGTTGATATATATTTCCGATGCCTAGGTTGGTACAGCATGCAATATGTTTAATTCCTGAATTTCCATTTTACTCAGATGTAAAATTCTGTTTAACATGGTTCATGGTTAAACTGATGGACTTTGTGCCAGAAGAAGCTGTGTTTCAGTGGTGGGCAAATTCTGTAAAGGATAGAGAGTCCTGTGGCTAACACACTCATCTGTGACTCAAGAAATCTCTTGGTTGATCATAGTCTCTTTATTTTTCTATCTCAAATATCTCATTTTTAGTATAAAAATAAAAATGTTTTCCAGACTTACTAGGAACTTTTCCAGAAAGTTGCTGGAGGAAAGTGTACATAAATATTGTACCTATAGGCAATCACAGAGATAAAACGCTGTATTTCAAAACACGTAATGCAGTAAAACTGCATTGCAACAAGTATGTTTTAGCACCATCTAGCTATCTTGTAAGGTAAAATCATAACTGTAAAACACTCCTGAAATCCAATCTAGTCCTAGGAATAACACACACCATGGAATTCTATATATTCTTTTCCTCAAATTAGTGCAGAAGTTGATACTGAAATACCTGTAAATATTCATACGCTTACAAATAACCAGTGTCAAACTGTGTTAGTCCTCAAATTGATGTCTGTGTCTTGGCTTAAGATGAAGGATGCTGGAGTGTTAACAGCTTGCCTCACAGTTGTAAGGATTTAGTAGATATAGGTGAAATACAATAGTTTCTGCCATAAAGCACTGCTGCAGCTCAAGCCATGACATTGTTTCAGCAAGAAAATCAGTGTATGCTCTTTGAATTTCCTTACTGCTGCCCTTTGGTATGACTTTACCATGATCAAACTCCCCCAAGAGACTTGGTGGGGAGGAGCACAGTGAGTGGGTACTGGTATTCCTACTAAGTTTAACCTCTGTAAACTATGGAATTTGAATAAAATTGTTAATAAGGTTGGCATAGCATCTAAGATCAGGGATTGTGAGCTTTGCCTCTCTTAAGATTGAAGAGTCCTCTTAGAAAAATCACCAGATGAACAGCAGCTATCTACACTGAAAACAGTGGTGATAGGCACCGGGATAAGAGATGTGCCCTGGTCAGGGGCATAAAAGTCACCCAGGTCTTCTTACTGATGACACTGAGATGGCCAGTAAGTCACCTGTGATGGTCCTGCAGGGCAGGGGTTTTGAGGAAAAAGGGAATTTTAGGTCAGAATATACCTACTTTACTGGTTTCCTATTATGTGACTTGAGAAAGATTATATATTAAAATAGTAAAGCTAAGAAGAGTCAGCAGGTAAAAAAAAGCTGCTGGCACAAATATTGCCAAATGTATTTTTCCTTGTGAGAGGTTTCTATGTTGATTTGGGAGTTGTGATGTTAATTGTTCTGGGGCCTGATCAAACATTCGCTATGTGCATCAAGAATTTCCAGAGACTCAAATAGTCTGGGGTCTTTTTCTGCGATTTATTAATTTGTATCCTGAGCAGTTTTTCTAATTCAATAATTGAAATTGCATGGTTAGTGTTGGGACCTGGCTACAAACTAGCTTGGAGGAATGTCTTCAGGCATTGGAAATATAATTGATTTTATAAACACTTGAAAAATAAGTGACTCAGTTTGAATACACCCCATTTGGAATTTGTTGATTTTCCAATATTTTTTTAGAGTTGTATTTTTTCCAGATAATTATACCCAGAAACATAGAATGGTTTATTATAACAGTATAACAACAATTATAAGATTTTTTAGTTTCAAGCCTCTCTGCCATGGTCAGGGACACCTTCAAGTAGACCAGGTTGCTTAGAGCCCCATCCAACCCGGCCTAGAACTCTTCCAGGGGTGGGGGAGACACAACTTCCCTGGGCAACCTGTGCCAGTGCCTCACTACCCTCACAGTAAAGAATTTTTTCCTTGCATCTAGTCAAAACCTACTCTCTAAGTTTACAGCCATTTTCACTTTTCCTGTCACTACACACCCTTGCAAAAAGTCCCTCTCCAGCCCCATTTTAACCCCATTAGCTACTGGAAGGTACTTTAGGGTCTCCCTGGAGACTTCTCCAGGCTAAACAACCCCAAATCTCTCAGTCTGTGTCCACTGCAGAGCTGCCTCAGCTCTCTGAACACCTTCATGCCCTGCTCTGAACTTGCTCCAACAGATCCATGTCCTTATGTTGGGACCCCATCACTGGATGCAGTGGTTCCGGGTGAGGTGTCACAGGAGCGGAGTAGAGGAGGAGAATCAGCTCCATTGGGTTGATTCTTAATGGCTCTCTGAAAGAGCAGCTATGTACCAGTCCTTATTTATTACTCTATTAGCAGTGGGTGGGGGCAAAGCATCTACTGATGAGATGCAATTGAGGCTTCAGTACTGAAAGGACTTGAGACAAAGCTGGCTTCCTGGTGTATTGCTCAGCGCAGAAGCAGTTTATACACTTCTGAGATCCATCTGTGCAGGTAAATCATCAGGCAAAACCCATCAAGAATATATAAATGGAAGAGTAGCCATCACTTTTCTTCATGAATAAAAACAGGAGGCTCAGCTGAAACAATAAAATTATCTTGGATCAAAGCCCAGTGGTCTTACTTTCTATTGGTATTTATGTATATACATTCAAGATAAATGTTTGTGTTGCTATGTGTTTGGTAGTATTGCTTTATTTATTTATTTATCTGGATGTTATTTTAGTACCTTTTTCTTCTCATTCCTCATCTAGTCCATCCAATATCAGCTGTCATACAAAGTTTCCATTTTCAGAGCAGGTGAGTAGGGACAATTCCTATTATGTCACTGTTCCTTTTTGCCTGAAGTAGGTAGGTGTTGTTTGTTTTTTTTTTTTTTTTTTTTTTTTTTTTTTTTATGATTAGTTCTGGTATTTTATCCTTTGTGGAATAATGCCAGAAATCTTGTCCTGTACGTTAATTACACCATATCTGATGTTTTCAGAATTTTTTATATGTGATGCTTTCTAAATGTGGGTGATAAAGCACAGGAACTAAATCCCTATTACACTTTTGGGAATGTCCCACAGTGTAGAGTGCCCTCATTTTTAGTGTTGGTATAATGTACTCAGCCGAGCTTCCTTTAGGAAAAAGCAGAAACAAAAGACAGAAGATTAATTTTATTTGGAGAGATAAATAATTACATTGAGGTTTCCCTGTTAACATACCTTTAGACAAAAAAGGAGTGCTTTAGTGTACTGGAGAGAAATAAAATAAATGTAAATGGACTTATGCTTGGATATGCTTTGCTTTAGGTCTTTCAAAGCCATATAATAAAGAACATTATTTTTACAAATGGAAAAGAGAGAGATTATGCAACTTGAAAGGAGTTGCTCTTTCTCCCCCCTTACTTATTCACCTAAATGTAACCTAAAGGAAACTTCTCTCCAGTTCTTGATGTTGCTGTTGTTAGATAATCTCAGTTTTGGACCTTTGAAGTTCACATGTGCACAATGTCAATACTAAGAGCCAAGAGCTTTTTCTGAAGATGAAAACACCAATAGCTGCAAAAACTGAGATAACTCCTATTGGCATGCAGTTACTCTTGATTCCCTCTGAAATCAGCAAAATGAATAGATGGGCTGAATCCTCCTTTGAATGTGGATGATCTTCTATTCTGACTGTAGCTTGGTACAGCTACAGGGTTGCCTTAGGTACCTCAGGCACTTCCATGAATTTAGCTCAGATTTGGGTATTACACTCCAAATCCAAACACCACGTATGGGTATAAAAATGTTTCTGTTACTCCACACTTGTTCTGAAGGAAAAAATGTTAATAATTTTAACTGTGCTTTGGGCATATTTTAAGATGGTACAATTCTGTTTTGTCCTTAAAAACAAATTTAACATCAATTGAATGGTATTGTCTAGAGGAACTGTGGGCTAAATTATTTTCATGGTGGAACAGATAAGATCTGAGCTTTGTGTAGGTTTCAGAACTGGTGGAAACAACTGAGTTGTTCCTTAGACAAAATAATTTCTGTTCTTTGTGGAATTTATTTGCCTTATGGGGCTTTCATTTTTGCCAGGTCCTACACCAATGCCTTCAGTGTATCGGTTCATTTCAGGAATTAGTGTGTCTGAAAGAGAACCCAATCCTATGAAGTCCTTCTCTTTTCTCAAAGGGCTGAGATATTTAAATATGAAGACTTTTGAGAACCTTAGTGGGAAAATATAGAATAATTGGGTCACCTGAAAGCTGATTCCATGCTACACGTATGTAATATAGAGCTCCAGGTGTGAAGCTGACTTTCTTTCCTGTGTATGCGCTGTGTATTTTAATAATTTCCCCTGTGTAGTTACTGTTATTGAGCAGAGATTCTCTGCTGTCAGGATAACTATAGGATTATAGAAACTCAAAATGCATGCAGTGTCAAATTCTTCAGCCACTAAAATATTATGCCTGAGGCATTACAAGGCTCATTCATTTCAAATTTGGTGATTCACATTGTTGCACTGCAGTTAACAGAATTTTGCCCCATCACGTTGGAACTTTCTGTATGGCAGCAGATTTCTGAGAGTAGAACTTTCATTTTAAATTATTCTGATTTATTAAAGGTTAGTGAATGATGAAAGAGGGAGGTGTGCTTAAAGAAGCACCTGTTAAGCATATCAGGGAGCTACAGGGGATGTCTTCTTTGGGCAATGAACCAAAGAACGACCACAATTTGTATAGGAAATGCTATTTATGTAATGGAAATATTCTCTCAATACTTTAAGAAAGCCAGATAAATCCCGTATCTTAATATAAGACAGTGTTCTGCAAATGGGGAAGGTGCCACCCTGTACATGACAGATTAACAAGCTTGTATTAACTTTGAAGTTCACGGCTCTTATATGTTGAAGACATAAATCTTTTAAAATAACATTTGTATTTATCATTTTCCTGTCATTAATCTGGTGCACACAGAAGCACTAAAGTAAATATTGGTTAACAGCAGGGAAAATATTTCATATGAGAGGTCTCAAATGACCCAAACAGTGCTATTTGAGCTCGTGTGTCTGACTGTGTTCATTCATGTGGCAATAATACATTAATTCAGTATTAGATATTTTATTAGATTTCATTTGTTCTGTGTGCTGATAGTGTATAGAAGCCCTGGATGTATATATGGAATTGTGGGACTTTTACATCTCTCCAGAATACTCCTTGACAAGACCGCACCTTAGCAAAATTGGGGCTTTGCAGGTCAACATTTTAATAAAGACAAAAGAAAGCGTCAGTGCATTCACCAATGATTTTGGGGGGAATTTTTCCACTTAATGAGCACATACAAGTCCCTACACACCCAGTGATGCACTATCTCCCATGGGAGAGATACTATGTTAGAGCAAGAGAAGGATTTCTCTCTCTAAGGAGAGGGACAAATAATGTGACGAACTCATCATAACCCCAGTTACCTGTCCACCTGCTGGGTCAGGAGGCAGAGCTGGAAAGGAGGGAGGGTTGGGTGGAAATTGTTCTTTAATATTTGTTTTACTTGCCATCATCCTGGCCTGATTTTGTTAGTAGTAAATTCAATTAATATCTCTAACTCTAGCCTGTTTTACCCATGATTGTATTTATGAGTGATCTCTCCTGGTCCTTATCTCAACCCATGAACCCTTCATTACATTTTCTCTCCCCTATCCGGCTGCAAAGTGATAGAGAGGCTTTGGAGGATGCCCTGCCTGGCAGGGTGAACCCACTGCAGATGAGTGTCTAATTAGTGCAAATAATGTTTCAAGGGACACCTGTTGCACTCCTGTGTGGCAAAGAAAGCTTTAAAGAATGGGTAACCTTGCTTAAATATATTTCCTCTCTCATGCTCACCTGTACCTCTTTTACAATGCTACATTGCAGGAACACAGAAGAGAGGGAAAGTTTGTTGTACTGAGCTATAATAAGCTATAATTGGGTATAAGTTGCAGATTTAGTATATTTCGTAAATATTTATATTAGAAAATGTAATGTATTTGTATATCTAGTAAACACATATAAGATATAGGTTTAGTTTGATGGGATAATTTTGCTCAAAAAAGGGCCTTCCAAACAAGACAGAGGATATAAAAGATGTATCAGTCTGCAAAGGGTATTAGGAAAAATGTCCCATGAAGATATGGAGTACCTGCATCAAACACTGTTTCTGTGCTGCGACAGACAAACTCTAAGGGATGTTATGGAGTTATAAATCCTGAGCCTAGCAGGTGAGTTGTCCAAAACAGAAAATTAATTGTGCTCAGACTAGAATCTTCTTAAAAATTCTCATACCATGAACTGAAATGGAACACTTCAGTAGTGTCAAGACGGTCTTTGAACATCTGAAAAGAGTTTAAATTGGGGGCAAGGAGGATATGCTAATATGTATATTTTTACTTTTCATTGTAAATTCTTTCACACCAAGAAATATAGCCCTCCAAGCAACATTTCCAAACTATGTGTGTGTCTTACATAAAATTACTTTCAGTGTAAAGTGTGTTTTATGCAAATAGCTTTTCAACCACTTGTGACCATTAATCAAATTGAGCTGTCCATATAAAGGAGTCCCATGCCAAGTAAATATAGGACTGCTACCCCAGCTGTTGCCCGTTGCTGATGTCTGCTGATGCACAGCACGAACTGTGCTGGCCTCCAGCTACCCAGGCTTTCATGGCTTTTCACAGTGACCCTGTGCTCAGACGTCCCTGACTGCCTGCTGCCTTTCAGGGTTGTAAAGTCAGATTCACCTCTAAGCTGCTCCATGGGTAGGAGATGTCCTGAGCCTTTCAGGAAAAGAGCAGGCATTATCATAATGGCATTAAAGGAAACAAAAATTGCTTCCTTTGAGCAACAAATTATACTAGCATTAAGCAACATTTACCACAATGAAAATTATTGAAGCAGCAAGGTATCAGACAAGCTGTGTACATCTGGTCTGTTCATCTGCTTCTTTGGAGAGTGCTTCATCAACAGAGACTAGCACAGTGGTTTTTGTCCTGTTTTGCTAGAAGGAAAGGAGAGGATGCTGTTTTTTCTCATAAGGATCAATTTTAACCTCTTCAAGGAAAAAACTCATGAAGTGTAAACACATCCTTGTTTTTCTGTAAGCACAGGCTAAGCATCTTCATGTTGTAATTGCAGCAGATGTAAGTAAGGTTAGATGGAAAAAATCTAGGTACTGCAAGAATAAATCTTTAATCATTTAAGAGTTGAGAGCATGTTGGGAGGCTTCATGCTGCTAAAAGATGGCATCTTGTAAATGAGATGTAAATTGGAGGTCCTGACTGTTTGTGATCATTAAAGATTGTATGAAGAATAGTGGTGATTAACTCTAATGTCCTGCCAAATTCTGGTGTGAATTTTTTTTTTTTTTCAAGTGGAGAAATTCCCCTTAGAACTGCAGTCAGATTATTCATCACCCCCGTGTTAATATTCAGTAGTGTTAATTGCTAGCTTTCACTCCTTAAATCAATGTAAGCTATTTTCTGTCAAGTCACACAAAGCTTTCTTTCTACATTCAACTGGTCAAACAGGCAGTTTGATGATTCTTTGGCTGAAGGGGCCTACTACTTTACAGTTTTCCCAGCCAACCTGCAGTGCTGGAGAATACAAATACTCCATAGTTTCCACCACTGTTGAGTGTAGTTGGCAGGACCTGGGTTTGGACTAGGGCAGATTAGGTAGTACCTGAATGAACCCATGCTTGCAGTCTGGCTGCAGAAGCAGAAATCCACATCTGACAGATGCTGATGAACACAGCAGCTTGCTGACATCTTGTGTGATATACAAAATGACTATATGATTATGCCTTAGGGAAACTTTCAGGGATAATAATTGACTGAGAAACATAGGAGGGGGAAATAAAAGAGCAAAACAAACACCAACATCTTCTAGTACATTTCACAGAATCATAGAATCATTAAGATTGGAAAAGACCTTTAACATCATCAAGTCCAGACATTAACCCAGAACCACCACTTTTGGTGGATTAAGTATCAGATTGCAGAAAGCTTTTTCGTTTCCTATCTTAGATTAGGGAAAAAAATATTACCAGTGTAGCAATACATGACTGGCCTCACCCCCCCTTTTTTTTTTTTTTTTTTTTTTTTTTTTTTTAATATTACTGAGGGAAATGAAAGAGTTCTATACATTTCCCATTGAAGTTTCTTTTGCTTTCCATCTCTTAATAATTTTCTTTCATCCAAGACTGGTTAAAGGCTCAAACTGAAATGTCATCCTGTCGCTGCTAAAGTCAGTTTTTCAGACAAGAGCTTGACTGTCTCTGACTATCTCTGAAATTTCTAATATCACCTCCAGACTAATTCCAGACTCTTACATGAGTTTAAACATTGTCCCTTGCTTAAATGCTTATATAAAGATCAGATATTTATGAGTTTTAAGGTTCAGGTGTAATCCACATTCAACTTAATCTAGTTAAACCATATGGAATGCAGTAGCTAGGGGAAGACAAAACCACATATGTCTACCATGGGCTGAGGTTTTGCTGACATCCTGTAGAAAACTGGAAAAATTGAGATGATGTGCAACAATTGCTCAAGACTCTTAAGATTTGTATATCCAAGATCAGGTATGATCTTTGACCAAGATATCATCCAGTTTTCATCCAGCTTTTTTACATTTACAGCTAGATTTCCATCCATATTTACATTTACAGCTAGATTTTATCCAGCTGTTTATTTTAATCCATTTTCTACAATTTTTCAATTCTTTTTATGAACATTATTGACCTGACTTTAATAATTCCAGGAAAAGCCAAGACCAAACTTTTCCTTGTAACCTAATATTTTTGCTTTTAGAAAAGCTACATCTTTTAGCTTTTGAGACTTTACAGCAAGTTTTTTCAGCAAGACTGAAATACTCGCTGCCACTGTCAGAGATATTTACACCAACACTATGAAAGCCTGATTCACTTCCTACCTTAAGAAGACAAAGTCCTGAAATTTCACTCTCTGAGTGTCTGTTTTCCAATCCCCAAGCCACTTTTTGTGGCTCTTGTTTGACTGCATAACACTGACATATTCATGATGCTGGTCCTCAGTTCAGTGCTCTTGTAATGGTACTAAAATTGCTTCCTAAATTTTTCACGATGATCCTCTTTTCATTCACCTAAGGACCAAAGTTTTCCACTCTTGTTTTGTACTAAAATTTAGTATTGTAGTGATAAGTGGTAAGTTTTACAGTTCATAGCAGACTTTCAAACTGAAGAACCTGTTTCTTCATCTTGTTCAGTGAAATATATGGAGACTTTCTCCTCCAAATTCCCTAGAGCCAACTTTGTTTTCTTCACTGTGCAACCCTAGAGTGCAGAGAAAACTACTACAGATACCAGTAAAAAACTCCTGAACAGAAACTTTAGTCTCATGTGGCAGTGCAAGAATTGTTTTATCAAGTTCTTAAGTAATTCTGTAAGTTTTATAAGAAGTTTTATGTTATGGTTCATTCCACTGTGCCCCCATTTTCTGTAACGGTTTCTCCCCTATGAGTTTGCTGTATAGCAAAGTTGTTTTATGTCAATCATCCCACCCCCCCCCACCTGTCCTTGTCAATCCCCTCTCCCCCCTGCTCTGGGGTGTCCTGTCTGTCACTTCGGGATCCCTCCCTGGACTCAGGAAAGTCACAAGAGAGGCGTTGAATGATAGCCTGGTGCCTGGGAAATCCCCTTTTCCCCTCTTGTGAGTTGTCCGATGTTTAAAAGTGGACACCCCTTGTTACCCCCTGAATTCCCTGATTTGCTGACCTGTTGTTACCATCCCTGAATCCTCTCCTGTTTTTAAGTTCGAGGAGGGAAATTCAAAAGGGCTCTCTCTGGGCAGTTTGAAGAGTGGCGGAGCTCCCGCCACTCTGACTTTAATAAACCATCATTAAACCTGCCTAGCAGAGAGTCGACCTTTTGTCCGCCGCCGCAGTCACGACGCAATCAAGACCAGCCACCGGTGGGGAGCCGAGACCCACAGGAAGAGGTTGCTCGCCTATTTGCAACCCCGACCGAAATGCTTTGGCCGCTGTGCAGATCTGAGCTAGCCAGTGGTCAGCGCCTGCCAGGCGTGGAAGGACACAGGCACAAAGGTCTCAGCTTTGTAGGAGATAAAATTTGAAGAAGTAAACCTTGCAGACTTAGAGAAGAGTCCAATATTAACCAACAAGATCAAGGGGGGAACAGGTAGAAGACAGGTGCACTCAGAGCACTGACTTCATTGTGGCAGCTGTTTAGCTGCAGGTTGTTTACTGAATAAACATAAATTTGTAGAAAAGTTACTTCTGTCTGTTGAAAAATAAGAACTCAGAAGTGTGTTGTCAAGGACTAACTAAGATTGTCTGATATGATCAGCTCACAAAACACTCGTCTCCTTTAGTATCATTTGTGTATCTCCATTCCATGCAGTATTCAGCAGTTCATTGTTCTGCCTCTGCTAAGAGTTTGTGAGTTGAACCTTGGGCAATCAACAAGTACCGAAGGTTTCTGTTTGGCATTTTGTTTTGGTTTGTTTTCTCTGAGCAAAATATTAACATTTTTTCTTTCTGTCATGTTATCTTAGGATGCTATACGAAGGTGGAAAGGAATTGTTTATGATTGAGTGGTATGGTTCCTCCCTTATGTGAGGGAGAGCTGTCTTTAACTTAGAAATACATTGTTGAAGACAAGGGTTTTTTCACTAACTGCAGTGAAAATTGTCATTTTCCTAACTGCAGTGAAAATTTGGTAGCAGAAAACTGCCCTGTTTTAGGTTGAAAATACTCTCTTTTGATGTGTAAATCAAATGTGTAAATATTACTTTTCAACTGCTGATTTACATACATGGAGTACTCAACAGGGTGGGTTGGTGTAGCTGATATCTATAGAGAAAAGGTGGAGCAGTGCAAAAAGACAAGACTACAGCCTTTGTCAGGTTTTATTTTCTGTGGTTTGTTTTCAGTCAGCAGCTTTATAAATCCCTTTGTGGACATCGAAGTTTTGCATGGGCATCTATAAGACCATTCAAAGAAATTTCATGTAATATTCATTCCTGCAAAATGAAACTTTCAGTGTATGGGCTGTTAGCTTTGACTGATAATTTATTGTCCTTCATGCTACAATTCAAGAAATGGACCTTGAATATCTTTGGATGAAGGACAAAAGGAAAAAAAAACCCAAACCTTTGTCTTTTTTGGATAAGTTATTTCTGTAATGCAGTGCAATTTGAATTAAATTTTTAATATTTGGCAGTTTGTGTAAAGCTTTCTGAAAATGTTTGATGGTCTAGCATGACCTTGCTTATTGAGACCCATTCTTTTTGTTTGTGCATTTACACCTTTCCTCCCTCTGTCTCAGACCTGTCTTTCCCTTGCCTTTGGGGGCAGATGTGCTGCAATGAAGCATTGCTACACCAGGTACTCAGCTGAAGGGTTGATTGTGTTGATTGTTACAAGAAGGAATCAAGTAGAAAATGTATTGTACTACAGTTGTCTTTAACTAAAAACAAGCAGTATGTGCTCTGTTCTAGAGGAGACAACCGATGAAAAAATCAGCAGGTAATCATTATGAAACAGGTAAAAAAGGCATTGCTAGAGCTGCAAAGAAAATAGTGGCAATATTTAGGGATAATACATTGGCATTAGGAAGTGAAAAAGAGGAAAATACAAAGAAATATTTCTTTACTGATTTGTCTTCAGGAGCCAATTAGCTAAATTTAACTAATGGGACCAATCTGATTTTTATTTATGCCTCAATGTGTGTTATAGATGTGTTGAAAAATTACTCTAGGTGCTCTGCATGTGCTAGGAGCTCTGTTCCTGGGCAGGCTTTGCCTGGCAGCTAATCAGGGCAGAGACAACTTCCACGATTGGGCTGCAAGTGACCCATGCCACTGGCTGGTGGGGCAGATCCCTGGACGCCTGGGAAAAAATGCCTGGAAAACTGGGCCATGAGAGGAGCCTTAGCACATAAAAGCAGTGAACATCACCACAAGGGGGGCCATTTTCTTTCGTTTTCTTGGGGGGAAAGGGGCTTGCTGGTAGGGTAAGCTTGGCCCCTGTTCCCCCTCACCCTTTTCTCCTGGCAGTCCTGCTTCTCCTCTGGCTGCCTTCCCTGTCCGCACCTGTTGGAATTCTGGAAACTTAGATTTTAAGGCTTTAGACTACAGCAATACATATAAAGCAACATGGAGGATTTAGGGTGTTGGCTGAGTTCTTCTTCTTCACCTTCTCCTTCCTTCTTCTTCATGGGTGTAGGTGGTTTTCTGTAATTGGGTGAAAACGGCCAACATTGCGGGCCTTGGGTGGTCATTATTGGGCCAGAAATATAAGTAAGTGTCCCCTAATTATTGGGTAATTGGCACTTGAACACCCTTGGAAAGAGTTAGAGGTAAGGCATTTTTACCTCTGCTCTCTAACTTGCTAGTGTAGAGCTCACGGCTCGTAAGTCTGTAATAGATAAGAAATAATAAGCATTCAAGTCCAAACTAGAAACCTGTTTCCTGTATATTATTCATCCTGACCATGGCAAGGAAAAAAGAAGCCAGAACTGCCACACACACCTGTCCTTCTGTGCTTTGCCGCTTCCCCCATGGTGCCGCAGTGCTCCGCTGTTCCCCAGGCAGGGCAGCCGCCTCCACCCTGCCTGTGCCCCGACACTGGGAGCTGTAGCTGCCCCACAAGCAGCCTGTTCTTCAGGCTTGTAGCCATGGCATCCCTGCATGATGGAGGGGACATGCAGCAAGCTGCTGTTCAGAAATAGCACCCAGCCTGCCCCTGGAGCCACGCAGACATGTAGCAGCTTCCAGCACACACGCTCCAGTCTTTCAGATCCACAATTAGAATGTCACACTTGGCAGGAATCATTGTAGGAGGTGGTTTACAAATCTGGAGGGCACCCATGCTCTCAATGGCTGAATTGGTCTTTCTCAGGTCATGGAGCAGCCTCCATTTACCAGACTTTTTTTTACAACAAATACCAGTGTTCCAAGGGCTCACAGATGGCTCTATGTGTCCTTGAACCAGTTGTTACTGTACCAGGTTTTTAGGGTGTCTAGTTTCTCCTTTTCACTGGACCACTGCTGTACCCACACAGGTTGAGTAGTGAGCCATTTTAGAGCTAGTGTGGGATTCCTTACGCCCCCTAATACAGCGGCCCCTGTAAAAAATCCATCCCCACCTGGACTCCCCATGGAGACACAATATCCCTCCCCCATAGGTTAAGTGGTGCTGCAGTGATGAAAGGTTGAATGGTAGCAGTTTGTCCCTCAGGACTTTTTACCAAAACAGGCTTACTGCTCAAACAGCTCTGTGTGGTCCCTCTGAGGCCTGCAACAGCGGATCCTGCAGATTGGTGGGCCATGATGGAGGCCAGGTGTGGGCAGAGATGATGGTGACCTCTGCCCCCATGTCAATCATCCCACTGACCTTTACCTAAGAAGGCTTTGCTTGAGGTATCGTAACAGTACAAACCATATTAGGTCTTTGATCACCTACAACCTGAGTCCAGCACACCTGGGGCTTTCCTGTCTATCCAAAGTCTTGGTCTCCTTCTCCATCTGCTGAGCTATCGCCGACTGCGCACCCAGGGTACAGTGGTAACAATCTGTCCTGGTGTTCCTTTTCCTCTCTCTGTCACTCCTTTCTTTGCTGCCTTTTCTATTCCCCTTCAGTAGGAACACTTTCTTTATCAACAAACATTTCTCAGATATATTGCCGTGTTTGTGCTTTATTGTGTCTGAGAAATCTATCAAAAAGAATCCTCCCTGATGCCCCTTTTACAGTGGGATGGGACAAGAACTTCATATTTTTTCTACCTTTCATACAGACACAAATGTTTAAAGTTTTGTCAGGAATTTAAAACTCAAGTTAAAGGCAGGAATTATGACCTAGGTAAATAGCAAACCAGATATAAAGCAAGAAGGATCAATATAGTGGCAATCAGAAAAGCAATTGTAGCAATCCAGAGCTCTTCTCTCATGAGCAAATGATAAAGTACAGGTTGGGTAGAGGGTAGCTGTTAGAGATTCAAAGTGTTGCTCCTGGCCATTACAAGTGACAGTCCTCAGAGGTTTTTCACTGACCATTTGTACCTAGGCCATGAGACAGAAACCAGTCTTAGAGAACCCATGGACAACATCAGATTGGGGCTGTAATTAATACGTGGGAGAGCAGGGTAAATCTTCAGAGGGATCTTGGCAAGGTTCAGTAATGCGCTGACAGAAATTTTGTGAAGTTCAACAAAAATGGATGTGAAATTCTGAAACCAGGATGAAGTTAACCTGATATAACAGTATAGTCTGGGAAAAAACTTGAAAAAAAAGCAGGTCCATTAAAATGTCCTGGGAATTCCAATGGGCAACAAATTGAATACAAATCACATTGCACCCTTGATGTTGCAAGATAATTCCAAACAAAAGTACAGCTGTCTGGTGGCAGGAAATTATGTTTTTACTCTGTTTGATACTTGTGAGGCTGAATCTGGAGTACTGTCTTTCTGGACTGGGGAAACAAGTTTGTTCAGTCTGAAAAACAAATAGTAAAGGAAAAGTTTTATCTCTTTCTTCAAATACCTAGTAAAAGGTCAGAGAGGAAACAGACAGGCTGAGGGAGACACTGTGAAAGGATAAGAAACAATGCACACAAATCATAGCGAGAGGAAAAGGAGGGAAGGATTTCCCACAGAGGTTGTTCCTCTCCACCTGTGGAAATAATGAAATAATTCAGAAATAAGGCAGAAAAGGCCAGGAGCAACTCCATGTAAAGTTGAAATTATCTCAGCTTAGAGCCAAGGTTGGAAAAATTTGCATCAGTATTAAACTTAAGTGTGGAAATACTGTTGTAGGCTAAAAAAAAATAAGGGCTTATGTGTTATCAATAATAAAAAAGTCAGTTCTGTTCTGACACCTTAGAAACTTTGGAATTTGTATTTCAGCAAGTGAATATGAGAAGAGATAACTCTCTAACAGGGATAACTGAAGAACAAAGCTATGAAATATGCTTTGATTGGAAAAGTATTCTCTAAATTTCTTGTCTCTGATATTTCTTGTGTAATTCTGTTTTGTGAAAACCTCAAAAGGGAATAGGAAAGATTGAAATCAGGAGTCTCTGGACATATGTATCTACTAAGATGTAATGACAGGGATTATGAGCCTATAAATAGAATCACAGAATGGTTTGTGTTGGAAAGGACCTTAAAGATCATCTGGTTCCCATCTCCCTGCAATGATCAGGGACACTTTCCACTAGACCAGGTTTTTCAAAGTCCCATCCAGCCCAGCTTTAAGCAACTCCAAAGATGAGGCTGCCACAAGTTCACAATATCTCTGGACAACAAGTAATTGTCGATAGTTATAGTTTTAGAACAGTCCAAAAGATGAACAGCATCATAGGAATTATCATCAGCAAATCAGACATGGATAGCAAACTATGGAAGAGGAAGGTAAAAAACAACACCTAGAGAGAAAGACAGAAGGGCAGCAAGAAGGAAGAATGCAATATTTGGCAAGATAAAAAAGGAGACTCTCTAATCTAAAGGGGTGTTACATAAAAAGTTGCTTTCATTGCTGCATGCTGCAGCATTTACTGAGAGTTTAGCTGGGAAATAAATTACAGGAGTTGCACTTTTGATGTGGGTGTTATAGCTCTATTCAGAGGGCCTGGAATGGAGGTCACAGAAGTGAAATTGGTACTTTGCTGTTCTTTGGGTTTGCTTGTTTGTTTTAAAAAAGAAACAACCTACCTGACAACAAAACACCCCAAAATTCCAAACCCACAAAGCCCCCCAACTATCATTTTTTCCCCCAATAATTCAGATATGCAATTGGTCTCAGTTCATGAAACTTGTCTGTATTTGTCTTCATTATGACTGTGTAATGCAGCACAGATGGCTCAAAACATTTGGGGTCTGGAATTGCCTGCAGTGGATGTCTTCTCATGAATTTGTTAAGATCTTCTCCTTTTTTAAAGTAACCTCTCATGCTGATAGAGAGGTAATGTCCTTTGATACTGACTTGATGCTGACCAGCTCAATCAAATGACCGTCACCAATGTGGTGCCTCCTGTTTCTTCCATGTGCTTGTCCCTAAATTTAAAACTGATATATACAGTAAATTCCAGCTCCTCTTGTTTGCTTTAAAGTTGTAAATTATATGTATTCTCCCTACATATTCATCACAACCATCTCTTCATTCTTCTTGTTTTCTTTGCCAGTTATACTAAGCTTTCTTCTTTCTTTGATGTCTTTCTAAGAGGATGTCCTCAGCCCCTCTAAAGCCTATCCTCTTATTAAGATGGACTTCATAAATTTACTTACATCGAGAACTTCTATGGATAGTTAGTTGCCATGGCATCTGTTAAAACTCCTAATCTTTCCTCATCGCAGTAAAAGGCCAGGCCACACCACACAGATCTTTCCTGAAGATTTTATTTCATATATTTACATGAGAGATCTTTGAAAACTATTACTGACTTTGTTTCTCTTCATCCCCATCAGTGGCTCAGCAACACGACAGTAGGTTTTCTCCACACCAGCTGTTTAGGGACTTACAGAAGCGGGTAAGCCAGACTGTTCACATATGCTTTGCAGTTGATTCTTTCCTATTTAACCTCCCAGCTAGAAAACTAGTGAACACAGCTTCATCCTTTAAATTACCAAGCACTTTTGCATTTTGGATCAACAGTTGCAAAGTCTTTCAGGACTGTAGAATTGCTTTCTCCTTGGCATCTCTGTTACACATGTGCAACAATTTGTTGCACTTAAATCATCAATGTACTCTCAAAAATAAGTGTGTGTCTGATTTATTCCACTGACAAAAATAAGGTTTGAGGAAAAGTATTTTAGAAAATTTAGCAGGTTGTGTTCATACTGGAAAAGCGCTGTTCCTGGGGAGTTTGATTGCAACTGAAAGAAAAAAATACGTATTTTTTTTTCAAAGGATATTTTTAAGAGATGAATCTTTTAAAATTAGTCCCTAAATTGATATTTGTTATTGATGACTCACACTGTATTAATACTGTATTATTCCAGTCAAACTACTGTGTTATTACAATTGAACTATAAGTGGATATATGATTTTATTATCTTGTTTATAAAATTTTGGAGTTTTTTTCTGATTTTCCAGTGTGAAGTTTTTAAGACATACTCCATTACTAAAGAGAATAAATATAATTAAAATTAAAATTAAAAATTTTATTGTTTCCTGCACAAATTAATAATCTGACAGATTTTATCTGGCAGGGAAAAAAATAGTGGACTTATAAATAGTTAAAGGAAACCACTATTTTTCTAACAGAAACTGGTTATTATTAGCAACGGGGAAGAAAAAGCAAAAAACCCCACATTATTTTGACCATGATATATGAATTCTCTAATGAGCTAAAAGGGTAGATATGAAATGATATGAATATTTTAGACATTAATGAAAAGCAGAGATTGTTAGATGACATGACATTACAAATTCATATTGGCCTGGATTGTCTATGACCTGGGAAAAACATGCAAAGCATATGACAAAGTGAATGGGGCTTGGATTACCTTTGTGGATTGGTGATTTAGGGATTCTTCACTTAAGAAAAATAAACATAGATCACTGGCTGATCCTTATCAACATGCAACATAGTAAATTTAAAGTAGTTTTTTAGCAATCAATTTTTAAATCTCTTAAATTCTATAGTACAGCAAGGGAAAGCTAACAGACCAGTTAACATATCTCAATAATTTAAATGACAATAATAAATAAAACTACAAGAAAAAAGGTTATATCTATAAGGAAAAAAAATACATGAGAGTGCATAGTGGAACCACGCATCAAAGTGTGCTTAGAGTGATAAAGGATTATGAATTAAATCTCTAACTGAGAACTGAGTTAGTCCTTACAACTTTTTTAAAATTTTATTTTAATTAATATCTACTGACTATTGAAACATAGAAAATAATTAGCTAGGTGATTTTTTGAATTTGCTTATCAAGCCCAAGCATAAGAACTCACATTCTTCTTATTCTTCAAATTTCAAATAAATATGTTACACAAAAATTTAACAGAGAAGTTTTGTAAAGTTATTGATAGGGTAATCAAAGAGATTGCTGCCTAAATGCACTATTTGCTAATATGAAAGTGGCTTGTGGGAGATGACACAAAGATTATGCAATTAGCTGCATCACAGAATCAACAACAAAAAAGTTTCTGCTGTTGAAAGCATTATGACCTCATGGTATTCCTAAATTTATTGTGTGATTTAATAAACCTACTAATTAAAGGTACAACCTAAAAAATGAAACAAGCATTTAGCTGTCATATTTGAACTCTTTCTTTACATTTGATCTATATATTAATTAACTGTAATATTTCAATTTAGGACTGTTTTTTATTTCATAGAATGAGAGTTCTAGAATGGTTTGGGCTGGAGTGAACATTAAAGATCATTTGGTTCCAAACCCCCAGCCATAGACAGGAACAACTTCCACTAGTCTGCGTTGCTCTAAGTCCCATCCAACTGGTTTTGAATGCTTCCAGGGATGGAACATCCAATCCGACACATCCCAGAATTTTGTTGGTATTTTCGGTGCCTCTATCTCAAATCAGTAGTAGAGGTACCAATTGGGAAAAGGAAATTTTTACCTTTGTTTTTTTTTTTTTTTTTTCTGTGAGCAGTTAGAAAATTCTGAAAAGTTTATAGGCGTCCAGATGGTTCACTGGGTGGCAGACACACAAGTATTTGGAAAAATGGTGAGCTAAATGAAATGGCCTCAGACTAAATGCAAGTCTGCTCAATAAACCCTAGTAGCAAGAGGAACTTATTTAGTTCGATATTTTGATGTGTCCTGACCTTTACTCAAATTGGCTCATGTTCCTGTGATGCATACATCTGCAGGAGAAATGACTGATTGCTGATGCTGAACTGGTGGAAAGTTATTATTGCTTCTTTTTCTGCATACAGACCCCCCTCCTTAGACTGATTAGAAATGAAACTTATTTTCTTCTTGACAGTAATCTAGAAGCACAAGATGTAGAGAATTTCAACTGGTTTTTAGAGTGATTATTCCTGTTTTATTTGTAGAGAGAATCAGATGAATGCCTTATATTCATAATGGAAATAATGGATTTTAGTGATTCTGTGCAATCTTCCCCGATTCCTGCCTGATAGCTGGAGCTTTGTTTTATTTATTGTTTATCTGGCTGGCCCCAAGGTATTTTCTTACATCTGGTGAAGAAAACCAGCATCCATCAAACATCTAAGACAGTTTATTAAATTTACAGTCTTGACCAACTACCGCTTTGAAAAATTGAACAGTATCTTAGTGTAATTGGTACTAACTAGTAATCAGAGACCCCTTTTTAATTAGCTTTAAGTATGTCTTTTTCATAGCATATTAATCTTGTAACCAAGGTCATTTAAACTGTAATTTCTAGAAGAGTATAAATCAGGAGCATACATTTTAGAAGGAAAAACAAGCTAAATGTATAATCAGAAGTAACACCCAGCAGTTACTCTTGGTTTCTGATCCATTAATTAAGGCAGGGTTGCCATCAAATTATAACACAAGTCAGTTTTTCTAGATGGTTCATTAAAGGCTGGATTTTATTACATATTACATGCTTTATGCTTTTCACACAAACTTATTATATTGCTCAGAGAAGGTGATCTTTTAAAGCACATTAGACTAATGTTCCTGAAACTCCATCTAATGTAAGTTTTATTGAATTGCTGTAACTAAAAAGGTCACCTAATAATTTGTTCAGATAATGGATTTAGTGAAAGGAAAACAAAATGAATGGGTTATTGTAGAAACTCTGACCTTGAGATACATTTATAGTTACTGAGATTTATGAATTTAGCTACAAATGAAGAAACTAAAGAACATTTGTTATAGTTGTGCCATTTTTTAACAGTGGGTATAATGCAAAGCAAATTAAAATTATATTTGTTCCACTCTTGTGAGGTATTATACATACAGTAATAGCTAATACCCTGGAGCAGCTCAGCAACATGGTTTTCTTAAGGTCACTATAGAAACATGCCAAAAATTCACATCTCATGAAGTAGCTTCTTCTTCAGACAACCAGTCCTCACTTTCCCTCACTTGCTTTTGCTCTCTCCCTCTTTCTTTCTCTGTAAAAATGAGGGTAGTTGTATATCTTCACCAAGCACTTGAACTCGGTAGATAAACAATCATAGCTAAATTTGTAAAGTACTCAGCTTGCTACAGCAATGACATAGGAGAATACTAAAAATAAATAAATAAATAAATTTTAAAAAAGGAAAAAAAAAAGAAAAAGTGATTTTCTCTGCTTCAGTGGGAAATGGACAAGTTGCTTAATTCTCTCATTGTCCACCCTTCCCAAATATAGAGATCATAAATCAGTGTTGTCTCATGTATCTGGATAATAGCTCTCTAGTAAGTACCACCTGTGGCAGAGAATGAAACACAGGACATGACTGTTCTCAAAAGTAGCCACTGGGCTCTGATCATGAATACTGTGAATAATAAATCAATTATTAAAAGATAAGGTAATTTACTTATGTGAAATGGGAAACCTATTTTAAAATGATCCTTTTTGTTGTTGTTTTTCCCCAAACCTGAATGTCATGATAGAGAGTACAGAGGGATAAGAGAGACATTCCCTTGGTTCTGTTAGTAATGCTTCAGGAATCCTGCAAGAATTTTCCTCTCTGTGGCTTTTCTCTGGGATCCTCTAATATCATCAGCTTTTGTTTTCCCTAGAGTGGAATTATGAAGGAATACTTTCAAACAACCCTCTATAAAAAATAATTCCCCAAAACTAGTAAAAACTTTCAGACTTGAAAAGGAAAATATCAGCATTTCCATAGTATCATAGTAACCACGAGTTACAGTTTTCACACTAAACTTTTGCTTGATTGGTAATGCAATGTACTCAAGAGGTGTGAAAGGAAACAGCAGATAGAAGAAAAAACTGTAGGTAGAATTGAAATTTGGTTATCAATGTTTACAAGTGGCCACCATAGCGTTCTAAAAAATACCTTTGAAATTACTTAATTCTCTGTGTATGAGTGGGCTAGAGTCAAAAATAGGGACCCTCCTGGTATAATGATTTAGTTAAATACAATTAATAGGTCTCCCGTAAACTTACTGGGTGAAATTGTGAAATTTTAAATTTTTTGTATCCTTTAGGACAGTCATTTATTGTTTGAATATTGAAAAACAAAATGGGAAAGAGGTACATTATTATGCCTGTGCATTGGTAAGGTGGGGATTATTTTCTGTGAGAGAACAGCTAATCAGAGATGTTGAATGTATTTCACAGCTTACTTTTTAAACACACAGAACTACATTTAATCTTAAAATAGGATTTTTTTTTTTGTTGTTAAGAATTAATAACTAAAGATCTAGAGGTAATGGGAAGGCTTATAAATTACAGCAGCTAGAAAGAAATGAACAGCTGAGTGTAGTTATGGAGCTACCAAAAGACTGTTTTAACTAATGTTTTCCAAAACGCAACACTAAAGATTGACAAAAGCTGCCTGGCTTTCTCCTGGGTTTTATAACTTCAAACAGCTGTTTGGCAGATGGGTACTTGTAGTATAAATTCATGATACACCTGCACTTTTCCTGATGAAAGGACTTGCTGTCTTGGCTTCTTGGATCTTGTAAAATGGGAACCATAGCATGAACCTCACCGCAGGGTCAGGCTCTAGAGAATCTTAAGAGTAAGGCAATCCTTTAACACATTAATTTTGTTTCCACTTTAGATCTCTGCAGCCTGACAATTCCTTTTGAACGTCCACACTAGGAAATGGGATGCAGAACCAGGTTTGCCCCTGTGTATGCTGGAGCAGATGTGATTTTCCTTTGAGCTTGGTCTGAGCTGCAATACTGCACATCAATACCTATTCACAGCTCACATTCTAGAAATAGCTGAGCCAGGGAAGCAGAGAGGAACAGAGAGAACTTAAGAAAAATTAGCCCATGGTCTTCTCTGGGTGCTTGTGGTATCTCAGACAACTTTAAAAGAAAGCTCATATCTTCCAGTGCTTCACTGGATCTGCAGTCCAAGCGCGCCTCCGGTCTCCAGGTTCTCACCTGCTCTTTTTTAGAAAACTACCGAGTAGACAGGGTGATCCCCTTGTCTCCTGTTTTAAATTGGTTTTGCACAGACATTTCAGCAAAAGCCCCCAATTAGCCCAAAGACAATGAAGAGGAGGATGATTAATTCTTCAATAATAAAAAATCTTACAGACAGAAAAGGATGGGTATATGTATTGCATAGTCAGGGGAAAATATCAAAAGGGACTAATTATTTTATTGTGCTAACATAAAATAAACAGCTCTGAGATACATAAGGCTTTACAAGGTCAAGCAAACTTGGGATCTTCAAGGCTCTGAAGTGAGTTAGCCACTCCTGGAAACAAGGACACCTAGCACTGACAAGCCTGTTTGAAGAGCATAAAATATCAATTAGATGTGTATCCCAAAGTATCAGGAGAAAAAAAGAAAAGCATGTATCAAAAAAGCGCCAAAGTGATGAAGCAGCAAATACATCTGCTTAAAGGTATATACAGCCATAAGAAGTAAGGTCTGGAAATTTCTAGGTGGGAGAATTAATCAGAAAAATACTTCCCTACATGCGCCAGGCCTTACTGCTGAGAAAACGTTTTCATTTTAAGCTATTTTTGTCTTTTACTTGCATGCTTGCAAAAGAGGGAGGAAAGAGGTGTAAAAAACATTTCCATTGGCAAGATAACATCTCTGCTTCAAGGCATGAAACCAGATTAAGTGCATGAAAGGACTAAAATTCTAATGAAACAACCAGTAAAAGGATAAGAAATCAATGTCAAGCTGTATTTTAAGTTCTTAAAATATTTTTGATAATGACTGTTAGCTTTTGCTGAAGAGGTTATTGCAAAAGCTGTAAAAGTGTCTTATGTGGGAAAATATTTGGTTACTGTATTAAGGGCTTCAAAATAACTGACAGTGTTTCTGAAGAAAACAAAATCAGTACTTTCTTTTTTCTTTTTAATTTTTTTTTTTTTTTTTTTTTTTTTTTTTTTTTTTTTTCCCTTTTCTTTCCGGATTAAAAAAAAATAAGTAAATATAGGATAGCAGCAAGCTTTCAGCAGTCCACATCTATTTGCATCTGCCGATTTGCAGGAAATGCAGCTGCTCTTCCAGGTTGGGAAATGTGGTAGAGAGATTCCAAATAAAAGTGGGAAGAGATTTGTGTAAGCACAAGGTGAGAACTGTCTATGTAAGGATCAGGCACTTAAGCTCTGAAAGTGCCTGCTTCTTACCAGTGCCAGTGGAGGCTCTGGCACTGGCAAAAAACAGGTGCTCATGTGGTTATCCCAAATGCAGGTGTCTTCTCTAAGGACACCAAAAGCAAAGTGAGATCATCCCGCCATATGCATCATAGAGCAGGACAGAAGTGGTTTTAACATCTACTCCCTGTCAGCTGGGGGTTGCTGCCACTCGCTTAATCAGCTGCACTGGTTAAAGGAACAACGTCATCTCATCCACCAGTTAAATGGAGAAGGGGAAGGACTCTGCTTGGAGATCCACATCTACAAATATCTGCATGTCAATACATAAGCAAAGCTATTAAGTGAGATTTGATCAGATATGGTGTGATGATTTAAGACGATGTGGATTTCTGTGGTTTTAGACTCTTGTTTTGTGCCTTGATAAGGTGCTGTCCCTTGATGGCAGGTCTCAGCACATGACTTTGCTTTTTTCTTCCACTCTGTCATTTATGTAAGCTATTCTTTATGAGTTCATAGGAGCTAAACAGAAGTAATTTCTTGCATCAAATCAGATATTTTATCATACTGACTGTCTTGTGGACAGCCGATTCTCATTTTGCATTTCCTCGTTCCTGCTGTAGTCCTCAAAAATCATAAGTTTAAAAGATGTTATTCTTGTATTAGCAAATGCAAATAATATATTTTATAAAATTTCCTTTTATCAAACCTTTCTTTCTGGGAAGTTTCTAAGCTGATGTATTGATTTGAAAAACAAGACCCACTGTTGACTAAAGGAATCACAACAAAACTTGCACTAGGTCACAAAAAACTGAGTAAACCACTGTGGATGCCATGTCATACACTCAGCATATCTTGATTTGGTCAGGTGCATCCCCACACTACGTAACTTTTACTTGTAAATGGGGATTTAATGGAAGTGTTCAAGGCCAGGATGGATGAGTCCTTGAGCAAAGTGTCCCTGCCGATGGCAGGGGGGTTGGAATTAGATGATCTTTGAGGTCCCTTCCAACCCGAAACAATTCTATGATTGTATGAATTTGTGAATGCCAAAGTTTCTCAAATGTCACTCTGATTATTGCGAGCACATGGATTGCAGGCACCTAAAAACTTAGTTTTTTGACACTCAGATGTAGTTTTGTCAAAACAAGTATATGTTACCTGCAAGGATGGACAGAATGTTGGAAGCCTGTTCCTATAGTTATACTGGCCTCTCCTGAGGGCTGCTGGGGTGGTGTCCTGTGAAGCAGCTTGGTGTTACGTGACTGATGTCATGCATGAGAAGCCTGAATTAATCCGCAGGTTTTTGTTCTGTTTTGTTCTTTGGAGAGTAATCGAAAATTTTAGCAAAATTCAGGGCTAGACACCATTTCCCCCTCTGAGGTTTTTGTTAGTTTATCACTATTCCTAATTATCTAGAAATGGGCTGAAAATTACTTATGTGTGTTAAAAGTAATATGCAGAATTCCGCCTTTTACTCATTTACATTTTAGTTTTGCATATGTGTGCTTCTATAGCCTACCTTAGGCTCACATCAGAATCATTAATTGTCTGATTAGTACTAATTACCTATTCTGTTCAGCAGAGATGGTTATTCAGTCTTAATCCGAATAACTATTGTAGTGGAATATCCATGTCCCTTGCTGACAAATGGCCCAAGACTTCCTCACTTTTCCTGCATGGTTTTATGACCACATCTATTGCACTATCCCTGTGAAAATGCCTGCAATTTATTTTCATCTAGACACTTAATGCTCCCTTGCAAACACATGGTAGAACATGGAAGAAAAGTGAGATCTGTGTATTTTGAGGTAGAATCAATCATGTCATATTAACCATATAAATGTTAGTGGTCTTGTCTAATCCAGTCATGAGGCCAGCTAAGTGAGGCAGGATTGCTCAGACAGTCTTTCATTTATCTTAATTGTCTATTTTAGGATTGAATGAATCTGGAATTGGTTGTCTCTTTCCATCACTTACATAAAGAAATTAGAAGCCTAATTTAGACTAAGAGCCTAAGTTTTCTGTGGCTAAATGCAGATAAAATGAATCCTAGCCCTATGGTCCTCTATTGCAAATGGATAATCTCTAGTATAGTTCAAAAAGTGAATGATTATTTAGAGCTTTCCCACCATCAAAAAAATTACTTAGAATTTCAGAATAATCAAATGAACAGGTCTTGTATTCTTAACACCCACATAGAAGACTAAAGGAGTGACATGAGATCATCAATAATTGGTTTATGCAGAAAAAAGACAGTGTGTGTAAAAATAACTGCAATTCCTTACCCTTGTTTATCTGTGAACTGGCTGAGGCTCAGGTAGTGTAATTCATGATTTTCATGGTGTGTGTGCACAAGGAGACTGATCCAAGGTTGTACCAGCAAACTGAAATACAGTATATCCTAACTGTAACCCCTCTGATTTCTTAATAAAAATGTTTCTTATGCATGGCTAATTAAGTTATGTATGGGTAATTAACCTATGCTGTAGTGCTGATGTTACAACAGTACATTTTTTGAAGCAGAACTAGTACCAGGGCATGACTGACATATCATTTGAGGTTGTTGCTGTATTCTTGCCTTTTCAACAGACCCTTGCATGTGACAGATGCCTCTAAAATATCCTTTGTGATTTGTTACATGCAGTGTGGTCATTCCTGCCAGCTGGCTTTTTCCTCATCATTGCAATGATTTAACTGCAACTTTCTCTATTTTCACCTTCTTCATAACACATTTTTAATGTGGTTACTATTTTATCTAAGCAATTCATAATTAAATCTTCTTTGGCTTTAACATAGATTGTTTCAGTAATTGTTAATTTAAGAGGAGAGCATGTTTTCCATCATCCCCAGTGAAACATCTGTATTTATTCTTGCAGAAGGACATAAAAGAGGTGACAAAGGCTTTTTTGATATCTCAGTAAAGAATGAGATGTATGAATTCTATGTATGAATAGACAGGATACAAATCACAGCTATCAGCTAAATGTGAGAGTAAAGAATGCAATACAGAAGTGAAAGAAAATGTGAAGTGCTGGCAATTCACATCTTCTCTCTGAGTTACATTTAATTATAAAAACAATCAGGAGGTACTTCAGAAGCTATTCTTTCCATGGGCTTACTGGACAGTCACCTAAACAGATTCTTTACAATCTGAGAGTGGGAACTAATTTTCTGCTCAGAAAAATTTCTACTTTTTCTTTTGCCTCAATTATGCTCACAATAGTTCATAAGGGTCAGAAACAGAAAACACTGTTAGGACATTTAACCACTTCTTGGGTAACAGCATTGCTCCATAAAACCTTATATAGCTTTTTTTTTCTGCCCTAGTTGAATACTCCATGCCTTTTGGGAAATATTCACAACATAAACCAGCTGGCATGGAATCATTAGGATTCAATAAAACTTCTAAGATCCAATCCAACATTTAACTGAATATCACCGTGTTCTCTAAAGCATATCACAAAGTACCACATCCACTCCTTTTTTGAACACTTCCAGGGATGGCAACTCCACCACTTCCTTGGGCAGCCTATTCCAAGGCTTGACCACTCTTATCAGTGAAGAGATTTTCTCTTATATCCAGCCTGAACCTGCCCTGGTGCAACTTGGGGCTATTTCCCCTTGTCCTGTCACTAGTTGCTTGAGAGAAGAGGCTGACTCCCATCTTGACACAACCACCTTTCAGGACGTTGTAGAGGACAATAAATTAATTGAAACAATTTTTTTTTCTTAATTTTGAATCTTAATCTGAATATTTTCTGCCTTTCATGTCTCTACTTACCACTGTTCTGTTGTATTTGATCGTTCTTCCCTCTGTTCCGTGCTATTCTACCCTATTATTTTTAGTGTGTGGTTAGCTGTGCTGAAAATAAGTAGCCGTTTTCATTGTAAATAGTTGTGTAGGTAAATACTGAGAGAATTTCTTGGTATGAGTTGCAGAAAAAAAATCAGACTAATAATGGCACACATCCACAACCATCTCTTGAGTAGATGTATCTTCAGAGCAGGTTTTGAAATCAAAACATAATGGATAGCAGGAATAAACCAAACAGAAATGCATCAAACTCCTCAGACTGATGTCCTTAAATTTGTTGTCTCTGATCCTGATAAGAAAAAAAATCATTAGTAATAATTAATTAAAATTTAGCTCTAAGGTTGATATGGAGCTGGAAAAAACCAAAATTATTTACACAGATTTGTTATGTTTATCTGTCTGTTTTTATGATGTGGTCAGTCTGTTTGAAGCAAAGAATCTGTAAAATGCCTGAAAATAGTTTAATCAGATATTTATTTGACATCCTTATCCCACAGAGCCTCCTACTAGAAATGCAATCTAATTCATTAAGGGTCTGAACCACAGAAGCATAAAATGATGTTGGAATAAAATCCCATAATACTTACCAGTGTTTGTAAATGACTAATGCTGTTAGGAATACTTCCTGTCATTATCTGCTTGTGAAGGAGACTGAGTGGGATTTCTTCAGATAAAGTATTAAGCCTCTCTACACAGACTACAGGTCTAACGCAGTGAATGGTATTGAAAAAAACCAGATCTGAGATTACATTCTGTAGTGTGCCATTTTTTACTGTTGTCACTATTTAAAGTATCATAATGGCTTTAGTGACAGTTTCTTAAACTCCTGTACATAGAACATTTCATCTTCTCCTATAAAAGCCTTTATACTCTGAAATAATGGGCTTGAAGAAGCTTATTTGTCCATCGTGTCTACAAGTAGTTGGCATTTTAGTCCAATAACATTTAGCATCTTCACTGCTCTCATTAAATTTGTTTCAGCTCATTTAAATATTTCAGTGCAGCTTAAAACCATGTTGAATTTAGCTGCATTTCTTGTCTAACACATCAATTTTGGCAAAGCTGATCAGGTTTTGAAAAGAAGATCATCTGAAAAAACAGAGAATTAGCTTGATTCTGTCTTCAACTTGAGCACTACTAATGCACGAATGCCCACCAAATTAATGGAATCTTATTTTAATAATTATTATCTTAATTTTCCTATGAAGAGAATTGCCGGGTTCTCCACAGCTTTGTGGAGAGTCAGATGATTCCTATAGGGATGTGGAGAGAGAATAGACCCATACCTTTGCATATATACCCTACAGGCTAGGAGTGTCTTCTTGGTTATTATAAATATTTATTATTTTATTGGTGAGAATTGAATTTTAGCCAAATATGCCATTTTTCAGAAAAAAGGTAAGCATCTTTATTTCATGTTTTCTTATCACAGAATATATTATAATATTTTTAGTATATCCTGGCTCCTCATTTACGGCAAAATTCTATCTGCAATAAAATATTTCTTTCCTAAAGAACCTATGGTTTAGATATTGCTTATTGTTCTCAAAACAAGGACTTGTGTCTTCAGCTGTTACAGCCACTCTTTTATAAACTTTTGTATAATTTCAGTGGTTTTCATTTCACAAGAACAAGACAAAAGAAGTTTTAACCATGTTTAAAATCTTTTTGTTCAATTTGCCTGATAAATAAAAGCTAAAGAGTAGAAATTGGTTCAAGATATCTAACTTGCACCACATGTTGTGTGATTTTAGGAAATTAGCCAATTGTCATGATAATATCTCATGGAAATATAAGAAATTAAATTTTGTGTAGTTTTCTAATAGTTTAAAAGAATCCAGCTAACATATCATAAAGGCAATTACAGAAAATATAAGACTACAAAATAATGAATTTTTGCACTAATACTTGCTCTGAGATGCTCTTGCGTAAATCCATGTCATCACAGAGAACTTGAGAAGCTGCACTGATGTGTTGGAGGTGACCTCAATGACCTGAGGCATCTGATTCACTGACAACCTCCTCTGGCTTCTACCTTGCTCTATAAAGCAGATGAGACAAATCTTTTTGCTTTCTCTTTCCCCCAGGCCACTACTGCTGTTAAGACTGGCATGAAAATATTACTGACATATTGGTAAGTCCTTTTGTTTTAAGTTATGATAGTTTAATATTTTCAACTTGTTTTATTTGAATGCTTTTCTTGGATTGTTCTTTTAAGACCATCATGACATACAGTTTAATCCAAACAATGTTTTGATGCATTGTAGTGCAGACAGAACTTTCAATTAGGGTTTAAAAGCCAAATCTTTGCCATTGAAAATGGGTGTTTTCATGTTGAAGGAAAGTGATTTAACTTTTACCATTTTCTTTTGCAACATAACTTGGTTTTAAGTCAATTAAACAGGTCTCTGAAAATGATGGAGATGTGGCAAGAACTTCTCTCAGTGGTGCAATTCATCTGTCATTCCTAAAACTCCTACTCTGAGGTGGCAGAAGTATGTGTGATTTCAGTGGTAGGGTACATACACAGAATATAAAATCTGATGTGTTTTGGAGAAGTTGTCAAGGTATAAAGACTTTTTGCAGGAGTAGGTTCTCTTTCATCCAGTCAGAGGAAAGCCACCTATCAACTTCTGTGGTGGCTGGGTCATTCTGCCTTAAAGTTGACACAAAAAAGTTCTTGAGTGTTAATGTTGTTATTTGTTGTACTCCAATCATTTGTATTATCTCCAATAATTTTTTTTTTTTTTTCAACTGGAGTTAACTCTGATGGATTTAGCCATTTATCTCCATACAGTTTTACTCTTATGTTGTTTGTTGATGTAATGAAAAATAGATCATCAAACTGATTTTTTATTATTTGACAGATGCAGATTTTAAAACACTTGGCTAATGGCATATCTAATAATAAATGAAAATCCACAAATATATGAACCCAAATATTTCTGCAGGTCAATATAAAATACAGTATGTTACCATTCCATGGCAAAAAACTAGTAATTTTAAGGTACTCTTGTACCTATAACTTGAGGTATCCATCATTTCAAGACAATAATAAAAAACAAAACAAAACAAAACAAAACAAAACAAAAAAAACACAAAAAAAAACCCAAAAAAAACCAACCACATACTTTGTAAGGAGAGTCCATCAAATCAGCTTGCCTATGAATTCTTCATAAAGTATTTGCATCAAAAAGCATTATGTGATTTTCCTGTGAAAAATATCTTCTCTAGTAAATGGATTTTATAGAAGCAAAATAGATTCAACAAGTTTTACAAAAAATTTGGATCTAGGTCTATGAAATTGCCACAATTGGGAAGCATTTTTATTTGAAACTGTTATTTTTCTATTGACAAATTTAGAGCTCTTTTAGCAAAATGAGTGGTGAAGAAAGTCAGCCAAATCAATGGAATATAATTATACACATATTAAAAAATACACTAAGATGAAAAGGAAAGTAACACAGATGTCTCTACTAATGCACACAGAAATGCCTTCAGGAAGATGCTCACTTTATTATTTTTTCCATTAAGTTTTGTATCTCTACAAAAAAAGATTGCAATCTTAAACTCATCTTGAGGAAACATTGTGTTTATATGAAAATATTAAATGTTAACAAAAATGGGTCCTCCCCATGTATTTTTATGTGTGATGTTTCTGTATTTCTAAAAGCAATCATTATGATTGAGCTGTATCAGAGAGCTGAATAGCATTTTTTGTCTTACACTATGCACAGACCCAGAGCTGGCAAGCATTTTCCCTTGTGGCAGTCCCAGGTGAGCAGAATCCTATTTTCTATGCTGAGGAGGCAGCTGTAGGAAATGTCACAGTTCATTTTGGGGAAATCATACCACTGACCAGAAATCAAATCAAGCAGCGAATAATACAGTGTTATTGGCTTGTTCTCTGTCTCTCCTGACTGCACTGTGCTCACCCTCACTTTATAGGCAGGTACTGGGTCCCAGTGCAGCTGTGGTACCTATACATGAGAAAACTGGAAAACAACTTACAAAAGGCTTTAGGAAGGAACAGAAAATGTGCCAGTATAAGAAAGTTCCTTTGAAAAAACTGACGTTTATGTAAGAAGATTACACCTTAATCTTGGTAAACAGCTTTTAGGACCTGATTAAGAAGGTGTCCAAAACTAGATGCCACAGTTCATCTTCCCTAACATTGTTTTCATCCAGCATAATTTAGAGAATTCTGTGCCAGAGCATCATCCCAGTTCTACAACCTCTCCTTGCCAAACTAGATTTTAGGATCCATCTGTGTAACTAAACTGGAAAGTACCTAGACTGGGTCATATACTTTGTCAGACATTGTGTGCTTCCAACAAATATCCACTGGTATTTGGTCTGAAGAATATCATAAACTACTCTAATCTGAAAGCACGGTTGAAATTATCCTATTTTACCACAGACAATATTTCAGCTCCGTGGAGAAGTGTGCTGTGCAGTTTGCCTCAGTAGTGACAAGCAGCCATTGATCCATTGTTTAACTGATAGAGATGTGTCCATAGGTATGGACTTAGATAAAGGGCCTGATTCTGGCCCTAGCTGCATCAAACATTTCTGTTATAGATCTGCTTGAATAGTTTTATTGGTATAATTTTGATTAAAAATATCATAGGGCTTTAACCATTTCAGATTTTATCCCATTAATTTTTGTAGAGTTCTTTGTGCTACTCTCATGTCAGTTCTTGAAGCAAAAAAAGGCTATTCCATATGATAAATTAAGCCTGGATTAATTTTAACTAACATGGAAATCCTGACTGAGGAGTAGACTCCTTTCTTAACTAGTTTTGGCTACTTAACTTAGCCTAGTAAAAAAAATGTCTCCAGAAGACAAATCAATTTGCCTCTGACATGAATGACACTGGAGTTGTCTCTCATTCCTCACTGGCATGCAGATAAATACAATGATTCTGAATACTCCAACTAGAACTGCTCCTAAACCTGACATGATCTGCTGTTTTTAAGCACGTCAGTATATTCACAAATACTTTCTGATTCTCAGTTTCTATTTGAACATTATTAGCCTGGTACACCTTTTTAAAGACATTTGTAAGTTCATGTTGGAACAGAATCTTGTGTATTGTCTCAAAATGAATTGTCTTTCAAGAATTATATTTATTTCCTCATTTTCTGTAAAGGGTCAGTGACTGTATTTTCTTCAGATGGCTCAAAAACTGAAAAAGCACCTTTTGATATCATACTATAGTAATTCACCATATGCAGTATGAAAAAAGAAAAATTAAACTTTTGAAACATCACTGATTTTCAGCAAAGAATATTAGAAAATATTTGCGTATCAAGAAAACACTAAAATTTACAACTGTTTTTACTAGCAGGCTTAGGATTTTACAGCCCTGTGTGATATTTTTCAGAAACAGAGGTAACTCCTTTTGTGATCATCATGGGTCTTAGTTTTCCTATATTGACCTTGGATCATCCAGGTCAAATGTTCTGGTTTTAAATTATTTTATGTGCTGAAGTATATTCTACATCTCTAACTCTCATTAGCATTTGCTAATCTTTTGTTCAGTTTTTGTCCCTTTGGTGAAAACCTTGAGCAATTTCATTGCTAACAATTCAAAATAATAGCATTTTAGTGTAGATAATTCCTAAATGAGTAAATAGGAACTCAGGGACCCAATTTAAAAAAAAAAAATAATAAATCAGGTGAGCAGAAACTTCTGGAAATCATCTGTTCCAAAGTTGTACTTAGCTCAGACTATCTTCAAGGACAAGTTTCATTGCTCAGTATTTTGCTTAGGTGAGTTTTGCTTATTTTCATAGTTGGAGACACTGCAACCAACCTGGGAAATTTTTCCAGTGTTTTCATCACTCTAATTATGCACTATTTTTTCCTCATAGTTAGTTGAAATTTCTGTGGTTCATCTTGTTGGTATCACTTATTCCTCTTCCACTGTACGTCTTTAGGTAGAATCTAAAGATTCCACTTTCTTTATAAGCACAGTGAGTACTACTCCCATTCTCTATAACCTAGATATCAAAATAGTTATCACAAGCAGCTTTGAAATGCTTTTCCAGGATAATGTGCTATCTCTTAAAATAAGATACACATGCAGGGATTCTATTTCTAAATGGGATGAGGTGATTTTCTGGTACAACTGCAAGCACCTGTCAACAGGAGTTATAGGTGATGAAATTAGATGAAGGATGATAATCATACATTATTTTAACCTGTTAAAAAAAAACTACACTGAAGAATTATCAAGTCAATATTATGACACACAATTTTCTGATTCTCAAGATGACCTTATAAAGTTGTCAACCCTATGCAGTGCATTCAGGAAGAAAAATCTAATAAATCAGTAAAGCAACTCAGAAGAGACAGAGTCAGTGCTATGCATGTATTTGTAAATTTATGTTAGAGGTGGAAATAGATTTTATATCCTGCTTCTTCTTTGTTACATCTGCAAACACTTGTGAAAAAATAGTTGTTGTTAGGAGTGTCTGACCTAAAAATTGTGGCTGATGAATGCTAAGTCTTACCAGGAAAAGAAGCAGCAAACAAGTCTATTGATCAATATATATGAAGTAGTCTTTACAGTGCAAAGTGGAATAATATATTTTGTAAATGAGACAATATCAGCTTTATCTGGTACACTTATTGTACTGATTTCAAAGAAGCAAGTATAGTTGACGTGCAGATGCAAATTGCCTTTAGGTAATATGATCTTCTACTAAGACTTCATAGTAATTTTTTGGGCAGAGCTCTTTTAGGTAGTGTTTCTGTCCCAGATTTCTAGGACTGAAGTCATCATAAGGGCCCAAGATAGGTCCTTTGCACCTTATTTTGAGAGGGTAAATGAGTATGATATTTGAGGTAAATGCTCCCCAAAGCTAAATTATGATTTCTCTGCTTCTTTCTAACTTGAAAGATTGGGGATTTTGATTGACAGTGCTGGTCTTTCTAAATATTGTGAGATCAGAAAAGTTCTCTGGCTGAATATCAGTCTGGGTAATTGATATTTGTCCAGAATACACTGTCATTTTAAAAAAGTTAAGTTCCCAGTATGCTTTATAAATGCCTTTCTTTTCTATAAGAAATTTAAAAAGTCAATATAAATCACATTATGAGTTTAGGATCTAGTCCAGAGCCATTCTATGAAACAGCCTAAATAAACTCTCCTGTTTGCTATATATGTGTTTAATTTGAAATGGGATTTTAACATGCTGAGAAGAAAATTCAGAGAACATTAAAATTCAAAGTTCTGCAGTTCTGTATTCAAAACCCTACATGCACACTGGGGTCCAGAAAAACAACATAATACTTGTCTAATCTCTTCTGAAGCTGATCAATATAAGCAAATTGCCAAGATAAGGCAACCCTTTGCAAGAAAAATATTTATATATTTGATATTTGGAACTCCTGGTTGGCCCTGCTTGTTTTTTTTATTTCTTTCTTTTTCTTTTGTGGTGGATTGTTTTTGTATGGAAGTTTGTCTTTTTCTTTTTTTGCCCTCGCAGCAGGTTGCTTAGGAAATTTAAATTAGGAGTAGAGAATATTGTATTACAGAAATCCTATTTGAATGAAAGGTCTTAGTATCTCATTTAGTAATAAGTTCTCCAGAGGAGAAAACCAGTGGGAACTCAAAGACAAAATTACTTGCCTGAGATTAATAGGATAGCGACCAGAAGATGCTCAAACTCCTGAGTCCTAGTCCCAGTTGCTGCTGCCTTTCATGCTGTTTTACTTTCAGTTGCACAACCAGGAATTTTCATGACTTACGCCTCTAATACATTGGGGAAAGATTTGTAAAACAGGCAACAGAATTAAGAACAATCACAAACTGAAAAGTAAACAATTTATTATGGATGGCTTTTGGATATCCAACAGGAGGTAGGCTTCCACACAATAAGGTTTTAAATAAAATCTGAAATCAGCTGCAAGTCACCATTATTCATACGCTGTTAATGAGTATAATTTATGATAAGGCACAATGACACAGCACGAGGGATGTTGCCTAAGGCAGCAACAAGCCTTGAGATGCTCAAATAACAAGGTAATTGTGGTGCAGCTCGTACAGCGTTTGTGACCACAAATCCTAATCTGCTTTGATTGTCCTGTGCAATGAAAGAACAAAGCTACATTAAAACAGTAAACCCGCAAGCCATTTTGATTGTAAGGTTTGTGTAGATTTTTCATAATATTCTGTCCATAATTTCTTTCATGTCTGTTTGAAAGAGCCACAAGAACATATTCGCAGTAACAGTTATATGTCATCTGTGTTTAAAATTGTTTGGTGCCTAGTGTTACACTTCTAATATGGAAATAAATCTTGGAAAAATTTTTTTTTTCCTGGTGGCTTATTTTTAAGTCTTCCCGTGTGGTTTTTCTCCATCTTGTGATTTTTGACTTACAACATATCTCTGAATAACTTCCATACTATAAAAATAACCTAGAAATCCTGGTCCATTGGCAGCCATGCACAAAAGGAGCTATAATTATAAAGAACAGAATGTGCACTACTCACCATCTAGGGACATAAAATTCCTCATAGTCTATAGAAAATTTACTAGCAGCTGGAGAGAAAACATACAATACTCTACTCCATTTTTAGGAACTCCAGACAGAGGTGACCACACTACTTCATGGTCAAGCATGAATTTAAACTAGGTCCCTTAGAATGAATTTTGAAAGTCCCTGAGGAGGGAGACAGGTCCAGACACCTTGATGAAGACCAGGCAGATGACAGATAGCACTCTCTCCTTAGCCAGAGATCCAGACTTTTTTTGTCATAGAATGCAGTCGTTGGAGCAACTCTGACTTATCTTTCACAAATCTATGCTGACTGCTCCCAATCATCTCCTCCTTCATGTACACAGAAATGTGTTCCAGGACTGACCTCCATGGCCTTTCCAGGGACTGGGGTAAAGCTGACCAAATTGTGATTCCCTCCATTGTCTTTTCAACCTCTCTTGAGGCTGGGTGCAGCATTTGTCTTTGATTTTTTTTTTTTTTTTTTCCCTCTTTTTAATAGGATCATAGAACCATTGAAGTTGGAAAAGACCTGTAAGTTCATCAAGTCCAACCACCAAACTAGTACCACCACACGTTCACCATTAAACTACATCCTCCATATCCACACTTTTTTTGAACAATTCCAGGAATTGAATTACTACCACTTCCCTGGGAAATCTGTTCCAGTGCTTTACAACCCTATTTCTGATTTTTTTTTTTTTTTTTTTTTCCTGGTATCTATGAGTGAGGTATTCTTTCTCTCCTCTCACAGGCTAGCAAGGCTTCTGTCTCAATTTAAGTTGGATAACTAACATTTTAATTCTTTCACTACCCCAAACAACTTTTCTGAGGCAAAATAGTTCGAATTTTAATTTTCCAAGTTCTACTTTCAAGAATATTTTTGTTACACATTTTTCAAGCAGAACTTCCCTCAAATAGGTATTATTGTTATTATTAATGTACTTCAACACAATGACCAGGTCATCCTTCAACCTTCTCTTTAGTGAGTTGAATAAGCTATTAAGCTTGAAAGAAAAGACAAGTTAGAACTTGATTTTTAAATGGCTGTTTTGATGTTCTTTAGCCTATTTCAAATAACTTTCAATATGTATAATTTGTACAGTTGTTTAAATTTATTCTTTAGTTATGATGACTTTTCTAGGATGATATGAAAAGCATCCAAGATTATAATTTTTATTAACTGGTTTTAATCAAGAATTTGTACAGACACTAGACAGGTAAGAATAAAACTATATCTATTTCACTCTCACATGCTACATTTTAAGTTGTGAAACATTTTCTCTATGACTTTGTATTCTTAATACCATATATTTATATCTAGACAATCAGTAAGGACCCCAGTAGAGATAAGAGGCCTAAAATACCTAGATGTAATAGTGACCTCCTAGTGACAAAGACTTCTTTCTCTAAATAGGAAAATCAGGCAAAATTTGGGAAGGGAGGGTTGGAATGCCCATTCCAGCTGGAGACAAAAAACCCCTACCACCTCCTAGAGTGACAATAATTAATTTGACTAAGATCATGGATCTCAAAGTCCCCTTGCTACTGTCTTTGTGCAAAATCAATCTGTCTTTTCATTGAAATCATGAAGTTAAAAATTAAAAAAAAAAAAAAAATAAACACCTGTGTACACTCAGAGATACTTTAAAGCAGAAGGGAAAAATCCCTCAACCTAGTCCATTCTCATCCTGTGTATTTGTAATACTTTAAACAGACTCATATTGAAAATGGAAAAGCTGCCTACTTACAGATGAAGGATTCATTACTGGAATTAAAACAGAAAAATCTATTCATTGGTGGTTTACATCACTCCTCAGTCAAATTAATGATTTAAAGGATCTTACTGGATGAAAATTTAATGCAAGATTTTTATCAGAGGTAAAAAGAAGCACTTTAGCGAGTAACAATTCCAGACTGGTAACAGAGGATAAATTTATCACGTTACTGTTACATCATGAAGAGATTAATAATAACAATAATAATATAATACAACAAGACAAACACAAGCTATGAATAAAAATCATATTGCGTTCTAATGAGTTAGGAATGTAGAAGGAGTTATTCAACAGACAACAGCGAAATACTGTATCTCAGTATAGAGGATTTGTGGACTGAAATAATGGATTGTAAGAAAACAAGGCCAGGAGGATCATGCTACTTTCTTTTACATAAAACAGTATATCCATAAAAACTGTTCATTTTTAAAAGAATTTGGAAGAACAATTTTGCGTTGCTAAGAGAAGTTAGTGGGAAAATTTAAAAAATCTCTGTGATAACTGGCTCTGATAATTGAGTATATGGTATCTATTTCAGTCAAGCATCTTTAATGACATTCTATAACCCCTGCAAGAGAAAATCAGCATATGATTTCTCTTAGAGGCTCATGGAAACTTTGTCAGGGACTCATCTCAACAGAAGATTAATCCCATTTGCTATACAACTTAAATTATCATGGAGTATTAGTGCCTATGAGTATTACTTAGCTGTCCATTGTGCTTATGCTAGACTAGAAACAAAATCAATACCCTTTCCTCTTAACCACCTCCTCTCTAAAATAACCAAAAACCCCACCAAGTTATATGATATTGCTAGATACACAAGGTGGAAATCCAGTGTCCAGTGAAGCTGACGGAACATGTTGACCGTCATGGTGCTCAGATCTCATTCTGAACTGTTCCAGTGGCTACATGTAATAAAGGGCCTAGCTGCAGACAGATATTACATGTCTCACTAATTACTTAAAATGAAATACAAAAGTAGATTTGTGTTTCATGTTGGGCTTCCATTACATAAGATGAGTTGTGATGAATCACTGCAAAAGGCTGGTGTTAAACATTAATGCTCTTGGCTTCATCTGCTGAAATTGGAGTTGAATTTCATCACTACATTTCTGTAAGAAGACAGAAACAAAGAGAAACCTAAGAAACCTTGGTGGGGAGATCTTTGAGACCAAGACTGTGTTAGAGCATCGCATTTCAAGAAAACAGTAGTGTGTAGTATTTCAGCTAAATGCAGAGCAGGCTGTGACAATATGTGATAGCATATCTTGTGCGTCAATTGTTTTCTCCTTTGGGAAGTAGAGCAAAAAAAGAAGTGTCTTGTGTGCCATCTGTTTAATGTGATCCCACACTCGTTCATGTATCAACCATACGACCAGTCCATGTATGTGTCAGAAGAGATATATCTTTTCCAATGTTTGTTTGACTGTGTTCTAAAAAGATGTCTCCCCACCTTTCCTTCAGCAAAGAAGTTTCTGGAAATAAATGGCATACTCATTTTTTTCCCATTTATTGGGTCCCTGAATTCATGCCTCTAAATATGTATCAGTAAGGCAATCTTCTTCCACTGGAATGTGTTTCACCTTGCTCAGCTAACAACTGAAATATGGTTAATTACTTTTCTCTTGGGGTCATTTATTATGAATGGCTCATGTAGTTACTACATCAGAGCATCTTAGCATCTTTCTAAGGTGGTGTGATAAAGTGAATGCTTTTACAAATTGGATTCTTGCTTGGCTGGTGCCTACTCCTATTACCTGTGTGAAACTGCATGGTTGACTTTTGCAGACTAATATTTTGAGAAAATGTTTTAATATCTCAAAAAAACCCCAACAGCCAAAACCCACAAAAAAAAAAACCAAAAAAAAAACCCCAGAACAAACCAAACCAAACCAATAAAATCACCCAACCCCCCAAACAAAGCAAAAACAAACAAAAAGCACTCCAAAATCCTCAGCAACCAAAAGTTTCTGCACTATCTACCAGTCTCAAAACAACCTCCCTATCCACTGCAGTTTACATTTGCAAAATATAAGATGATATAAACAAAAAATTGATGCAATGTTGTCTCTGTAAAAGTTTTGGGTTTTTTGAGTGCTGCTTAAAATAATTTTCTAATATAGAATACTAATGTGAAGTATAACTGTCAAAAGAAAATATTTTCTTTTCTGGGCAAAAAAGATGATGAAATTACACTTCCGTCCCTAAGCCATCACAATAGACAAGTTAAAAAAACATGCATATCTGCAAAACCAGTCTATTTAAACCAAATTTCATCCAGCTTCTAAGAAGCTGTCTTTGTGTCTGATGGATATGATGTGTCTATTGGATAAGACAAATCTTGAGAATCACTACAACAAACATCTGGGTTTTTTTGTATATTTTTTCTCTTGCAACCCCTTTTTACTTTTGAATCACAATCTTCTCAACTTATTTTTGTTGTTGGAATAAATTGTTGCAATCATAAAACCCCTGAATATTTTATTCAACTGTGCTGAACAAGACTTTCATGGAACCAACTGAGGGCAGTGCACCAAGCTGGACTGTAGCAAAGTGGTAAAATGAAAACTTTTGGAATTTTTTTTTTTTTTTTTTTCTAAATAGTCTCTCCATGGTCACATTGCTGTAAATATTTAAAATTTTTCCTCAGAATATCATAATCTTTGTTTTTGAGGCAGTCACTAGAACTCAAATTCCAGTGCTTGTGGCCTTCACTCTGAAGTAAATCACCTTTTGATTGAGGAGAAGGAAGATAAAATCAATGTTGGGGGTAAAAAAAAGTGTGAAAAATATTAGAACTATGCCTCTAAAAACCACTTATATTTGTACTCCCCCCAAAAAAAGTTTTCATAAAAACAAATTAGTTTCTCCTGCTATTTTAACTGTAAGCCTGGAACATTGTATTGTATTAACTGGAGTAAATTTAGAGCATAATGTATGTCCTTTTAGTTTGTCATGACCTTATGTAGGCTCTACTTACATTTCTTAAAAAAATCCTCATAACAGCACTTAAAGCTCTTTAATAATACCAAAAAGAAACATTCATACCCCTAATGTTGTTAAAATAGAGCAAAGGTGCGTGTTGAATATCATGTCACATCATATTTTGTATTTAAAAACCTGATTTAATCTCTTCCTTTGGAATGGAACATCCTATTAGAGTGGATTCTAGGGCATGCTGAACTGAAGAGTGACTTGCTGTGAGTGGCACTGATGCAAATACAGGTTTTTGCTGAATTAGCACAAAAGTAAAGCCGGTCTGTGCAGAGAAGTGATACCTATAATAATTACTCAATGTGATAGGAAATAAGTACACTCTAAAAGTATTTGTAGTGAAACTCAGAAATATGTTAAAAGTTTAATCAGCATGAAAAAAAGAAGGATTAAAAAATATCCCACTGATTTCAGATCCCAGTAGCAGTCTAAAATAGATGAGGCTTCCCCTCAACACAGATTTTCATTTTTTCCCAAAAACCCACATCAAACACATTGAAGAATGCAGGCTTCCAAGTCCCAGTATGAACTTAAGTAGGTTGGTTAGGGCTGCTTTGCAATGCAAAATCAAGCTTCCTCCTGGGTATTTGGCATGTTTTCTTGCAAAAAGGATCTTTTCAGTTAAAAATCTCTAAATAAATCACTGTCCCTTGAAAATTCTTCTCATGAATATCTTTGTAGATAGTTTACCACCTCTACTTTTATAGCCTGGTTATATCTGTATTTTTGCAAAAGAGTGGTGTGTGAGGTCCAAAATGAATGAATTTTCTTTGACTTTATTATTCTTTGGGATAGATATCAGAACATGTCATATATGAAAATATGTCATTAGTGAAAAAATGAACCTGTGCCTAAGAGAGGATGCAATGTCACAAGTATGAATTATAGGGGAATAATTCCTTCCCTGGGTCTTTTGGGTCTGCTCCTGCTCTTGAAACCCAGGATGCTGCTGCTCTTCTTTGCTGGCTCATGCTCCAAGGCTTTTCTGTAGAATTGTTAAAGTTAATCCTTAAACGTTAATATTTGGGAATGAGGGATTTTTGACTCTCCCTCATGCAGGACTTTTCATTTGTCGAGGTCATATGGGAGTAGTCAAAGCTGTTCTGCGTGTAGTAAAGTTTTTTCCTTTATGATTTAAATTTGAATTTTTCTGTAATTAAATCTGTTCAAGCAGAATATATACTACAGCATTGTCTCATTGTTCCTAATGATTAGGTTTTTAAGTAAACAACATGGGAAACAAGAACATGTAGAGCAAAACAAAGAACATTTAGTGGCAGAAAGGAATGAAAATATTAGAGGAGAAATAAAGAAGTAATATAATAAACTCTTGTGAGAAGATTCTTGGAGTGTCAGATGTCTAGGAATCAACACACCAATATATGAAGATTATTCATTGGTTATTTAATTACTGCAATATTGCCCAGGATCTTTATGTAATTATGCTTATTTGGTTATTGGGAAAGGAAACCTGAGTAGCCCAGATGATTTTTATTTAAAACATGGACTTATTTTATAAGACATATTCCAATTATGCCATCTTCTATGCAATAGTCGATACATTGTGTCAACTGCTTGAGTGAGCTGTATTTTACTCGTCCTGCATGCAGTGCCACAGGTTCCATCAAGGTGTCCCTCAGACACATCTTTACTGCCATCTCTGCCTGCAGTATGGAAGCAAAACCAACAATTAAAACTAAAAACTGAGCATAAGAAAAATCAAGAAACTTACTGGACTATAGACTTATTTTCAGTGGCATTGCAAGTATATTTTACATTAAGAGTGAGAAAAGATCCCATGCACAAATAATAAATATTTGACTTCATGGATATGACTGGGAAAATTTCAGTTGCCTGTTTGATAAAATCCATTAGTCATTTTTATTGCCTTTCTGCAAGCACATATGGAAGTAAAGCAGGTTTCCTGAAACACTTACAGAAACCTCACATAAAAGTTCAAATAGAGTTGATGAAAGCAGTACTGTAAGTAAAAGTCAGAAAATGTGTTTAAGAAAAATTCTTTTCCCAAAGACAAATGCTTTCAGAAATTAGAATCTTTTGTTTTACTTTGATCTGTCTGTATTTTTTTTTTTTTTTTTTTTTTTTTCCCCTTAGTCTCCCAGCAGTAATTCCTTTGGATTCCATTTTTGAGCATCTGTGCAGACACCACAGAATGTGGCACTTGAACACCTCCTCATTCCTGGAAGTGTTAAGCCCAGGTTGGACAGCTCTTTCAGCATCGAAGGAATGAGTGGAAGGAATCTCTGCCCATGTCAGGGGGGTTGGAACAGGCTTAGATTTAAGACTCCTTCCAGCCCAAACCTTTCTGTGGTTCTGTGATTCTCTGATCACAGATATTAGACACTTCACATGAAGAAATGATGGGACAAAGCAAATGAACTGAACACCAACATCCCAGCTAATTCTGAGACCTGCTACTTCACTTCCATTTGATGATTTCACATAAATTCCTCACTTCACATGCTTATGCTCTCCAGTTGGACAGCCAACCTCATCTCCCTCTGATTCAATTTTCCATTTGTAAAAAGAGTATAATAATATCTCTCTATCTCTACAGGGTCTTGTGCACGTAATGCAATATTGCAAGGCATTTTCAGATACTGCAGCAGCAACTAATAATACAAACAGGAGTGTGATGGAGACTGCTTCATCTTAAAGAGTTTAAGTGTGCACCTATTTTTTTGTGTTTTCTTAGGGACATGTGGTTTCCTTTGATATGATCATAAAACCACTGATGATACTCGCAGGATTTAGGAGCATTCAATGGGGGAATTATACAATGACAGACAAAAAAAGGGCTGCAGCTACCTCCCCATGAAACCTTTTTTATACATAGCAGTAGTATGCTTTTTTACTTTGCCTCCAATGGAGCCATACAAATTATTTCCTTACCATCTGATAAGATGAAAACAATATTCCTTTGGAATTAACTGGAGCCCAATTCCCTTCTGAATTCTCTGTATTGTACATGGAATTCCACTGGGAGATTTTTATTCAGCTGATGATTGCCTGTATCTTGTCTTCATTCTCAGGGATAAAAAGATCTGAAGTTTTTCTGAACACTTTGCTGTTGGCAAGGTGACAAAACACCAACTCAGAGATTAATGGTTTGTCTCTTGGTGCATGTGTCTGAGAGAGGGTCTGAGTGTATATGCTCAAAGGCATGGGATTTTAGTCAACGGGCTTCACACACATTCAGTTTTACAGGAAAAAAATGTTATTCTAGATGATTTTTGAGGCCACTTCCAAACCAAGCCATTCTATAATTCTGTCATGACATCTCAATATTTTAGGTAGACTGTGGCAGATTGATACCAGTTCTGATTGCAAGCAAGTAAACACTCACCAGCTTTGGAGTTAAAGACCGCGGCACTTGAAGGTAAACAGCGTAACTCATTTTATAAAAATTTAAAATTTAATTTTTTAGGATTCTTCTATTTCAGTGCCACAAGATGTCAGTGCAGTTTAAGCAACAGCAGGGCACTTTCAGAATGTGAACTGCAGTGAAAATGGGAAACAGAGAAGAAAGAGAATATCTACAGTTAATTATAAGATCTGTTCTCAGAGAAATACTTGTACAGTGTCTACATGGTCTTTTTTTTTTTTTTTTTTTTTTTCACATTTACTTCTGGATCATGCTCTGTAAAATTACAATTATAATGAACATAAATATAAAAAATCCAAATAGGATCCAATTTAAATCCCTGTCTGCATTTCACTTTTCTTCTACTTCAACAGTTAATAAAAAAGCTGCACCTAAATATATTTTATTGTTCAACAGAGCAGCATTTTCTTTTCAGCATGTTGAATTTCGATGATACTCTCCCAATTTTTTCTCAGACTTTGTGAAAGGAAAAGGAGGATGAGGAAGAGGAAGAGAATCAAACCCAGCTCACTTGGAGTAATGACACATCCACCTCACTTCTAACAGGAGCTATGTTTCTACTACAATGATCCCATAGAACGGGTAGTTAATCATCAACAAAATTCATTAGCTGAATGTCACCAGGAACCTGTGTACTGTGGCAAAGGAACAATGGACAACTATTTGAGCTTTAATTCAGCAGTGAGTTCCCCTCAGAAGGCTGCTTTGCTCTTTGCGAAATTGAGTACAAAGTTAATTGCATGATAAATGGGTGTTCGAAGTTAGTAAGCTTCTTTGACTACAAGGACAGTGTTTTTCCTGCCTAAGTGCCAGCAAATATCTCATACTGGGTATTATTTCATAATGTTTTTGAATTTTCACAAAAGCGGAGCCATTGCATGCAAGACCAAGGCAGGAGGAATCTCTCACCCAAAAATCAATGTTTGCATGATTTTATCTTTTGAGATATATATTTTACTGACGCAAAATTGTCCTTTTGCAGAGTACATGAAGCAATGAATTTGTTCACATGGCTTGGCCTGTGTCCATGTGCTTAAAATGCTTGTACTGCTCTCATAGACAGTCTGGGAACTTTGTAAAGTGTCTTTTTCTTTTTTGGAGATTAAATGCACACGTGTATGTTTCAAAGCCACCTTGTGGACGGCACACAAAGGCTGACACAGCTCTGAAATATGAGTATAAATCTCAGTCTGAAAAAATCAACAAATTAAGAGCAGAGATGTGTGAAAGAACAGCATTTGGATGTGCATGTTGGAAACTAAATGAGGGCCCTGAACAAAAAGGATCAATTGGAAGGTGCTTCTCTGCCTATCCACGGCCTGTTTCTGTACAGACAATCTGCTCAGGCTTATGAGGGGCATTTTTGTGTGTTCAGGCTGATGTAGTGCTAACCCTCCACCTGTGCCCAGTTTGACAAAGTTTAAATGCCCCCAACTAACTTCTGAGTGAACACTGCCATCCCTGGCAAGGAGAGCACCATGAAACACCTTCCAACCAGAGCACTGAGCACCAGTAATTATGTCTCATCAATCCCTTAATTGGGACCATTCCCATGGAAAAGGTATCGCTACCCTCTTGGCAAGTCAGGATTCAGGTTGCATTCAACACCCTGTTCCCCTCCTGCCTCAGTATTGTATTTATAATAAAGCAAACCCAGCACGAGGCAAGTAACAGTAGGGGACTGAGCTCCTGCTCCGTGTCTCACTCAGCATCAGCCAAGCCTTGCATGACAGTCATAGGTGGCCCCAAAGTACTGCCCAGTATTTCTCTCACTCATCCATTACTTTTTCTTTTCCTCAAAATAATAAGTGGAGAAGTAATTTGTTTACAAGCCACATTCTCTTTTTCTCTGCTGGGTGCTCCAGATGTCAGCATGATAGAAGAGCGGGGGGATTTGTACTTTGGTCAAGGATCTGCTGCACAACCCGTTATCGCTGGGGATATTTGCATGAAAACAGGGCATCCAGCAGCTGCTTTCATAGGTTTGTCTCTGTCCATGCAGAGAAATAGCCACAGTGTCAGCAACAACTTGTGCTGTAACGTGTACCTTTCTCCATCTTCAAACTCGATGGGTGTCTTTTGGGGGAAAGTTGTTCTGCGGCTTGAAACACACATCATGCTGCAGAATGTTTTTGGAGATAGACGCAATTTTTGCTCACTAAAGTAAAATCTATGTGGAAAGTAAAAAACTGATCTGGGCTAGCAAAATCAAAGCAGAGACTGCCTTGTCTTTGTATGTTATCAAATTTTAAGGTGAGATATCTAAAGGTAGCCAGTCAAGTAATTTGATACAAACAAAAAGAATTGCACTGTGTTTTGTTAAACTTCTCTGTTTTATTTGCTTCCAACCCTGATGACACCTGTTATTTATTCTATAAATAAGACTGAATTCTTGTCTCTGATTTGGAATTGCATGGAGCATTTTGGATTATTAGTTTTTCCATGCCTGGAACAGTAATTATGCAGATGCATAGGAATGGACCTTCTTTTAAAGGTCTCTGATATATTTACAACTCTAACATATATTCAGCCTCTTCCTAGTAGAGAAACTAAGAACAAAAACAACAACAACAACAAAAGCATTTGTAAAATAATTCTTTTCCCTCCACACTCCTTATCAGAACAGCAGCTTAGGTAGGATCAAACCTGTATATATTTGGATAAATCTTTCAAGTTAGCTTGATTTCAGCAGTCAGCAATAAATTCTGGTTATTTGAGTTCAATTTCTGCAATCCTAAAGCCCTTCCTTTTTGTTCAATTCTGCTGTCAAGATTACAACTTCTAAAAATATATCAGGAAAATGCAATGAAAGCCAGACAAATTAGTTTAGTAGTGAATAACTTGGAAAACACTCCTACTCCAACATTACATAAATATGTGTTAAGTTATGGCATTTATAGGAATAAGTTTCTGTGGATAGCCTCAAAAACTATAAAACATATTATTTACTTTAAAACCCAGGAGAATGTTCTGAGTGTTCTGACTTTGTCATATTGCTTAAATGCAAATGAATGAATACTGTTCATTTCCAAATGAAAATCAATTTCTTATTTTAAAATGTAGAGTTTGACAGAGGTCATAGCTCTGAAAACTGTGATTAAGAGTGTAAGTCTTTACTTATCTTCATGATGCAAACTTTCTACACTATTTGTAAGAAAATACGCAGGAGACATTTTTCAAAATTACTTTCTTTATAAATATTTTTTCTAGCTGCAATATATCACACCATTCCTCTTTATATCCAAGTGATTTCTTCTAACTTATGTTGTGTGGAACATTACGGTAGAAGGTCACTCGAGAAATTTAACTTCAAGATACCCCTCTTTGGAAATGTTTTGGACAGCTCACAATATATTATTGGTTTGCTGGTTTATTTTCTATACATCAAGTGCAATTGTCATTTATCTGTTTCAAACTGTAATTTATCTGTTTTGATTATTTGCTTCACTCTCAAAATGAGAAGTGACAACTTTTTGCAGTTATCTGGAGGACTGAGATAAATGCTAGCTTTACTGTGCTAACACTCATAAAAATGTAGGAATAATTAGTTCCTATTTCTGTGCTACAGAACAAGCCAGAATTGGTCCCAGGTTAAACCAGTTCTTATAATAACACCAGGTTAAATTGTATCACTCTGCAGAGGACTTGAAACTGCTAAAAGATATCAACTGAGTATTTTCCCATGCTATCACCACCATCTCTATCTGTTTATATGGATTCTTACTGGAAAATAGAACAGCTACTGAGATCCTGAGCATAAGAAAGGGGCTTAAACTTCAGCAGGAATTATGCAGTGCTCAGGCGGCCCTAAGGATCAGGAAAGAAGAGACGTTATACAGACATCTGTTTGGTCTTGAAGAAATGTATTCTACACAGTTTGGTCAAACCCTCTGTGTGTGTTTTTGCATGCACTAACTTGAGTGAAGTATTTTACAGAGATTTATGTTACATTAGTCAGCTTTTCTGTCTAATGCTTTTTGAAATGAGGGATGCTTTTACTGATACTATGGATAATAGGAAGGAGAGGAAAATCTACACCTGGAGGAGAAACAGGGATTTCAGGAGAAACAGTTGTGCCTAACAACACAGCATATAGAGAAGATGAGCTTTGGGATGATAATGGGTTTTTTTTAATTTATATGGGAATATTTAATCACTGTGCACTTTGTCTGCCTCCCTCAGTGACTAGAACACCAGTGCATACTTTAGTGCTGAAGGCACAGGAGGTAAACTACTTGAATTCACAGACACTAGGAAGGCTAATTTCTTTCTGTAAACCATTTTGTCTTTGGAAATATATTTTAGTCCATATTTCATCAAGTAGACCAAGAAGCTGAAAAACATCATGCAAGTTTGATGTTTCACTTTATTTTGGCATTAACCACAAGAAATTGTGGCTTTTCTGAAAGGGCAGACAATCCTCACAATCTTTGCTCGTGCTCTACATACGCTATGTCATTACTGTGGACCTCAAAAGCGACTTCTGACTGAATAGTCCTGAATCTCACCCATTTCTCTTCAAGCCCATCAGAGAATATGAGAAATTAAACCAATCAGGCTTTTGTGGAGTGTCTAAAAGGCCACTCACACAGATATACATTACTGCTATCCAAATTAGAATGCAGAATATTGATTCTCTTAGTGTGTTAACCCATTGAATTAACGTAACATCAGGTATATAAATCAATAAAAGTTTTCAGCAACAGGTGAGCATATTAAGTAAGCTATAGACATATATATATGTCTATAGGTATGTATGTGTATACAAAACTTTACAGAGATTTGCAGAGATTTGAAAGCACATTCTTCAGAAACACCTTCAGAGGTGTATATTAATTGGAATGCTTTGTTGCCTGCAAGATATTTGCACGGTACTTTATAGTGAGATCATATTCATCATCCTTCAATGACTCCAGAGTCATCTTGTTAATTTATTAATCAGAAAGTAGGTTTTAACACTGGAATGTTACATGGTTTGTTTGTTTTTCCTAGGGAATTGTTGATTTTCTTCTGTTTTTCCCAATTGGCAACCCTGCAAGCTTGGATCAGGATCTGATCAGGATATGTTAATGAACCAGTTATTTTGATTCTGTTTTGTTTATATGCCAATAAAATTAAACAAAATGTAGTTCCTTGGTAGCACAGAAAAACAAAACACAGCAAAAAAGAAGTACCTTTCTTATTAATTTTAGTAATTTTTTACTAAAGGAACATAATCATCACAGTTGGTCAGTGTTATGTTCATATCACTAATCTTATTGCTCTTGTAGTCAAACCAATTATTTTTCTTAATTTAGATACTTTGTCAAAAATCAATTTTTCTAAAGATGAGGATGGCCTAATAAATTCTCCTGTGTTCTGTAACTTGGTAAAACTAATGTTGAATAAATTTAGGTTTAACCTTGTAGATGGTAAAATGATCAGATGGGTTTTAACAAAAGGTAGATTGATAATAAGATTGAATTTATGGTTTCTACCCTTCTGTTAATACATTGATAGGGTGTATAAACTTTTAAGTGTAGATGTTGGGAATGGGTTATTAAAGATACTCTGTGTGGGTCAATAGTCCATCACTAATTCAAGACATAATTTAGAAGTATGATTGTATTCAATACATTGCTACAGTTTGCTGCTTTGTTTCAAAAATATCTTAAGACTCACAGAAAGATAATTTAATTTATTTATTTGGGCAATCATAAACCTATCCTGTGGAATCTCTCTAGATATTAGGAATATTAAATTTTGTAATCTCCAGTGCAAAATTTTGGTAGAATCATTGAAGCACTGAACATTTCTTACATTTGAAGACTGAGAAAGAAAAAAATCTATGCTCATCTGAGATTTTTTTTTCCCCTGGTTATGAATTATGGTGTTCAGATAGCCTTAGTTTTTTTTAAGATCTCCTTCATTACCACATTACTAAACTACCAAAACAAAATGAAGAACTGCACAGACTCTGCCAGAAAGGAACCATATTGTGCTTTTATACAATTCAGTCATTCTTTTCCAGTTGCTTTTCCTCTCACTCTCCATTATGTCCCTTCCCTTGTCAGGCAGCTAGTCTTCATTATTGCGGCATAATTTGTTCAAGTGGAGGAGGAGGAGTGTTCTGCTCCAAAGATTGCCAGGCTGAGACTGACTCTGTTTTCCTGTGATAAGGTGTTGCACACTCTGTATTCCACCACTAAGCCATTTCTGATTCAGAATTGTGCCCTGTCTTCCATCTGTCTAGATGGCTCACAATAGAAGGAGTGAATTCTTGGTACCTCAGCCTTGGAGATTAAAACAGCCACATTGAATTGGGTTTGAATCTTTTTAATTGGGAGCCAGTGGAGCATGTGCGAGATCCTCTGTGCTTCGCCTCTGTGTGATGCGCTGCACACTCTGCAGTTTGTGTGCTGTATTCAAAGTCAACACCCAGTCAGTACCAAAGTTCATTTTTGAAAGTGTAATTACAAACATAGTTAAAAAATGGCAGGGACAACTGTACTTCCAGCCGTTTTGAGACACAGCTTCCTGGGAAAACACAAGCCAGGGATGACACCACTCTACATGTTTGATTAGAGCAGGATTACATCCAGTGATGACAGCTGAGAGTTCTACGCACTGTTTCTAAATTCTACATTTCTTTGTCTGAACAATTAAATTTTGCATCTTCTTTTCCCCTCCTCATCTGTTCAAAACGTCTGTCAGCATTAAGCACAGGCAAAACCACGAGTGCCTTCCCATTTAACCTCTCTAATCAGTTCCAGCCATTCTGTAAGGTATGATATTTCTGAGTTTAAAAGTAATTTTTTTCCCAATATGTTAAATTTTGAAAGATTTTCTTGGGATTCTTTTATCTCCTTAGAAAAAAAATCCTTAAAATTATTTTAATATTCTTCAAAATGCAAAAAATTTCCTTATAAATTTCTTCAGAATTGCTAAATCAAGGTGTAGGGACATGAAAAAGAAAGAAAGAAAGAAAGAAAGAAAGAAAGAAAGAAAGAAAGAAAGAAAGAAAGAAAGAAAGAAAGAAAGAAAGAAAGAAAGAAAGAAAGAAAGAAAGAAAGAAAGAAAGAAAGAGAGAAAGAGAGAAAGAAAGAAAGAAGAAAGAAAGAAAGAAAGAAAGAAAGAAAGAAAGAAAGAACGAACGAATCTTCAAAACTCAGAGATCCCTCTTTCTCTCTGGTTCTTTATGACTGACTGTTCACAGATGAAAAAGATTATGTGAATGATACGAAAAGTTTCTGCACAAAGGGAATGTACAGATAATATGAAAAGGATTTGTCTCTGTAGGAAATTAGCTCCTATCCTGAAATAACATTGATTAAATCCTTTGTTTCTGTTCATCTAGTCTTGCTCTCTTTGTATTAGTTCTCAGGAGAATGAACAACTATTCTTCTGAGGTGTTTAATCAACCTCAAAAGCAATTTTATTGCTCTGTGTATTTTTAATGCTATAAACTCAATCCTTTAAATAATAATAAGTCAGTGACACAGTTACTAGATACTCTATATCTTGAAATTATTATGACTGATAATGGTAACTGTAAGAAATCCACTATTTCCTGCTTCATTAAAAGATCTCTCTGAGCTTCAATTTCAAGTACAGTAACAAGCTGGTCAGGAATAATGGCTGAAGTAACAGAGCATGATATGGTCTCTATCTACATTGCCATCTTGCCTGAAACTAAGCAATTCCTCATGGCAGATCCTAGTCCTAAGAAAGATGTGTGGATTTTGTTACACTTGGGCCAGGCGGAGAGCATTGGCGTTCTCTAACAGCTAAATCTGCTGCAAGAGTCATTCAAATCTCCACTGAATGTGCATGTGATCCTTTACTAGTTGTCTTTGACAACCAATTTCTCTAAGACTGGAAATCTGGCTTGATTTATAAAAGCTGACCAACAAATATCTGGAGTAATTAAGACAGCTATTGTTCTTTTCTCTTTCTCAGGTTTTTTTTTATCTCAGTCTCCATGTTTGGTTTTTAAAAATAATAAAATAATTCCAGTCCGATGAGGATTTAAAATAAAAGCAACAAAATAAACCCCACAAAACCTCAGTCTGAAATATTTATGCAATTTTTTGGAAGGCCTTTGGGGAGCCATGTGTTTTTCTTTTCCTTCCAGCATGCTGTAAATGAACTGTATGTGATAATACTCTATGCAGTTCATATACACATGACGTATATGAACTGTGTATAATGGTCCATGCTGGGAGAGCTCTCTGTTTGTCAGTCAGTCTATACCATATTACTATAAATAACTTGACTCCAAAGAAGTTGATTTTAAGTTATACTATTGTTCCCCTAAAACCAATTGGAAGAACCTTGTTTCTGTTTCTTTGTCTATTCAATGTAAGATCTTCTCTTAGTGTTTCACGTATTGAGACGTAGAATCTAGATCTTGATCCAGAGATCAAGGAGGATAATTAAAAGCTCTTAGCAAGATGTCTGAACTCTGTATTCTCATGTGAAATTAATTACGAGAAATATTTATTAAGCTTGTACAAGCTGTGTCGTGGGAGGAGACCACAAGAAACCTTTCTGAGAAAATGATCGCTTTCATTTAATGCTGTAGATTACTTGCATTAAAGAAAAAGGTGTGATGTATTTTTTAGAAGAACCACATGAAGTTTTTCACTGTAGTTCATTGCTTCAACTGTTTGTAGTTATTATTGCTATTATTATTGTCTGGGTATCAAAATATTGTCCATATTCATATAATTTTATTACAGAGAAATGCCATGTTATAGAAAAGTTTGTGTATCATTATTTTCTTTTTCTTTCTGTCACTAGTCAGTAAGTAGCTTTCACATGTTGAAACTCTTCTTGAGATCAGACAATGCCAGCAGGCTTTGCCTTGAGGTCCCTGGTGTTCAGGAACTTCAGAATTATTCCATTTAGAAAACAGCAATGAAATTCTCTTTGCAACATTGTGTTGAGCCAGAACCATTGAGCTAATGTAGAGACTTGAAAATGACATTTGAGAATTCTCTAGTCTATTATTTCCACTGTTAGACACCTTAAAAACATATGCAAATGAGCTTAAATCAACCTTCAGTGTCAAAACCTTTCTCACAGCATTTTTCCCAGGAAACCGTACATCCAACTAAATCATGAGCAGACAGTGTCCCGCAGAAACTGCGACAACTGCTTGCAACCAGTGCTGTTCTTCTGCAGCTAGTACTGGGGCCAGTCTTATTTAATATCTTTATTGATGCTTTGGGTGACAGGATCAAGGGCACCCTCAGTAGGTTTGCAGATGACACCAACTGAGGTGTTGGTGTTGATTTGCTGGAGGGCAGGGAGGCTCTACAAAGGGATCTGGACCAGCAGGATCAATAGGCTGAGACCCATAGCATGAATTTCAACAACCCCAAGTGCTAGGTGATGCCTTTGGGTCACAACACCCTCAGGCTTGGGAAAAAGTGGCTGGAAAGTTGTCCAATGGAAAAATACATAGGGGTGCCGGTTGACAGCATCTGACCTTCAATCAATGTGTGCCCAGGTGGCCAAAAAGGCTGATGGCATCCTGGCCTGCATCAGCAAGGATGTGGCCAGCAGGACCAGGGCAGGGATTTTTTCCCTGTACTCAGCACTGGTGAGGTAGCACCTCAAATCCTGTGTTCAGTTTTGGGTGCCTTCCTGATAAGAAAGACATTGAGGTGCTGGAGTGTGTCCAGAGAAGGGCAGTGGAGCTGGGGAAGGGTCTAGAGCACAAGTCTGATGTGGAGTGGCTGAGGTAACTGGGGGTGTTCAACCTGGAGAAAAGAAGGCTCAGGAGGGTCCTCATCCCTCTCTACAACTGCCTGAAAGGAACTTGTAGCCAGGTCTTTTTTCCTGAGTAACAGGATGAGAGGAAATGGCTTCAAGTTTCACCAGATGAGATGTAGATAAGCTATCAGGGAAAAATAATTCTTCCTGTAAAGGTTTGTCAAGCACTGAAACAGTCTGCCCAGGGAAGTGGTTGAATAACCATACCTAAGGGTATTTACAAGGCATGCAAGTGTGGCACTTAGGGACATGCTTAGTGGTGTACTTGGTATCCTGGATTAATGGGTCAACTTGATGATCTAAGATGTCTTTTCCAAACTAAAGCACTCTATAATTCTATGATTATATACTCAAAATATACGTAATTGCTCAAAAATCTACACTCAAATATGTGGTGTACTGAATTTTGTGCTAATTACAAAGGATGGCATTTAAAGCCTAAATGTGTAATAGAAGAATCTCTTCAATATCAGTAGATCTTATGATAAACTTAATAAAAAATCTGATATGGCAAAGACTGCATTTTCTCTATATCACCGTGTGTTGGTGAAGAACAAAATCACAGTTTGAAACAGTACATGTGACTGCTATAGAGATTGCTTGTAAAGAAAACCCTAATACACATTACAAGATAACTTTTCTAGAATTCCCAATTGTTCCACTATTGTTCAAGTAACGATGTCACTTAAATAAAAACCTTTTATTTGAAGTAGAACAGTTTACAGGCAATTCCATCTCGAATAAGAAAGCATGTCTGTGCAGTTAGGAATCCTATTAGAAGGGCCTACATTGAGTTTTAGAAACCATATCACAGTGATCCCTCTTAAATTGACAATTAAAGTGTCTTTTGCTTATGGCTGGCTTCAGACTCCCTGTGCAATTTACTAAGTAATAGGAAAAATATAATTTGCTATATGCAAACTTCTATTAGTATTCTTTGTCTATTTAAGTTTACAACTATGAGAAGGACCATTAGTGAGATTTTCTTAGTGCACTACAACCTTAGACTTTATTTCCAAAACTATTCTGTATAGTGTCAGAATTACAACACAAACACCTTTGCATAGTCTTCCAATATGCTATAAAAATAGATATGGATTGATTTGATGTAGCATTGAGTAGATTAGGGAAGCTTAGAGAGTAATAGAGTCATATCAGCTTATAAGTTTACAGAGACAATGAGACTCATGCATTTGCAGTATAGAAAATCATAGATGAGAGCGAAGTATATTGCCTCTCTTAAAAAAAATTCCACTGTGAGAGACTAGCTCTTTGTGAAAGCAGTCTAGTTCACCTGAAAGTTATACAATCATGTCTTTCTAAATTCAACATTTATGGAATCCAAAGTTTCTGATCAGCCATTTATGGGTTCCTTAGTGTGTGCCCAAAGATGGTACATCTGATACTAATTACAGAGGATGCCAGTATATAAGCAAATGAAATACTTACACTTCCTAGATTATTTCTGTTTTCCAGAGTACCATGAACAATTCTATCTGAATGTAAGGAAAACAAGTTACCTATTTCAGAAATTAGTATAATAACAATGTTAAAATTACCACAAAAGAAATCTAAAAATGGTCATTGTTAGGAAATTGGAACAAGAAACCCACAATCAACCAACCAAAAAACCCCACAAAAAACCAGACAAAGAAACAACCCTCTTTTTATTTTTCTTTTTTTTTTTCTTTTTTTTCTTTTTTTTCTTTTTTTTTTTTCCCCCACAAACCAAACAAAACCTGTATTCTCATAGAAGATTTTTTTTCTGGATTATTTGGTCCTTTACCAATATTTTGTAAAGATTAAAAGCATTTAACACATTTTGTAAATTCTTTTATCAATGTATCAATAAATCATATTTATCAATAAATCTTTTTCATGAGTAGAGTTTTGTAAGAAATATGTAGACTGTTTTATTAAGAAAAATGTCAAATCAGTCAATACTACCCAACTGCTATAGTTAATTGTGTTGGTTGTGCACAGTGTCATAATTTATTTGGACTATATTAAAATCTATGCCAAGATTTAATATTTTTTTCTGAAACAGATAATTTAGGATGATAAATTGAATTCTGTCTTCAGCCAGTGAAGAGATATGAACACTTCCCAAAAATTGATGCCACAATGACAAATTCTCCTGTGGGATTTTTTATTTTCAGTGTAGCTGTAACCATGAAACTCCTTACCTTCTTACGAATATGTTTTGCTGTTAGTAATTTGGTTCCTATGTCTATGGAGTTCATTGTGTTACCACGAGCAGACATTAATCTATTTTTCAGAAAGTATATGCCATATCATCATAGCAAGGCATGTGTTGATTTGTCTTGCCTGCTTTAACCCGATACTGTTCATAAGTCAGGTACACGTCACGTGACTCCATTTCAAACCCATTCAGAGTTAAATGAAGAACCTGTCCTATGTCACTGAATCCTGTGGGGAAGAAGCACCTTGGAAATTCTTGTAGACACCAGAAAAGTCACAGCCAAAGACAGGAGCATTAAGCAGTTCATTAGATTTGTGCTGTGCTAAGTGCTGTACTCTAAAATAGCAGGATGCTGAGCTACACCACAGGGTCTACCTTCACCTATGCAGGTGTTAAACAGGTTTTTTACCTCCTTGCAGATGGAAGAGTGACAGTGCAGGTGCTAATCAGGCCTATGGGGCTGGGCAGGATAATGGTTGGCTCATCTGCTGCAATCTGACAGCTGAAATTGCTCAAAGAATTTCAGGCCCTAACAGAGACACACATTGCCAAGAGAGTGCTCTGGTGCCATTTGTCTACCAATCTGCTTGGGGACCATGTTGTTGTTTTCCAGACTGCATGGAGAGCATGAAAAATACCATATTTGTATTCTAGTCAGGTGCTGCTCGTTATAAAACAGCACAGAGGGTACCTTGGCACTGCAAGAGAGGTGACCCAAAACAGCTTACCTGTAACTCATTGTGCGTTCCTGGCGGATGAGAAAAATAGCAAGCTTCTAAACACCGTGAGAGGGTGAACTCTTGCAAATAAGACAAATTGATTTTGTACTGGAGCGTTACTACTGGGAGGTGCTGGCTCTGACTTCTCCGTGATTTGCTGTGAAGTTTTCATTGTTCAGATATCACAGGTTCTCCATTTTGAGGTTTCTGCTTCAAATAAAAACAATATAAATTCTGATTTCTTGTTCTGCCACTTAGCTCTTTATTGCTCTATAAGTATTTCTGCTGACTTCTTTGACTCTTGGAGTAATGACACATTTCCCATGAAGATTAAAAGCACCAGGATCTGGATTTTCTTTCTTTGCAAAGAGACATGCTCTCTATACTTCTCACAGTTGGTTCTGTGTTGGCAGACCTTCTCTGTGGTGTGGAATATGTTGCCCAAGAAGCCCAGGAAAGTGATGGAATCACCACCCCTGGAAGAATTCAAAAGGCATATGGATGTGACACTTGGGGACATGTTTTAGTGGTGAACATGACAGTACTGAGTTAATGGCTGGACTGAGCCTTAAGAGGTCTTTTCCAGCTTGCACAATTCTGTGGTGAGATGATCACACCACCTGACTCAAATCTGACTTCAGAGAAGCCAGGATCTTAGGGAGATGTAAACTATTTCAGTTTAATTCAGTTGATAAAAAAACATTCGTAAATCTAAATACGTATTTTTCTAGAAATGTGGGGAATTTTTTTCTTTTTGAGTAGCCAAATAATTAATAATAAGGAGTTACATTAAAAAAAGGTCTTGAAAGATGCTTTCAGTACCAGCCAAATTTTGAAAAAAAGCTCATGACACTATCGTATATTAATTTTTCATATATAAAGAATAACAACATTTGGCTTGAAGTTTTTTACTAGGATATGTTTCTGTTATGTATTCCATATACTCAGGATGGGACTATCACACTTGGGGGAAGGTTCTACAAATTTCTTTTACTTGCTGTTAGACTGGATTGCACAGTTCTAAAGATTTTGTCTGAAGATTTTTAGTCAGGTGACATATGCCTTTTTCTCCCAGGAAACTTGTAAGAGGAAAGGGGCATGGCCTCAAGTTGCACCAGGGGAGGTTCAGGTTGGATGTTAGGAAAAATGTCTTCAGTGAAAGGGTATTCAAGCATTGGAACAGGCTACCCACAGAAGTGATGGAATCACCACCCATGGACGTGTTCAAAAAAGGAGGGGATATGGCACTTTGCACTATGGTTTAGTGGTCAGAGTGGTATTCAGCTGAAGGTCAGACTTGATGACCTTGAAAGTCTTTTCCAACTTTAATAATTCTATGATTCTGTATTTCCTGATAACAGAATGATGGATTTAATCAGATTGCTCATTAAACCAAAAGATGAAAAGCAGCTGTGTAGCTGTGCACAATACTCTTGACACACTTTTGCTGAGTTATAGGTAAGGTTCCTTCCCAAGGTGTATATTCTGGCAAAGTCATCAAAAGACATCTTCACCAAAACTTCATCAAAATAAAACACAGCAATCAAGGGCTTTAATTTAGACTTAATAACTTGAATTGTTAGAGCCAAAGATATGCATGCTACAGATAGAATTTGGGTGAGCCTTAAATGCTACATACAGTACCTGAAATTTTTGGAATAGCTGAAGATATGTCAGGTATGGTCTATGCAGAGCAGCTGGTATCTTCTCCAGGTAGCAAGAGAAAGCAGCCCTCTTTCCACCTTCTGCCAACAAACTTCCCCAGAGCTGACAGTAGAAATTTTCTGGATTTAGTAAGTCAACTTGGTCCAGACAGAATGACACAATGGCAATAGCTAAACACTGGTAAAAGTCAGATTTAAGTGCCAGAAAAGATTGTGTGGATGTGCTGCCTTTAGCACAAGACAATTTCCAAAGCTTGTCAGAGAGATCAAGCTCCACCTACGTATATTTTGAATATTTAATGATAAAGAAAGAAAGAAAGAAAGAAAGAAAGAAAGAAAGAAAGAAAGAAAGAAAGAAAGAAAGAAAGAAAGAAAGAAAGAAAGAAAGAAAGAAAGAAAGAAAGAGAAAAAGAAAAGAAAACACAAAAAGAAAAAGAAAAAGAAACAGAAAAAGAAAAACAAAAAGAAAAAGAAAAAGAAACAGAAAAAGAAAAAGAAAAAGAAAAAGAAAAAGAAAAAGAAAAAGAAGAACAAAAGTTATTTACAGACATAAATTCAATGAAGGCAATACAAAGGATTCTGGAAAGCAGAAAGTAACAGGCAAATTGATAGATTGAAAAATCACTTAGCCAAAATGATTATCATATACATCTCTTTAGTCTTCTTTTTCTCCATGCATGCAGACACTAGGTTAAAAGAATTTTTAAGTATAATTTCATTTATAAGATGCTAGCTAGTGGGACATGAGTGTTTCCACCACTTTTATAATAAGCTGCCATAGTACTTATTTATCACTGCTGCCTAGTATGGAGTCCTTTTTTCAAATCCATTTTGTCACATTTAGAAAGAGAAAAATGGCTCCAAGAACCACACACTGGAACATCTTATGTACAGTCTGCAGAGGTGAAAAATCTGATAGTCCAAATCATGGTTAAATTGACATATTTGGAGAGGAAATTTGTATTAGTGTTTTTGCAACTAACAGAGGGATTATACTTTGCTACTTTTTATAAATCCAAACATCATAGTATTTCTTGAGCTTCTCTGTCAAAGTATGATGACCCAAAATGCATCTCTAAGTCACTTTTTTTGAAAATAGGGTTTTATAGTATAGACAAATCCTTTACTATTCCCATATATATTTTCTTGATCTACAAAATGTTTTGTTGGACTGCAAATCACACTATGACAGCGACTTTATTATTTTTTTATCTTAAAATATCAAAAACTCCTCCATGAAGACAGAATATTTTTGTAGCTCCTGGTAAATAGATGATAGTTTTTTTCTATTAACAGAAAGGAAGTCCCATTAAGAAAAAAAAAAAAAAAAAAAAAAAAAAAAAAAAAAAAAACCAAAAGGGAAAAAAAAAATTTAAAAAAAAAAAAAAAAAAAAAAAACAAGAAACAGGAAGAGGACAATCAGTATGGAATTGTCAAGAAAAAAATACTCTAAGAACTGTCTGATCCCTTTCTTAAGAGAGCAACAGGTCTAATATATAGAACTAGAAGAGTAGATGTATTTCTTGATTATAAGGAACCATTTCGCACATATTCCCAGGATGCTCTGATGTGAAAAAGGCACAAATAAACCAATGATTCTACAAGAATATTATGTGAAAATCATTTGGTAAAGAAGAAAAACAGCTCACAGGTCTGAAAAGTTATATTTCTGTGGGAAAAAATCAATTGCAGTGTGGGAATGACTGCTGTTTATAGAAAAGACTTTCATACAAAATAAGAGAGTTATGAAAAAGAAAGGACTTGTGCATAAGATCTCTGAAATCTGATTCCTTCCTCTTATATACCCAATATATGGTTAAAAACTGTGAGGAAGTCACAGAGAAAACTAGTGTCTGTAATGGTCTCTCAAAATAATAAAAACATGTAGTAAGTCTAAGATGACTCTTATTAAACCATAACCATCTAACAGTGAATTCTGACTTGATAGTTTCCCTGACTTTGCTTAGCATTGTATTTGTGAACTGAACATGACCCTTGAGCTCAGACCACACTGCTTTTCCTGTTTCGGGAGATGGACAAATTGCTCATTACTTTGAACTTGGAAACCCCCAGCAATTCTGATGCCTAAATTGGCCATTGTAATAGGCAATCTGAAGGCACACTGCCCAGCAGTTGGAAACCTGAGCCTTGGCGTAAGGAAATCTGACAAAGATGTTCTGGGTTTTTTTGAAGCCAGTCACAAAAGACTTCAGTAGTCAAAGTATTGCCATTGGTGATTTGCAGAAAGGAAATAATTTCTGAAGACAGATATGATGAAAGTTCCCAGTCTCCCAGGAAGCCGAAGGACTTTAGACATAAAAAATATCATAGAATGAAGTTTAAAAAATTAATCAGACAACATTTCAAGAGAATACTGTAGGGCTGATGAAAAATATAAATACAGTAAAACAACAAAGACTAAAATATTTAATATCTGATTGAAATTTGAATGGGCTGGGGAGGTTAATGCCTTTGCTCTTTTGGAAATGACATGATTTTCTTAATGTCCTCAAGTGGTCAGGGCGTCAATTTTATGACTGTTTAGAAAACAGCACTTGTAGGACTAGAATGACCGACCCCTGTGACCATGCCTGCAGGAGTGATTAAATGCTCAAGACAGAAGAAAAGATCTTGCTGCTGAATTCATGACTCCATGAGTTGCAGCACCTGGATTTACTTAGTAGGTATCCTGTTTGAGTATTGACTAAGCCTGACCTTGCTTGTCCTAGGAGACTGTAAGATCATAACTCAAAGTAGTATGGCCACAGGCCATCAGTATCAACACCCAGAGGATTTGACTGTCTTTCTGGTTTTTGCTTGGATGTGTTTCCTTTTTAAAGTTGTACCCCTTTTTATTTACAAGATACATTATTTCAACTGTTCTTCAGAAAGACCAAGAAAGAATAAGTAACCTTCCTGTGAAACTTTCAACTGTAGAATGGTTTTTACAATAAAAAGAAACAAGATTTTTTAAGTAGTAGGGGATGAAACTGAGATCAGAAAATATTTAACCTCATAGCAATCTTCAACTTTTCTGTAAATTCAGATCAGCTCTGCATTTAATAAACTCAAGGACAGCTCATAATTTCACCCAAGCTATGAGCCGTTCTGTTTTCCTCAGATTGTTTTTCATGTTTTTAGTTCTGTTATTCACAGATGCACTCTAAAGAAACTAAGTTGGGATGCATTGCTAAAAATCCTCGGTTTAAAAAAATAAGATATTCGTAACCAAGGGAAAAAAAAAAAAAAGAGAGAGAGAAAAGAGAGGTTGTTTTAGTCCTTTCTTCTTTCTAATTAGCCTCTGAGGGCTCTGAGTGAACACAAAAAAGTTTAGTCCCCTTTTTAATAAGCTGAGCATTATTTTTATTCTTATTGACTTGGAAACTTAATAAGCAGACCAGACACACTTAACAGATTATAGAGGTCACTTTCATTCCTATTAAGTGTCATTCTTTTGCACAAAAATTGACTTTCCTAGATCTTATTTGACAATCTTTTATGTCTATATTAGCTGAAATACCAGGTTAGATTATGTATTTTACTGTTTTCCCCAAATGCCAAAACAAGACAGACCTCTCCTAGAAGCAGATGCATAATAAAAATATGCAATATCAATGTGTTATCTTTCTTGGAATATTTCCTTAGAATCACTTCTTGTGGATCCTGTAAAATTTTTGACATGAATGGACTCTGACCTCTGTTCATTGACATAATCGTAACTCAAAATTACTTTGTGTTCCTGTCTTGTGTTTGAAATATTAATCTTGCTCTATCTGTGTTTCACATGTTTAGGCTGATTCAAGCCAGGATGTTTTTGCATGTGTAGGATTCAGCTGCATAACAGGCAGTTTATTAGCAAGTGGCATAGAAACATACAACTGGAAGAGAACAACTCCTGGACATTATTATCCATTGCCTACTGAGACAGGTTCCAAGAACTGGATGTGGACTGTATATAAGTACCGCCAAAAGCAAATGGACGTTGTCTCCTCCAGGTTTGGTGGCAGTTTTACCTAATGGGAAGGGAGAAAAGTAATCACTGCTTGTGCACAAATACTAGGAGGCCTAGTTTGGCTTTCTTCCAGGGGTCTTTATTAAATGTTAGGAACAGTAAAATTTCCTCTCCCTGGATTCCAAGGTATAGTGTCTTTTTATTTTTTTTTTTAATTATATTTGATTTTTCTAGAATATTAATCCAATTATTTTTCCCTTTTCCCTTCAACCATTGTTCATATATTTCTGTCTCCTTTTCCTCCACCCATCCTTCAATAAAATGCATGTAGGGATTTTCTTCACCAGACCAAAGAAGGAATTAAGTTGCTGTTCAAATCGCTGAAGCATCACACAAAGAGCTACAGTTACCACTTCTTTTGGGGAATGGGAGAGGAGGAGGCAGAAAGGCTTTGTGTATTTTATAACAAAGCATATCTGAAATCATAACAAATTCTCTTTTTTATGAGGCAAAGAGGTCTAAGGACAGTCTTTCCACTTAAAGACTCTTGAAAATACAGAATTCAATAGCTGGTTTTTTTTTCAGTATTCGCCACTTTTGCTTTTTTTCCCTTTTTATTTTCTTCTTTTCCCTCACAATTCATTTTGTTTTTATTTCTGCAGGAAGGTCGAGCATAAATAAATCAGCCTTTCAACTTAGACCTTTATAAATTTGGCATGTATCTCTCTCTGACATATTCTCAGAGGTACTTGAAACTCATGCTAAATTTCTTCTACAAACAGTAAAGACTTTGGGCAGTTGATTTTTGTTTTGCTTTGGTTTTATTGGGGGTCAGGTTATGGAAGGCTGGTTTTAGTTTTTCTATAAGTATTTTGATTTTCTATTACAATTAATTAAAAAGTAAAAGTATAAGCATCCCTTTGGGGTTTGGTTAGAAATAGAGGGGAGAGGGAAGGGAAGGAGGTAATGAAGGAAATGAAATTATTCAGTCTTAAAATGCCCTAGATATTTTCTGGAAATAGGTAAATACTTGGAAAGAAGATAGAATCCAATAAACTTCATAGAGAGGTAGCTCTCTTCCTACATTCCCATAGGAGACATAGGACTTTATTGTTTCTAAATTCCCCGAGGGGAATTAGAGCCAGATGACTGCTGGCATTTTGTTCAGCAAAAAATTAAGCAAAAATGGAAGAGCTTTGAAAGTTAATTAATGGCAAATATTTATGAAACTTTATTTACTACTCTTGGTGCTTATTTTGCTTTGCTAATTGTGGATGGAAGGACAAATTCCTTTTGACTCATTACTGGTGTCAGTCAAGAGGAACTTTTGCATCAGCAGATTAAACATGGCATAAAAGTGAAATGAGTGAAAAATCAGGGCAGCATGAAGCTGGACAAAACCCAGGTGCATAAGATTGTTCATGAATATCCATCCGAAACCCACACATTGATTGTTCTGTAAAATTTAAATTACTTTTATTTATGGGATTCCTAAAATTTTAACCCATTTACTTGCATAAAATTTTTTGCCAGTCATAGATAATACGTATCTAGTAACTCATCTTAACATATCCACTAGAATAATTATCATCAGCTATTTATAGCTGAATCACTGACAAGATAATATCACTGATCAGATTTAGCTTAGATTTTTTTTGCTACATTAAAATAGTAATTAATGGTGGCCACCACCATAATATAGTTGTCTTCCTTTGGAAATCTGTATCCCTTCATGCCTTTACATCCATGCCTGCTACTGGAAATTTTCATTACTAACAGTTTGGATGCTTGTCTCAGTACAGAGGTGCCTTTATAAATTGTCCTCTGCTATCATGTGAAAGTTATTTCTGAAATCCTTTCTGACTTTAAATACTGTACAACTAATGACTACTCCGAGATTATACTGTGTGTTGTCTTCAAGTAATCTAATCTACCCTAGCCTAGACTATATTAGATGTCCTTCAAAATAGGATCAGTCAATTTCACTTGAAAGTTGCACCTGATTTCGAAAAACAAAGATTAAACTAATTCTGGAAGTGGAAATGTTTTCTCCTGATACATCACCCTCTTTTTCTACCTCTGTGTGGTCAGGAACTTTTTAAAAGTAGTATTCCTTGAGTATTCCTTGAGAATTTCACAAAAACATATTAGTGTACATATTTAGATAGAATTATAATTTATGCCTCTAATTGCGTAATTATTTTAAAGTTCTTTGAAGTGTGTCATTAGCACAGTGTATATCATAAAATCATAGATCATCAACATCAATTATATCAATCATTGAACAAAATAAAGGTCCACAATCTTCACATAAATAGGGCTGTAAGGCTTTTGTGTTTGACCTGTTCTAGTTATCACATGTTCCCTAAAGTTTCTACTAACCTTTTGAACACTGACCTCTTTGTTCATTTGCAATCTGCCAAGCTTATTCTCATATTATTAATCATGTGCAGAAGTATCTTGGATACAAATACATACCTAAGGCAACAGTATAGGGTGAGGAATTAACATCCATTGTTTCTTTGGGTTAGTGGTGAAGAATACTGGGCACATTTTGAGGGACTGAGGAACATTTAGAGTGGAAGGTATATTTGCACTGATGGAGGATCTTCCATAGACAGGGAACCCTCCAAGCCAAAAATAGTTAATGCTTTTCTTGTGAAGACACAGTGAGTGTACAGGTGAAAAATATAGCTAAATAAGTAAAGTAACAAGTCAAAAGATAAATTAACAAGTAAATTTCATCTGCTGACTAGATTAACAAACTGTCAGGTTTTTGCAATATGAAAGACATATCAACATATTGTAGAGCAGGTAACACATAATTTCTCTATAGCTTTTTTTAGCATGGTATCAGTATTTATCATATTGCCCACATGCAAAAAGAGTTAGGAAAACATTTGTGTCTCTCTTATAAAACATATATCAACATTTCTGTGGGGAAGTAGTGTTTTGTTTGGGATTTATTGTGTTACAAAACGTAATATTCTGCATGTACTTGTATACCCTGAAGAATCTTATTTACTGACTAAATAAATTCTGTGATGGTAAAAATTGGGTTTTCAGTGCACAGTTAGACCTGAGTTAGACCTTACTGAATCAGTGGAAAACTCTAAAATACTTTCTTGTTACTTGGTTTAAACTCTCCTGCAATTAGGAAAGCACAGGATCAAGGATCTCACAGTCATTGTTGTTTACATTTCTAGAACAAATTTATTCAGCTGCTGGATCTTAATAGATGAGTGGCTGCTTTCTCTTGCAGCCTTGTTGCAGATCACTTGTCCTCTGATTATCCACATAGTAACCTGCTTCTGTTTGGCTGCCAGGGTTGCCTCTGGAGTAAGCCAGCATATTCATTTCACAGAGATCGATATTTGTTCAAAGAGCCTCTCCAGTTAAACAGTCCACATAAGGACTGCACTATGTTTGGCCCCCTTCATGTAGGAGTCCTCCAGCTCTGTCCCAGAAGGACATGGATACTGAAATATTTAATATATTTTCCTAGCATGAGAAGGAAATGAACCACACCATGATACAAAACATCAATGAAGCCAATGCAAGAGTGTCATCTCATTGGTCTGAGGAGTTTGAACAGAATAACATATTAGAAAAAAATTAAATCTTCTCAGTTAGGCTACTAACCTTTAGTATGAAGTCTAAAGCTCAGATCCAAGTGTTAAAGTACATGGGGTAACTTTGCTCCACAGAAACTTGATCTTGGCATCGATGCAGCACAGGCCATTTCAACAGGACAGTGTTTTCCCATTGCTGGAGCCCATGAGACAATAAAGAGCGAGCCTGCCTGACATTATATGCATTCACAGAGCCTTGAAAAATGAAATTTCAGTGGTAGCTGACTTTTTGCAATAGGACTCTGGTAATAACTAACATAAAGATTTTTCTGAAAAATAACAATGAGAATGACAATAACAATAATACCCCCCCCACACACACACCCCATGATATAAATGTAGATAATACCACCATACAAATGCATGAAGATGTTAATTCAGAGCTAATTTTTAAGTTTTTACAAGAACTAATAAAAAAAGAATTCTATCAGGAGGGTGTTGGAAACAGACGTGGAAGCTGAATTTCTTGGCATGCTCTCTCACTTAACACCTTTTCTAATGCTTGCCATTTGACCCTTATCAATGTATGTCTGATGACTCACTCTAATGATTCTTTATCAGGGTGAAATGTATCTTAAATCAGAGTTTAAGGTTTGCTTTGGCTGGGCTCAGCGAATATTGTGATTTAGGGTTGCAACTGCCAGAAAACAAATGAAAGGAGAAAAATGGAGCTTCTTGGCATACTGAATTGGAAGCTCTGACCATTGCTTAAGATCTCTAAAGGTATGCTGCTATCTTCCAAGAGGAGAATCCTGAGTCTGTTCAGTTGCTTCAGCTTTTAAATCCAGAGATGCTAATATAGAAATTTTAAAAAGTGTACTGATGCTCAGCGTGGTTGAAATGGTAGATACAATGCTACATTTAGATTTGAATCAATTTCCTTCATTCTCCTTCACATTTCCTGTTTCATCTTGGATATGCTGCTATTTTTATTCTCTCATTTCATAAAATGGAGTAAAGAGTTGCGTCATCATAGAAAGTTTGTTTATTCTAAATGGAGTTTTATTACTTTTTAATAAAATCCAGGTTTATATAATCAGCAATGTGAAATGGAGAAAAATTACTGCAAAAAATGATGGACTAATATAAATTGGAAGGAATCTTGTGGTGTCATGTAGCCTAGTTCCCTACTGAAAGGGAGGCCAGTTTAAAAGCTAGAATTTGTTACTTAGGTTCTTGTGTTATCAGAGAATCATCCAACCTGTGGATGAATAAAGGCCGGACTTCTGGGGAATAGGAGCTGAGATTACATAAACTAAGCCCATTGGCACATGTGCAGAGACAAAATTTATAGCACTGCAACAAATACTTGAGGACTTGATGGATGCAAGAGAGTTCTTTTAGCAGAATTACAATTGTTCTTCATTTATGTTGTATAAGTACAGAAGCATTGTAATGGAATTATTCTGTATGAAAAGTAGTTCTCATAATTGGGAGGATTGAGTTTATATTCCTGAATATACTGTGTTTTTCCTAAACTATTTTTTCTCTCTTCACAATCTGACTCTGTAAGGCACTATCATGAAGCTATAGTAGTATATCTTTTGTGCTTTCCAATAGTGTAGTTACAGGTGGCTGTCTGTGTTGCAGAGAGGGAGATCTGCTGGGAATCTGTTGAGATTCATAGCTTAATGCATACCAAACACCTCTTGGGTATGGCAGCTCATACCAATACACTTTTCCTTTGCTGACTTATTCAACACCAGCTCCTAAACTTCTGTGGAGACTTAAAGAGCACTCCTGACCTTTTATTGCCTCAGTGTTATATTGAGTGCTGCATAGCGTGATATTAATTCAGCATGATTGTTGCAAAAAAAAATAAAATGTGTTCTTGCTTGCCCATTGTTCTGAAATATGCACAAATAGAGGTTAATAAGAGGCTTATTATGTTATTTTCAGCCTAACTACCTGGAAAATAACAATGTCAAAGCAACTTGAGGTATATGCAGAAAATACCTTTGACCAGATTAATCTGAAAAAAAAAAAATATATATATATATATATATAGCCTAATAGAGAATAGAGAAACCTTCATTGTCATGTATATACATGGACTTAGCCAGTCAATCCGTCATTGAATATAGCAGGTAATGATGTTCTCACTAAGAATTATGCTTTAGAATTTTTAGGGCTATACTTAAAAGTATATCTTCTAAGGGTCTTTTTTTCTCCTTCTGAGAAATTTTACTTCAAACTCTTCCACTAAAATGACAGAAAGAACTGAAAACATGATGTGATCTCCTTACCAAGCACGATGCCTACCCTCTAATAATAGTAAAGCCACTAAAAATATAACAGTTTAGGAGCCAAAGGTCATCTTTTGTTCTTCCAACTTGTGGCTGTATGTGAATTAGAAGGGATCAAAACCTGAGGATAGATCAGGCTATCCTAGTGAAGCAAGTAAACAAAACAAAACACAAAGCCACAAAAAGATAACTAAATGAGAACTTTGAGTTACCAGCATCTTCCCTTGGACATGAGCTAATCTAGGTTGCAAAGAAGTTGCCATCATTAATAGTTTTAATAATGCTCAGTGTGCTATAGGATTTGGGTGTCTGAGTACATATGAGCACTTAAGAGCTAAATTTCAGTGACACCTAATGAATGAAGATACCCTGTGAAAATAAAGAGGAGAAGTTCAGCTTTGTCCAAAGGGAACAGATTAGTTCTGTAGGCAACTGCATTCCCCACTGTCCACAGCAAAAATGGAGTTTACTAAAGTGAATCGTGACAACATTAGATAAATATTTTTTTTCTCTTCTGCTCTAGAAAATGGCTTAATAAATTAAAATTTTGGAAAAAAAAATCAAACAATAAACTAATCATAGATGAACAAGAAATACTTTCTAAAAGACTGATGTGTCTAATAACCAAAGATTATGCACTATATTCTCAGAAAAAAAACCCCAACAAACAAAGCCAAACCAAATCAAACCAAACCAAAACAAGAATTTCCAGAATGAAGACAGTATCTTTTATATATAAAATTATATTCCTGATTTAAAAAAAAAAAAAAAAAGCCAACAAGTCTTCTTAAGTCTCTTTTTCATTCTTTTATACAGTGAGTATAACAAAGTTCTTATAGATTCTGGGAAAACAGACACTACTTATTATTTTCTCTTTGTAGTTTTAGTCAATGTTGCAGCTAAAATATATATCCTTTATACTTTCACTTAGAAGTTTTTATTTTGCTCTATTTCTCTCATGGTAAAGAATAATTTCACTTTTAAAGATGGATTAATAACTTGCATTTCAAATATATGCATTCTTTCTGTTGCATATCTGCAAATTCTCATCTTGATCCACCAGTAGAATGACTTAGAAATTATATATACAAGACATGTCTGTCAGGAGTTCTGCCTCTTTGTATTCTAATCTTGGCATTGTGTCTTCTGAGTGATTCTTCTGGGACAGGAGTTTTCACAGGTCACTTTTCAGCTCAGAGGTACTTTCTCTTTCAAATGTACAGGGAAAAACTGAGCTGTGGAATGAATGTAGATGTGAAGGTATGCCCCCTCCTGTATAAGGTCTTTGAAGGCATATCCAAGAAGATCTTCTGTAAGGAGAATTTTTTTTCCAAAATGTGCTTCAAGGAACACTAAGTCTGTGGATAACTCTGCCTTCTCTTCTCCCAGACCAATTAACTCTGAGCTGTAGAAAGAAACTGTGTTCAATCTTCCTTCAGGTCTGTTCCATTTGTCTTCCTTCAACATTTCCTAGATCTTTGACTCTATGATGCATCTGTGGACTCCTTCAGAAACTAGTGATTCCTTTTCAAATCTTGGGATGATACAGTAGACTACAAGGCAGAAATATGAATTATATGAATTGCAAGGGGCAAAAGGTGAGGGATGAGCATAAAAAAAAAATCAATTTTATAAATCTCAAAATTCTGCTTTGTATTAACTCATTTGATTTTTCCTTTTTTCCCTTCAAATTTTTATTTGCAGATAGTTCTACTTCCAAATTTCCCTTATTAATTCTAGAAGATGAACAATCTGAAGAGAAACATAATTGAAAGAGTTATACTTTGCCTAGTTTCATGCACCAGTCTTTGAGCCTGTAGCAAAATCCTGCATCATGCATCTTCCCTGTGGTTCATGGAAACATTTTTAGAGCCATAAAGCAAAATCCTTCAAAGTTAGTGGTCATCTGTCACTTTATTTTCATGCACCATTAATCATTGCCCTGGGGAGTTCCTACCAACCCAACTGATGCCTGACAGCCTTGGCTGTGATTTTGTGTAGTTCATTGCTCATTCTTAAAAGTGCATGGGAGATTCAGGGTATAAAAAAGTCCAATCTCACTTCTTTGAGCTACAACAATTTTTCAGTTACTTTACAAAATAAATACCAATTTATAAAAGCAATAAATAAACTGGACATAATTCTTATCTGTTTCTATCTTGCTCCAACCATAACATCCAATTTACCATTTATATTTTCAAATTAAACTCAGGAAATGAGAGCATCTCCAATCACAACTGCTCATGTTCTGTGGCCAGCATGAACCCTGAAATGCTATATTCTTATCTAAAATATGACTGGTCTAAGAAAGACACTTTGACAGCTGTCAGTGAAAATTAAAGGTCCTTGACAACCATGCCCTTGTTTATTTCAGCAACAGTGACATGGTTCAAAGAAGATTAGGTCCAGTGAATACGGCTTGAAAATATGACAATTTTGTTAGGATTGCTTCACATGTCTTAGCGGAGGTGAGCCAGTGACCTTTAGCTATGAAGACACAATATATTGCTTTCTGTGTACTTGATATGGTTTATTTCAAGTTTGAATGAGTGAAGAATAAATCTATCTGAATGCCTTTATGTGAAACTACTCTGTGAACTGTTATGAATATTGTTCACTGTCATAATCTAAGCCAACTGGCTTGAAAACCATGATCTAATGCATGTTTACTGTCTGCATGAAGATTTACCCTGTAAAGAAAAATTATAAAAGGATATTGCCATAAAAATAGAGGGCCTCTGCATTAACTCTAACCTTTATAACCCTCCTCACTAGGAACACAGAAAACAGGGACCAATTAAGTACTGCAAAATCTATGAATTGGATATTTTGAGCACCATCTTGTAGTTCTGGCTTTGCAGACTCCCCTAAGCACAAATAAAAGACAGTGTTCTATTACTCAGAATGAATGCATAATTTATAGTTTTGCATTGACTTCACACCTCTTGGTTCCTTCAGCCAAAAGCCTGAACCAGTCTGTGCCTTCTCACAAAAGCTAATACAGATATATCCATGGAGATGTGGCTAAAGGCAGAAACAAGCCATGACAAAACAGGGCAAGATTCTTGTAGCTCAGTGAACAGTGAGAAGAAGTGAGCATTGATAGTTCTATTCTAACAACATAAAAGAACCTGCATTAATTAAATATTTAATTTGATATCTTCTTTTTTTCATTTTATTACAGTAACATAAAAACTGGCATATTAGATTAATCCTTTCATTTCAAAAATCTGCTTTACTCAGAAAGGATTTTTTTTTTTTTTTTTTTTTAAAACCTCATCTCACCCTCTTCTTTATGGCCTTTCCAGCTCTTCATTTTTAGGAGGTGTCCGTAGATATTTCATTGGTCAAGTCATCCAAAATACAGTTACAATACTCAATGGTTTTAAAAGTAATGATTTCTTTCTGAAAATCTCCAAATACAGAATGTCTCAGAATCTCAGTAAATCAAGGTAAATCAGAAGACCACTTCTGTCTCTGCTATTGTGTATGTTTTAGTTTTAGCTGTATGTCTTGTCAGCCAGTAGCTCTCAATATTATGAAGCTAAGTACATATAAAAATACCCAAACCATTTTTGCAAATTCACAATGGTAAGTAAAGTCACTTTTTAAGGCAAGCCATATTGTTATCTCTACTTTTAAGATCATAAAGAGTGGGTTATATTTCAGGGACATTAAACTGAAAGCCTTCTTCAGGCTTTCTCTAAGTATTTTAGAAAAAGCAGTTCAGCAAATGACTCTAACTTTCTAAAATGAGGCTATAAGAATGTGAGAGGTTATTTGAAATACAGAAAGGACAGGAGTGTTCTCAGCTATTACATTTGAGCTCAAATTAAAAAAAGAAATTGTTCAAGTGCAGTGATGAATCATATGTCCTGCTGAAAACAAGGTTTCTGCTTAGAGGTATTCATCACATGCTTAGAGATCCTTATAACCAAAATAATGAAGTAAGTAGGTTCTCAGTAAAATGTATGGATGTGTTATCCTCAAAATACTAAATTGTTTTTTTCCACATGCTATTTTCCTATTGCATCTTCAGTACTTATATTGACTGGAGGCAATAATTTATCATGGACTTGAGATTTATTGTAAGAATATGTGATTCTGCCAGATCATGATGTTGGCCTTAAAATACATGGCTATTAGAATATTCTAGCTTTAGAAGTTTAATTAACATCATGAATGCTCACAGACTGAAAAGATTCCCACAGATTTTTCTCTCTTCCTCACAGACACCTTCCGTGGATGGTGTTCACTGTTGTTTCAATAAACTCTCATCTTCACTGTAATTCTTTACACAAAAATCACTTTAAACCTTTCTTTAGTGGCATTACTGCATTTGATTTTTGACCTTTAATTTGCTTCTCCACTGCAAAGCAGATAGCACAATTGTTTCAAAACAATAACTGACATTTCTTTAAATAATCTATAGACAGTTTGCTTGTGACCCCCTGCAGGTGTATCTTTTCTGCAGGGTGCAAGGTAGCTGTGGTATCACAATTACTGGATATTGTCTAGACCAGCTTTACTGGGGAGGCTTGAACAGCTGCCTGTTTTTATCCAACATTGCAATGGCTGTCGTCTGCCACTGATGGTTAAAGGCACATTCATCTACCTCTATGTGACAAGCTTTGCCAGGTAATTCAGTTGGTTTGTCTCCCTGAGCTACATCTTACTGGTGAAGAGGGGTGGGATTTATCAGAGCTATTCACTGAGTTAAATTTTGGATGCTAATCTGGAAAACTCTGAATCCTCTCTTGACCATAAATTGTAGGAGAATTAGGCAGGCAGAAATCCAACTTAGATCATTGAAACGTCAATGCTGTGGATATTTCCTATTTCTTCAACTACTTCCATGTAATTATTCAAGATCCCTTGCTTCTGTATTCCTAGGACAAGGAAAGAGCGCCAGGTTGCAGGTCTTCATGGAAAGTGTTATGAAACACTGGAACAGGCTGCCCAGGGAACTGATGGACTCATCATCCCTCGAGTATTTAAAAGAGACATGAGATGAGGCACTTGAGGACAGGGTTTAGCGGAGGATTTGGTAGTGTTGGGTTAGCAGCTGGACTTGATGATCTTAGAAGTCTTCCAACAATCCTATGATTCTATGATAAGTATAATAAACCCCAGAAATTTACTGCATAAGTGCCAAAGTTGTCACACTATAAGACTGTCACAGGGCTGATAATTAGTAGCAGAAAAGAGAATCATTCTGAACATTTGGAAGGAACAATACTTCCTCTTGCTTGTGCCTCCTTGAGTTAGGTCTCAGAAAATAAACTTTTACATATTTTTTATTTATTTTCTTTAAAAATCAGAAATTCCTGCAGCATCTTGTAAACAAACAAACAAACAAACAAATCGTGTTTTGTTGTAGAGTCCTACTGATCAGAGAATTAAAGACTTTATAGATAATTGTTTATCTGACAATCTTTGTTGGTCTGTTTGTTTCTTTCTCCCCAATAGGCACAGTGGTCAGTTATCAGACCTTAATCTTTCTGACAATCAGAGTCACAACACATGGCATAACATTTCAGTGATATCAAATGCCTTGACAGAAAAGCAGACCAGAAGTTATCTGCAACAGTTACAAGAAACTTAACACCTCAGGAAAAATTATGAAAATTAGTAATAATTGGTGTCACTTCCAAATACTTTTATCCAGGGATTTGCTACCATGTCAGTGTCTGGGGACAAACTGAGAAGCCTTCCAGTTATAAAGCTTTGCTTGGCTGCTAGGCATGCTGACTGTGGCATAAAACTTATTTGTAGATGTTTTTGCTCAAGTTCCCATAAACTCTGAAGACAGCACTTTTCCTGATGATGGTGCTACAGGAGGCATCCATCATTCCATAATAATTCCTGTCTGATTTATTTCCTATTCATCTGGCAATTCATTCAATGTAAACTTCCAAATTTCTATAAACAAGTTATTATCTTTTAGCCTGTCATGGCAAATTTGTTTCACTTCCCTGGGCAATTAGTTAATTTGGACAGTATTCATACTCTTAGCCTTAAACATTCAAGATACTGTGTCTCACAAATATATTTTCTGATTCCCTAAGAGCAACCTGTGAAGCCTATCAAGATTAGCATTTTCTACCAGCTTTCTTCACATTGACTAAAAATTTATCTCATATATTTCTTAAATTTCATATTCAAACCATGAGTACAGTAACATCACTGTGAAGCATAAATGTGCCTGTGCTGCAGCAAGCACTGTGGGTCCCCTCCCATCCCAGTGTGTATCCAGCAGAGCAGAATTCTTGCAGCTACAGGATAAATCATGTTTCCTGCAGAGCAGTCTCCACAACACAAAACTTTAAAAATATCAACAGATGAATAACTTGCAGCTTTGCTCTGAAAAAGCCCACAGTAATTGTCCCAACATGCAACCGGTGCTTCAAAAATGCAGTATTACAGAATTTGCCCATATTCCCAGCAATTTCCTAAATACCCCAGAGGAAAATGATGTGGAATACTAATAGAGTGGTATTTCCTTATTAATTTTTTTCAGTGTCTTCAAAACATGGTACATAATTTCCCCAAAGCAGAGATAGAATGTAAATAAACATTTGAGTCCCTTGATTTCACCTCTTTTGTCTTAATTATAGGGTTTTGTTTCTTTGTTTCTTTATATTTTTCCTATTTTTTTTTTTAATGCAAGGATTGATGTGAAAATCTCATGCCAACACTAGTGGAGATTTTAAAAAAAATACACAAGTAGCAGAACTAAAAAAAGATGATTTCAGGTCACAGCTTAGTTGATTTTCCTGTCATGACTACAATATCTCCAGCTTTCCCAGCACCTTTTTTTTTTTTTTTTTTTTTAATGTTACCAGTCACTGAATACCTCTGATCCTCAGACATGCCATTGTGCAGTGACACAGCAAATGCTATAAAAGGCTGTGAGAAATGTATATGTTGATAGGTCAGCTTATATAAGCTCATTTCTCACAGCCTTTTACAAGTTTTTCATCATTGCAGCATTTGGAGAGGAATAAAAATAGAGGTAGATGATCTTGTATCTTTCTTCTCAGCAGCACTCTCTCCCCAGACTAAAAATGCATGAACTCTGCACTTTCAGAGATTCATTGAATAGTTTGTGTTGGAAGGAACCTTGAAGTTCATCTAGTTCCAAAGCCCCTGCCATGGGCAGAGACACCTCTCACTTGACCAGTTTGTTCAACCTCAGCAAACTGAATAACTCTAGAGGGAAGACTGACACTGAATAGACAGTGCAATGGCACAAATCACATTTCCTTTTGAAATATATTGCACAATAACAAATACTCAATTAGTTTGTCCATCTCCTGTAGCTATTCTTATCACTTTTTTCATGCTGAGCTCAGGGAATTGATCATTATGAGCTACACTGCACTAAGAGTTAGATAAGGAATGAGGACAAAAGCCAGTTGTATGAGGATCAACAAGGTGAAGTGCCAGGTCCTGCTGTTGGGTCCCAAGCAGTGCTAAAGGCTGGGGGTAGAGTGGCTGGAAAGCTGCCCAGCAGAAAAGGACCTGGGGATGCTGATCAACAGTGAAAGAACTTAAGTCAGCATGTGCCTTGGTCTCCAAAAGGCCAATGGCATTCTGGCCTGGGTCAGCAATACTGTGGCCAGTAGGACCAGGGCAATGAACACCTGCATATACTTGGCACCTTGAGATCTGTATGTGTGCAGTTCTGGGCTTCTCACTGCAGGAAGGACATTGAGGGGCTGGAGCATGTCCAGAGAAGGGCAGTGGAGCTGGGGAAGGGTCTGGAGCACAAAGCTGATGAGGACTGGCTGAGGGAGCTGGGTGTGTTCCGCCTGGAGCAAAGGAGGCACAGGGGGAAACCTTATAATTCTCTACAACTGCCTGAAAGGAGGATGCAGCGAGGTGGGGGTTGGTCTCTTCTCCCAGGTAACAAGTGGTAGGAAAACAGGAAATGGCCTCAAACTGTCCCAAGGGAGATTTAGATTGGACATGATTAGGAAAAACTTTGTTATAAAGTGTTAGAATGGAGTGCCCAGGGCAGTGATGAAGTCAGCATCCCTCAAAGTGTTAAAAAAAAATGTGTGGATAGGGCACCCGGGGGTGTTGTTTAATGGTGAGCATGGTGGTAGGTATATGTTGGCAATTGGAATGGTGATCCTAGATGTCTTTTTCAATCTTAGCAATTTTGTGATTTTATGATTCTATAAGGAGCACTTTTTTCACCACTCGTTTCCAAGATTTTTGCCTTATTGAGTTTTAAGAGAATTCCTGGTAATATCCTAGTAGGCAAGGAAGAAATCTGAAATAGTGTAGTTGTTTCCACTTCTGCTCTTTAAGAATACGCCTTAGTGTTAGTTTAGGATGGCTTGGGGTTTTCTTTTCTGTCAGTTTTGCATTCTATTTTTTTGGTGAATATCTGGGAAATTCACAGCTCAGTGCTGATCCTGAAATAGTTTAAACCCATTGCTTTAGCCAAGTCCCAGTTCCTAATGCAGACCCTGCCACTTCTCCCTAAAGTTCTCACTTATATCAGTTTGGCTTTTGGCAGGTTTTAGCTTCTGCCAAAGAGCCACTGAGAGCTACTTTCAAGTGTGGGGCTGACATCTAACTGAGAGCATTCAGGAAAGCAGTTCATGCAAAGTGTTTTATTTTTGTTATGACAGTGTTTATTTTGCAGTGAAAGACTGTAACTAAAAGAGAAAATAAAAATGGCAAGTCAGAGAGTCTGAGGTTCTTGCCTGCAAACAACTCTGTATATGAGGAGATAGAAGTACATATTAGCTTATGTACTTGCCTAAGAGTACAAAGCAAAAAGACCTGGACTTCAAAGAGAAATCCAACCAAGATACTTGAGGTCAGCACTAGCTCTGTTACTAGAATGCAAATACCAAAAAAGAGGGGGGAAAGAAACAATGAATCTTGGATCTGACAGTTAGTGTAGGAACTTCTTAGTTAAAGAAAAAAATTAGTGTGTTCAATAAGTTTAACAAGGAGTGTCAGGAACTTTCAAGGGAAAAAAAAGTAAGTTGGAAAACTCATATTGACTTATGGCTGTGCAAGCCTTTCCTAGGCAAATACGGGCTGTCCCTTTTCTCTCTTTCCTCAAGCTGTCCCAAAATTAAGCAGCTGTGCTATGGTGATGGAGAGAAACGCTAATTCATTCTCTTTCATCAAGTTTATTTTTTTCAGACTTAATTCTAACATGAATTTCACTTGACAGCAAGTGACAGTGGTTGTTGGATATTGATGAGATTCAGAGATCGTTCCTCACAGCATCCTCTGGATAAGTTGTCCAGCTGCAGGATGAGTGAGTTCACTGTGTGCTGCATGCTGCATGAACTAGCTCAAGAGCAAATTTCACGGGGTTGTAGTGAGTGGGGAAAATATTCAATTGATGAACTTGAGGAATAATGAGAACAAACATGAAAATTTATTTTACTCTGCTTGCATCTGTATTGTAGTAGGCAGAGCTTTTCAATCAACTGGTAATGTGGCTTCTGAAGTAATGCACTTTTTGTCTAGCCAAGTTACTACTAATCTTCTGCATTTTGTTCCAAATATCTTCCTGTGTTTTTTATGATACATTCCTTCAATGTGATTTTCACTTCCAAAGTACTGGAGTTTTCAGAAACCTTCATGGTGTAATTTATTCATGGTGTAATTTTTTCAGGGCTTCAAGAGATAGCAAGATAAATATCTAGAAATAATAATACAATCAATGTTCATCAGGTCATTGGCTCAGATATAAACACAGACAAGTACAAATCATTGGTGAGCTTTTTTATTGAAGTCCACGGTATCTCATGTTCCCTTGATTGGTAGTAACCACACGTAGTGTCAGTTTCTGAGTCTTTTGATGCAGTGTTCAAACCTAGAGGAAGAAACATACCTCCAAGGAGAAATTAATGAACATATATCTCTTCTTGGGTGGAGTATAGACCCTTTTAAATTTTACTGTAAAGCTATTGTCTTCTGATTTCATCTTTAATGTTATGTCCTCAGTGAAAACATATTTTCAATATCATCTGCAGTTCTGATTATAAGAATGATGAAGTAGTAGTGAAAAGCGTGTATCCTGCGTTTTCTTGAACACAGATTCCTGCAGTCATACCCTGTCATCTTACTCTGTGGATGCTGCTTTTATCCCTCTCTTATAAAGGGCATATGCTCCCTTTGTGTATTATGGATATAATCTAAAGCCCACTGAAATGGAAAAACTCTCACTTGGCTGCACAGAGGTCCTGCATCTATAAAGAGAAAATCAACTACAAAGGAAAATGGCTTTATATGTTCACTTTTGTGCAGATATAAAAAGTCCAAAATTCCAGATTGTATCTTCATTTTCAACTGTAGGTGTGAGTTTTAAACTAAAATGATATATGCTACACTCTTTTCTTTACATGGTGAACCTATTTTCTATTTCTGGTCTAAGCTAAGAGACATAGAATGGAAAGGACTGAAAAAAAAGCTGTTCATAGAAACTGCTCCTTTGCTAGTACAGCCTGGAAACCTTTGCCCATCACTGCATGTTTATTGGTACAAACTGCTTTGGCTGTGTGTTGCCCAGAAGAAATGAGAGTGTTGGCTGTCATTCAAGATGTTTAGCAGCAGCAGTCTCCCATGCATGTTTTCATCAATAGGGTAGAAGATGCACTAAATTATGAAGAATTTTGCCATAGAATTTCCGCCATAGACTAGGCCCTCCTGGACGGAGGGTAACCAAACTGCTGTGTTCGGGCCTCAGTCTACTGTGTAGCTTTCAAGTTCTCCAGATCTCAGCAGGTTCCAGGAATCATCTCTACCTGAGCTGCAGCCGGTTTTGGGCAGACACTTAGGATGCTATCTCTGGATGAACTGGGATGCTGTTCCCCAGCCCAAAAAATTTCTCATGTCTAGAAACGACCACTGAACCTGTACTGTTCTATTGAATCTCTAATTCTCTGGAAGCTTTGGTTTTACATTTCAACTCTGAATGACTGAAATAGAAAGGACAAAAAGATTTTGCAAAGTTTTCTGAATAAAAACCCCTTCTTTCCTTTAAAGCTATCAAAAAAGATATACAGATCTGGACAAAAAGTAATAAAATCCTCGCCTGTAGTTCCCTGCCTTAATTTCCTTACTGCTGTGAAGTCTTCAATGACTGTGACCACAATCCAACAAGCAATCTCTAATAATGCCTTATGCAAGTGTCTATTTCTCTAAATCATGGATACTGTCTGCTTTCCATAGAGCTCAGCTTTTCTCAGCTAATCTAATAATGAAATAAAAGCCTAATCTGTAAAATCACCCTTATATCACTCTCTCTTACATATTTTTTTCATTGGTTCCTGAGAAATTCTGAGCTTTCTTTTCACTGCTCAACCTCAGGAATTTTTAAGCTCTAATACAAATGTAAAATATGTGCTTTATTGGGGGGATTTTTCAACCCTCCAGCCCTTCTAGATGTAGTGAGTTCTCATATTTTTGCATGGAATTCACCCAATTTGTAGTCCTAGAGTGTTTCTAGGGAAGCACTATAGCTTAATACCCTTTCATTACTTTTGGACTTCAGACATCACATAGAAAACATGATGGAAAACAATGAGTTGCTACAAGGCCTGTTCAGGCACTTAAACCATGAATTTCCCCAAAATATTGGAAACACAAATATATTTTATAAAGGTTTCCACAGGTATGAAACCTAGAATAACACTTTTGAAAGATTTTTAATTAAAATGAATGTTTAGGTGTAGGCAAAAGAAGTGGAATGATTTATAATAGTTTAAGATCTAAGTGACAAATAAAAGGAATGGAAAGAAGATTTAAGTGTGATGTCCTGCCAATGATTTTTTGGTTCCCAGCCAGGAGTATAGCTGATGTTTTGTTTTGACTTCAGTGTAGCATTTAGACCAGGTAATAAAAAACCACATTGTTTATTGAAAGCAAAATTTCATCATTTTGATATACTATATTACATTTCTTTAATGATGTTGTATCTCCTCAGATGCTTGCAAATGCTTTCCATACTATCTGCACTAATTTGTAGTATTAGTAGTTTGTGTAAATTAGCTTTAGAGGCTAAAATATAGAATATATTTTCCAGAATGGAACTGTATTGACCTTGGATGGTTTTCACATTGAAAACATTGATGGCACAGTGCCACAGACAATCATCCTTCTCTAAATCAAGGGAACACTGAGAAACTTGGAAAAATGCCTTCACAGAAGGAATGCATAAACTTGAGCGGTATCTATGTGGTATCTATTACCTCTTTTTCACTCCTGTTTTTCCAAAAATTTGAAGCCCATAAAAAGAAAATGAAACTTTCTCTTTCTCTGAAACCACAAGAGACTTAAAAAAGTCACCCTACCAAAAAAACAGCTTAGAGAAAGGTGGAGTGGCAAATAGGAAAAACGCAAAATTTTAGATAACAGTGGAAAATAATACTGGATTTTGCTCAGTTCCTGCTAACATTTCTGCTCCCTGATTCTCTTGGCCCACTTCCACTGTTTGCTTGAGGACTGCACCTGCAATTTCAGATACAGCAGTATAGCAGTGTCCTCTCACGCCTGGCAGGCGTGCAGGCTAGCTCAGTTCTGCACTGCCACAGCGAGGATCGGTCGGGGTTACAGGCAAGGCAAGTAACCTCCTCCCGGTGAGTTCTTGGTTCCCCACACCAGCGAGTGGACGCAATGGAGTTGTGACTGCGGTGATGGAAAAAGAGTCGTCTCTCTTTAGGCAGGGCAGAAGGTAGTTTATTAAGCGGACTCCGGCAAGGAGCTCCGCCTCAGACCACTGCTGCCCAGAGAGAGCAGAGATCAAAGCTTGACAGCCACTTATAAACGGGGGAGGGCTGACAACGGGTCAGCCAACCAGGGAACACGGGGGTGTAACAGGGGGTGTCAACCTTTGAACCATTAACATATCACAGGAGGGTAGGAGGGGATCCCTTGGGCACCAGCCTACCACTCCACACCTCTGCTGGATCTTTCCAGAATCCAGGGAAGGGTCTCAAAGTGACAGACAGGGTGATCACGAGGAGAGGAGGGGGAACTGACAGGGACAGGTGCAGGGGAGGAATGATTGGCATATAACGTCTGCTTATTTAACTAACTTATAAGGGGGAAAACTATTACATAACACAGGGGGTTACAGCGGACTAAACCATTACAAAAATAACTCAAAAATATTACAAAAATAACAATAACTCAATAAAACAATTCTCACACCACTAAACAGCAGAGATCCCTGGTCATGGAGGTACAATCCCATTTTGGGGGGGTATTTTGTAGTTTCATGACTAACAGTGCTGACATCCCTGTATTGGAGAAACCAATTCACCTACTAGATGTTTTTGTATATCCCATCCACCACCACTGCAGTGTTTTCAATTCCTGGATGTGCACCACAGAGCTCAGTGCATGGGCAAACTTTGAGCCAAGACACATCACAATGCCGTGAAGAATGAGCACCCTGAACAGATAGCTTCTGCTCCTCTACAAAACCCCTGTTATTCAGGTTTTGGCTGAGTGATTTTAGGCTACTTCTTTAGGACACAAGTTTACTGATACTTGAATGAAATCATATTTAACAGACTAGCATCAAAAGGTCAGAAAATCTTGCCTTCCATACTAAAGGATAACCATTATTCTCCTGGGAGCTGATGGCCATTCATTTAGGAGAGAGCTGCTTCACCCAAGAAGCCTTCCTTCCTTGTTATATCTTTAACAGAACCTCATCTTACATGTTGCTAGATCTAGCTGTGCATCCCGACTCTGTCTACACTTCATATCAGGACAATACCAGATTATCCACCCTTCTCCTTTTCCCCATGCCTCAGTTTCCACGCCAAAGTAGCCCAGACCCAAAAGACTTACAAGAGAGTTATCATCCTCCAAGAATACTTCAAACCGGACAGCATCCCACTGTCTCTGTGGTGTCCACGATATCAACCTAACTTCAGGGAACTTGAGAAGAAATGAGGTGAAATAGGTCATGCTGTGCCTCACCTAACTCTCTGACTCTGAGCTGGGACACAGATAGTTAAATTTTTGTATTGGATATCATGCCCTTTAGCCATTTCATTAAAGAGCTAAGCCAGCTATTTTTCTGCTTAGTTTATATGCTATATATAATTAATATACAATTAACCAAATATGACCTAACAAGAAATTATGCATTTGCTCTTTGACTGTAAAAGGTCACAGGTCATAAATTTAACTTAAAATAACTAGGCTACTCTATCATTAAATCTCATTGAAAAATGATTTTTATTTAATATATGGCAGTTGTTTATCAAACTCTTGTGGTTTGGGGGCTTGGGATTTTGTTTACTTGTTTGTTTATTTTCTTGTTGGCTTTTTTGTTGGTTGCTTTTGTTGTTGTTGATTGTTGTTGTTGTGTTGTGGTTTTTATTTCATCAGAGAACCTGCTGCCAAGAATGATTCATTTATCATGAGATCTTTAGAGCAGCAGTAGCTTATTTCTACTTCTTGCCAATCTGCATAAGTCATCTTGCAACTCACTTGGAGCATGAATCAGTGGGCAATAGGCACTGTAGTGATGCTGTGTGGAAAAGAAAAATTTATTGGGCATGCTCAGTGAATGTTTTTCATGCAACTGTGAGCAGACAAATCAGGCAAGACACTTGATTAAACAGCACAAGTGTACTGCAAAGCAAATTATGATAAATTGCTAGTATTGATTACTTTTAACCAGACGGATGAGATTGTCTGGTGTTTAAATTTAGGAATGCAGCCAAAAGATACCTTGACCTCACCTCTGTTCTGGGAACCAATGTAAAATTAATTGGAGCTGTCGTTCAGGTAGAAGTCACAATTATGTGACAGTTGATTTATTAATTTAAGAGCTAGCTACAAACCAGATGCATTCCTCACTCATCCATGTTTTTTGCAGTTTAGTTTTTTAATGCAGAAAATACTCCAGGATGTTGATAGTCCTTGTTTAGTGTCTGTAATATAATACATTTTCATTTGAATTAATGCACTTCTGATCAGCAATAAACTGTTTTAACTCAGGTTTGTGATCACATTTTCTCCTTTTTTAATTCTGTTCTTATTTTGCTAAGTCTCTTGTGCTGCTGAATTCATACGCGTGTAACCAACTGGGACTTGGAGTCCTTCCATACTGTGGCATTTGCAAGAGTCATCTGCATTTGCAAATGCAGTGTCTTCTGGTACTGCTAATATCACAGATATGTTGCACTCTAAACAAAGCATATACTCCCCTGAATTCTCAACACTATTGAGCAGCTGTTTCTTTTCTGGTTTTGTCAAAAGGACTGATCTCTTGTGACTGGTGGCTAAGTGCCTGGTCAGTGTGAACACAGAAACATCAGCATAGATGGCAGAGTTTACTCTTACAAATCTTTTCCATATGCATGTATGCAAATACACACACCTAAAGTTGTGTTCAAGGGAAGAAAAATGTTTTGTTCTGAAGTAATTTCAATCATTGATAATCAGAATGCAGTGGCTCTGCCTTCAGACCAACAACGTTTCTGGATCTCCACAAACCACATTTTTCCTCCATGATCACAGAAAAAGAAACTAAAAACCCCCCAAAACAAAAGCAAACCCTGCATTGAATAAATGATTGTAGAGAGGATGCCACCCTAAAAGTCAGTTCAATAGAAATCTGTAACTAAATGTAAAATTCTAGCTAGGAAAAAAAAATACATGAAAAAAATCATTACAAAATTGTAAATGTTTTCCACTTTCTTTTCCTCAACTCAGTCTTGTACTATAATGTATAAACATTGAACTGTAGAATCATATTGGAATAGATCTTTTAGATCATCATCAACCCCTAACCCAGCTCTGCCAAGCACACCACTAAACCATGTCCCCAAGTGCCACATCAACACCTCTTTAAATACTCCAGGGATGGTGACTTAAACACTTCCTTGGGCTTCCAGTGTTTGACCCTTCCCATGAAGACATTTTTCCTAATATGCAATCTAAATCTCTCCTGGTGCAGTTTGAAGCAGTTCCCTCATGTCGTGTCATTTGATACCTGTGAGAAGAGACCAATCCCTGCTTGGCTACAACCTCCCTTAAGGTTATAGAGGGAGATAAGATCTCCCCTCAGCCTCCTTTTCTCCAGGCTAAACAAACCCAGCTCCTCTAGCTGCTCCTCATAATATTTGTTCTCAATCCATAATGTATTACTTTACATAATTTAATGCCTGAACAGTAAAAAAACCAATGAAAATAATCCTACTCCTAGAAACCTACACAATATCTGCCCCTTTTTCTGACTGTATTTCCCCTATTAAAATGCATCACACTTTTATGTGCAAAGAAATAATTCAGATTTTCAAAACAAATTTTCTGACCTTTCAATATGGGGGTGATGTTGGCTGTGGGTTTTTTTCTTAGTCTTTTTTAACCACTTCTTTCCCTTGCTTCCTTTCTCTCTTCTCTCTTGTGGGGTCTACTGAAAGCAGAGCTTGGCAATTGCTAAAGTTGTAGTAATGCAGTATTCAGCCCTATTCTACTGATAATTTAAAGGTTCAATCTCTTGAGAATTGTCCGAGTTAGAAATATATTTTCTGAACTGGGAATTTCAGCTTTTCAGCCACGTCAAGTGCAATGCATCATTTATTTAGAAACCTGGCAGATGATGATATATTGAACCTTAAAACAGTAGTGACATCTTGATTTATATTAGAAAGGACTGATCCTTTTCTGTTTCCAGTTCCACACCAGTATATTTCTGTTGACTTTTGTATTTATACCAGAAAGATAGACAAAAATCTGGTGTAAATGGTTTTAAATATTTTCTACAGGATTAAAAAAAAAAAAAAAAAAAAAAAAAAAAAAAAAAAAGAAGAAGAAGGGGTTTTTTTTAATTTTGTCATGGAGAGTCTAGTTAGAGGCAGGATATCAAGGTAGGCTAGATTTTATAGGCATACAAATACAAATTATTTTTCCAATACTTTTTTTAAAGACTCAATAAAGATATTATAAACCAGATTTTATAGAAAATGTGAAGCTTAAGCAAATAGCAGGATGGCATTATAAAACTTTTTACTGGAAGAATTTTGGTCTGGCCAGCATAATTCACTGGGCTATTTCAAATTTGCTGTAATTAAACTTTTATGTCATCACATAACATTTTCTTCTGTATAAAGATACAGATCTGTTAAAACAGTTTAAGCTATTCTAGTTTACAAGCTACCCTTGTAAAGGATTACAGGCCCTATATGTCTGCAGAGAGTGTGATATAATTTTATTATTTTGCATCTAATAATTTTGTTAGAGTTTCAGTCTTAGATCAAGGCAAAAATTCACTGTTTAGAAGATTTTTTCCTAAATTCAAATCCCAAGATACTTTTGAGCTCCTTTGAAAACTGGCTACACATATTCCCATATTTCTCTATTTGCAAGTGGGATGGGGAAAAAAATCTGATCTGATAACAAAATGGAGGAAAAACTACTTAAACACAGCCCTCCAGTTCACTTCCACATCTTTTAATGTAGATTTAACTGTGTGTTTTCATCTGTTGGACATGTGACACCACCTTTATAGGCTTTTTTCGTCCCATCTAAGTCTCTTCAGCCTAAGTGTTCATAGGGCTTATGGTCTGTTGGGGTCTTTACCAACAAAATTAATTTAAAAAATTGTTCACATTGTCTCTATGAATGTGAAATAATGAGAAAGATTACAGCCTGTGATAGCAAGATAAAATTTATTGTAGTAGGACCAAACTCATTTATGGTGAATGTCTCATATCTTGGCTTGATTAAATGCTTTTCAAAAACAGCAATGATTTCCTATTGATTCACTGTTTGCAAACATAATTACAGTAGTAAACAGGAAGAATTTGGTGCTAAAGAAATGGTTCTAATAACTCCAAGGGAAAGATAAATAAGATGAACTATCTGCATTGTTAAGAGCAGAGATGTGTATCAGACATCCCATTTCAGTTATGTTAGCATTAATAGATTACAGCAAATGCACTCTTATTTGCCCAAATGGACAAGTGAATACAATTCTGGCCTTTCATACCGAGTTTGAGTCTGTCATAGCTATCTTTTACGAATCCAGATCATCTTTGATAGCATCTGACATCTAAATCTTTGCTGTTGCTGCTATCCTCAAAGTTAAATAACGTCTTCCACCTGCCCAGTCTCTTTTGATACTTTTCATCTTTTTTTTTTTTTTTTTTTTTTTTTTTTTTTTTTTTTTTTTTTTTTTTTTTTTTTTTGTCATCTTGCTGTGCAGAAAATTGTGTAGCTGATGAGGTCTAGTATGTGTCACCATCTGCAAGCACGTGGCAGAACCATTCAACAGTGGCAGACTCCAGAGCAAGTAGCATAATATAGTTTTAACACATAACTTTGAATTACTTTCTCAAAAATCTATTTGAGAAAGTCAGCCACAGTATGACTTCCACACAGTTTTGAAATATCAAATAATTTTGACACTGTTATGTAAAGCGACAGACAGAATCCTCTGTCTGTGGCATTTAACAAACATTAAGAGGCAGTTCATTCCCTGGAATGATGGCAAGGAAGGGTCCTTTGGACCAAAATATCAAAACAGGTCTCATTCATCCAACATTGTAACTGCATGCTTGTATTGCTTTCTTGCAATCTCTTGAGTGCAGAGGGATCTCAGAAAAAATAATTTAAATCTGTAGAAGCACAATGGTAACTGAATAATACTGGTATAAAACCATCTAATAAAGGGGAGGTTCAGATCCATTCAAGGAGGCTTTAAACTCTTTTAGCAGTGAAAACTCAGTACTCCCTAAGGACAGAGATAATCATCAGAAATGGCAGAGGTCTTGTGAAATGTTTACTTGTTGTGTGCATTTCATGTGAGTTTGTGTGATTATATGTTATAATATAAGGCAAGGTCTCTGCCCTGAGGTCTGTGCCATCTGTTTTTCCTGTGCTTGCTCATGGAAACATCTGAACTGTCTCCTCCAGCGGCCAATGCCAGGGAAAAGTGTATACAGGCTGACCTTCAGCTGTGCTCCACTCATTATTTCCTCTCCCATTTTTATCGCTGCCATTTGCTGAAGTACCAGATATCATCAGGAAGCTGCAGGCAGATTGCAGCCAAAGAGGCTGGGTGAAAATACTGGCCATGTCTTTCCTCAGAAGTGCCATTTTCCATATTTTGGATGAAATGTTGAAAGATGAATGACTGATTTGAAAGTATTCCAGTATTGTTTATGGAACAGGGTCTCATTCTAGGTGCTGCAGTACATGACACCTATTGTGAGTTCCACAGTCTTTGATCCCTTTCCCTTCTGAGAGTCTAAGAATGGCTGTCTTTCGGTAAGTGATCAAATTCAGAGACAATTAGGAGGAGAAGCCACCATATATTTTTTTATTATTTGAGCAATTTGAATGTATTGCAATACTTCTGGAGCGAAGAGCTGGCACTTCGGATTTGCCAGAGTCCAATAGATTCTTCCCAGGATCTTTTAGAAATTGTACCCATAGGAAGTATAATGTTTAATATAAAATTTATTTATTTAAAGGTAGGTTTTGTTACAAAGTATTTCTGATTTAGCAAGAATGATTTAAAAAATAATTGTTTCACAACATAATCCACATTACTAATAAAATTACACACTGATAATGTAAACTTTGACAGATGGTACATACTGATTTTTTTAAAGCTTTCATCTTTTTAATGGGAAGTATCATTTTGATAAAACCTGGATGTATTAATTTTTTTATAAATAAATTTATATTCAGTTGGAACTTCCAGATATGACCAAACCAAACACTTGAGCCTTCACAATGATTTTGCTGTAGATTGAAAATAATTGATAAGAATATTTAAGAGCTTGAAATTCATTGTTACAACTCTGCTAAGTAAAATAGAAAATACCTTTAAATATTATATTTAATTTTTTATCTTTTTACTAATTGAAAAATAAAGATTTGAAGCTTATCTGTTTACTTTCAGAGATGAAGGAGATTATGTGTAAAATTCCACCAGTAACAACTTGGCCTGTGATCCTATAGTGCCTTTAAATGCAAGATTTCTAATACTGTAGGGAAATAAGTTAAAAAGAAAACTGCTGTAAAAGGAAATGAAAACCTATGCTGCATGTCTTTATCCTTAATAAATGTACGACATCAAAGAGTATCCTCTGGGGACCTTCTGACAGTTTTTATGTGAGATAATTGCAGATCAGAATGCATTATGTTGTTAACTTCAGCAGAGGGATTTTCTGTTTATTCATACGCTGGTAACACAGTCATAGTAAAAGGTTATGCAAAATTTCTCACTTTACCTTTCTATTTTATAGAATCAGAGAGTCATAAAAGGCTTGGGTTGGAAGGGGCCTTAAAAATCATCTGGTTCCAACCTTCCTGCCCAAAGGTGGGCACTATTTCGGTTTGGGTGGTGGTGGTGGTTTTTTTTGTGTGTGTGTGTTTTTTTTGGTGGGTTTTTGTTTGTTTGTTTGTTTGTTTTTTGTTTTTGTTTTGTTTTGTTTTGGTTTTTAATGTTTTTTTATGTTTTTTGCTTGAATTTCCTCAACCTGGGCATCTACTATGAACCTTTTATCTGCAGATATCTCTGTTTACCAGGTTTAGTAAAAATCAGATGCAGTTAAAAATATATGTGGTATCTGTCCCAATTATATCTCAATTTGATACAGTCCTTTCCATATGCAGAGAATATGCAGGACAAAGAGAACATGCAAGGAAAGACCTCTTTTAGGCTGCAGGATGGATTTTCCAATCATTTGCTTATATCCTATGTCCTGGCTTTAGTATGGCAACATGGAAAAACAATCAAGTCTGGTGTGAGTATAGAAGAAGATCTAGAATTGAAGCCAAACATGTGTCCCACATGTGTGGTCAGGGTTGGGATAGGGTGGCTGACTGAAAGTTTTAATTGTAATTTATGGAAGTAGTGATCATTGACAACTGCTGCTGAAGTTAATGGGATTGCTGCCATGAATGTATAATGCTCTAAACAGAATGGAATACCTTAAACCCAACCAAAATGTAGATAAGGAATATGAATTGCTAAATTGTCTATTTTGATTTTGTGCCTTGTTGTTGTTGCTTGGTTGTTTGGGTTTTTTGTTTGTTTGTTTGGTTTTTTTTTTTTTATGCCACCGAACAGGATGAGCTGGGGATATGTTTTTGTTACTTTGCTTTACATTCACATTGCTTTCTGCAGCTGCAGTAGTGAACACCACAGGGAAAGAAATTGCTGTCCTCTAAGCCACTTTGAATAATGTGAAATAAGCAAGATGAATGACATTTTGAGTTTTTGTTTTGCTGTTTCTGAAGTACAGCTATTTTTCCAACATGTCTGGAATGATCAGGATTGGGGTTGTGGAAGAAAGAATGTAATTTCTTCATTTCTGAGAAAGCAGTTTTACTGATTCTTTACTTTACACTTTACAACACTTTCAGTGGAACTACAGAATGTCAAAGTGAAATTCCTAAAACATTATCAAAATTTCCTGGATAAGTCCTTTGTCAGCAAAGTGTTAATGCTACATAGGAAATCAAATTCCTCTTAAAATAATACACTCCCATTTGAGATATTACATCCAACTGAATACAGTCCATATATATGACAATTTCCAGGAAACTCTAGATGATATTCACAACCAGATGTTCACCTGGCTTTGCTTTGTTTTTCATTTGCTCCCAGAACATGACCAAAAGTTTGCTGGTGTCAGGAAAATCTTAACGCAGTTATGGTAGAAACATGTTGGAAAATATGTAGAACATTTGCAATCTTTTGCTCATATTCAGCTATGAATTTGTAACTGCAATGAGAATAAGTGACTAAAACTATGCTTGCACTTGTAATCCATGGGCTTCATACTTTCTACCCTCTGTGACTGAAGAAGTTAAAGGACTACTCAGAAAAAGTAGAGGCACTGAACTGTATTACCACAGAGTCCATATCCTCATGGTGCAACAAGGAGCTGACCCTGAAAATTTGGCACAAGTCCATTGCAACCACTCTGCCGAACACAACAGAATAATAGAGAATAATGTATTTTTTATAGAACACCATTCCAGGGTTACATTGATTTAAACTAAAGAAGGTAAAGAGGATGGGAAATGAGACATACTAGTGACTCAGCATTTTAAATAAAGGCGAGAAAGGGAGGAAAGGAAAGGAATGAAATTTTGAGCTACAAGGAAGAAAAAATAGTCCAGGATTTTCCAAAACCTCACCATTAAGACTAGATGAGTTTGCTGGAAATCCCACCCAGACCTGACCATTTATATTTTAACTTGATATTGCCCTTTTCAAAGGACTGGATGAAATTTTGCATTGAGACTTCTCAGGTTAAGTTGATGACTTCATTTTCAAAAGCTTACTTGGTTAGGGAGAAAGTGTTATTATTTATTTATATAAAACAATATAACTTGGAGTGAGAGAATTTTGTTTCTCTAATTAAATTTCTGCTAAAATCATTGAAATAAATTTTGGTCTTACATGATAGTCTAACTGAAACTCACAAGAGTATGACTGGAATTTCCTCAAAAAATGAAAAGATTTCTTTTAGATTTTTCTTCCATTTCACTATCTAATTGATGAAAACATAATTACAGTGTAATTATGGTTGCTATTTCTTAAGTTGTGAGTCTTTAGACTTCTGTGAAAAGAAAAACAGGAAAACAAAACCAAAATAGAAAAAAAATGCAAAAAAATTTCTCCTATTGTATGTGCATATATTAATTTATCTGAATACTAATGTTGAGTAGCAAGATTTGTTCAGCACTTTATGTATCAAACTGGAAAAAAAAATTCTAGATCTAGGGCTTTTGAAAGAACTCTGATATATGCTCTTTTGTATTGCCAGTATATTTGAGGCTCCCTGGTAACCAAAAAATTTTTAAGGTTTGTGCAAAGAAGAGAAAGATGAGTTAGGTATGAGGCAGGTTTTTCTTTTCTGTAGAACTGTAGGAACCAAGAGGTGAGTGTTCCTTATAAACCTGATATTCTCAAAGTCGTGTTTTATACCAGAGGTATTTCCTCAAGCTGAAGAACTGTAGGTACAATATTTTGTGATCTTGCCTTTCTCCCTTTTCCTTAACTGACTTTTCTTAAGGGCCGGGTCATCTGTGTTTGGGCACATGGACTAAATTTCAAGGCTGGGGTACTCTTTGCAAAAGGAAGTGTTGACATTTCTAGTCAGTGACAGAGAAGAAGAATGTTTATTTGCTTTTACTTCTGATGAAAATCAAGAATGGAAATAAGAGAACTATAAAGAATATATTTGAAAACTGAATCTTTCACCCCACCTGTATCACAAATAGTAGAATCATAGAAAAGTAGATTCTGGAAGGTACCTTAAAGACCATCTGGCTTCAAACACTCTGCCAAGGGCAGGGATGCCTTCCATTACATCAAGTTACCCAGAGCCCCATTCCACATGGTTTTGAACATCTTCAAGGTTGTGGCACCCCCAGCTTCTCTGTGTAACCTGGGAACATATAAGGAACTTTTATAATACTAAACTTATTATTTATCCCCCTATTGATCTCATGGCAACTTTCACCGAGATTCTCTACAAATGCACATAGCCTTTCTCACTTGCTTTCTCCACATGGGCTTTATCCAGTGTGTTGTGAGCAAGTGACTCATGCTGCTACAATTGGGCTTCCTGTGGGAAAGTGCGGGTCAGATGCCAGGAATGGTCTCAATGAGATGGAAATGAATTTGCACAGAGCCCATTGGAACAGAATATCCTTTATGACTCCAGGTAAAGACCAGTAATCAGCTTAGTTAAATTTAAATTAACTATCCCAGGTAAGCCAGTATTAGAAGATCTCTTCTTAGTTCACCTTGATAACAGGGTGTTCAAAAATGTTTGATGTTATAACTCTTATTCTGTAAGCATTCACATAGGTTTAAAATTCAGTTTTACAAGATTTATGGTGTTTCATACTTGTGCTTGGGACATACTATCTTTCGAGGCTTTAAATATATCTCAGAGTACTTAAGATCACTAAGACAAATTAAGAGAAAAGCAAACACCTGAGACATTCACTACTGGTTTATACTTCTAAGAAATTTTTACAGTGTCTTCAAGCATTTTATTTCATATCATGTATCAAACATTTGGATCAATTTCCAAATGCTTCAGAAGTGACACTAGAATGGTATTTTAGGAGAATACAAGTTAGAATATCTCTACACTGTTAGAGTCTAAGAATCTGAAATACTAGTTATGAGATCTTATATAAGTGATTTTATTGCACAATGGTTTTGAGCAATATTTTAATTGCACAAAAAATTGTCAATGACATTATTTATAGCTAGCTTAGAGCAAGCAGCTCTAAAAGACTTCCTGCTATAGAGCAAGAGAACGATCCTTACAGCTTCAGTTAAAAAAGGACTTTTCCACAGTTCCTAGCTTTTTTGAAACCTACCTTTTATGACTAAGGGATTAAAAAGAAGTTCTTCTAGGGTAGGAGCTAGTTATAATAGTTTGTCTTATAGTCCTGAGAAATATAGGCACCTCTGGAGTATGATTTATCTCTGCCAAAAATACATATCAAAACTAGGTATGTTTAGATACCTATTTCTTTTCATTGGTATAAAGGGAATCTAGGGCAGCTATCATAAAAGTAGGTACCTACAGTCTAATGGTCTATATGAGAGGAATCCTGGCTCCAGTGAATGTGAAAGCTTTGTTTAGCTTGGCCCCGTGGGGCTCCAGGGAGTCCCTATTATGTCTTTTAATATGTAAGGGGTCTTGTAAGAGAGATGGGTAGAGACTTTTTACCAAAACTTGTAGGGACAGGACAAAAGGTACCAGTTCTTAAATGAAAGAATGTAGATATGAGGAAGATTTTTTTTTTTTTTTTTTTTTTTTTTTTTTTTTAATGGCAAAGATTGGCACAGGTTGCTCACAGAAGCTGTGGATGCCCCATCCCTGGAGGTGTTGAAGGCCAGGCTGGATGAGGCTCTGAACCACTTGGTCTGGTAGAAGGTGTCCTAGACCACATCAGAGGGGTTGAACTAGATGATCTTTAAGGGTCCTTTGTAGCACAAACCATTCTATGACTCTGTGACTCTGTGATTTAGTTTTTAAGTCTTTGTGCCTACAGCTATATGTTGCTATGGTTGGCTGTTTGGACAATAAAAGAAAAAATAAACCCTGAACCCTTCAGCAGTATTCTTATATCCATGAGCATTAGGCTTCTTAGAAAATGCTCACATGTAAGGTATTAATTACTAATATAATATCCTGGGAAGCTAATAGAGAGTTTCATCAAAAGAAAATCAGTTGGTGGGGTTAACCGAGGAAGTTTCAACTTCATAACTTAACTCCACCCACTGAAAATGTTGACCAGAATCATTATTCAGAGATATATCATAGAAGTCCAGTAATTAATAGCTGGCGAATATAGCTTTACTGAAGACAGTGCTACTCTGTCACTTTATACCCATTGACGTTTTGGCAAGAATAAACATCAAATTTTTTGAAACTCAATGCTGTTCTGTCTGGCATTAGGCAAGACACTGAACAACCTCTGGTAGTTTTTTGTTAGTTTTTAAAATGGGAAGATCTGTGACAAATAGATCTGAAGGCACAAAAAACTGAAGACTTCCAGATGAATTTCAGGTTTCTTTGTCACACACCACATGCAGCACGTGAATAAACCAAGGTGACACATTTAGAAACACAAATGTTTGGAAATAAACTTTAAGGGAAGGGTTAACACATAGTGCAGAGTGACTTTTCTCCTTTTTGACACAGATATGCATTGAACTAGAACACACTATTAGTTTTTATTGAATGTGAAAAGTGTACAACATTTAGCTTCTTTATAGAAGGCGTGAAAAGGTCAGCTGGAAGTTTTATTGATGGTGTTTAAAGAAGTTTGCTTGCTGTAATGCAAAATTAGAACTTATTTGGTCAGAAGAAATTGTACTAAAGAAGCAAGTCCTATTCCACAGGACAATTGCATTTTAAACCAACTGGGTAATTATACTACTATCCAGTGCTCTATGCCCATGTTTCAGGAGAAAAATCTCTAAGGACACCTCTCATAATCTAATACCCAGCTTAGTTTGCTACACAGTACTGATTTGGTTTTAAAGGACAATATATTACCATAGGTGTCCAGAAACTAAAAATTGCCCCATATTTACATGCTTATCAATTATTAGCCACTTATTTTTATTGTCTTAAACTTCTCTTAGAAATACAAATTTTAGGTGTAGCATTTTAAGATTTAGCAATTAAACATCTTGGAGTACTGCACTTTATGTTCCATTTTAACCTCAGTATAAATGTACATCATTAAGCCCACCTGACAATTAACTTCCAGCAGTTGTTCTCTAAAAGACAGATGCTTTACAGTGACAAGAATCATGAACACTACAAACGTCTGGTCTAATGGCCATTTCTAATGATTATTAATGCAGCTAATAATAATAGTCATGTTTGAAGTGATTTTCAATAAAAGTGTTTAATGATTTATGAAATGTTTGTCTCTGGCAGCCTTTGTGAGGCAAGTATTTTAAATTATGTATTGTTAAATGATGATACACATAAGTCACGAAATGCTTATGGTAATAAAGTGTGACATATGGAGAAATGGAAATGAGGGAAGAAAAGTGATTAAGGCATTGGTCTTGTCATTAAGAGATCAGCAGTCTGTATATGGTTATTGGTGTGAATTTGGGTGCTTCATTTTTTCTGCTCTCTTGTTGCAAAATGAAAATGATAATTTACTATATTAGTAGCATATTAATATATGGAGCTGTATTGAAGTAAGCAGATATGAGTATGCTTTACTTCGCAATCTGCAGAGACCTGTGTGAGGAACCTGTGCCCCTTCCTTCAGGGCTCCATTGACTACAGCATGAATTATTTTGTTCTGTTACTTGGGGTTGTCCCTAATTTTTTTTTTTTTCCTTTTTTTTTTTTCTTTTTTTAACATTCTCTCATTCTGCAACTTCACCCTGCTTCAATTTCAGTGTCTCTTAGTTTCTTACCCAGGCTCAGAAAAGTCTAACTCGTGTGTTAATCTGCTCTTCATGAGTGGAGTACCTTATTTTTGACATTTTGAGATTTGTTAAAACTTAGTTTTGTACCAGCCTCACTGTTTGCTGTGGGCTCTACTGGGCTCACCAACCACCAATACCTGCTGCCTGTGTGTTTTGTGTTTTATCTGGTCCCATGCCACTGTCCTCAATACTCCTTGGTCCTCACTGGATTTGCTAGTTTTGGTTCAGCAGTAGGTTTCCCCAGTAAAATTCCTCAATGGCAGGCTTAACTCCAGGCTGTTACAGGAAAACAAACAAACTAAATATTTTAAAAACCTGGATTTACATTATGCATTTTTTTTAAAAAATATTATTTATAAAGAGAATGAAGATTTTTAACAATACTGAATTCTGATGTTTAATAAAAAATTAGAAAAAAATGTTATTACTTTTAGAGTATTCTTAACTTCTTAAGAATGATGCACATTGATGATAAAAGGTAATATCTTGATATTAGATTTTCCACTTAGATTGTAGACAAAGGCTTTCACATGGCCCAATGCGTCATGTCAGACTAAAAACCACAAACACATCCAAACCTTTTTCTTACTGAGGCTATGCTGAGAAAAAAATATTTGGGTTTTTAAGTTTGTAAGTGGGTTTTTTACACAGTTTTTTTGTTTTGTGGGGTTTTTTTTGTTTTTTTTTTTTTTTCTCAAGTCTTATTTTATTAGAAAAATACTTAGAAAAATGTAATTTTTCTCTCATTTTGGAGAAGTCTCTACACAACATGCTATAAAAACTCAACACAGGCATTACATTTGAACCAGAAAAAAGGTTGACACAGCTTAATGTACTTAATGTACAGTTTGTTAGAGAATGTGCACTTGCAACTCTGAGGTAACTGAAGCCCTGAAAACTATTGTTAGTCCAAATATAATTTTCTCTCTTCTTCTAGCTGGGATACCTGAGTTATTTAGCTAAACTAAATGACCCCATGTCCCAAAACATTTTTACAGGCTCTAATTTCTCACACCTATCCTATTGCTTCTTCTGGCTGAGCTAGTTCAGAAGCCATTCTGGTATCTCTGCCTGGGACTGTGTTGTGACCAGGGGGAAAATGCTGCTTTTCCCCCCCACTTCTTTTTATGCATATACTTCATATTAGCGATGATTAAACTATTCAGGATTTCTTCTGAAGCCTTCAGAGGCTTTAAAGATCAGGCCACACAATCACAGTTAATTTCAGCATTTTGCACAATTTTCACTGACATGGTCTTAACAAGATGAAATTCATAATGAGTCCATATTCCTCTACATAGCTGAGATGTAATTTATGGATTTTCAGAAAATTTTGCACTTTTTCATTATTATTAAATGTGACATTTAAAAAAGGCTGGTGAAAAAGCCGAGAAGCTGAATGGAAGGACATGTTGGCCTGGGTTATTACCGAAGCTTTCAGCATTAATTTATATCATTTTCAAGTGCTTTTGGGACACTTTTCTCGACATATAATTCCTGCTTTCCCTACTTGACTCAAGGCTCTCTCTCCTGGTCACGGTGACTTATTTGAAACCACTTAGCTTGTGCTTGATGCAAGGGGCATCATGTACCCAAGTCAGCTTTCCTGCCATTTAAAGCATTTTTCACCCTTTTTCTATCTTTGTTCCTTTTTTTAAAGATAAGCAATTTCCCGCCACCCCCAAAGCAAAATTTACCTAAAAAAACATTTAAAAAACACTAATACTCTAAGCTTTTCGCATAGATTGAAGTAATGATTTTACAAATCACACATGAAGTTTTCTTGAAATATATTGGGTCACAATAGAGAACTCTTAAAAACATCTTTCATAGGTTCGACTCATATCCACTATGGACTCCTATCTGTTGCTAGTTAAAGGAGCTGTGTGATGAGGCTAAAATATAATAAGCATTTCTTTTAATATGATCAGCAGATATATGTTCTCAATCTCAAAGAGTATTTAAAATACATACTCTATCTGGTTTCAGCTGATGTTGCTGTTCTCAAAACTATACTCTTAGAAGGAATGATTTTCAAATTCCGAGTTGGCATGTATGAAAACAGATTCCTTGATTTCAGGAAAAATAATGTTGTCAGTTCCACCTGAGAATCTGGCCCATCCAGATGTGCCATGACATTTAGGAAGAAGCAAACACACTCACAAGGGTCTTCAGGCTGTCTTGACAGAGCAATCAAAAATTTTACTTGAATTTCTGGTATAGATAATCAAAATAGCAATCATTTCCCAGTTTTGGAATGAAATAGAGATTAAGCTAAGATTTCCTGAACCACTATTTCCTAAATATTTAGAGACAAGAGGAGGCCATTAAGTTGATCACAGGGATGGAACACCTCTCTTATTAAGACAGTCTGGGACAGTTGTGGTTGTTCAGTTTTAAGGAGAGAAGGTCCCTGGAAGACCTTAGAGAACCTTCTAGTATATGAACAGGGCTACAAGAGAGCTGGAGACTGTTCATGAGAATATGTAGTGATAGGACAAGGGGAAATGGCATTAAACTGAAGGGGGCTATATTTAGATTAGATTTTTTGAAGAAATTCTTTTCTGCGAGGGTAATGAGTCACTGGCACAGGCTGTCCAGAGAAACTGTGGACTCCCCATCTCAGGAGGTGTTCAGGAGCAGGCTGGATGGGTCTTTGGGTGATCTGGTCTAACCAATGGTTTGTAACCCATGGCAAGAGGAGTTGGAATTAGATGATCTTTAAGGTCCCTTCCAACCCAAACCATTCTATGGTTCTAGGAAAATAAAATAGAATAAAATCATTTTAGTCCTACAATGCAGTTCTGGCTAATGTAATGGTTATGAGGTTTATCTCTCCTTTTTGCAGGACTGGTAGAATTGTGTCCATTTCCCAACCATGTTGCATATTTTTTTTACATTTTTTTCACATGCTTGAACTCGTGAGATCCTTGTTGCTCACTGCAATGGTTTGTAAACATAAGTTTTATTTTGCATAAATAGATGGGTATAAAGCTGAGTCTTGATTTGTCCTGGATACTTTGAGGTATTGTTAGAGTAAGTACAATAGTGACATTAACAACAACAACAAAAATACAAAAAAGGAAACAATACTTACAGATATCTCATGCCTGTTTAACCCTTCCCTCACACTACAGCAGGGATAGGAATTCTTTCAGAAATTTCAGTGTTACAATCCACATCCAGGTTCAGTCCTTTGAGCTTGTGGTAGAGGGTTGTAAAAATAATTTATGTTCATCTGCCCATCTGCATAAAAGCTATGAATTGTTGATACTGACATCACCCAATACAGTAAAATCTACCTGGTAAAGAGCATTAAATAAGTTCATGGCACACAGATTTTTCCTACTGGTATATGGCCATATCTGATGTGAGATTTCTGTTTTGGTTTTGTTGTCTAAAATCCTGTGGCAGTCATCACTTTTGAACAAGGGTAATTTCAATAGCAAAATTTTTATTAATAGGCCTGAGAAAACAAAGAGGCAGTTAACAACTTTGGAAAAATTATTTAGATGTACTACTGGAAATAAAGAAAGAAGGGAAAAGAAATGTTGCTTGTTTGAAAGATTTGCAAGAAAAAAAAGACAGGATTTATGACTCAGGGCAATGTACTGGTCTTCAGAAACAAAAACTGAAGTAGCTCACGAGGGAAAACATCCTGAAAATAGGTTTTTTTAGAATTCCAAGGTATGTTCTTTGTGTATTGACATAATTTTGATATTTTTACTGTTATGTCTTAAAGCACAGTTTTAGCTAAGAACCCAATTAAGATTCAGCTCCCAAAATAATATCTTTCCAAATGCTTTGCTCTGACAGTAACAGTTTTCATTCATTCTCACTTAGACCATGTGGGAATAATTCAGGTACCTAAGCAAAGGTATGTAATGATATCTTTAAGTATGCTAAGAGGTATCCCATTGTATCTGAGGCATTCACATGGGTTGACAGACAAAACATAGGATTTAGGGAAGACCTGTTACCCATGGCTTAAGACACAGCTGGAAGCAGGAGCATTTTGACTGGAACAAGTGCCTGTGTTCGCACAGACAAATCAGCCAAGTCCCTACATTGCCTCCTTCTTCAGACCATGTCCTCACACACATGCACACACAAGTCTTTGACTGAAACTGAATAGATGGGATGTTTTGAGATGAGCAAAATAGTTGCTGCCACTTACATGGAGACCTGCTAAGTGGTAAAATTATTAAGGACATGATCAGGTGGTGACAAGCAATCAAGCAGGAACATCCAATGAAGCAAGTTCCTCTTTTCAGGAAACCTTACCAACCTTCATTTGACCATGAGTAACTCCTTTCGGCATGCCATTAATGAAATGAATTATGAATTTAAATATATTAGTCTAAAGAATTATCATTGTCTTTTTTTCATTTAGACATTTTTATTTTGTCTTACAATTGATGAAGAGTTTGCATATGATTAGAACCTACATTTCAAATGAGCAGTGGTGATTTAAATCTTCTACTACCAATAGATATTTTGGGTGGTCTGGCTAAAATGCTTGCCAGAAAACCAAGTCAAAAAAGTCACCAAGTACCTCAGCCTTCTGCAAATTCCAGGTAATCAGTTCTCCCATTTCCTTCTGGGGAGAGACTACATTTTCCCTAGTTTCAGCCTTGCATACATGCATGTCTCTTGTTCTTCCTGTTTATTCCCCATTATGCCTGAGTTAATAAAGACTGGGAGGCTGATGAAGCCAAGCTACTGCTTGGTGAGGCTGGAATGTCTTTGTGCTGCTCTTCAGGTGCTCTCCTGCTGAACTGCCATCCCTCCCCAGGCTCTGGGCACATATTGTTGACCCTGGTATTAAACTTGCAGCATTGGGATGGATTCAGGCTCTCCTCCCCCTGCAACTTATTTATGATTTAAATCAGTGTAACTCTGCACAAGAATTATTGCTCTTAAAGTGCTTCTGCAGTTAATATTATTTGTCTTGCGGGGCTTTTAAAAGATTAATTTTCTTTTATTTTTCATTCTGTCTTTAGAAATCATGCATTTTTGGTTTGGGCACAATACAGGTTTCATTCCAGCCAATATAATTCAGTAATTTCAATAAATTTCACACGAAAATGTTACACTCACAATCTTCTTTATAGCAAAAGAATAAGCTCACTTTGTGTGTGTGTGTGTGTGTATATATATATATATATGTTTATATGTGTGTGTGTATATATAATATATATATATATAAATACATACACACACATATATATACTTACATATATAAATATATATAGAAAAACACTTTGTTTATAGACGCTATAAAGGTATATATATAAATAATTTTTTGCTCCTAAGTGAAATCATAACAGTCAAATCCAGGAATTGTTACTTATGGAAATCTAAAAAAATAGGGGAAAAAAAACTATTATACACGCATTTTTCTACCCGTTGTCCTGGTGTTGTGCTAGCCCTTCCCATTCTCCTCTGGGTCCCAGGTTTAGCAGTTTCACTCTAGACTCTGCTGTCCTATCAGGCTTTTATCATTTTATACTACATTTTTGTCTAAGAGCTGTAAATCAGAATCATAGGATAATAGAATGGTTTAAATTGGATGGGACCTTAAAGATCATCTAGTTCCAAACTCTTGAGGTAGAGACACCTTCCACTAGACCTGGTTGTTCAAAATTCCATCTAATGGGGTCTTGAAATATTTAATTTTACATGGAATAACCGATTGTTATTTCATTGTTAACAATCAACAGATTGTAATAGTCATACCGTACAAGGATAAAGAAAAGTGTTACAAATTACATAGAAACAGACATCTGCTGTGAAATTGTGGTCACAGATGAACCAAGTAGAGAAAACCTCAAGAAGTGTAGCAAAAGTTCAGTCTGAAGAACCTAAGAAATTTCAGTCTTGAGGCCTTGCAAACTCAGCACAAATCTTATGAACAATGAATATTCTGTAATGCAGGAGTGCAGGATTCCAAGAATTATCAACATCTGTTTTCTATAATTGATTAATATATAAAAATCTCTGCTTCTAATTAACTAAAAATTAACTTAGCCACCCAGTCATAAAATTCCATGTCATGAGGAAGAAAAAACCTCTAGTGAATAGATAATGAAATAGTTTTGAGATTGTATTATATACTTTTTTTTAAAGTCTATTTTGTAGCTCTGGATGAGTCAGATTCTTAATTTTAACGGTTGTGAAATCTGGAAGCACAACAGATGTGAGGCTGTGACAACTCCCTGTTCCCAGCTCCAGCATCAAGCTGACTGTCTGTTACCTACAGGCACATATGTAAATACACCTATAACCAGGCACACAGGCAACGCTCAGCACTCACACAAACATGACCAACACCAACAGCCTCATTCTGTTCCTTGATGTGTATAATCAGGGTGAAGGTGTGTTAGAGAGAAATACATATAAATATAGGCTTATCTGTGATATGCTGCCGCTCAGGAGCTGGGCTCAGACTACCTGTCAGCCCCATAGCTGGCCCTAGGTCCCATGTACCCCTTTTTCTGGCATCTAAATGGATAAATAATTGAGGATGTAACCCCACTCCAGCTGCTGGTAGAGATCCTTCTGTTCACACCTTAAAATTCTTAACAGGAAAAAAAACCACATTGTTATCATGTTTTTGCCCTCATATAAGGTCCCAATTGTATCAATAGTTCTATGATTTTATGTATTTGTCTTCAAATTTATTGTTTGTCATTTGTCTTTCAATATTGAAATAGATACATGGGTGAATCTTTCATTTGTCGTTAGTGTTTCCGTCTCAGACCCTAGCAGAGGTGAAGGGAAATGCCAGTTAATAGGACGCAGGTAACTCAGATGTTGAACAGTTGGATCACACTGGCTTAGGGTGGGTGAATGTCAGGAGATGAAGACTTGGATAATAAAAAAAATGAGTTAAATATATATATATATAGTTTTGTTATCAGGTGTAGGTTCTGGTGGATAATATATAATGGCAATTATTAGAATAAAAGTAGTGCTATCTACTATGTCATTCTTTTGAGCATCATTCAACATCATTCATCATTCAGCATCATTCTTTTGAGATGACAAATCTGCATATGAAAAATAAAACATTAAAAAGATCCATTTTATTTAGCATTCAGTACATTGTGGCCAAGTAATTAAAGACCTGATAGCAAGATATAAAATTGCCCTTTTAAACCCATGTTTCTACCCTTAAAGAAGTGTATATTATAATATCTCTAGAGACTCAGAAGAAAGCCAAAAATAGATTATAATTTTTTAATTGGGTTTATTTAGAATTGATGTTGTAAATATGTGTAAGCCCCTGTGTAATAAAGTATTTGCCTGCTTAATTGCTTCAGATTATAAGGTCAGATATGCATTTTATCAAAATTTATTTCTACCGCCCGTGGTCTGCAAATTCCTCATATTATAGAATGTTAATTGCAGCAAAAGTGATTGACCTGAACCTGAAGATATAGAAAATGCACTTGTCAAAGGAATTAATCTCACACTGACCAAACCTTCCTTCTCCCATTATTTTTCATTGTTACTCTTTAGATCTTTGTCACCCACCTAAATCCCAGTGTACTACAAGTGCTTTACCCTTGACCTACATGATCACAAGAAGCATAAAAGGTTTGACCTCTTCAGTCCCAATTTTTGTGCTGGGTTTTTAAAAATGTTCTTATTTTGATTGTCATATTAATCACCTGTCAAACAGCATTTCTTAGCTTTGAAAGGGATCATGTCCATTTTCTTCATTTCAATAATCTGAAACTGCCAACAATGAATGGTTCATCTCACTGTGAATAAACTCAATCATATTTGTCATTTTTCTGAGCTTGCTGATGATTTCTCTCCTTAGCAAAGTGCAATCTTTTGTAATAGAAGAAATATTGTGTATTTAACTGTATATTAGGCTTTGCAGTTTACTTTCCATGAGTGAGTTGATTTTTGATGTGTATCTCATGAATGAGGAAGAAAGTCTGTGCTCATTAATGATTCCAGAAAGAAATAACAATACCTTATGCAACACCTTTCACGTGAATGTTGTTTATTAGTTCTGCCAAATTTATTTCCATATCTTTAATTATTGATCAGAAATCTATTATGTTAGGTGCCTAGAGGTGCAGGGAAAAATGTCCTTTTTCCTAAAGATTTTCAGAAGTTTTTTCTTCAGCTTAACTCTTCTCAGCTTCTCCTACCACAAGATCCAATTAAATAAGATAGCAACCGAGCACAAGATTTTTTTTCTTTGAACTAAAAATTGCTAGAAGTTTAGGAAAGATATATGAATTTATCTGTTGTCATACACAATTGTTTTTTCCAGTCAGAGCTGGATGCTTCAACTCCCAACCAATGAAAAATGCCAGATGTCCATCAAGTTTTGAAGGACATGTTCTGGTTCTAAAATAGAGATTTTGCCAAGATTTTGTTGGCAAGTGAATGCCTTAAGTTAGTATCATTTGTTTAACACAGTTATTTACCATCTGCTTGGTTCTCAGTGACCAAGTAACAGCAGCTTCAGTTGTGTTTGTCTCAATAATAGAACTTGAAATAATAACAATAATAATTAAAAAAAAATAAAAATCCCACAGCAACAGAGAGTTAGGAGAGAAACGATCACTGGAGGCCTAGCTTGTTTTACTGTGCAAATATGTTTGATGTAGCAGCTAAATGACCAGGATAGACTTTCATGAAACCAGAAAATAATACAAATATATTTCTTTCAGGCTAGATCCTGGATATATTAGAATAATATTTATTTTTTTTTTATGCCAAACTTATTTCAGAACCATGACAGAGATTGAAACATCATGACATATGCTATTTTTTTAGGTTCCACTTGCCATCTGTCATGAATATTTTATAGAAAACAGCAGCAGGTAAAACCTTAAAAGAGATTAGGAGGGCCCTGAAAGAACAATATCACTTAGGTTGAAGTCTACCTGACAGATTATGATACAGGTGATGGAAGGGATGCAACATCCCTTATTGCAGCTGGAGAATCCAATCTTCCAGAGAATCATAGACATAATAACGTTGTCAGTAGTATATCTTTCACAGTCTCAAGGATGAGTGTTTTTAGAAATAGAAGTAAATATGACATTCTCCAACTGAGAATTTGTAGTGTAGGACTACTGGAAAAAAAAAATGCAAAGCCTTGGTGAATTTGGGGTAAAATGTTTCTTGTATATGGGTATCTCAAGACAAAAGTGAAGACGTTTGAAGGTCTTATACCATCATAAATTGCCCAGAGAAGTTGTGGCTGCTCCATCCTTACAAGTGCTCAAGGTCAGGCTGGATGGGGCTTTGAGCAATCTGATCTAGTGGAAGGTGTCCCTGACCATGGCAGAAGAGTTGGAACTGGATGGTCCTTAAGGTCCCCTCCAACTCTTAACTGTTCTGTGATCTTATGACCTTTTTCATTTAATGTAAATATATAACCTACTGTTTCTTAAATTAATTTCTATTTTTACCAAGAAATAATAGCTCTTGGGAAAACAATATTACTTAAAAATCCCTAAGGTTGTAGTCACCAGATGTGAAATATTCAAAAGAGGTATGACTCACAAATCAGGACTGGAAGTAAGACAGCTGCGTACATCAGTATTCTCTCTAGCATTCAGACAAAGCAAACAAAGCTAAATAATTCAGTGAACTTCTTTCACCAGCTACTGTGGTTACATACAGATTGTTACCTCAAAGGGAACAACACAGGGTGGGGGAAAAAAACAGGGTGAAATGTTAAATACATACTTTAGTGTACTGATAATGGATAAAAAAAGATACGACAGCCCTAGTATGCAAGGTCAGAAATTATGTAAAAAAGAACACCCCCAAAGAGAGAGACTACTGAGCCTGATTCTAGCCAGTCACTTGTTCAGAAATGCTGCTGGGTATTTTGTTTTTAAAATAGCTGGGATAATAAACAGCATTATGTCCCAAAGATGAGTTGTGACACACTGATGCTGAGAACAAAGAGGATTTCAAATTCTGATGCCACAGTTGTATTTCTGATGAGACTAACGATAGCTAAGACATGCTAACAAAAATAACCTAGGAATCTGACTGATAAAAGTTTTGTCTGTTTCTATTATATGTTTAGTTCATTTAGCACTGCTGGCAATCAGCTCTTTTGACCCTGCTGAGATATTTGCAGGCTGAGCTCAAAAAAAGAAACATCTGCTGATTTGATCATAGGAGCATATGGTTAGAAAATTAAGATGTGGAACTGTAAAGTAGTAATAGGAAAGAAATAAAGATTGTGGTTTCAGTCAAAAATGAAAAGTTTACAAGGTTCTCCAGAAGGGGAAAAATTACAATCTTTTTTTCTTTTTTGGCAGAGATTGAATCACAAAGCAGATTCTCTACTAAAAATATTTCACATATATAATAGTTTCAGCAATTCTCTCCTGTTCCTGCAAGTGAAGCTTGTCTTTTCATGAAAAACTCCCTCAGTGTCCCTCTTACAAGAAACAGAGTAGCTGCAGGATAGTCTTCAATGTATGCAATTCTTTACAAAAGGCTATTGAATAGACAGATTATATTGTGGTGTTTAAATGAAGGCAAAAATATAGGGAGACAGTAAATGGAATTTCAATCTAATATCAGTTCATCTATTAATTATTTTTAAAAAAACATATTTACCTATTTTCATATTAACACTAACTATTTTCAGAGGGCATATGCTCTCACACAGAAGCTTCTGAGATGAGTGAATGATGAAAGGCTTACTAAAAATCAGCTATTTTTATCTGGAAAAGAAGAACACAGTTATTTAAAATGAAGGGGTTATCATATAATAAATTCTGTTTCAGAAACTTGGAGGAAATAGTTACTTCTGTCTATGTATGTTAAGCATTTTCCTTTGGATTTTCTCTTGATTCACTTTTATATAACTTTATTCAGAAGCAGATTCATAGTGGAGGTTTAGTATTGTCATTTTTGGATAAAAATCTTGAACTGGTGATTTGTGAAATTATTTTTCACCCTGCCTATGGCAATTTTTTTTTTTTTTTTTTTAATATCTTTCCCTTCAATATTCATTGCCATGATTTCAAATGCTGTTATTCCAAGTTCCTAGAGACTCTGGAGTACATAAAATAAAAGTAAAATCATATTAATAAAAGATTATTTTTGGTTATTTGCAAAGTTTTTAGTTTCCTATTTTTCTTGAAAACTTTACAAACAGTGAACTAGTTTTGCATGTGAAACCATGTTGTATTTAGAGAGATGAATTGATCAAAGGGAGGGGAGAAACAAACTATTCAAGAATATTCTTTTTACTTTGTGATAAGTACTGGTTCTTATCTCCACTAACACTGAATTTACTAGTACTGGGGAGGAAATTATTTCCAAAATGCTTTTCAACTAAGTATATTTATGCCATAAATTTGATGATATGAGGAGTTTTTAATGTCACCATAATCTCATATTTTTTGCATGATATCTTTTCCTCAATGTTTATCAAGTTATTTATTTCATTCAGAAAGGTTTCTTGCCTGAACCTCTGATCTTCCCTAAACCACTGGACTTTTCATATTATGGGAAAGAAGGATAAATATGAACCAATAATTATGGTCCTCTTGGCATGTTAACTGAGGATGACACAGATTTTTGGTGATTTTTTTGTTCTTCAAAGTATTTCATAATAAATGAGATGAACTGCAACATCTCATTTATTACAAAATAATTCCTTACTGCAAAGGAATTTGATCAATTTGTTCTCTGCAACATCCCATCCCGGTTTGTCACATCATGTGAACGCAGGAGGCCCAAAGCAAGAGAATTAACTGACTGGAGATCTTGGCCCTTTTAAATAAGTTATTGCTTGGTTGGTTATTTTAAGAGCTGTTTTTATCTGCATCAATCATGACGGGACACATTTTAAAAGTGTAAAGATGTGCTTTCTCACCTGGTTAATGCTAAATATCAGCAGAATGTAAAACTCATTGCTTCAGTAAGTGAGGAATTTCCACATTAATTTCTCCAGTATATCTTTAATTTTAAATTATCCTGTAAGGTTAAAAGTTACTTCCCTATATAATATGCTTTTGATATAGATGTCAAAGGATTATAACTCTCTCCTTGAGATGATAAAAGCTGGATAATCTTGGAAAATATTCTCAGTGGGATAAAGTATTAATATTTGTTATTCTCCATTTCACACTGCTGGGTGCCAGTTTTAGATACCTCTGTCCATTCAGTTGTACCATATGAAACTTTTGAGGAAATAATGCAAAGCAGTATGAAATCAGGTGGCCTTAACAGGTGGCCTAATGACATCCTTAACATGCTTGCATGGGTAGGAGTAGGACAAGGTTTATCAAGCTGCATCCATCAAATTGAAAATTATAATGGGAATGAAATTGCAGATCTGTTATATTTGCTCTGGATGCTGTGTTTTGAGGCTTTGTATAGTTTATTTTGGTATATTGCACTTGTGTGATATGTCAGAGTATTTATGTTATTAACATGTAGAGGCTACAGCAGATGTCTCTACAGTCAAAAATGCTGTCAGTTGTATATTTTCCAGACTGATTTGGTATTCAATGCTTTTTTGTTGTTGTTGTTGTTTTGGTTTGGTTTTTGTTTGTTTGTGTTTTTGTTTTTAATTATTTTTCAGCTTTCGTCCTTACTTGTGTAAAAGATATATGGTCATAAATTTCAGTAGCAGACATGTGGGATTACTGATCAGTTATTCAGACCTATTTTATTTAGGTCTTGTATTTAGTTGTATTTTGTAATACAACTCAGAAATGTTGGTATCATAAAATTGATGATGTTTGTTTATCTTTTGCTATTTTATGGCTAAAGATGGGTTTTCTTGGAAAAAAAGGCAAATTAAATATGGCAGGGTTATTTATAGATTGCATTGATATACAGTTTTATCCTCTTTTACTGTAGCTATTTCCTTTGAACAATTTGAGATCAAAAGGGACCAGACTGTTTGTTGAACTTGCATCCATGACAGCACAGGAACAGATGTCCACCCAATCATTTCTCTTTCAAGATCACCATTTAACAAAGGACACTTCCATGTGTTGAAGTAGTTACTCAGTCTTGATCTCAAGCGCTGAATACATGATGTGCTTTCATTAATAATAACTTGCAAATTCTCCTCATTATTTCTAGCCTGAAATTAGTTTACATAATTTCAATTTCCACTTTAGAGATCTTGTTATCTCTTATACTTCTCAGATTAAAAAGCTCTTTGCTATGAAAAGCATTCCTCCCATGTAGACTTTTAAAGTGGTGAAACTCACTCTGAAGTCTCTCTGTCACTTGAAATGTTTGCACAGAAACTGAGAGATTGTGAGAGGAACCACTGCTACTTACAGGTATAGGGCAATATCCCCTTTAATCCCTGCAGTACAGTAATGAAATGGAATCAATGAGAAGAAATTAGGAGTCCGGGAATGGTAAGAGGAAAATAGTGGACAGACAGCCATACTGATGTCAGCACTTTTTGAAAAATCAGAGCCAACTACTGTCATCAAAACACCTCAAAACAATGAATTTGTTAAGACATTAACCGCACAGTTGATGTGGGTTTTATTTTGAGGTGGTTTGAAAAAAAAACAAAACAAAGAAACAAATCCTCACTGCACTGTAATAACACTTTATCAGAAGCCAGAACTTCCCTACTCTCCAACCACTGAAATGTTCCATAGAAGTTTATAAATGGTCCAAAATATCTTCATATCTTCACACTCTGATGTTACTGCATTAAAAAAAAAAAAAAGGGGGAGAGAGAGAGGTGGAGGACATCAGATTAAAAATCCTGGCTTGTTTTGAAGGTCACTAGGGGGTTTTCAGTACCTTTTCATTCCAGAAAATGCAGCATAAGGACTTTGTTTTCATTTTAGTGTCTAAGGGAAATATCTGCTTTTAAAATAACTGGTGGCAAAAACCAAAAAACACAGTTCCCACATGACCCCCAGATCTTTTTCTCTTGATGAGTGTATACAGATGAAAGAGAGTAGGTTAAAAATACAACTGCATAAAGAGTTTGAATAATAAAACAATGAAGTCTGAACATTACAGTTGAGCTAGTGGCATTCTCATCTTGCACAAGATACAAAGATCAAGATCAGTATGCAAAAGTGTGCTTCAGATTCTTCCCATAATGAAATTTTACCTTACTCTGATTATTAGTGCACATTACAGCAAATATGATTCACAACTATAAAAAAAGGTAAATTTTACCTTCCCTTCTCTAAATATACCAAGTTATTGCTGATTTTGAAGAACACTGATACTCTGCGTAACGGAGATGTGGACCCTAATGGATCACTTGGATTTGAGCTGGCAGCTCAGAAAAACAGCACTGTTTAAGCAAACATTTCAGTACAATGTAAACTGAAGTTCCAGGGACGTTAGAGAAGGCTTTCAGTTCTTTAAAGCTTAAATGCTGCTCTGGGTAAAGCCATTAAAACAAGTCATCAAATACGGCTTTACATTTAAAGTTCAGCCAAATAATTTTATCCCATCAGTAAACAAAATGCAGACACTCATCAAATGCAGTGTAACATCTGAAATGAAAATATCTCCATACTTTAAGCAGACTTACTGCAGGACTCTTCAAATGGTGTTTGCTGACATCATATATATATATATATATGTATACACACACACACACACATACACACATATATATGGATATCTTGCAAATGTCACAAAATACGACCTTCAAACACCTAAGTTGAGGCTGGGTCTAAAAAAGGATATTTCTCTGGCTAAAGTTTAGGAAAAAAATTAAGAATATTTTTTACCTGGTCTCATCTAAACATCTAATTCAGGATATGAAAGAGTGCCTCTATCATATTCTATCTGAATGAGAGTCTAAGATTCTTAATTTCATTATAGATGTATACATACAAGCAAGCAGATCCTGTACCTGGAGTCAGCAGGAACCTCTCTCTGAGTGTTTGCGCTTATCAGTCTTTCTGTGGGTATCCTGTGGTTATCTGGGGTAACGAAATGAGGGACTACAACTAAGTTTAGCCTATGTAGCCAGCTGATGGTCTCTCTTTTACCAAGTGCAGCAGTGAATAAAAAGTGAGAAATCTTGTGGGTTGTAGATATGCTTTTAAGATGTAGTTTCACAAGATGCTTGCATGGCATACAAAGGGAGCTGAGGTTATTTCTACAGTCCTGTCTTCCTCCAGTGCAGTTTGTCTCCATCTCTCCTGTGCTAGTACAGCTGTTTGTGGGTTTGTGGTTTACTGCCTCACTGAGATGAGCAAATTAGAAGCAGTGAACAGTGAGGGTTGGACTGGAGTTGTGAACTTCTTACGGCAGCTTTGTTGCCAATACTACAATTATCATCTAAAACTGCAGACTGTGTCTCTTCACAGAGGCTCAATAAAATTGATTGTGAGTTTTAAGTGAACTGCTATTACTACAATTAGTATTTGAATCTCATTTATAATTATCCGTATGGTTTTCCTTGTGGTTAATTTCCCCCAAGAATGATGCATTTAATTAACTTAGACATCCTTCAAGTAATTATCTTGCTTTTTAAAAGCAACAAACATCCACACTTACATGTGGATATCCCAAGTTCTTCAAGACCATGCCACTGTTCTGTTGTCATTTCATGCTCCCTTCTTGACAGCAGCCTCACAAACATTAGCTAACAGCAGCAAGAGCATATAAAAAGATAGGGTGTTTTATATACAAAAAGAATGTTTCAAGTATTTTTCCCCCATACACCTTATTTTTAAATTACTGCATTTCTTAAGTGGAAACATCTACTAAGAGGATAAGATCCAGAATAAAACTGAGGTAAAAAGACCCTTCAAAAGTCCTCTTATTTTGGATGACCTATAGGAACTGCTGGTAAGGATCAGCAGGAACACACTGTTGGTTAGAATAACTCATTCAAAGTTGTTCTTGAAGTGTCAGATGCTGACAATACCAGAGAGCAAACCGCTGAACTTGTTTGTATACAGCTCAAGGTAGAGAAATATAATGAAATTTAAAAAGCTTCTAATTGTTTATTGTTGAATAATGTGACTTTTAAAGATTATTACTTTTTGTAGTATTTGTTTCTGAAATCTAAGTTGCTCTTAGATATTAATGTTTCCCCAAGTAATAAGGCTTTCTAAACAAAGACTTGCTCAAAAAATCAATTTTATCACCAGAGTTAATTCCTGAATCCTTTATAAGTGGCTTAATTCCTAGTTAGACAATTTAAAAAGTGCCTTTCTCAAAACCATGCTGTACTGTCCAGCTCAGAGTGTTTCAGGAGCTTGTAAGAGTTTATTTACAGAGGAACAAATGAAGGTCAGTTTTAGTCTGATGAAGAAAGTAGCTGGATGTTCAGCTGATGCAACGTGAGCTCGAGATGTTCTGTTTATTGTCATCAGCCAGTATTTTGATAATTTTTCATTGCTGCTCCCAAAAATGCCTGGGTTATTTTAATAATACAATGAGAAGATCAAGAACTCAAGGAGTGTCCATGGAACAAACATGACTATGGAATATTCATGTTCACACAGTGAACAAAATTCCACGATTGTACTAAGAACGGAATCTGCAGCAGTATCTTGTGTTATTTACAAATAATATCAGTGAGAGGAGTGAGAGAGGAGAAAATGTATGAAAAATAGCTGAGAAGGAAGAGGGAGGAAAAGAAGGAAAGAGGGAAAGAGGGAAAGAAAGAAAGAAAGAAAGAAAGAAAGAAAGAAAGAAAAGAAAAGAAAGGAAAGAAAAGAAAGAAAGTAAAAGAAATAAAAGAAAGAAAGAAAGAAAGAAAGAAAGAAAGAAAGAAAGAAAGAAAGAAAGAAAGAAAGAAAGAAAGAAAGAAAAGAAAGAAAGAAAGAAAAAGAAAGAGAGGGAGAGAAAGATCCCTCAGGAAGGGGTACCAGCTGAAGCAAAGAGACTTCCTCTAAAGAGATTTAGTAAGAGCAACGATTATTGGTAATGCAACTCTTCCAAGGTGCCTCTTGTACTCAAAGGCAGACCTATAAAACATCAACAAGATCAACTTACAGGTTAATTCTTAATAGTAAGATTTTTGTGGAACTACACTTCTGTGAAAACAAACAAACAAACAAACAAACCCAAAAAACCACCACCTCTTATCTCAGGTCTTGTCAAATGGTTTCTGAGAGGTTTTAGATTGAGGATTGCAGCATCTCATGACTTTCAGAAGGAAAGCTGCCTCTGTAACTAGACAATGAAAAATTCACACTCTACAAAAGAGAGTTAAAAGTAGAAGAGGCCACCTAAAAGCATAGAACCAAGATTGTTTTGTAGTCTGTGGTTTCTAATATTGCGATACCTGTGGTTTTATGTTACTGGGTGCTATTAAGCTCAGAAGCAATTATGTCTGAAGAACAAGATTAAGAAAAGGTATTACAGTTGAACTTGAAAGAAAAAAAAAAAACCCGCTGTTTTAAGATGTGCAACAGTGTACAATTGTGCAGATGAAATTAGAGTTAATACTGCAGCTGGTTTGAAATCATAATTGACATTGTTTTCTATACTGCAAGGAAATAGAAAGAGAAGCTGTATTGAGTATAAAGAAAATAAGCATCCTTTATGAGACCATGGGATTACTTTTTAGTCTTTCCATGGCATTGTCAAATTTTATCCGCATAGTTTTAATGAAAGTTGATCCCAGTATAATACAATATACTGGCCCTCATGTCATTTTCTTTCAGGTAGCACTTCAGGTGTAGGTAAAATATAGAGGTCTAGCCAAAGGTGGACACTTTGGACATACTTGTTTTCAACACTTGTGGTGTGCTGATTGCTACATATCCATTGTTTTAAATCTTATTTATTTAATGGTTGGCTAATTGCAGACAGAGGTGGGCATTCAGGGAGACATATTTCTCTCAAATTTCAGACTGGATCTCTGTTGAGTTTTATAATCTTTTTCTGGCTAAACTTTACCAATCTGAAAGGAAAATGGTAATAATAAAATTTAACTTAATGTGTAGAACATTTTCACTCGCAGAGATGAAAATTGCTGCATCGGAGATAATGTTTTCTCTGCCTACCTTTTTTTGGTTTCTCTTCTGTGATATTCATCTCAAGTTTTGTTTTTAAGATAACTTACAGCAGATATATTAGCAATTTATTAGTTCATATTCAAATTGGGAATTAGTGGCATTCTAAAATATATTTGGAATATCTCTATTAGATTGATAATAGCGATAAGGCACAATATTCTACAACATTTTTCCTTCAGAAGCACAGAAATAAGAAAGTTTCTTTGTTCCTGCTGATGCAATATGATCCTAAAGTAAAATGGTTCTGAAAATAAAGTTTGTTTAAGGGCAAAGAATTGAAGGAATTTATGGAGCAACTATGTGGAGAGTTCAAATCTTCAAGTAGGTAGATGGGAATATAAAAGGGTCAGACTACTGCCCCTGTTGGGACCTTCCTTGTCTGCACCTGTGTTATATATGACCTGGCTCAGTCTGTTTTAGAGTCAGAGCTTAGAATACCTACAAATACTATGCCTTTGTATATAAATAATGTGATTATAGGTATTTTCTCTTTATACACTTTTCTCAGCTGCTGGAATCCTACATAATATTAATCTGTCTCTTCTGAGAGTGCAGTAGATAGAAGTTCTTGAAGGAATTTTTTTGTTTCTTTTGCACCTAAAATACATTTAAATTTGTCATTTTGCAAGCACTTTTTACTCGTTTAAACAAATTAAAATGTAATAAAACTAATCCCCAAATTTACAGAAATGCAGAATTCTCTTTCTGCTGCTATTAAGAAACTTCCTTCATATGGCATCTACAGATGCATCATTCATCTTTGGTCCAAGAACACTGCTTTCATTTTTGTATGACTTCCCCTTCTAGACATTGTAATTTTATTGTGCCAGTTAGCAGATTGCCCTTCTCCAGATTGAACAACCCCACCTCTCTCAGCCTGTCTCCAAATCAGAGATCCTCCAGTCTTTGAGCATTTGCATGGGCTCCTCTGGAACTTCTCCAGGGAAATTAACCTGGAACAGAATGCACTAGTTCATGTGGGTATCCCAAGAGTGGAGCAGTAGGGCAGAATCCACTCCCTTGCCCTGCTGGCTATGTTGCTTTGGAAGCAGCCCAGGATGGTTTTCTAGGTTGCAAATGCTCATTGTTGGGTCGTGTTGAACTTCTTGTCCACAAACATACTCAAGTCTTCCTCACCAGGGCTGCTCTCAATCCATTCTCCACTTAGCCTGTACTTGTGCCTGGGATTGCTCTGACCAAGGTGCAGGAATTGCACTTGGCCTTGTTGAACCTCAGGAGGTTTCAAAGACCCATTTTGCAAGCAACCCAGGGATCCTCTGGATTCCCATATGCAATGCATTAGCTATGATTTGCAACATTCTTTCCCAAATACTTTGTAATTTTCTGCTGGGACACGATTCATTTGATGGAGATATACATGATCACTGGTACTGTAAAGGCTTCCAGAAACACTTCTCCAATACTGTTTATAGTAAAACACATTTCCCCTGAAACATAAAAAGAGGAGATTTTGAAGCAATAGGACTTTTCATATGTTATGGCATCATGGGCTAGGCAATGCACAATTTCCATGCAATTTAAGTTTTCCTTTCTAGCTGTTTCAGAAATGGGGAGGATTTTTTTTTTTTTTTTTTTTTTTTCCCCTAGAAGGTAATTTTAATAATTGAAGTCAATGAACCTCAACAGATTATTGTCTACCCTTTACTTTCTGCCCTATAGCCTGTTGCCTCCTAGCTGACTTTAAATATTTCCTTATAACAACTCACTGCTCCTGAGTGATATATATACTTTCAATTGCTGTCCTGATGCATATGAAAAACTGCTCTTGGCTCTGGTCTGGCAAACTCAGTACCACCTTTTTTTGTTTTTTCATTGAGATATGAATAAAAATTGCTAGTATATATCATAAAATATATGAGGTGAACCAACTGATAAGATAGGAGAATAGCTTTCATAAATTCCAGTGCTCATCTAGTTGTGTATGGATTTCAGAATTATTTTAAATGTATCAGTCAATGGCCTTGGGGGGAAAAAAAAAGTGAAATTGCTCTAGAAATGTGATCTTACTTTCTTTATTGTCTTAATTATAATCAATTATCTACTATACACAGTGCATGTCAACTTAGGTGCACGAGAGGCTGAGTATTAAGAGTGTATTAATTTGATATGACACTGAGACACAATAGTAGCAGCAATTTAGAGGTGAATATTTCTGGGACTAATTCATTCAAGAATTACATTTCATTTCTGTGATAGACAAGAGGAAGCACTTCTTACAGATTTTGCTATACTGCAACTTGTTTCTTGGTGAATCTAATGATCTCGAGTAAATACATGTGAAGTATCATTTGTACCATAAAAATCCAACAGTCAGTGAAAGAACTTCAACTGAATATAGAAAAAAAGAAATAAGTGGGAAATGGGAGAATATCTTCTCTGACTTTCAAGTATCACTGAGATATGGAGAAAACAATACTCAATCCTTTAAAAAGGCTTTTACAGTGCTGACAAAACTACTATCTAGGCAAACGTATTTCTAGTGTAATCATTCTGGTTTCAGGGGTGTGCCTATCAACTGCTGGTCCTGCAAAAAGATATTGATGACCATCTAGAGGTCTTAGAGTTGCTCTGGATGCTAAAGTAAAACTCTACAGAACTAGATTTGAGCAAGCCATGCAACCATGAGTACATTTCCATCTGCTTCAATGGATTTTTGGATCAGGAACATAAAATAACTGCCAACACAGCTTATTGCTTTGCATTTCAGAGCTATTACTTGTTGACTGGGGTAACTCAAAGAGTGAAATTGGACTGCATTGTGCACTTCAGTACTCATTTTCAATTTTTTTATTTTTTTTTTTAAAGGAAAATGGGTACAGAAAGTGTGTCATTAACATCTGAAAGCTAAGCAGTGTGCTATAAAAATGCTTGCAAAGGATGTATTGGCATTTAACCTCCTAGTTTCATCAAGTCTTAACTCTTACACAGGAAAAGTTAATTACATGGTGCTTTAAGTCTCCTTAAAAGGTCAATTTGCTAGTACTATACTGTGTAGCTGCAGAGGTTGGAAAGGTAGCATTTTGAATAGGAACATGCTTTTAATAGTTGATTGGGGCAAATCATAAGAGGTTCATAGTGCATGCTTGGTAATGAGATTCAATTATTTCCAACGAGCATTTTAAGCCCCCTTAGAGATACGACTTTTGCTTACTGTAAGCAAAACTAATCTTTGAAAGTATAAAAATGACACTCACCTTTTTATTTTGTTGACTTAGAAAAAGGTCAGATCTAATAAAGATCGCTCTTCTTGACAAATAACACTTAATGTTTCCTTACCTTCAGCTTATATTATGTTGTAAAATCAGATTATGGATATGATAGCCTAGTGGTAGTTGACCAATAAAAAATGGGTCCAGTACAACTACAGAATGTATACAGAAGAGTCTTAATTAAAATATTAAGTAACATATGTGGGTGTTGGATTTTTTTGTTTCCTGTTACAGCAAGTACAGCAAATTTACTAATACATGAAAAATGGGGGAGGGAGGGTTATCCTCAGGACTGTTAAGTCATGTAATAAAGCTAATAGGAAAAATGTATTTCCATTGGAGTATATTCCCTGTAATTGTAGACCATCATAAGAAATATGCCTACCTGAATTCAACTCACAGCATTAGGTGAGAAATACCCAAGCAAATAAATACAACAAAATATATACAAAGACTCCTTGGTTAATGCAAGAGAGGAAGACAATGAGATGCTTGGGGTACTTGTGTTCAATTCTCCATTCTGCCATCACCTTCTATTCCAAATTTAAGTCACTTTCACTTGGATCCGCAGAAGAGCTTTGATGTAGGTTTAGTTCACACTGTAAAGTATGCTGATACAAATGTACATATACGCCCTAAAAAGTGAAAGTCCAAAATTCCCAAGTTTATGTTAACAACTAGTACCCAGACTAAACTGATTGAGGAAAAAAAGCTGTGCATGTAAAGTCAACATGAAAGGTATTTCTGGGAGCGAGTAAATTAAGATTATGGCTAGATTATTTCTTTCTGTGATGTTAAAACCAGGTGGTAGCTAAAGCACTTGTGCTCACATGTACTCCTGGGCAAATCTTCCATGAGATTTTCATCTTAAAATAGTTCACTCTCTACTCTCTGGTGAGTAAAACAAAACAAAACAAAAACAAACAAACAAACAAACAAAAACCAACACACACAATAAACAGAAATGCCTGAAAACCCACTCCAAAGTTCATCTAAGCTAAAATATTAATACAGATTTATTGAATGTTATATCATTGTAAAATTGTGAATTGAAGCTATGGATGTATAAATAGGAATGTCAAAGAGTCAAATTTAATTATTCTGCATTTGTTTAATGGGATATCTTTATAAATGAACAGAAATATGTTTAAGAATAAAAATTTATGGCTGTCAGAAAAGTCTAAAATAATTATTCTGCTTAAGCTGACACTTGGATATTGTGTCAAAGTTTGGAGATACACACCTTATTACACATGTAGACGAATAATAGAGAAGGCAGAGGAAACCACCAATGTTCAACAAATCAGACAACATGAGCTAAAGGTAAACACTTGAGTGAGTTTAATTTCTCTTTTTTTCCTGGAAAGTGGAGCAAAACTCCAGGGGGTCCAAGCCCAGACAAACAGACCCCTTTGAGTTTCCTCAGGACTGAGCCCTAATGGCAACTTGGTAGAGAGAGGAACCCTCAATTCAGTTGTCCAAAAAAACGATTTTAATAATGCAAAAATAACAAAAAATAGGGTGCCCAATGTATTGGAGGGAACTGGACCAAGGCAGTAACAAGGGGCAAAAGGTGGGGTCTAGGGTCAGGCAGAGGCACTTATGCACCCCGGCGTGGGTGGGGAGTTAAGGTGGGGTCTGAGGGAAGCGTCCAATAAGGGAGAATAATTAAGAATATTAAAATTCCTGCACCAAAATTAACCTAAGATAATACAAAGAACAAGGAGCCTTCTAGTAATGATTTGCATGCCTGAACTGAAGGAACATGTGAGTAAGCATCTTGCTTACTACACTTTGAATGGGATTTCCCAGGGCATTATTCCAGGGTTTTCTTTTTCCCCAGGGAAACCACCTCTACAGTGGAGTAAGATTTCTGTTGTAGAGAGCAATTTATTGTTTTCCATGTTCCAAAGGAGAAAAAGAGGAAGAAAAAACTGTTGGCTTTTTTAACAAGAATTGGAATGATAAAAGAATACATTAAACTAGTAGCCAGTATCATAACATTGAAGAACTTTCTCCATTGGAGATTTTTAAGAGTAGAGATGACATCAAATATTCAAGGAGGTGCAGGATTAGCTGTCCTGTACATTATCTTGTCCTATGATGCTAGGTAACTAAATGCAATTTAGCTGGGAATTAATGGGCTCTTAAATAATCCTTCAGAAGGTGTAAGAAGTTGTGAGGAATACTGAGATTTGGATCGATAATACAGTGGAGTCATGAAATCAATGGCAACAGCAGAGCCCACAAGCCTGAAAATCAAACTTTACATGTCTAAAGCTGCAACTCAAAGAAGTTACTTACTCAGGAGTAAGTGAATTTTCCAAGTAGAAGGACAGAGAAATTTGAGATTGAAAAGAGAAACTGAATCTGTATTCCACCTCCAACTTTGATTTTTCCTTCATTCCTATGACATAGTTAATCCATATCTGAACAGTATGCCCCAAAAACTCAAGCACCAGCACTTTTCAAAATGGCTCTCAGCCTCAGAGTTGCTGTTTAAGTCACTGCTACTTCAGTCCCCAGTCACATATCAGCCATGTTCTGATCTCATATCTCCCTTTGGATTATATTTATATCATTATTACTGGTACAATGTATTAATTTTAGTCAAGTCAACCAGTGAAATCTATTTAGATTTTTCCATATGCTTAGAAAATTTAGTAAAACTCTGTTTTAAGTCAGTGTAGGAGTTTTAGTTCCTTCTGATTGTGTCCTGCTAGTGCTTTTTTTCTCCTCTGTTTTTCACTAAGGTAGTTGCTTCCACAAATGCAGTTTGATGAAAGTGCTTTTAGCACATACAGTTCAGTTATGAGTTGTCCATGCTGTTCCTGTTAACTAAACAGATGAAATATTTTATGGGTTTCTAAAACGAGAAAAATTTACTTTCTCAAGGCTTCTTCATTTTCAGCTTAAGCCTAAATTTGCTAAAATGACAGGACAGAATTCCTGCTTCCAGGCCACTTAACAAAAGTGTCTTCAAGTGTAAACCAATGTTTTCCAAAGCCTATAGTGAGCAGAAGTGTGAAAAGCAGCTCAGAGTGCTAAGAGATGCATGACCTGTGGGCACCCTTGAAAATTAGTTGGTTTAAACACCTGAAGCATGAAACACCATCTGCACAGGTCATGGTCAACCTCAAATGGAAAAAATTAAAGAAAAAGACATTTGCTGTTACTCGGGGAAGCACAGTGTAAATAGAATACAGATTCCTCTACTTTTATCTGCTCCCGTCCTCTTCTGCATATTTGTTGAATGTTTTTTGCCTACTGAGATGATAATTTAGCCCATTAATATTGGTTCCTCCATGGCAAGAGCACTGTGATGTCTGGCTGCTGCCCTACCTGTGGCAAGGGTCAGTTTGAAGTACATATCATGTCTGGGGGCTCCATTCAGATTTCTGTGCATAAAACAATTGCTGTGAGCAGGAGAGACAGGGATATATCTCCATTCAATCCCCCTGCCAGGTGAAGAGCAGTAAGTCTAAACACAGCTTAGTATCTGATCCCTTGTCTGGTCAGTACAGAAATGTTCTAGGCAATGGAAAAATCTGATTGTGGACATAGTCATGGTTCTGAAGTGCAAGGTATACACAAACACGCTTCTAGCAAGCAATTACATACACCACCTGTATTATTGACAGAATTAACCTTTCTATTTTAAGAACATATAATTCCCTTTTTATTTATTTATTTATTCCCATCTCAGTTTATGGAAAAATAATTATAAAGAGCATCTGTTCACAGGTTTAAGGGACTGATACTTCTTTTAAAGAATATAATAGAAATCAAAAATTTTACATTCTAATGTAAAACAGGTTTATTGCATCAGACCATAGTTCATGTATTTATAGAGTACTGTCTCTAGCAGAGGACTAAAAGAAGTGACTAAACATAATAACAGGGCAATCAAAACAACTACTCTTTCTCCAATAAATCCTGCCAGTCACTTGAGTTCTGTATCATACAGAATTCTGGTGCATGAAGAAGAAAGGAATTTTTTGCTTTTAGCAGCTCTTGTGTCCTTTTAGTTTTTTTATTTTTTCCCAATAATGTTTAAAACTGCTCTTTGAATTGTTAGAAGTGTTTAAAGTCCACAAAGTTCTGCAGCAACAGACTCCCATCTTTAACTCCAGCTGTGTGGAAAAGCTTTTCAGTATTTTTCTGCTACATTTTCCATTCTAGTAAATTAATTTTATGTACCTTGGGGGTGGAGGCTGGGGTGGAAGTGAATGATTACTGCTTTTTCACTTATTTTTGTGTTCCTTTTATTTCATATACTACTATCACATTCACCTCCAGTCTTCCTTTTTTTTTCAGACCAGAGGCTTCTGGTCTCATTTTGTAGCTTTGATCATCTTAGTCACCTTCTCTGATTATTTTCTTTTTCTAACATAAATTCCTGGAGAGAAAAGAGCACAAAGAAAGATGATATTCATGTTGTTGAGGTTACAGAGTGACATGATGATTTCTGTCATGTTGCCTATACTTTGCTAATACTGATGTTTGATTTGTTTAGCTTTGAAATTACTTTTCATGGAAAAATGGACAGTAATTTTAAGACCTGTTCCCCAAATGATAGTGACTAATTGCCACTCTATATTTTGTTTGCAAAGTTAGGATTTTTTATTTCATAGTCCTTTTTGTAAACAGTTATATTAAGTTTCATCTGCCATTATATTTTCAAATCTTTTAAGGTGAAATTCAACTGGTGACACCTGAGCTCCTTGACTTTGGCTCCCTTTGTAAGCAATGGAGACAGATATTTTTAAGTGATGATTTATCCCATTACTTCATTGCAATGAGATGTTACTACATTAAAGTACCAATTTCCTTTTGCAAACTGTAAAAGTGGAGCAAATATCTCCCTGCATTGCAGATGCCCAAATTTGGTCGGATGAATGGCACCCTCAGTATTATGAGTTTCTCTGTGGTTCCTCTCAGACAATTTTTTCAGTTTTATCACTCTAAATGGCTTGGTTTGACCAACAGGCTTTATTATTTCCTTATTAACTGATTCCCAAGGTAATTTATGAAGATGTCAACTAGTATAAGTTAAGAGGAAAAATCTCTAACATTCCAGCAGTTTCTGCTCTCTGCAGGACTTTAGTAGTAATCTTCCTTATATTCTCAAAACTGATAATCTATTCCTAAACTTTGCTTTCCATATTTTCACCTATTTACATTAATTTGCAAAGTAAATTTCTTCCTGTCCTACAGAAGCTTAGTTTCTATAGTTATCAATAATTGGAGATTTATCAAAAACCTTCAGCTACCCAAGAAGATAATCAATAGTAACTGACCCCATTTCTAGCAACAAGCTTTTTGGTACCTTCAGAGAACTGCAAGTAGATTGTAATACATGACTGCCTTTGGAATTCTTGTTCCTCTTACCCAATATTGTTTGTATTTTATAGGTATCCATTAGTTCTGCTCAGAATGATGCTTTCAGCCAATCTATGCTTCTTTAATATCTTTATAGCATACAAGTTCTATAGGCTAGCTGGTGTGTTTATTTAAAAATTCTTCCACAACCAAATAAGCTAACTAGTTTTCATGCCATTAGCAAGTTTTCAGTGCTGGTTTGATCTGCCTTATACATTTTTCCTGCCTATATTTGTGTCCTCGGTAAACATGAGTATAGCTTTTTTAAGGACTGCCATATTTTGAATAGCTTCCTTTGTCCTCCTCTCCCATCTTAATGCCTTTTTTCTTTTTCTTTTTCTTTTTCTTTTTCTTTTTCTTTTTCTTTTTCTTTTTCTTTTTCTTTTTCTTTTTCTTTTTCTTTTTCTTTTTCTTTTTCTTTTTCTTTTCTGATTTTTCTGTAATGTTTTTTGTTTGCCATAAAACTTTCTGACTGACATACACTTGCTTAGAGTGCCTACAATGATGTCTTTAATCTCTACACTACCTGCAAATGTTTAAGTATTTTAGCTCTAAGTTCCTTTGTAACAAGCTTATCTACTAGCCAACCTTTTTGAAGTTCAGAACTCTTCAGAATATTTTAGTTCTTCATTCACTTATGAGGATTGTCAACTCTAAACATCTTGTGCATAATCTAACGCACATGTTCTTTAATAATAAAATTTAAAATCAGCTCTTTTCTTCTATCCTGCATCAAGTGCTGCTTTTTCCCTTTGATATGATTGACTACCTGAAACAAGAGGAATGTACTTATAGTACGCAAGAATTTCACCATCAGACTGTGATGTGACATTTATATAGGTACTAAAGACTACTGAAGTCTCTTATTTTTACTGTTGCTCCTGTCCCCACAACAGAAGAACCACATAACTCCTACCCACACTAACATTTCTTAGTCTATTGCTATTTTACCAGAACCTTTTTCATCCTATTAATAAAGTATTTTTGTAGTTTCCTAGGATTTTGGTCCCTGTATACAGTATCTCGACCTCTTGTAGGCAAGATTAGAGACCATAAGGGAAAGGAAGAGAAAGAATTGAGTGTGTGGAAAATATTTTGGAAGTTCAGACAATCTCTGCATATTGTGTAGGTGATTATTCCAAGGTCACCTGATGAAACTCATTAGAGAACTAGTGGGGAGAATTAGTGGCCACTGAAAGATGAACCAAGCAGTGTGATGTTGCAAGGACATTTACTGGCAAAAGGCGCAGATTTTTATACTGTTTTAGCTCCTGCATAACAAATTGCAATTGTTCTGTCTACGTGTAATTTAGCATTTAGCAGACCACAATGTATTTTTTTTTCTTTTGTACAATTACCTATCACAGCAGGCTGTTCTGGTTTTTGGGAGTTTCTGCAGTTTCTGCAGTTCCTTCTTTATGTATCTTTCTCAGTTTCTGCAGTTCTTTCTCACAATTTTTTTCTCACAGCCCCTGCTGTACAAACTTCAGCAATTCAAGTGTACTGTTCATGTAGTTTAACTCATTCTGCTCTGCAACACAGAATGAGTGTGGGCTTTTTTTTAAATCTTGTTAGTGTGGTTTCATTTATTAATTTTAAACCAGCTAATCGTTGCAAATTAAAATGAGTAATAAATATTTACTAGAGATCAATTACTGGATACAGAGGGGTCTGATGTCCATCTAAGTGATAATTGGTGACTGACCGGAAAGTGGCCACAGTCATTTCTTGCACAGGGAGCATATTAGCCACATAACATGGCACCATGCCTCTGGTGCTCTTTTTGAAAAAGTGGTTTTTCCTTCTTCAATTACTAAGTCCTCACACCTTTCAGCACTAAAAATAGGTACTTGTCCGAAAATATAATTAATTGTGCTATCACACAGTAGGAGATGTAAATTATCCTTTAAATTATAGACAAAACACCAAATATACTATGGCTCTGGGTTACTTATCACTGTTATTTTGGGCAACTCACCAGGGTTCATAATTTTTTACAGCTGTCAGATACAATTGTCCTACTTCTGCTAATTGTCCCTCTTTGAATTTTCAGCACCTGAGCAGGGTTTTGCCTAAACCACCACATTCTTTAGGAAAATGATGTATTGCAAAAGGCAAAGCATTGTTGCACCTGAATTTGTCATCCAAAGCTGAGCAGACAACTTATTTATAATGGCACTCTGTCATCCTTCAAGCCTCAGTGGAACCCTTAGCAAGTGGATAGCTATTTTAGGAGTAATGTCTCATGTTTCCAGTCTGTGTAAATCTGAATCTTACTTCTAGCTGCATGCAAAGCATTTTCATAATGCCCTACTTTGATTAGACAAAACTTATGTATTAAACTAAGCTATTTACTCTACATTGATGGTAAGAGGTAGATGAGCAAATCTAGTTCAGGTAATAAAAAATCATATGTTTCAAAAAAAGACTATTGTTTTCTCAGTTTAGAACAGGTAGGAACACCTGCCTGCCTACAGCTACTGACTGGACCACAGTGCACACGTTCAGTTACGGTCTGGTGTCCTCACACTTCTGTACTTTGGCAGATGGACAGCTCTCAGGATGTCTTTTGTGGCTACTGGCCAGTGAAAAACATTGAAATGCTTTTGCAGTTTGTCTATCTGCTGTGTTACTTGTAGAATTTGAGTTGAATTAATGCAGCATCTCTTCCAAGAAGAGACATGATGGCAGCAAAGCAAAAAAAATGTCATTAGCATTACCCTTGTACTTCTCCCTGTGCTGAAATTAAGGCTCAGGATTGTTTCTTTAGAGTAGACCCTTGTTCCTTTCATCAGGGACACAGCCTCAATCCTCTAAAATCGATGCATCTTCCACTGTCCCCAGATGTATTTTGTATCAAGCCATTGAACCCAGACTGATTTTTCATATATTCTTTTATTCTGCAAAGGAAACAAAGGTTCCCCTCCGTGCTCTCAAATTCATGCCAGGCAAACATCTGTTTTGTTAACTACAATTAACAATTAATATTTCAGAGTGGGCTAAAGACCAAATATGTTAAGGAGGTCTTCCTGGACCATTTTGTAATGCATTCAATTTTTGATGCTTTAACAACTCTAATACCAAGCATACCTTCATTTTCAGGTGGCTCAGTTGACTACTTTTTCACCAAACTCTCTGCAAAATCAGAGAAACTTTAGGAATACACTTTACTTTAAAAGCTTTACCATCCGACTGTCACTTATGCAGAATACATAATTTTAACAAATTAGGGGAATAAAAGCTAATTACATTTTAATTTGCTAATCCTTGTTTAGTTAAACCAATGAAATATGCAAATTACCTAATGACACCTAAATTGCTTCCTTCAAAGGATAAATAAATGCCCGTTAGAATTTTCAAATATTATTTAAAGAATCTATTGATTGACAGATAAGTTGTCTCTGGTGCAATATCAATGGTATAAAAGTGAATGCATGTGCCTGGACATAAATGTCCAAAGTTTCACAGAAACTTTAGGAATTCAGATCATTTACAGAAAAAAAAATAAATGCAACTCAAGTGGGGAGTCTAATGGATTGAAAATCTTGTGACAGATGACTGCCTTATAAGATTTGCTTACATTTTTTCTTGTTTTCCACCAAGCAATGCTATGGAAACATGATTATAAATCTGTGCCCAGGCCTGCCCTTTAAAGGAACTGCTCTGAAGTGAATAAGAATCATGGGTATGACCTTTCAAAGATAGAATATGGTCAATTAGGGAGAGATTTTCTAATGTTCCTGTGAGTAGGAGCAACTGTGCAGAGCTGGAGTCTGGAGATGAAAAAATTATAGCTCTAGCTAATCTTCCATAGAACATGGATGCTGTTAGAGGAATGGCTATAAGGATTAATTAAATCTAGGGGCAGAGCAAATAAGTTTATTTTTCCTTATTGTTTAACAAACAATAACATTTAATTTAGAAGACTGAACACACTGAAGCAGGATGCACCAAGTGTAGCTGGTACTCAAGGCATCACGAGTGGGAAAACAGAATCATTACTGGAGTTTTCTGGTTAGGGACTGAGCAAGCCCTGGCTGGAATGATTTGCTTTGGATCTTGATTTAGATTTGTAAGTACAGTGTGCAAATTAAGTTCAGTGGCATTGGTCCATATGAAATAAAATTAAATTAAATTAAACAAATTAGAACAATACACTGTTTTGTTCTCACTGAGTGCTATCTTACTCATTGCAATGGGTCCACTGTAAGTTTATTAGACTGAATCAAAACCACTGCATATTGTATGTTACATATCCTTTTCTCTACAAAAAAATTTCCGAACCTCCCAACATGTATAAAACCAGTATTTAACTTCTGGCAAGCTGTTTTTGATTATTGTATTTAAATAACAAGATAAATATAAAACAAAAGAGTAAATTTGTGGTTTTTTGATTGTATGAAACTCACAACTCAAACAAGGCAAAAGCCAATTATTGGAATGCTGCCCCCAAGAAATACAGAAAAAAATTTAAATTGTCTTATGAACATTGTAAGAGTATGATACTAAAACCCTGAGACAATGCTAATTTAAGATACAGCTGTCTTTCAGAAAGTCTATAAAATAATATCTAGATATATAAATATGTTTTATGGGATGAACAGGTTAAAAAATACTAGACAATGTGATTATTCTGGTTTCAAAACCTATTTTCAAAACTGCTGAATGGGGACTGTGACTTCTGTGGAAACTCCTGGGTGCTTGGCATTTTATAAAGCAAATCACTGTGAAGACTTGAACAGTTAAACCTGTGGGAGTTACATTTTATTGACAGTGGTGAAAATATGAGCATGTATCACCTCTAATCATATTATCAGCAACATGCTTTGCAGTAAAAATTGCTCTGATTCTCTTCTAAAAAAAGCTAGTCACTGTGGCAAACTGTGCATGGAAATTAGGTACCCGTAACATAATTTTCTGTTCTCTAAGGAGTTTAGAGTAGACCACATTGTGGGACTTCATCTCAAGCAAAAAGCCAGAGAGTAGGAAAGGAAACGTAATATTTCATAAACCAAATCAAATAACAATAAACAATTGCTACTTACAAAATTATATCTGATGCAATTTTTTTTTTTCATTCTACTGAGTTTTTGCTGCCATTGACATGTATTTTCCACACCTACAGTCATCAGCTTGGCTGCTGCCACATCTGTAGACTAAGCCCATTGTCAACTCCCCAGTGCAATGCACAACTCTGCACTTTGGCTTTGCCTGGACAGAAAATATTCTTCCGTACCACTGGATCCATTAAAAATTTATTGTTACAGACAGTTTCCAGCGCATTGCCTCATTTATACTAGCACTAGAGGTATAGTCTAACACTAAAGGTATCAGATTCGTGTACCTTTATCTGAGTCTGATAAATCTGAAAGGTATCAGATATCTTTAGTCTAAAACTAAAGGTATCAGATTCAAGTCAGTGTTGATGGGATTCTTATATACAAATATCTGCTTTAGTGCTTTTAGGGCATAAAGGCAGGCAAAAACTCATTCTACATTCACTAAGGATCTGACTTAACCTAAGATATGTTCTGGTGAAGCTTTCAAGTGTTGCAAAGAATCTGGCAGGGAAGTAGGGCAGAAAGCAGCTCAAGATAAAAGGTTGTGACTGGAAAATCACCTCTGGATGTAGGCATGGACTTGGATGCAATTTTAGCAGAATATCATTGAACTTAATTTGGACAATCCAAAATTAAAGGTGTAAATTTGTATGCTGGATCTGTGGGGAAAAAAGTTATAGTTTATGGAGATACATACATGTAGTTTTTCAAAATTCACACTTCTTGTTTAACTTTGAAGTAAAATGGTGTTGATTCATCTTACCAACTTACAGGCACTTGTTTGGAAGAAGAGATTATTCTCTTCAAGTGACAAATAAAGAAAGAGACAGATATCTTCAGAGAAAACTTCAGCCCCTGTAGGATCCTACCTGGGACTGGGTTTGCCTGTCTTTGCCTTTTGCTGCATTAAGGACATCACTATTTCTTGTGAGATGAATCTGGGCAAAGCCCAGAGTCAAGAGAGTCTCTCAACTCTGCTGAGTCAAGAGAGATGATGCTTCTTCACCAGATCTCTGTAAATAAATAGCAATGATAGAAACCAAGTTTCTTCCTAGAGATTTCTGAAGATGGTCAGAAAAACATCCTATATGACATTGTCACTAATCATTGACTGGGTATTTTTAAATTTCCCTGTTTTGCCACAGCTTGCTCACAAAGTTTTGTTTATAGAATCATGTTGGCATTTCAGAAGGAAACTCCATAGTCTTGTACTTCTGTATAGACTCAAATGTTTACATACATATCCCCTTAGTCATATCTTAGTCATATTTGTCTACACAGGGTGTTATTTAAAAACAAAAATAAAATCATTGATCTACCCAGAACACTGTTAATATTAGTATTTTAAAATATGAAAACATAGTATCTTCAGTGCTAAGAAGCAAAACATAACTTTTTTACTACATAGATGACAGATTCTTAGAAGGCATAAAGCTTGCTATGCCTCTGTAGATCTAGGCTGACTTGTGTCAGCTAATACGTGACCTGGCATTGATGTTTCTTTCAGTCCATTAACCATCTCACTATTTGCATTAGTAACATTGACAGTTGCAACATTATAAAAAAAGTTTCCCCACACCTTAATATGACCTTTCATTTTGATTTCAGATGCACTGATCCAGATCTTAAAATAAGACAGATTTTACTTTTTTTATAATTCATTCTTGAAATGAACACATTGTTTGGTATCCTCATATGCAATGATACGACAAGGGGTAGTGGTTTTATAGTGACAAAGGGCATGCTTAGATTAGATAATAAAGAGCAATTCTCTATTCTGTGGCTGGTGAGGCACTGGAATATGTTGTCCAGGAAAGATGTGGATGCCCCATACCTGGAAGTGTTCAAGGTCGTAATGCATGAGGTTTTAAACAAACTGGTCTAGTGGAAGATGTCCCCACTTATGGCAGGTGGGTGGAACAAGATGAGGTTTAAGATGATGCCTTCCAACACAAATCGTTCTATGATTATATGATCTGCAAACTTTCACCAAGTACTGAGGGCTGACTGCTTCTGATAGACTGCAGCTCATTTCCTGATGTCTTTTTCTTGCAAATAATCACTATGGAGGAGGACCATATATAATATATTATACAACATTGATCAGTGTAGCTCCATTTTTGGTGGTGATCATACATGCAGATCTTCTGAAGAAACATCTTTAACTCTTCATACAGACAATGCACATTTTCATTGGTTTAGAGTGTTTACAGCTGCAGTTTCTTACTGACCATCATATTTAACAATCCAAATAACTTCCCAAGTAAACCTTCCAGCTTATTGGCATGAATAATGAATGTGCCAGCAGTGTTGATTTTAAAATGCGTGTCAACACTTTAACATCTGAACATCTATGTAAATGCAAGCTTTTAGCAGAATTTGAATTTAACAAATTACAGTTTGTGACTCTAATTTATGAGACCTATGTAAATACCTAAGATTTTTATAACTGCTCCCGCTTAAATTAATCATAAATTTCTAATTATGCCTTTTTCAGCTGCAGGATATGCAAATTTAGTTGCATAAAGAAAGGAAGCATTCAAGAATAGATTGATTTTACAAACATTGTGCAGTATAATTTCTAAACAAGAGAGTGCAGCCTTTTAACCTGCTACAGACATAACTTGTCCACATCTGTTTTGTTTGTACTAAAATACAACAGGAAAAAAAAAAAAAGTATTAACTATATGCTTACACAGAGAATAATTTATATCCTTATCACTGACTGTACACAGTGCACATCTGTACATAATTGTAAAGCAAACACAAGGCAGAAATTTAAAAAATATTCTAAAGGATGGGCTAGTTTGTCATACTGCAGCTCCAACACATCAGGTGAGGAGGGAGTCTGACAAGCACCTTACTCACATCAGAAATATTTGTTACAGTTGTGTTTCTGCACCCAAGCGGACTCTGCTCTGCAGGTAAGCAGATCCAGGAAAGATTTGTTTTGCCAACAGTAGCAGTGGGAGTTGGGAATTGAAACCCTGATGTATTTACAGTGCTTCCACTTGAGTATTCATTCTCTTTTTTCAGGACAGTGTTGGATTTAATGCCTAATTGCATTTTTCCTTTTAAATTAATCTATCTAGAAATTTATTCATTTTTATTTTCATGTTGCTGGTCAGAAATATAATGTTTTGCACCTCATGGAAGAAATTTGATTTTTTTCTAGAACTGTAAAATACCTAAAAGTCAAGCTTCCTTATTTATTTATTTATTTATTTATTTATTTATTTGACCAGTTTTGTGGTTCTTCCATGTATACTTATACTTACGTTTCCTTCCACTCAGCCCTTCTCAGACTTCATCTCCAGTACCTCCCTTGCTTTTGGGCCCTATAGATTAAGGTAGACCTTGGGGATAGTCCAGAAAAGGCCAAAAAAAGGCCCCCAAACTGGCCAGAATGTGGAAGGAGAGGCTGAGGTCTGGGTTGTTCAGGCTGGAGAAGAGAAGGAGAAATGGAACCATTTTGCTGTCTACAGCTTCCTACTGGGAGTATGTACAGATTAAGAGACAGGCTCATCTCAGAGGTGAACAAGGAAAGCAACAGGGGAGAACCTGCATATATTGCAGTAATAGAGAATATAATCTGCTGTAATGAAAAAAAGAAAGTTACCAGCTCAATGCAACCAAAACCCATGGTCTAACTACAGTTAGATCCAATTTAGAAGTTAAATTTTTTAAAAATTTATTTTAGTATCCTAATTTGTAAAATTAAATTTTAATTTTTATGTTCAATTTTCATTTCACTATTTTAACTTTTTTAATTAAAATAATATATGTTTCTAAATCCAAGTTTGGGTGGTTGTTTTTTTGTTTTTTTTTAATCAAGTTTTGTGCACAACATCCACAACATATCGAGGAAAAGTCCTTATCAGATCTAGGTTTCAGCAGGTGGTAACTGCCTGGAGTAATTTGGCCTGATCTTGGGTAAAAATTTTGTAGCTAATTGCAACAGAGCTGATAATTGAGAGTCAGATAGATGATGGGTTCCTAATTTGCTACAGAGCTGCAGAGATTAGTGAAATACTTTGCTGAAGTACATTAAGAAAAACTGAACTTGGGACTATATTAACAATGTCAGACATAGAGAAGTTTTATTTATTCACTTCTTGAAACAAAAGGACCCATCAGATATATCAGAAAGAAAAAACATACCCAAAATCATGTTTCTGTGTGATTCTTAAGTAGGCCAAGACAAAAAACCCATTTATGAAGTGCAGCTTGACCAAATTTATGATACTGATCACTGCTTTTAGTCTTGTCTCAGCCACAGTAAGGGCTGGGTTTAATGACATGAAGCTTTATGCTTATGGCAGAGATTTGTTGTCCAAAGGCCCCTGTTGAGCACGTTACAGCTGCCCTGTTTTGCATCACCCCAAGACCTAGGGGAATTGCAATCTGATGGCATAAAACCTGTCCGAAATTTCCTTTGCTTTGCACTGTTTTTTGATGTGAAGATCTTCTGCCACCTTTCAAGCTCTTAATAACACCCTCTGGGTTTGCTCCTCTATGGACTGAGTCAGAATTCAGGTTCTTTGCAAAATTAGGTGTTAGGTACTGGGGCTTTACTAAGGAAACACTGAGGATGTTTCCCTTTTTTCTCCCCCTCTTTCCTCTGTCAAAGATTTGCTGTGCTTTAGTTTGTAATCGTTGGAATTGTAAGCAAGTGTTAAGTGCTGCACAGTTCATTGCTCATTTTATGCTTCATAAAATATTTAGATCCTTCTGATGCGATGTAGCCATGAGTCATCAGGCTGTTACTTTGACACATCTCACCACCTTGAGAGCTTCCATCCTCCAATAGCTTAGTGGCAAAGAGGGTTGCTGGAATATATTTTTTAAATGCAGAAGACTTTGAGAAATAAGATAAATTACTGCTCCTGAATATAACTGTTTTCTCCTCTTCAGTCCTCTCACTATACCTCCATATAGAGCAGATAGTTCCTCTGAGGATGGAAATTTCCCAAAGCCACTGAGTTAATTTCATTTGAAGTGCTAGCTTGAGAAAGCTGGAATGAAAAATGTGGCATTTTGGATCTGTAGTGGAAGGTTAGTGCACAGTGCCTCTCTAAACTTTTTTTGTTCCTTGGACTATATCGCGAGCACATAGATACACATCATTCTTCCTGGCAAATGTTTTGAGGTGCATGCCTTGAAGATGTTGTGGAATACCTTTTACTAGGAATATGCACATGCAAATATTGATTTTTAAATTATTTCTTCTCCACTGAATTTTGCACATCTTAAAAACACCAAACCTTCTAGGTCATTTGTTGCTATCTTTACAAAAATGTTTTACATCTATGTTGAGATGTGTTTCAACAGGCAGCAACACGTGAACATTAAGTGTATTTATATAACCTCTGCTTCATCTTAGACATGCTGGGGAGCTCCTGAAGGTCTACAGGCTTCCAAGAATTCATCTTTTCTAGAGATGTCCTTGATCCTGAAATCAGAAAGGACTTTAAACATCAAGTAGACATGAACCCACAGATCTTTTGATCTCTGAATCTAAATTACTTCCTCACAGTCACAATTTTTAACAGAGGTCTCTGGGCCTGGATTTGTTACTTCATAGCCCTCTCAGCTACTATAGCAGTTCTTTTACTTTGAAGAATTCAGGATTTTTTGTTTTGTTGGGTTTTGGAGATTTTTGGTTGAATGTTTTGGATTTTTTTCCTCCTGTGCCAGATTTTTTAAAATACTTTGTTTTACGGTTCATAGCTATCACATCTGATTTTCAGGTTAGAAATTACTCAATATTTCATAAATGTTAGCAGTAAGTTAACAAATTCCATTATGCCATTGCAATGAACTGATCTTCCTCTTGTCTGGTTTGTGGTTTTTTTTTTTTTTTTTTTTTTTTCTTCCCCACAAGGAAATAACTTAAAGGTATTATTTATAATTTATTAAAAGTGCTATGATCATCACTTTCCCCACGCAAATAGTGTTGTACAAAATATTAATGATAGACATAGTTTTAAACTACAACTCATAAAACTCAAATCTATTTCCAAATGTGTTTTTTGTTTATAAACTGGGAAAAAAAAAAAAAAAATCATGGCTCCAAAATCAGAACATAACTTAGTTTCATAGAAATATGACTACTTTTTTTGTGTGCCTGGTCTGGAAGTAGGTTATAAATACAAGCAGATCCCCTAAATATATCCTACTAGGTACTAGTTAGAATAAACGTACCTAAATAATTCTAAACAGCAGACAAATAAAAGGAGTTATTGTTAAAAAAAGTAGAGCTGAGAGTAGAACAAATATCCAAGAGTATCCATGAAAACTGCCAAATGGTCAGATCTCTGGTGGAGCTTGACAGACTCTTAAAAAAATATAACACATCAAAAGAAAAAATATCCCAAATTTAACCCTGTCTCAAAATGTTCCTTCTTAGTTTGCTCTTTTAATTGAGAGTGTTAATAACGTTGTAGGCAACAGCACTGTCCAAAGGTAGTCCCTCTGCAGATAGATAAAAGGACTAAAGAAATTTCAGAAGCAGGGCGCTTGTCTACACTGGGGAGAGAAGAGGAGTTTGAGAATAATAAGTAGCTTTTGCAATAAGTGTTAGCATGAAACTAATATGTTTTCTACCCTCTGCCACGATGGAATAATCTCTAGGTGTTATGACAGGCTTAAAAAAGGGAAAGTATCAGGTTAATCACTTGCAGACTGGCTTTCCCTATGCCCTGAGAGCATTATAGAAAAATACCCAGCAGCGTTTGTGGGAGTGATAGGAGAGCAGCTGATCAAGGCTGAAACCAGCTTGTGTAGATTATTCCATACTTGTTGCAATCACATTCTTATTTATATTAATAGGGAGATGGATTGGGTTTTATAATGCATGTTTAAATAGAAAGTTCATGGCAAGGCTTTATCAAAAAAAATCTAACAACACTAGAAAATAGATAAATTAAAGTCTGCGGTTTGCAAGTGAACACATTTTACTCCATGCAAAATAAGAATATTACCTTGACAGGTGCTATTGAACTCTGTCCAACAAGCCTGTATGGTCAAACCAAGGAGAACAAACTGCACACTGAAAGTCTCCTTTCGGATACGCTGTAGCTTAGCAGCAATTATAAAACATTTTGTATCCAGCGATTTGCAATTCAAACATCAACAGCTAACATCAAAAATAAGCTATATAAGCTGTTCTTTCTTTCCCTGAATCCATCAGCAAACTGTATGCAACAAGTTTTTGCAATTATAAATTTTATCAAGCAACTATTTATTTTAAGGTTGTAAGGAAAGCTGATTTGAGTGGTTCGTGGTGTGGTGGTTTTTTTTTTTTTTTTTTTTTTTTTTTTTTTTTCTCCCCCCAGTAGTTGGCTTTTGCATATATGATGGAGCTTATCTGGATGTCAAGATGTTCTCATATGCCTTTGCCCATTTTTTATCTTGTAAGCCTGTCATCAAAAGAAATTAGCTTCACTAAAATCAAGCACGGTTTGTGATCCTCTAAGTCCTTTACAATCAGATGGCTATGATGCTGACTTGTGAGCTTTATTTCTTTTTTGCAAAAAGTTGCATTTTTTTCTCACTTTTTGTATCATTTAAATTATGAGGAAATAATTAGGAAACATTTAGGTAATTTACAGGCCCCTCTCAGTATTTCTAAGAATTTTTTTTTCAATTTGTTGGCTTTCTCTTTTGAATGTGTTTTAGGAATCCCTTGCAATATTTAGAGTTTGGGGTGTGTTTGGTTTTTTGGTTTTTTTTGGTTTTGTTTGTTTGTTTGTTGTGGTTTTTTCTTTCTTTTTTTTTTTTTTCTTTTTCTTTTTTCCCTCCCCCCCCCCCCCCCCCCCCCCCCCTTTTTTTTTTCCATAGACTTCAGGTCTGGAAAGTTTAAAATAAAACAAAAACAAAACAAAACAAACCCCAAAAACAAACAAACAAACAAAAAAACAAACAAACAAAAAAGGGGTAAATATTTATTAATTGGAAGACTGAGAAAATCACTGTGAGTAATCTTTTATTACTATTTCATCATCCAAAACATTAATTTAATATAAAATCCTATATATTTAAACACAAAGTGTTTTGCAGAATAAAAAGCCAAAACCCGATTTCTTGTCTATCCACTTAAGTTCAGCCTCCAATGTCTTGTACACTTTACTTCATAAAATTGGTTACAAATTGATTATCACTAGAAGTTATGCAACATTTCCAGATCTCAAACACAAGATGGCACCATTAGTAATGCTTTTCCCATATTTCTCCCTACTTGATACTGTAAGGGACTACTTTTGTCACTGCAAAGCTGCATCAACAATGTAGCTTCCATGTGCACCTTATGCTCAGTGCTTAGAAACCTGGTGTATGCCTAAAGGACTCTGTAGTATCTCTTCATTTTCTTAAGGGGGTGCATATGATATAGTCAGGGTCATGCACTGCAGGAACAATCCTGCATTTCCTAGTATTCTTCAGCTAAATGCGTACAACCCCATGCAAAAATTATTATGGCCTTTCTGCTGATATGCTTGCACACATGTAGTGCTTAGTCTCCTTTAAGGAAAATGCTGGGTTCTTTGGGAACACATAGTGTTGGGCAAATTTAACTAAATTTTTTTAATGTGAAAATAAAATATCTCAAACAAAACCCAAGTTGCCTTTCTCTAATGCCTTTTTTAGGCCTTGAAGATCTTTTTTTTTTTTTTTTTTTTTTTTTTTTTTTTTTTTTTTTTTTTTTTTTTTTTTTTTCCCCCAACACATATTAGAGAAATGCTTGTGTTGTTTTGCATATTTGTTGGAAGTGGAAGATGAGTTTCTTAGTGCAGGAGGCTGACAGAGGTGAGGCTGCAGTAGTTCTACTCATAGAAAACATAGAAATCATGGACAGGTTGTGTTGGAAGGTTTCTTAAAGATCCCCTAGTTCCAACCCCTTGCTGTGGTCAGGGCCTGCTCAGAGCTTTGTTCAAACCGGCCTTGAACACTTCCTGTAACCAGGACTTCCCTGCACAACTCATTCCAGTACCTTATTACTCTCTGAGTAATGCCCTGAACATGCACTGTTTACAGACTAATGTGTCTCCGTATCACTATTTTCCCACATTGCTTTATCCTTATACCTGCTTTGGCTTGCTCTATTAGTCATCTTTTACCACCCACCCCTGAGGATCTTAATAGATCCCTTGGGGCTGATTGGAGTGAAAGGAGCAGAATACCTCCTCGAGGGATCTGGGAGATTTACATCTGAGTCTTAGGAGGGAGGGAATTGTCATGATAAAAAACATTATCCCAACTTTCAGGATCTGCTTCTTGTCAGCTTTTTCCCTTACCTGGCTCAAACTGCAGCTCCTTGATAAAAAAAGTTGGTTTGTCCTGGTCAATCTCCAGTGGTGGGTGTACACCCCCTCTGCACCTGGGCTACTCTTACGCTGTTCAGAAATTCTGCCATCACACACCCCAAACCTCTCTTCCTACCCTTTGGTTGGGAGCTGCAAACCTCAGCAAAACACCTGCTGGTTTTGCTAATGGATTATTTGAGCCATTAACCTTTAACATTGCTCTTTGACAAAACCCCATCTTACACCCCAGTAAATCCAGTGGAATCCCCAAGTTTTGTTTTGTTTTTCCCACTTTTCCCACGCTGGCAGTTCATAAGGTGTTTTTCCACTGCTCCATGGGGTCAGTGTCATTCCCAGACTATGGGGCTAAGGCTCCCCTAGGACACCTCAAGGAGGCACCAGGTCAGGGCCTCATGTCTCTTGAGGTTATTTGGAATCACCGTGTGCCCATCACCATTCATCTGTGTCCCTTTGTGTTCATGGATATAATCCTTTAGTCACATAACTTGATTGGAAAATTTAGCCCAAATTCATAACATTAGAAAAATATCCATAAAATAAAATACCCTTCTTGCAAATGATTTCTCCTTGTATCTGTGTGAGTATTAATACCAGTTTGCAGTGTGGATTAAACAGAGGTTTGAAAAGGCATGAGTGTCAGATAGATATTTTTCCCTAAAAATTCAGATTTTGTTTTATCTATATGAAGACTTATGTACTTGAAGTCTAAATTAGACAAGCCTTTTGCACAGACATCAGACTTCAATGAAGATTTGAATACTTTAATTTGAATAAAAATTGAATATTAATCTGAAACCTTTGGATTTGAATGTGCTTAGCCCTGCATTGCAGAGGATAAATGCATGAAGTTAAGGACATCAGGAAAGGTGTAGGTTAACCTAAAGTGGAACACCAGGGTAAGAACAAATGGATACAAATGCTTCACAGGAAAAAATGAAAGAAAAAAAAGAAAAAAGAAAAAAGAAAAAAGAAAAAAGAAAAAAGAAAAAAGAAAAAAGAAAAAAGAAAAAAGAAAAAAGAAAAAAGAAAAAAGAAAAAAGAAAAAAGAAATTGGAAGGTGCTTTCATTTGAGGGGATGAATTCTGGAGAAGCCGTCTAATAGTAATAATTTGGAAAACTAATCTTACAATACTCAGCTTCATCAAAAAATAGAGAGGGATAGGATGGGAACTAAGAAAAAATCCATTGGGCCAGGAAAATGCTTATCTATTTCCATCTGTTTAGAGCAGTCAGATTGTGGAAGGTGCTATGCTAATCATGGTCCTTTTTGTCGCAGAGACACAAATCTGGAAACCATAAAATAAATGTGAAGGGTGCCACAAACATGAACTTAAATCCTGTGCTTTTTTATGAAATGTGCCTAGAACTGAAGGCCTGTGGGTTTGTCTAATGTTATTTGACTCTAAACAGTGCTTCCCTTGTGTGGCAGAATTAGAGAGGTAGTGACTAGAGCTAAGCAAATAACGAATATTCCATTCAGTGAATTTCTCTACTACTTGCAGGTTTTCCCAGAGCACACTGCAGTTCCCAGTAAGCCTTATTATTCTGCAAATAACTCCTTTGAAAAAGTCCTGGTCTTTAGATTGCATTTCATTTCCTTGCAAATGCTGGTTGCTTAAAATTCAAACTGTTTTATTTAGGCGCATGGCATATGAAGTGTTTTTGTTCCTTAGAGAATCAATGGAAGTCTTAAAAAAAGTCACATTTCTACTGCTGAAAGTGTCATTATTAATCATAGGAAATTTAGTGGCTTAGGGTAAAAAACTATACAAAGTGCTAGAATAAGGCCAAATATACTAGCTCTATCGCATCAGTATTTTTCAGAAAAACTTTCACTTCTGTACTAGTAACAATTATTTTTAAATGCATTGCTACATATCCTTTGAATCATGATAATGGCAAAGAACACAGCCTAAAAGGTTACTAGTTTCCATTGTCATACCTGCTATCTACCAACTCTCTATTTTTTGTCCTGTACAATTTATATACACCAATGTTTATATGACTTTAACAAACCAACACTGTTCTTTTTTCCCTCTTCTCATATCAAAATGGGAAATTTAGAAGGCCTGAGACTAATTTTCTCCTTTGATCTTTAAAAGATCAATTTGTATAGATATTAGCCCCACAGAAAAATCAGCTGATCCAGAACTGAAAGAACTGCGGAAATCATCTGCTTCTGGGGCTCAGGAAGGGCATCCCTTTATATAACCTCTGTCATCCTTTAAATTTCATACTGATGTCTGTATGTTTCACAAAAATTTTGGTGTCCAGCGAAATACCTCACTCTGTCAAAATATACCTTGTGAATTACAGTTATGTACTTCAGAGAAGTGTCTACTGGATAGTTTCAATACCCCGTAGCTATTTTACAGCACAACTGAAAGCGTACAGACCTAATTTCAGAATGACAATGACCTCTTGCAAAATTTAACACTTCAACCACCTTGACCACAAAAAAGTTACCTCTAAAAAACCCAGATAATTAAATGCAAAAGCAAAGATTAAGTGAAGAATAACATCAACAACGTTATTCATCAATCCATTAACAAGAGTTAATGTATTTTTAGAAGGAACCTATTACATCAGCCTGGGAGATCTTTGAATATCTACAGGAGATAGATACAAAATGTTTTTTTCCAATGGTTACTGATATTAGACAACTGCCAGAAATCTCACTGTGTAGCAACTGCACAAGGATAACTTCTTTCTTTGTCTTTTAAAAACCTGATATACTTCCATAAAAATTTCTGGATTTTACCTGTGTAAGTGAGCCTGCAAAAAATGTTGAATTTTCCTTTTCTCCCCTTACCTGTAATTCATCTTTGGCCAGTGTCCCTGATGTGCTGACATCTCCCAGCTTCCCTCACATGAGACACCAGTGTGAAGGCAGCCAAACAGAAAGTGGTAGAAAGCAAGACCATTTCTAGAGGGACTTAGAGTTTCCAAATAATCTTTCAAAGCCACAGTTACACATTTTTGTGGTAAACCTCCATGTTGTTAATTTCTCTTGATCTTTGGTCAATATTTCTCACCAACGGCTTTGAATAAGAGCTCTGTTTGCTCATCAGAGCCAAAGAGAACTAAGGAGGCTCATCATCAGGTTATTCAGATTAACTGTCAGGATGATCAGAGCCTTGATGTATGTTGATGGGTTTAACTCCCCAAAGGCATTTGGAGGACCAAAAGCATCAAGATCCAGCATCCTTCTAGGTCTGAGAAGATTAATATCTTTTATGAAAGCTGTAAGTGATGATAGCATTCTCAATGTCCCTTATGGTTCTGGTCACAGTCAGAACAGAAAGCAAGACTCATACGATTAGGAAAAGAGATCTTGGAGGTTGATTTTGAAGTTACTACCTTGCAAAGAAAAGGTCTTGGGTCCCAGTTGCTTCTTCCGTTGTTATTTTACCCACGACTCTTAAGTAAATACATAAATAGCTTTTGGATCAGGGAACAAAACCTCAAAGATTTTCTTGGATCATTTCTAGATTTGTTAGGTTGTTCATCAGACCAGTGATGTGACTTGAATGTTGATACCACTCCTTAGTTTCATTCTCTAGAGATGGGTAGAATAAACCACATTTCCTCTAAACACAATCTACCATACAAGAATCATGAATAGGCAAAATATTTGTAACAATGTTTCAGTTCAATTTTTTTGCATTTTCCACTGTGAAATGGCATGTTTAATATCTTGTGGCTTGCTGATTCCCAAAAAAGGCATAGCTTCTCTTGAAGTCTCCATGCTTATTTTTCCAGAAGACTTACTTTAGTCTTTCTGCAGAGAAGAAAGCTGCTGGGCCCAATGCCATAAATTATAAATCATTAAAGATACAATGCAATATTGGGAACAGATATTGAGCTACTTAATGGGTTAATGAATTAGGCTTTACTTTTCACGAATTTTCCAATATATCCTAATCAGTTACATCATGGGGAAATCTATACGGTCAAGTTTTGACTACATTTTTATTTCTCATTTCCATAAAAATAAATAATAGTGTTGTAACTATATTTTGCATACTTTTTCCAATAATGACTTGATGATAAAACCACTGTCACTGAAAACCAATACAACAAAATTAATAATATCAGTCATCGGTTAAAATAATATCAGAAGAAAAGTCAATACTGATTATATGTAATTTGTTTAACTGCTTCTTTCTTATCTAGTTTTCACAAAACTTTTAATGATAGTTCGTGGATATAAGAATATCCTAACTTCTGACTGTACAGGGAGTGATACATTTAAAATTTATAAGAGTAAAGTGTCACAATAAAACTGTATTGTAATTGGTTTAAAAAACCTTTAGGGAATGTGACACTTCTCTGCTAGTAGTCTTCATGGACTCCAATCACTGCATATGGGTGTAGCATTAACACAGTGCTATTTCTATTAGCAGTCTTCTATCAAAATGGTCATTTCCAGGTATGCACCCTTCTGGTTACCTCGAAGATTTGGTTTATATATGTGTGTGTGTATTTATAGAGCTTTATCACATACACCCTTAGCACACAGCAAATCAGGAAGTCAGGGCACAGGGTCTGCAGGACTCTGCATAATTCTAGACCAGAAGCTGAAAGCCAAATAGTGTATTTCACAGGTCTAGACATTTGTGCTGGAAATGGAATCCAGAACTGAAATACAGCTACAAAGGATCTGACTTTTTCCATCATAATCTTGGGAGTTATCTGCACTGAAAGCATTCACAAAGACTTCATGTCTGGTCTTTGCTAGAACCTAAAGCTCAATAAAGGGAGGGAGTCTGTGCTTCCAGAGTTTCTTTTCAGTGAAAGACAAATGAAGAAGAGAGGCTGTTGCTGAGATGCTGATTATGTACATGCTTAATTGTAGTGACAACAAAATCAATGCCATTTTAAAGCAATGGTGCCTGTATTAACTGAACTGAAAAAATAGTCAGTGCAAGTCACAGCTGGATAGTGAAAACTCACAGGGGAGAGGGATTACAAGTTTTGTGGGGCAGTAAGAAAATATTGGAATTCAGAACACCTTTTTAGCAAACATGCATCCATGGGTTATAAACCAGAATAGGAAAATCCACTTAGGGCAAATTAATATGTACTTAATTGTACTTATCGGCAGGGAGAGTAATGTCTTGAGATAAACTTAATCTAAGAACTATGAAGCAAAACTAATAGAATCTGGCATCCAACATGCAAATGAGAGTTTCATGTTAAGATGTACTATAACCATATGTATTAATTTATTATAAACTGCTGGGGGCTTTGTGTGCTCAAAAGTGGGTACAGCTGGCATATTAATTTAGTTTAACTTGAAAAGAGCTATTAAGCTTTATTAGGCAAGGCAACAAAAACCCCTGCAAATAAACAAAACAAGAAAAAAGAAAATGTTCTTCATGTTCAGAATCATTTTTAGTAGACCTTTCAGAAATACATCTCTTGTCTTGTGAAGAGAACAATGTGGCACCTATTTTATGTTAGACTAGAAGTGACCAGACATACTCCTATTTTACTCAGATTAAAACTGTGTGTTAAATATTTACTATAATAATAAATAAGTATACAAAATAGTTGTGTGTTGTATTGGAGATTCTGTTGGGATTGTTGGGCTTTTTTTTTTTTTTTTTTTTTTTTTTTTCTTCTCTCTCCATGTCAGGAGAATTAACTCCAATGTCTTTTACCCAAAAGATTATGTCAGAGTCTATCACTGCCAAAATGTCGCTCATGGCTTTCTAAACTGCATGAAGTGCAGCAAAAAGAAATGCCAATTCCTGTGTCTGGGGAAGAAATAATCCCAGGATAACCTAGGTGCCAACCATCTGGAAAGCATCTGGGTAGAGAAAGACCCGGTGGTCCAGGAGGAGACCAAGCTAATCCTGAGGGAGGAATGTACACTCACAGCAAAGGCAGCCTCCGTCTGCTGGACTGCGCTAGGCAGAGCTTTGCCCACTTGTTGAGGGAGGAGATCCTTCTCTGATCTGGTCTAGCGAGACACACCTGGGATGCTGCACCCTGTGCTGGACTCCTCAGGACAAGAGAGTCACAGAAATTACAGAGAATGCCCTGTAAAGGGCATTGGAGCACATGACACAAGAGGGGAGGCTGAGGGCTCTGACTAATCAGCCTGGACTGGAAAGGACTTGGGGATTTTATCAAGATGTGTAAATATACAGAAGCAGGGAGTAAAGAAGGCAGAGTCAGGAAAAACCTTGCCATTTGCAAGACATCTAAAGATGGTGAAGGTCTAAAAAGCAGGTTGTTAAAAGGCAGTGAGTCACCATCTCATGGACCAGAGGAATGATTTTAGTGCCTTTCCTTTTAGTAGGTAATGAAAAGTAGTGGGTATCAGTACCCACATTTTTTTTATTTATTTTTTTCCATTTTTCACTGGTAACTTACTGCTTTTTTACCTATAAAAACCTATTACAAAAGACTTTTTAAGGGTATTTCTTCAGTTAAACTGATGCAGTTAAATTTTCTGGTTGTTTTATATCTACATTTTAATAAAAATATAGATAAATTGTTGACCCGCAAAGATTTTTTTGCTCACTGAAAATGAAAAAAAAAGGGCCTAATAAGTTATACAGATGGAAATCAGTGTGAACAATAACTCATTTAAAATTTTAATTTTGTTAACAATAACTAAGAGAGCTATTTTGTTAGAATTCAAACAAATGAAAGATTATGCATAATGGTGTTTGACCCAGAAAAATTTGAGAAAAGGGAACAGAGAAGGAGGGCAATTGCAGAAATAGTCAGCAATGGGTGTCAAAGAAGCCAAAATAATGAGGGGGAATCCAGTCACAGAAGGACTTGGAAGGTTTTAAAAATCTAATGGATGAGAAAGGCAGCTCTGTGCAGTTAAATGCACTGTAATGATGACTTTGATGAGTCTTTGTTTCACAGCTCTTTGTGTAACATAAAATAGGGGGAGTGGAGGAGAAAAAATGAAAATAGTCAAAGCCGTGTCTGTGAGTGCCATTAATGAGTGATGAGGACTATAAAGACAAAAGACAAGTCTCTGAAGATTTGATGGGGTTTTATTCCATACATCTGTGTAAATTTCAAAACCTGAAATGTGACTAAGAGCGGGTGTCCGAAAGAGTAAGAGAAGAGTGGATGTGTCGAGGAAAAACAGTACTTCTAGACTTTGTTTGATTATTGCCACTCTAGCAGCATCCCTAATTACCACATAGGAACAATCCAGTTAGAGCACCACCAAAAATAACATTTTTGAGATGTAGTTTTCATCTATTTTCAGTGAGTTTTCATCCGTACTGGGAACTGAATGCAGATCAGCTATTTCTGCAGCTCTATGGAGGGGAAAAACATGGAAAAACAGACCCATTTTTTACTTCAGTGAAACTTTATTAACTTAGTTGTCATGCAAGCAGAGTCACAAGCAAATCCTAGGATAAATTTCAATGCAAACCCATAAAATGTCCTTAATCACAAATAAAACCCTGCATTTATTATTAAGTCTTATTGTATCTGTTTTGAGACAGCTGGTGGTCAGTCTGCGCAGCTAATAACTTTCTCTCCTGATAGTGTTTTTAGCACCTGTGTAGCATAACTATTACTTGTGTCTGTATGCTGTGCATAAATCCATTATTATTTTGCTCAACATAAAATTGAGGCAGGTTTGGGCAGCTGTTTAATAGAGCACTTTATAGCAATTTAGGACAGAAATTAAAGAAAATGACATCTCATTACTGCCTAAGGTAGAAGTCTAGACAGGCTGAGGGTAATCATAATTGGAGACACCTCAAAGAAAAAAATTAAACCAGTCTTATTTTATATCTATCTATCTATCTATCTATCTATCTATCTATCTATCTATCTATCTATCTATCTATATATATAGCACATATAAAACAATAGGATTTATATCAATCCAGTTTGGTTTGTGTAGTCTGCGAGATATTCTGAGGAATGATTGATCTTAACATTTTAAAGCCCTTGAATTCTTGGTTACTTTTACCTTTGCATATTTTTTTCCCCCACCTTTAACTCTTAGGATACCTGAGAAAGAATAATGAGGAAATAATTAAGGTATAAATAGAAATCTTTTGATTGCTCTGGGTAGGAGCTGAAATCACTAATCCTGTCATCAGAATTGCCATTATGTTGCCACAGCTTCTGGGTCTGAACTCCTTTGAAAATTAAACTGCAGTGAAGTTCTGTATTTACCATGAAGTTGAGATTTCTGACCAAGTGTTTTTTCAACGCAGATAAGAACATCACATCCATATAAACACATCACTGATTTATCAGTTGCTAGAAGCTATTAGAACACATCTGAATGTTTTCTTTTGGGATTTGGACATAAAGTAGAATTCACCGTTTAAACCACCTTTGTTTGTGGGAAGTTTGTTAAAATGTCAGTAGCTGGAAGGTTTCAGAGGTAAAGGGACAATATATGTGTTAGTCTCCAAGGAAAAAAAAATTCTGTACAGATATAAATTTCTCAGACAGTCTTGCATGCCAGTCCTAATGATGTGTTTTTATGGAAAAATAATTTTCACTGTCAAAAACAAAACCTTTGCATGAAAGAGAACTTTTATCTCTCCCCTCTCTAGAACACATGTGGGTAGAAAAATGCAATTAATTCTTTTAGGGACTTCAGAAATTATCACCTATTGGACCTGCAAACTAGCTAAATTGCTTTCATTTGAATAAAATTTGGAATTGGCTCAACTAATCACTGTTTCCTAATTGCATTTTGGAGGAAAAAGGGACCTGAATGAAGAGACTGCTTCTCATTAAAACAGCAGAGTGCTTGATGTCTGCTATTGTACCTGATAACTGTGGCAATGAGTGGCATCTATTTTGGCCAGTACCAGTAATTTAATCTGCACAGTATTTATAAATAACGCACTCACCTAAGCAATAGTGTATTGTACTAGAGAGTGTAAACAAAAATCAACCCCAACCTCGGTTCTCTTAAAAGAAGTCCATAAACATTGTCAAGGGACAAAATATAACTTCTGTGCTTTTTCTGTGGCAGGGTAGAGTAAAAGGAATTTGGCGACAGGGGAGTACAAGAAATTTTTTCTTATGTAGCATCCTACTGATATTGCCCAAGGACAGTACCCAACAGGGACTGACAGGAATCCAGTATCCAAAGGGGGCCTACAGGAACACTGGAGAGGGGCATTTTGCAGGGGCATATGTGGATGGGACAAGGGAGGAAAGCCTTAAACTACTAGATTATATTTAGATTAGATACTAAGAAGAAATCCTTTGCTATCACATATTGCCTAGAAAAGTGGCAGCTGCCCCTTTCTTGGAAGTGTTCAAAGCCAAGATGGATGGGGCTTGGAGAGCCTGGTCTCGTCAAAGGTGTGCTTTCCCATGGCAGGGGTTTAGAACTAGATGAGATTTAAGGTCTTTTCCAACCCAAACAAATCCACTATTCTCTGATTCAATGATAGGGGTGAGAGATGTACAGGTTCAACATCTTGCCTGGTAAGAAAAGCTGCTGATCTTCAATACTATAAGCAGTCAAATTTTCCCATCAGGGCAAAGAGTGACAAGGATGAAGATGCAGCACAAGTGGGCACAAGTATTTTGACAGAATGCTATCTACTGGAAAAATGCCGTTTTCTCAAAGTGAAATGTTCTTCGGGAGTGTGTCCATTCCAAGAGGAGCAGGGCTAACAACAAACCTGCCTGTATTTCTGCCAGCTGCACCCACCAGTCTGCCTTCCAAGAAAATATCTGCCTTAGTCAAAGTGTCTCCAGATACCAGTGCAGAAGATCAGCTGTCAGATTTCAACTGACCAAGACCCTCCAGAATCTGAGAGTGGAAATGCATTCACCTCAGCAGAGCTGCAATGAATGTGTTTCAGGATACAAAAGCTTGTTCTTGTGTTTCAGGATACAAAAGCCAGGCTAATTTTTAAAAAATTAGTTTTGCCTCAACTGGAACATTTTTTCACAGAAGTGACATTCTGTTTCTTAGCTAACTTTTCCAGGAGGACTGGATCTCTTGAGAGATCCAGAAACTGTTCAGTGTGTAACTTTGAAAATTTAACAAATCTTCTGCTAAGGCATCTTTCAGAGGGCAAAAATGTTTAGCTCAGAGAAATGGAGACCTTTGTAGAATCAGTAGACCAGGAAGATAAGGACTGTGCAGTGGTTAAGGCAGTGTCTTGGCATTCAGGGCTCCATATTTCAGCACAGCACTGTCATATGTGTATTTTGCGGAGGCTCACACAAACACCTGGTCTCGTCATATCTTTTTTTTCAGTCATGAAACAAAGGATGCAAAATAACAATATGTTTAAGTTTTTTATGACAGCGGTCTTTTACTGTCACAAATGAGGTTTAGGACTTGACATATAACGATATAACACAAAAATATGGAATTACTATTATAAAAACACTTCAATAGGCAAAATAAAATCTGTCTCTTCCTGCACAAAAATTACAGATGCAGGTTATCACATCACGGTTTTCAAATTCTGGAAACAACATGAACACTTTGCAAGTGACTTTTTACCATAGAAAGAAAATATTCTGTCCTTTTTTTCTGCTTCTGATTTCCTCTGGTTTTCAGTCTGATGCTAATTGTTGAAGCCAGAATACAGCTCTCAATATCCAGCACAGTGCTGATGATTAGTTTTCTGAAAGAGGACAGAGTGAAGAAGAACGATAGGTTATATTGATTTACTTTTAATGATCTGTTTCTGAACTGGAGCTGGGCAAAGTGTTCTCCCGAAGGCACATACAGCTGTGCTCATGGCTCAGCTCTGCATCACTACCAGGATTAAAAGCCGGTAATGGATTCTGTCATGTTGCTGCATCTTTCTGCCTTTTTTTTTTTTTTTCCCCAAGCCCCATATGGAGTTAGCTGCTGAGGACATATATGACTTTTCCTTACCATCTGTTGAACAGTCTGGAGAAGGGCACCCATACTCTGTTACAGAAGCAGTACATGAAAATAACATTGCACAACCATGACGTGTTTGGAGGGAAATTGTCACATGTAGTATATGCCTGTATTTTGTTGGAGAGTGTGTCTCTCCATGATTTTGGGTAAGTATGGGTTTTGTGAAGTGAAAAATACAACATGTGTAAATGGGTAATAGGGAAAAGCCCACATTAGCACTTTTGGGGGGAGGGACCCAGCCTGCCTCTAAAGGTCTGGAAAGGTTTTTTTTCTTGAAATAACTGGTGCCTTAACAGGACTGTGAATTGCTCTAAATTTGATACATGATGCTCAACAATATGTGTGTCAGACAAAAATAACTGATTCTTAGGTATTGAGATTCAACAAACCTCTATAGATCTGCTTTCAGCTCTCCCCATCATGGTAGCTGGGAGAAGGAGTGGGCATTGTACTGCATTGTCTGAGTAACCAAACGATTATCCAACTATGTCTACATGGTCCAAAAGCAGAAAGGTCCTCACTTTGACCGCTCTTCCAAAAATCTAGCATTAACCAGCTCTTAGCCTAAATACTATAAGTACGATCAGGGTGTCATGGACTTTGGAGTAATAAAATGCATGGTCATATAGTTCTTTTTTCAGACCAGGCATATGACCATATATATATGGATGTCACCTAACTCAAAGAGGTCTTCTAAATAATTTAAGTATTTTTGCAGCATTTTGAGAAGGAAGAAATATTTGTGTCTGACTTGACCTTATAATTAATAATGCTCCCTGGCTTCACTCAACTATGGGCAAATACATTTTAGGGTTTTCTCAAAAATGAAATTAATTAAGGGAAAATTGTATATTGCATATGTTCTGGCAGTTGTCACATTAATGCTAACTAGATTTCCTTTGTATGATTTTTCATGTTATGCCCGAAGAAAATAATGCATGGTGGTGTATAAAAGATGGATACTTTCAGTCAACAATGTGTTGTCCCCCAGAAACATTTATACACATTCTTGTTTCATTATTGTTTATTGGTAAATTGGCACTGCTGCCAAAAGAAGCAGTACAGGTACGGAAGCAGTACAGGTACAGAAGGAGTCTGAGTGCTCTTCTGGGAGTATGACAACAGATACACAGAGATTTTTGTTCTCTTTCTGCTGATGTAGAGTTAAAAATGCAGAAAAACTTCACCTGCTTTTTGGTTATTAACTTTCAAAGCTTGTATATTCCCCCTATACTGACATATTCTCTTCCTTTCCCTGGATTCTTTTATTAATAAAAGTAATATCAATCTTAACCACAATTCTATGCTTCAGTCTTCTTGTTTCTATTTAAACTTGAAGTAGACCTACTGTAAAAATTCATCTGTTTTACAAGAAATTTCCCACATATATTAATAATTAGTGACATTCTGTTAACAGTATAAAGTATGAAGGCCAGTCATGATAGTACACCTCTTGAACTTAGGGATACCTTAACTAACCAACAGAGTGACTTCTGCCTTTGGGCTCCTGGGATTAGGAGATTTCTTCTGCAATATCTTGGTATAATTCTGCTATTCTTTTTCTAGTAGTAGCCATAAGATTAAGGTCTCATTTCCAAGGCAATTCACAAGGCATCCAGAGCAATGTTCTTCACTGGTATCAAGACCCTGAGACTAGTTTCTGCCCACAGTTTCCCCAAGGCACTTTTTCTAAAGGGAACATGATTTTTGCTTGTGTGACTGCATGCCATTGCATGTGTGCACCATCCCCATGTCCTCATGGCATTCAGTGCTTGGTTTTACAGTCTCTTTATTCAGTAGGTTGTGGCTTGTCTCTTCCATGGAGCTCTCTGGCTCCTTTTTGTCCAGGCTAGCGAGACAAGCCACAGTTAGAAGGAATTTTCCTCAGGGTCCTAAAACCCTGGAGGCGGCCAAGGAACTTTCCCTTAGCACGAGAGAGTGACCCCGTCAACGGCAAAAGAAGGAGGTCCACACTTATCCAGAGAGTGAAACCAAATCTTTATTCAGTCTTCTGTGTTCCTGCCCCAGACCTAGCCTGGCTCACGAGCCCCGTCCCACTGTCCAAATCAAGAGGCCTGACCACGTGTGGCTTTGGCTTATATCCAGGGAAGGAGTTCTGTGAGGGGACAAGCTAATACCCAATCAGGGATAAGGTGGGAGTAGAACAGGGTTGGATTACATTCAGGGAAGGGGGCTGGGAAGAATGTGGGAGATGGGCTGGGGGAAGGGCAGGGACAAACTTCGGGATATTACACTTTCCAGGGGAACAGGGGGATACAGAACAAACTGTTATAAAACCCAATATAAAAATGAAATACAATATGAAACCAAATAACACACAGCAACAGTAGGTCAATAGAAGAAAATACAAATTATCCATGAGAAAGATCCCATAAGAGATCCTTGGGCTGGGCTGCATGAGATTGCAAAATTTCTTTTAAATTCTTTAAAATTTCTTTAAAATTACCTGCAACAACTTGTCAATAAAGATAGAATAAAAGTGCCCAATCATTTTCCATTAATATTAACATGTACTCCTGTATTTCTATGAATTCCTGAATTTCTAAGGCAATTGTAGGGGTAATGAAAACATGCAGTAAGTTACGAAGTTGAAGCTTTTCTCCTGTTCCCTTTTTTTGGCACTACACCAATTCTTGTCACTTCATTCCTTGAGCAACAGTATATTGAGCGATGTGACAGATGTTAGTCACGTGTAGACTCTTTCTTTTTAGTTGCTCACTTTATGTCACTTCCAGTCCTCAGGTGATGTAAATTAGAGCAGCACCACAGATTGATGATGGCTTATGCCGGGGGAAAAAATTCTTTCTCTTAAACCTTAGTGATAAAAACTCTTCTGAAACAAATTTGAAAAGTCTCTTCCCTTGGCTTTTTATTTTATTTTAGAACAAAAAGCTTGAAAAAACTGTTTGCAGCACTCCTTCAAATGCTAAGTAGGTCTTTTACATTTCTTCTTAAGCTTGTACGCACACACAAATTTTAGAACTAAAATGAAAAGATGAAGAAGAAAGGGTGAGTAGTTTTGAGCAATTCAATAAACTGTGAAAGGCTATGAATAATGGAAAAGTAAAATGAAATTATTAGAGACCTAAAAGCTAGGAAGATGACACCCACCTTTTAATGTCAGAACTAAATGGACCCACTTATATTACACGATTACCTTTGATTTTTCTCATGCTTGATATTTTCACAAATTGCAAATTTAAAAGTACATACAGATATGTTGAGCCATTATCTTTTCCCACTGATTTTCACACACATTTAATGTGGGTTTAACTCCATTGTTCTTGAGAGTCTGTTGACTTCATTGGCTTCCTGCTGATTTGAGCTGGTGTTAGTAAAGTGGGAATCGGGTCCTGCCATGCAGCAGTGTCTCTCTTGGTGAAATCTTAAATGCAAACTTCTTGCCATCGTAGCAATGCCATTCCGTCATCTCAGATGACATTCTACTGAACAGTTCACAGCCGAAAAATCAGAGCAATGTGAAATCAGAGAGGATAAAATTGGGACTGGAGAAAATCTAATTTTCTTTCCTTAAGGCAAATTGTTTCCAACAGAAGCATCCTCTGGTGAACATTCTCATAATCAGTGAGATTGGCACACTGTTGTCCCAGAAACAAACTAATTAACCTTTTGGGAGTCACTTCAGATAATTTATACATATATTATCCCTCTCCTCACTCTGTTCTTGGGGTTTTTTCACTGTTTTCTTCTGATCCATATGAAGGCTGCTATACATACACATTCACAATGAGAAACCTGGGTTTGGGAAATTCTCACTTCGTACGGTTGTTCTCCAAGGTCTTGTTCTTAACTATTAACATGCAGTGAAAAAGTAGTCATCCCCAAATATATAAAAATTACATTCCTGACTTATGTGACACCTGTTGAGGCAGATGCATCAGTACCTTTGAAGCACTTTACCTCACACATCTCAGCAGTGAGGGTGGCCATGGTCTGTGCCATCTGTTGCACAGACAATCAGAGTTGTAGAATGGTTTGGGTTTGAAGGGATCTCAAAGATGATCTAGTTCCAACCCCTCTGCCATGGTTAAGGACACCTTGCACTAGACCAGGTTGTTCAAAATCTCATCCAACCTGGCCCTGAACCCTTCCAGAGGTCATAGTTCATGGAATACCATCTCATGCCATCCCATGCTTGGAGGGAACTGAAGGCTTTGATGCATTCATTGCTCTAACAGTGGTTCGATACACTCTGTGAAACAGACACAGAGAAGCCCTGGCATGAATGGAGTTAAAGAACCACAGCTGGTCAAAGCATAGATGATATAAATGACAGATTCCCTTTTCCTGGTGACGTATACAGGTTTGTATGAGAGACCTGGGACTGCAGTGAGGGAATGGAAGTATCACGTAAAAAATGCATAAACTCTAGGGTCTTGCACTGGTTCTGATAAATAATTTCTTTGCAGCTTTCAGCTCTATTAACATAATTTAAACTGCGAGTTTTATGCAGTAACTCCATTCAGATTGTCTCAGAGGGACTGCTAATGTGCTTTTTCCCCTTTCAAAGCTATTTAGTCTGGATATGCCCAGAGGGCTGTAAGGAGACTTGAATTCGGGCCTGACAGTAAGTAGTGTTGCTTGCCTATGGCTTCGATACTGGGAATGCATCAATACAGAGTTATTGCTTTGTTGAGGCTTAGGCTTTGTATTCCACTGTCATAGCACAGAAAAAGCAACAATAAAAGATTTCACATTGGGAGGTGAAAATGAATTCCAGTCTAGTTTGTCTCTTCCTGTCTAGTTTATATCTTCCCTGTAGCAAGACAACCACTTATTTATACAACTAAAAAGGGCAATTATACTCTTTTCTAATCTATGCAGTTTATACTGTTTGTTTATTATTTTAATTGACAGCAAATGTTAGGCATTTATGTGAACACTGGGGAAAAAAAAGTAAAAAGCTCTTTCAATAAACTGCTCACTGTAGCTCTGTCTCCATAAGGGAAAACTACTTGTAGTGTCAAAAGTACTAAAGTACCATGGACGACAAATTGATTGGAAAATGTGTTGGTTTGATGGTGCTAAGCATTCCACATTCTATAGCAGGCTCTTTCCAGTAGGATTTTGTTATTCACAGAACTTTGTAGTCTTCAGTGCACCAAACTTGAATTACACATACTAGGGACAGAACAGCCTGGCTAAGGGAAATGTCTGTATTTTTTATGATTATGATTATGATTATGATTATGATTCTTTAACAAATAATATTTCAGACCAAAAGAAAGAAAAAATTTGGAATGCTTTTGTTTTCCCATAAAAATTCTGACTTTTCTACTGAGTTGAAAGGGAAGCCTATGCATCTTCTTTTCTTCTTAACTTAATTAATCAGAATGTTAATGAGTTAAAATTGGAAAGGTTTGTTATTGATGTAGCAACTTTTGCGTTTGCAAGAATGAATACATACAAAATATTGGCCAAAGTTGACAAGTAGTGATTTTAATCATCATCTGCTGATAATTGAGAGAAATTTCAAATCAAAGCAAGGAGAACTTCCATAAGCTAGTCCAAATAAACAAAAAGATAACTTACTATGCCAATATTGTCACCTCAGGCTGTCCTCAGAGTCATGGCCATATTTGGAAGCTGATTTTTAATTCAGATGTTATGGGATCACATCTGTGATTGTGGAAGTTCTCAGATACACAGCTGGACCAGTGCCATACAGGAGCAGTCTTTCCGTAAAACTAACTCTAGGCCCTGGGCAGCTTCCAGCAGTTTAAATCTGAATTGAATAAATAAAATACTAAAACTTTGCATTGTATCAACAATAGTGCAATTTAGCTACCCTTTTTTATAAAGACTCAAAAAGGAAATTGGTTGGGGCAATCCCATTGAGTAGAATCATAGAACCACTAAACAATGGAATCACGGAACCATGGACTGGTTTGGCTTGGAACAGCCCTAAAAGATCATCTAGTTCTAACCACCCTGTTATGGGCAGACACCACCCAACAGTCCAGATCGCTCAAAGTCCCGTCCAACCAGCCTTGAACACTTCCAGGTATGAGACAATCAGAAGTTCTCTGGGCAATCTGTGTCAGTACCTCACCCCTATCACAGTAAAGAATTTCTTCTTAATATCTAATTTAAGCCTACTCTTTTTCACTTAAAGTCATTAGTTCTTGTCCCATCACTCCATGCCCTTGCCAAAGTTCCTTTCCAGATCTCCTGTAGCCCCTTTAGGTACTGGAGGGTGCTATAAAGTCTCTCTGTATCCTTCTCTTCTCTAGGCAGAACAGCTTTGACTGTCTCAGCCAGTCTCCATGGCAGAGGTGGTTCAGACCTCTTAGCATCTTCACAGTCTCCTCTGGACTCATTCTAGCAGGTGCACATATTTGTTCCATTGGGGGCCCCAGACCCAAACACCATCCCAGGTGGAGTATTATGGGACAAGAGTACGAGTGTAGATTCATGTCCTCCGCTGGCCATGCTGCTTTTGATGCAACCCAGAGTTCCGGGTCTGCAAATGCACATTCATGGGTTAGGTTTGGATTCTCATCAGCCAAGATCCCCAAGTCATTCTCCTCAAGGCTGCACTCAGTCTGTTCTCCACCCTGCCTGTGTTTTGGCTTGGAGAAGAAATAATTAATTTGGCAAATAGAATGTTCTGAACTGTTGGGTCCTGGACCCTTTCTGTGTATGTGCACCAGTGAACCCCAGGTTTTGTACTCTCTGCATTCAAACAATAAAATACACTAAAAGTAGCATTTTTTTAGATGTAGAAACCCAGATTGTATTAAATTTATAAAAGAAACTTACAGTATAAATATATGTATTAAATACAAATGTATAATATAAAAAAAAGTATGTAAAATATTTGTGTGTGCATATGAACATGTATAAATATGTGTATGTTTTGTGGTTAAAGCTGGAGACATACTGTACTGTGAAATTTCATTGAAATATTAGACCAAAATATTTTTAATTTTCTGTTCAGTTTGTTATAATAGTACAAGTTGTAGTGGAAGATGTTTCTGTCCATAGCAAGGCAGATTTGACTAGATGGTCTTTAAAGCTCCCTTAAAACCCAAAACATTTAGTTATTCTGTATTTTTATTAGTGTAAAGTCAAGGGAAATTAAAAAATTAAAAAAAAGGATAAAAGTAGGCATCTCTGTTTTTGTACTTGAAATGAAAACTTCAGTTTAAAAATGTTGATATTTGTCAGAGACTTTTGATAGTTTTGGAGAGGATTTTTTCCCTAAATGGAAGACATTTATCAGGTCAAAAAACTACTACACTCATACAAAAATATATTGGTCATTGTGAGATTCTTGATTTTTAAATTTGGCGTGTGGTAAAATATGTATATCAGTTTACCATATGTTTACACCAACAGAAAAGATTTTATTCTCATTTGCTCCAAATTGTCAGGAAGACCAAAAATCATGTGCTCACACAGTAATCTTCAGAAGAGCAGCCTGGCTATTTGTCTTGAGCTACCAACTGGAAAAGAACTAATAGCATCTATATAGCATTTAATGTGCACTTGTGTTTAATTGGTATCAGCAGCACTTGGAAAATTAAGTAAGTAGACATTTAAGTAAGCAGAAATCTTCATCGCTGTTAGGCTGATGTTGTTGATGTTATGCAGGACTCATAGAATGGGGATAACTCTAGTACCACAACCCAACATAAATCAGCTCTCTAAAGCAATATTGCTCAACACCATCTTGCTTTTTGGCTTTCATTTTCGATCTACTGGAGTTTGGACACAAATAGATCATTTATATTCACACATTTCTTTTAAAATAGTTTCCTAATGAAGACTCTGTTCCCTTCCATTGGGATGTGTGTGTGTGTGTTTCTTTATTATAAACCAGAATGTGTGGAAGATTACTTGTTCCTGCTTGAAATGTAAATTGTGTAGTGTACTAAAAACATTGCTTATCGTCGGTAAATATTTTATTTGAATTTAATACTCTTGTACATCTGTGTTAACAGACTTACCCTGATTATAATTGTTTGGGATTTTCTTTTCTTTCTTTCTTTAGTTCCCCCTTTTCAAACCTGGGGGCAAAACATGTTAACTCACAATGGAATTTGTATAAATATTAAAAATGGCTATATTTGGTGTTAGGGGAACTGTTACATCAAGAAAGCTGGACACATTATTAAACTATTACACAGGCAGATCAAGGTTAGGCATGTAAGACAGATGCAGATGAATGATAAAAAAATATATTGTTTATCAGTGCAATGATAAGAGAAGGTGACATAATTTTAATCTACTATTTTCAGTATCAAAATTTAAGCTAGTTTCAGTAGTGCAAACTGAACTCTAAAATTGTCAAGCTTCAGGCCTTACCAAAGCAATTACCAGTTTTAAAAATCATAAAAAAACCCCAAACCAAACAAACCACTCCTTTGTTGTCTGTTGTCCTGGTTTGGGACAAATTTGGGAGAAAACCCCTGTATAGGATCCCTCTAAGGAAGCAAACCCACGTGGCCCCTCTCTCTAACCGGTCCGGAAAAAAACCAAAACCCTCTTTGGAGAAAAGTGGAAAAAACTATTTTACTAAACAAATGAAGTGCATACAAGTATAAAGAATGAATAGTATGAAACAATAAAACCTCTCCTTCTGAAGTGAGATGGCAAATTGAGAAAGTCCTTGCCGTGGGTGGAGCTCGGCTCTCTCTCAGCGTCTCCAGTCCCAGTCTCTCCGGCGCTGCTGGAAAATGCCGAGGTCCAGGCCCCGGTGGGCCGCAGGTGCAGCCCCCAGTGCTCCCCTGGGTTTTCAGTCCAGAGCAGGTTTAAACAGTTCCAAGAAAAAGAAAAAAAAACAGTCCAGGGAAATTCTCTGCCCTAGCTAGCTGAAACTAACTAAAAGCAAAGGAAAAAAAAATCTCTGTCCTGCAGTCTCTCCAAGCCTCCGCCGAACACGCCGTCCGCGGAAGAATGTGGAGGAGTCAGGTAGTTTTCTCAAAACAAACTCCGCGCTTCTCCTTGCTCTTAGAACCAGTCTTAAAGGCACAGGACTCAATATACAGCACAAACAGAACAGACGATTGGGGATACAGGCATCATAAAGTTACCCTAGGACATTCCACCCCTTGTATCCCCATATCGTCAATTTACTAAAACTAATATATATTCCAGCTCTACACACACATACATCTATATAAAAACAATATGCAATATACAGCTACATACAGTGGCAGTACCATTCAGCACACAGTGATAATTACACACAGTTCTCACCCAACAATCAAATCTCCCTGGGGTACACATCGTGTGGTTCCATCTTTCTGCATTACCCACCATGTGCAGCCTGGTCCCTGAGCAAAGACAATCCCACGGATGGGATCCTCTGTACTTGAAGCAGAATTGATCCAAACTCTCTTCCCTAACAAGCCTCTTACATGTACTACTGGGACTTTCTCTCCATCTACTGTATGTAGGGACTCAGATTGGGCAGGGCCTGCTCTGTTGGTGGAACCTCGGGTGTTAACTAACCAGGTGGCCTTTGCTAGATGCTGCTCCCAGTTTTTGAATGATCCCCCACCCAGTGCTTTCAGGGTGGTTTTTAGCAGTCCATTATATCTTTCTATTTTCCCTGAAGCTGGTGCATGATAGGGGATATGGTACACCCACTCAATGCCATGTTCCCTAGCCCAGTTGTTGATGAGGCTGTTCTTGAAATGAGTTCCATTGTCTGACTCAATTCTCTCGGGGGTACCATGCCTCCAAAGAACTTGTTTTTCAAGGCCTAGAATGGTGTTACGGGCCGTAGCGTGAGGCACAGGGTAGGTCTCCAGCCATCCTGTGGTGGCCTCTACCATTGTGAGCACGTAGCGCTTGCCTTGGCGGGTTTGGGGAAGGGTGATGTAGTCAATCTGCCAGGCTTCCCCGTACTTATACTTGGACCATCGCCCGCCATACCATAGGGGCTTCACCCGCTTGGCCTGCTTGATGGCAGCACACGTCTCACAGTCATGGATAACCTGAGAAATACTGTCCATGGTTAGATCCACCCCTCGGTCTCGGGCCCACTTATAGGTGGCATCTCTGCCCTGATGGCCTGAGGCATCATGGGCCCATCGAGCTAGAAACAACTCTCCTTTGTGTTGCCAATCTAAGTCTATCTTTGACACCTCTATCTTAGCAGCCTGATCTACCTGCTCGTTGTTTCGGTGCTCCTCATTAGCCCGACTCTTGGGGACATGGGCATCTACATGACGGACTTTGACAGGTAGCTTCTCTACCCGACTGGCAATGTCCTTCCACTCATCTGCAGCCCAGATTGGCTTTCCCCTACGCTGCCAGTTGGCCTTTTTCCACTTCTCCAGCCATCCCCACAGAGCATTGGCTACCATCCACGAATCAGTGTAGAGGTAGAGCTTTGGCCATTTCTCTCTTTCAGCAATGTCCAGAGCCAGTTGAACAGCTTTGAGCTCAGCGAGTTGGCTTGACCCACCTTCTCCTTCAGTAGCTTGTGCAACCTGTCTTGTGGGGCTCCATACAGCTGCTTTCCACTTCCGGTTCATCCCTACGATGCGGCAGGAACCGTCAGTGAAAAGAGCATAGCGTGTTTCTTCTGCTGGCAGTTGGTTGTAGGGTGGAGCTTCTTCAGCACGTGTCACTTGTTCCTGCTCCTCTTCATCCATGAGACCAAAGTTTTCACCTTCCGGCCAGTTTGTAATTATCTCCAAAATCCCAGGGCGATTTGGGTTTCCAATGCGGGCGCGCTGAGTGATGAGGGCAATCCATTTGCTCCATGTGGCATTGGTGGCATGGTGGGTAGAGGGAACTTCTGCTTTGAACATCCATCCCAGCACTGGTAGTCGAGGTGCCAGCAGGAGTTGTGTTTCAGTCCCTACTACTTCTGAGGCAGCTTGAACTCCTTCATAGGCAGCCAAGATTTCCTTCTCTGTTGGAGTGTAGTTGGCTTCGGACCCTCTGTAACTTCGGCTCCAGAATCCCAGTGGTCGGCCTCGAGTCTCCCCAGGCCCCTTCTGCCAAAGGCTCCAGGACAGGCCATTGTTCCCGGCTGCTGAGTAGAGCACGTTCTTCACATCTGGTCCCGTCCTCACTGGGCCAAGGGCTACTGCATGAGCGATCTCCTGCTTGATCTGGGCAAAGGCTTGTTGCTGTTCAGGGCCCCAGTGGAAATCGTTCTTCTTGCGGGTGACCAGGTAGAGAGGGCTCACAATCTGGCTGTACTCAGGAATGTGCATCCTCCAGAAACCTATGGCGCCTAGGAAAGCTTGTGTTTCCTTTTTGTTAGTTGGTGGGCACATTGCTGTGATCTTGTTGATGACTTCAGTGGGAATCTGACGCCTTCCATCGTGCCACTTTACTCCCAGAAACTGGATCTCTCGAGCAGGTCCCTTAACTTTGCTCTTCTTGATAGCAAAGCCAGCCTTCAGGAGAATCTGGATGATCTTCTCTCCTTTCTCAAACACTTCTATTGCTGTGTTTCCCCACACAATGATATCATCGATGTACTGTAGATGTTCCGGAGCCTCACCCTTTTCCAGTGCAGCCTGGATCAGTCCATGGCAGATGGTGGGGCTGTGTTTCCACCCCTGGGGCAGTCGGTTCCAGGTGTACTGTACGCCCCTCCAGGTGAAAGCAAACTGAGGCCTGCATTCTGCAGCCAGAGGAATGGAGAAAAATGCATTAGCAATGTCAATTGTGGCGTACCATTTTGCTGCCTTGGACTCCAGCTCATACTGGAGTTCCAGCATGTCCGGCACAGCAGCGCTCAATGGTGGAGTCACTTCGTTCAAGGCACGGTAGTCCACAGTCAATCTCCATTCTCCGTCAGACTTGCGCACAGGCCAGATGGGGCTGTTGAAGGGTGAGTGGGTTTTGCTGACCACCCCTTGGCTCTCCAGCTCACGGATCATCTTGTGGATGGGGATCACAGCATCTCGAGTTGTTCTGTACTGTCGGCGATGCACTATTGAAGTGGCAATTGGCACTTGTTGCTCTTCCACCCTCAGAAGACCTACAGCAGATGGGTTCTCTGATAGTCCAGGCAAGGTATTCAACTGCTTAACACCCTCTGTCTCTACAGCTGCTATCCCAAATGCCCACCTAAATCCCTTTGGGTCTTTGAAATACCCATTTCGGAGGAAGTCTATGCCCAAAATGCATGGAGCTTCTGGACCAGTCACAATAGGGTGTCTCTTCCACTCATTTCCAGTCAGGCTCACATCAGCCTCCACCAAAGTAAAATCTTGTGAACCCCCTGTCACCCCAGCAATGGAAACAGATTCTTCCCCCACATGTCTTGATGGAAGTAATGTGCACTGTGCACCAGTATCAACTAAGGCCTCGTATTTTTGTGGTTCTGATGTGCCAGGCCAACGAATCCACACAGTCCAAAAAACACGGTTTTCCCTAGCCTCTACCTGGCTAGAGGCAGGGCCCCTCTAAGCCTGATTATCCTTATTTCCCTGGGTAACCGGAGCTGCTTCCTTCTTGCTGGAACTTCCTCTCATAGTCTTGCCATCCAACAATTCATGCAGCCGTTGTGTCATAGCATCAGTAGATTCTCCATCCCATCTTTTCATGTTTTCTCCACAATCACGCAGGAAGGACCACAGCTTAGCCCGTGGGATGCCTTTTCCCTCTCTATCTAGGGAACGTTTGCGTGTGGTGCCAGAGCCCCTAACTTGTACTGCAGAGATCTGGAGAATGTCCTGCTTGAGTTCTTTGTGATTCTCTTCCATCTTGTCTGCTAATCCCCGCACCTGTGTTTCCAGAGCTGCAATTCTTGCATGTGTTGGACCATGCACAGCATCTGCATATGTTCGTAGCTTCTTCGCCATATCAAGCACGGTCTCCTCTGTCTCATCCCGCTTCATTATTGCTAAAGCAGAGGAGTATTCTTGTGGCCCAAGTCGTACAAGTTTTCGCCACATCACAGGTGTACATGGTACCAAGTCGGGGTTCCTAGTGTTTATGTCCTCTGAGAAGACAATCTCCGCCACTGCCATTTCCCTCAAGCGCTGGATCCCTTGTTCAATGGTTTTCCACTGGGTTTGCTGCATATAGAGATCGTCGGCACACAGATATCTTTGTGCCACACTTCCCAGGACCCGTTCCCAGAGACTGCAAGGACTAGCCTCCCTCATCATTTCTTGGTCAATAACTGGATCATGTGACAGGGATCCCAGATGTCTCGCTTCAGTGCCATCCAGTATTGTAGCCTCGCCTGCAGCATCCCAAAGACGGACTAACCAACTAATTATAGATTCATCAGGTCGTCGAGTATAATCCTTTCTTAGGCCACGAAGATCCTTCAGGGAAAAGGACTCAATAGTATCTCCTGCTCTTGCAGCAGTTGGTCGGGCTCCTGCTCTTGCAGCAGTTGGTTGGGCTCCTGATGTTGTAGCAGCTGGTTGGGCTCCTGATCGTGTGCTAGTTGGTTGGACTCCCGATCTGGTGCCAGTTGATTTGGCTTCCGATTTTGTATCAGTTGGTTCGGCTTCTGACTGTGTATCATCAGTTGCTTCAGCCTCTGATTGTGTGTCAGGTGGTTTGACTCCTGACTGGGTGTCAGGAGGCATTGAGGATCCTTCACCTGAATCATCGTCTACTGGTCGATCGGTTTTGTCCGTGTGCTTCTTTCCCTTCTTTACTGCAGCAACTGCCGGTGTCTTAGCCTCACTGTCTGGTTTAGCTGCAGCCTGAATAGCTGTGGGGTTGGCTGCAGCCTGAGTGACTGATTTATCTCCCTGCTCCCTTGCCTCTATCTGCTGCCCTACAGTGTTTAGCAGTGCGTGACTCATTCTAGAAAAGCTATAAACCATATAGAGGAAAGTCACCAGGTGAAATACCAGGGAGGTGGGGTCTTTAACATTCAGGAGACGCTGAACCTTCTCCAAAAGTGATGTAACTGACTCAAAAGAGAAGAAGGAAAGAAGAGGCTGAAGAGCCTCATCCCCTACTCCTCCTCTAACAAACTGGGTGCAATTGTTGATAAATCCCCAAAACATGCTGCTGGAACTAGGACGCAGGGTAGGACGAAAAAACCATAAACTGAACATACCCAGAACAAACTCCAGTATCTTTATAAGCTTCTTGTAAACCATAATCACCGAACCCAGCAAAATAGCTACTCTAATTTGTGCATCCCTAATGTAAAAGCTGTATGTTAGGGACAATATTGGAGCTATTTCTGGGTAAGAAAACAAACCTAGGGACCAGAAAGGTATTAAAACCTCAAAAAAGCCTAGGGAACAGAAATGCAGAAAAGACTCCATTCTAAGAGACATTAGGAATTCAAGAAGCAACATGGCCACTGACTGTTTAATCCCCACCCAAAGGACAACCAAAAAAAAATGCAGTTAATAATAATCAATACAAGTTTTTTCCACTCTCTCGTGCCCCGCAGTGGGCGCCAGTTAGAAATATGTCCTGGTTTGGGACAAATTTGGGAGAAAACCCCTGTATAGGATCCCTCTAAGGAAGCAAACCCACGTGGCCCCTCTCTCTAACCGGTCCGGAAAAAAACCAAAACCCTCTTTGGAGAAAAGTGGAAAAAACTATTTTACTAAACAAATGAAGTGCATACAAGTATAAAGAATGAATAGTATGAAACAATAAAACCTCTCCTTCTGAAGTGAGATGGCAAATTGAGAAAGTCCTTGCCGTGGGTGGAGCTCGGCTCTCTCTCAGCGTCTCCAGTCCCAGTCTCTCCGGCGCTGCTGGAAAATGCCGAGGTCCAGGCCCCGGTGGGCCGCAGGTGCAGCCCCCAGTGCTCCCCTGGGTTTTCAGTCCAGAGCAGGTTTAAACAGTTCCAAGAAAAAGAAAAAAAACAGTCCAGGGAAATTCTCTGCCCTAGCTAGCTGAAACTAACTAAAAGCAAAGGAAAAAAAAATCTCTGTCCTGCAGTCTCTCCAAGCCTCCGCCGAACACGCCGTCCGCGGAAGAATGTGGAGGAGTCAGGTAGTTTTCTCAAAACAAACTCCGCGCTTCTCCTTGCTCTTAGAACCAGTCTTAAAGGCACAGGACTCAATATACAGCACAAACAGAACAGACGATTGGGGATACAGGCATCATAAAGTTACCCTAGGACATCTGTCTATGCTCTGGCACAGTCTTCTTATTGTAAATAATAAGCAAAATACAGCTCTGAGCCATAACATGATGGCGGAGCTGGAATAACTATTCATATTTCCTCTGTTCTCAAGGTCCATATCTTTCCTTAAATATATATATATTTTCAGACTGATTTGACATGATGCATGACATAGGGTATGTATCAAGTCAGGATTTAAACCAGAATGGCTTTTTTGCATGTCTGTAAAAAAATTACTGCTGAGAAGCAAGAGATCCTTCAATAAATTGTAATTTATGAGGAAAATAATAAAAAAAAATAAGTTAATTAAAAATAATGTGCACTTATTTGATTTTTCAAATGTTTACAAGTTTTGTATTTTGATCAAAATTTCTGAATAGAAAGAGAGAAATCATTTTACATTGTTCATACTCAAAGACAACTTGAGAAAATAAATATACCAGTAATATAGGTTATGGGTGACTTTCATACTGAGCACTTACAGACTATTTAACTGTTGCAAATGGTGTCCTCATCTCATTAAATTAAAATTTAATAGTTCTGTTTTGAACAGCAAAATCAAAACAAAGAAGAAGAAAGTGACGGAAATTGCTCAAAGAGTCAGAGTGAGTAGTACTCAGAAGTGGATTTTTTTGTTGGAGCATGAATATGTAGCAATTTAAAAGAAGTAAGGTCTTAATATAAAGAAGAATTATCAATATTGCAAGAAACCTAGTGTTTCACAGCTATTATCTTCACACCATTTGAAAAGAACAGTCACCAGAAAGATTTCTGCTTAGGAAGCAACTTTTGCCTCATCCTATGTGCCATACTACTTGTCTACTTTAATCATTTTGAAAGTGCCATTTCCCTTTCTCTTCTACTTTTTAAATGCCTATACAAATTTATTTCAGTTCATAAGGGTGACAAAAGGGATCTTTTTTCCAAATGAGGTTTTGTCTATGATTATGCTTGCTGCAGAAGCATTGCCTCTGACTGATGCTCTCAGTGATCCTACCTCAAATTGCTGAGGTTTCTGATGAGGTTTCACTGGTCTCATGAATGGGATGCTCAATGTTCACAGATGTGTCTGGGAAGGTATAATACTCTTCACTGCCTTACTGCTAAATATTGTGCATGTGCAGAGATAAGGCAGGGTGCTGGTTTAGTCGGGGGTAGAGTTAGTTCTCTTCACAGTAGCCAGTAATGAGGCTGTGTTTTGGATTTGTGCTGAACACGGGGTTGATGATGCAGAGATCTTTTTGTTATTCCTGGGCAAGGCTCATACAGAGTTAAGGCCATTTCTGGTTTCCTTACTGTCACACTGGCAAGGAAGCTGGGAAGAGACACAGCCAGGACACACAACCCAAACAGACCAACGGGATATTCCAGACCGCATGAGATCATGGTCATTATATAAAGTGGAGGGAAGGAGGAAGTGGGGATGTTTGGAGTGATGGTATCTGTCTTCCAAAGTAATAATTACATATGGGACTCTGCTCTCCTGGAGATGGCTGAACGCCTGCCTGGCCGTGAATCAATTCCTTGATTTGCTTTGCTTGTGTGTGCAGCTTTTACTTTCCCTATTAAACTGTCATTATTTCAACCCACAAGTTTTCTCATTTACCCTCTGATATTGCTTCCACTCTTCCACTGGTGGGAGAGTGAGTGAGCAGCTTCATGGGTCTTGGTTGCTGGCTGGGGTTAGACCACAACAGTCCTTTTAGAAATGATAACACATCTTTAGGAGGGTCAAAGTGTCAGGGCACTGTGGTATTGTAAACACAAAACTCCTCCTGCTAAGTGTTGTTTTTGGAATAGAAGCCATCTCAGATTTGCCATTATTGAATATTATTAACTGTACCAAGGAAAATGAAGCTGCAACTCTTTCATTTATTAACTGCTCTGGCAGTTAGCTTTCTGCCATCATGACACAAAGGTTTACTTTTCAGTGGTGTGTGCTGGTTCACTTCCGCACTGATTTTAGGAGAAAGTGTACCTGAGAATAATGTTTTAAACAAGGAAGAAAAAATTTCATGAATGTTGATGGATTTAGGTCTTCAGTACAGACTCTACCTTGGCAAACTGTCAATGCACAATAATGTTTGTAGGTTAATTAGTCAGGGATCACTTGTGTCTCAGAGGCTTAAATTCAACTCTGAATTGTTCATCAGGCAATGCAAATGATTCTGGTGGAATTACATACAGAAGGTGTAAGAGTCAATTTTGCCCTAATAACAGACAAAATGTGCAAGAGAGGTTCAGTGCAAGACAAGCTGTAGCCCACTGGCTTATAGCCGAAAACTCACTCGGCTTTATTACCCTCAAGAGAGAGCAGGAAGGGCCCTTTTATAAGTTCCTCATGCAACTAAGGAATTAGATAGCACCAGGCACTTTAAGTTATACAGTGTCACAGCTGTCTGCTAATGTTGCAAAGCTTGGTTTGGATTGCATTGGGACATGGTTTCTTTCTGTGGGTTTAAAAGCCTTGAAGGTCCCTCTGTCTGCTTTGGTGTTATAGTGGTCAGCATAGCTAATTTCCAAGCAGTTGATCCAGGTTGGATTCCTGGCCAAAGTACCAAAAAGACTGTAGTGTTTTAACTCTGGCTGGATGCCAGGTGCCCTGCAAAGGCTCTCTTCCTCACCTCTGCAGCTGGACAGGGGAGAGAAAATATAACAAAGGATCCATGAGTTGAGATAAGATTCAAGAGACTCACTCACCAAACACCACCATGGGCAAACCAGGCTTGAATTAGAGATATTCATTGAAATTTTTGATAACAAAATCAGAGCAGGATGATGAAAAGTGAAGTAAAACCTTGGAAATGCCTTCCCCCCATCCCTCTCTCCGTCCCAGCTCTACCTCCTCCCCAGTGGCATAGGGAGACAAGGAATGGGGGTCAGTTCAACACCCATTGTTTCACCTGCTACTTGGGGAGAGGAGCCCTTCCCCTGATTCCCTGTGGGGTCCCTTCCACAGGAGATAGTTCTCCATGATCTTCTCCAGCAGGAGTCCATCACAAAGGCAGCAGTCCTCCGCAGACTGCAGACTGCTGCAGCATGGGTCACTCTTGCACAGGGTGCAAGAACAGGCTGCTCCAGTGGGGGCACCTCTCTCCATGGGGCTCCCACAGGATCACAGCCTCCTCCAGACATCCACCTGCTCTGGTGTGGGTCTCCTCCAAAGGCTGCAGGTGAATATCTGTGTCCCTGTGGTCCTCCATAGGCAGCAGGGACACATCTGCCTCACCGTGGTCTTCACCACCTGTGGTAGAGGAATCCCAGCTCCTGGAGTGCCTCCTCACCCTCCTTCTCCACTGACCTCAGTGTCTGCAGAGTTTTTCCTCTCATGTTCTCACCCTGCTCTTCTCTGACCACAATTGCAACTATGAAATAAGATTTTTTTTTCCTTCTTCTTAAATATGTTACCACAATTTCTAATTGGCCCAGACCAGCAGCACATCTGTCTTTGGAGCTGCCAGGGACTGGCTCTGCTAGACATGGAGGAAGCTTCTGGCAACTTTTCCTAGAAGCCACCCCTGTAGCTGCCTCACTAACAAAGCTTGGCCATGCAAACCCAGAACAGAGTAAAAGTCATGTTTTGGGGCAAGTGTAAAGTCCACTCTTTATAACCTTATAAATAAATTGTGATTGAATAAAGTCATGGAAGATGTATTTGTGCAATAAACTTTGCAAGGAGGTGTTACAAGTGTGAGAAGACTCCACTACAGGAATGTAAACATCAGAAGACTAAAACTCAGGGCAACAAGGAGGAGCATGGTCACACCTGAAATGGCTTCTCTAGGGAATGAAGTTCCTGGAAAGTTTAAATTTTGGTCCTGGTCAGAAATGAGTCAGCTTTAATATTGCAGACTTGTCTCCGGAAGTCAGTGTTAGGATACTGATAAGCTGATTGAAAGTGGAGAGGTGATATTCTAAATCCACTTGACACTCTGGAGTAAATTGAGTCTTTAACATTAAGATAAGTTCCATTGTTTTAAAGGGAACAGAAGATTTATTAAATCTTGCTGGACTAAGGCATTCTGCCAAAAAAACCCATTAACAGCTTTCTAATTCATACTTGCCTTGTTAAGTGGTAGGACCCCCATCTCTGCAACAGGCAACTCATCTCTAAAAAGTGTATTGTGCTTGTTTTGTATGTACTCCTACCTGTTCATGGAAATGTCTACACTTCTTGGAGCTGCAATTACTGTCAATTTCAGGCACATGGCTTCTTTTTTGGGATGGGGAACCTTTCCATTCTAGAAAATGTAGAATATATCTTTTTCCTAGAAAAACAAACCTATTAATTTACTAGCATGGAGACCTTTTTGGAAGAAAAAAAAAACAAGTAAGCAGATAAAAAAAAAAAAAGGGCAGTTTCTTTTTGCAACTCATAAGTTGATTGAAGCTGTTACAGATTTGCTGTTCCACTGACTCATTTTCCTTTGATCTTTAGGGGAAAAAAAAAAAATTCCTTCCTTCCTTCCTTCCTTCCTTCCTTCCTTCCTTCCTTCCTTCCTTCCTTCCTTCCTTCCTTCCTTCCTTCCTTCCTTCCTTCCTTCCTTCCTTCCTTCCTTCCTTCCTTCCTTCCTTCCTTCCTTCCTTCCTTCCTTCCTTCCTCCTTCCTTCCTTCCTTCCTTCCTTCCTTCCTTCCTTCCTTCCTTCCTTCCTTCCTTCCTTCCTTCCTTCCTTCCTCCTTCCTTCCTTCCTTCCTTCCTTCCTTCCTTCCTTCCTTCCTTCCTTCCTTCCTTCCTTCCTTCCTTCCTCCTTCCTTCCTTCCTTCCTTCCTTCCTTCCTTCCTTCCTTCCTTCCTATTTTTCAGACAATATCACACCAAAACGTTCCAGGCCCACAAATTTTCATCCTGAAAGATGGAATCAACATTCTTGCTTTCTGTACTGAGCTTTTCTTTAGGACAAAGGAATTTTCATGTTACTTTTAAATAAGAAACTGTTACCTGAAAATAATTTATTGAAGATTAATTCAGTCCAGTCTGAAAGTCCAATTAATTCATGTAATCAAAAAATTAAAAAGAGGTCTCATTATCAGTGCAGTGTTTCACCTCATGATAGAAATGGAATAGAGGGAGGGAAGAGTCCTCAAGACTCCTTGACTAATTTTTCCTGTTCCTTTGGTTTATAAAATGAAAGGAACAGCCTGGTGCATGACAGTGAACAATTCTTTTCCACTTGAATGAGTACGGCAAGAGAAAGTGCCCTTTTTAATCAGACAGATTAAATAGGAGCTGTTTCATGGCAAATCAGTGACTCCAGCAATTATAAAAGAAACTGGACATGAACACAAAACCTGTTCCAATTAGTTTCCATTAATGAGTTCCTTGAAGTAGTTTGTGAAAGCAGTAAACAAATGAAACTAAGAACATTTACAATGTTTTTCATTATCTTAAATACTTTACTTTCTTGAAGAATCTTAATAGCAGCTCTCTGAGTCTGAAACTAGTTTAGATGCTTATATGCATATTATTTACCTTTCCCCTCACCCTCCCCCCTTAACAGATGTTTATGACCTAGAATCTCATTCCACTTTTCAACATATGCACAAAACATGCCCTTTTCACCTTTACTTACCCAGTTGTGCTGGGTGCACATTTGTAAGTGTGTGTGTGTGTGTGTGTGTGTGCACGCGTGTGTGTGTGTGTGTCTAGGGATGAGATATCCAGGGACAGTGAGGGTCCAGGAATACTTATTGGATGGACTGTGTGTCCAGGGCCAGCTCCTGGGGTTTATTACTGGGTGATAGTGGGGCTCTGTAGACTTAGCTGGAGGTTATCAAATGATCCTGGCTCAGAACATCCCTAGATATTATTTGGAAAGCTGGTATTCATCTTTGACTAAAGCTTCAGAAATTATATTAATAGTCTGATGAATGTTTGATTAATTTTGTTGGGTAAGTACAAATCTTCTTCACTCCCTCTCTCTCTCTCTCTCTCTCTCTCACTTTTTTCCCTTTTGTAAGGGTTTATTTAAGGTTGGTTGTTTTTTTGGTGGTTTTTTTTTTTTGGTGGGCTTAATTTTGTTTGTTTGTTTTTGTTTTGTCTTGTTGCTTTTGTTGTTGTTGTTATTGTTTTTCTGGTTTGGTTTGGTTCAGTTCGGTTTGGATTGTGTACAGAGATTTACCCATGAAGGCCCCAAGTGGGTACCCCCAGATACCCATAGCCATCATGACATCGCAAGACAGCCTTTTCCTATTAACTTTCAGCCGTGATTTTCTTTTCTGTAATACAAATCGGGTGTTATTCTTGGTGTTGGCCCCCAGAGTGACTCTAGACATATGAGCAAATCCTGCATCTCTTCCTCGCTGGTTCAATTACATCTCTCCATGCTTCCCATCACAGCCACACTGTCTGCTTTAAAACACCTCAAACAGAAGCTGCAGAGACATTCGTGGCAATCTTCTTGTTTTCCCAAATGAAACGAAACTGCTGCTACTTATTAGTTGCTAACTTTTTTTCATCAGTTCACTGAGCAGAGGGTCCTCCTGTACTGGTGAAGAAGACTACTGCTCCTTCTACTAAACTTCTTTTTTGGCTCAAAACTTCTTTTTCCACTGTTGTTGTTGTTGGTGGTTTTTTTTTTTTTTTTTTTTTTTTTTTTTTTTTTTTTTTTTTTTTTTTGCCTATGATGTTATCTGTTCATAAAAGTGCAAAGTGCATTGAGTACTAAATAGTTGTCTCCTGTTGTATTTTCCCAGCCTTAAGTCAAAAGTAAAATAGATCCCTAAAGTCTCAGAAATATTTCTTAGCCTCCTCTCTTAATTTCTTATAAATATTAGCAATTGACATTTTAATTTTTATTTTTTCATCTATAACCTTTAATTTGGAAAAAAAGGATTGACTTTTGTTGTTGTTGTTGTTGCTGTTTGCTTATTTATTTTTTCCAAAACTCGTATTTTAACATAAGACACCTCCAACTGGTTTAGAAAGAAGCTTGTAAGCTACAAAAATTCCTTCTTCTGTAGATCCCTTAACCTCACTTGTGGAATAGCTTATTTTGAAACCTCCCACAGAGGGCATAAGTGAAATTTTCCTTCTGGGAAATTCTGTTTCGGCTCAGATAGCACATAGCAAGTCTAACCAGACCCTGTACAGGTGGACATACCACATATGCAAATTTTCAGCTCTCTGTTTTCCTGCTTTCATCCACACATTCCTAGAGTTAAACAAACTTCAGAGCACAAGCGTGTTTTGTTCATGTCTTGCAGAAAGGGAGGTAAACACTGTAAATGTATAAAGACATGATTTCAGACTAGATTTAAGAGCCAGCCTAGAATCCATAAGGTCCAGCACAAGCTCAAACAAATGACACCCGTTCCCAATGCAAATTAAATTCCATTTTTTCAACAAGAAAGATACTAAAGTAAAAAATGAGATGCTCATTGAGTTGCTGTTGTGTTCATTATTTATGAGATAATTATATTGGAGAATATCACTTAAATGTTAATTTCTTTAAGTTGAAAAACCAGATGATTTGTCCCAGCATCTCAAATGCATAAAATTTTAAGCATAATGATTTTCAACCCTTGACCCAGTGTTCCTGTGCTGTACAAGACTCCAGTTTTTACCCTATTTTTTTCAGATTCCTGCTCCTTCTCTAATGCAAGTATAACATTACTTCAACAAACTAGTATTATTGCAATTGCATTTTAAGACCCTTAATTTTGGTGAATGAGGACTCTGCTATCCCAGTCTGACCTGAGCTGGAGTTTTGCAAGCAACAGACCACTATTGGGTAATCCTGTTTATATTTGGAGGAGTCTGTTATTATGAGGTAGAGTTAACAAATATGGAAATTACTGGAAACTAAAGACTCCTTCAGAGGAGCTGCAAAACTTGTAATTCTGTCCAAGACCTATTTGTTGTGGTTTGATCTGCACAGCATAAAATGTAGCAAGCCAAGCAGCTGCTAACAGAAATGTACAGAATGAAAATGCAGAGAGCCCTCCCTCTGAGTGGAGAGATCTAGCAGCTCTGTAATCCTGCTCTCACAGTTTGGCAGGAAAGGTACAATACTGGCAGGAAAAAGGCTATATCCTTTCTGTGCCTCTGAACCCCCCACCCTGCAATAAACTTACCAATGCAATCAAGGCTTTGCCTCTCTGCCACTGAATTCAGAGAGCTGAGGAAAATCATCAGCATAGTTTTAAAACACGACATCCTAACTGAAGATTTTGAGTCTAGTAATGAAAAATATATAAAAAGGTTTAGAAACAAAACCACTGGTAGAGATTTAAAGCTAAGAGTTCTCTCTGTAAGAGTGGGCAAGGTTAATAATGAGAAAAGTAATGAGGTATCTGTATGCATGGACAAGGATTTTTATTTATTCTTATGCTTCTCAAGATTCCATTGAACAAGTTGTGCCTGCTTTTGGCAGCTGAATAGTGTTCATTCTTTGCACAGGGCATCAGTATCTAGCAAAGATATGAGAATGCAGATAGAAATGAACCTCTGTGCACTGTGATTTGATGTCACTAGAGAAACTTCAACATCTGCTATGCAAACTGCTATGGAGGAATTCAGCTCTTACCCATACAACTCCCACAGGCATTCTTGTGTTTACAATTTTTCTTCCTCTAAGGAAAGAGTGTCTCCTCTGGAAATTTGCTAATGGCACAGAGCTTTTAGGAATGGCCAATATCCCAGAGGGCTGTGCAGCCCTTCAGAATCATTTCTCGATGGGTTGGAGGGATGGGCAGAGAGGAACCTGCTGAAATTTAACAAAGGCAAATGCAGGTCCTACACTTGGGAAAAAATAAGCCCACACTGCAATATGGGCTGGGGGTGACCTGCTGGAAAGCAGCTCTGTAGAGAAGGATCAGGGGGCCCTGGTGAACAAGTTGCCCATGAGCCAGCAGTCTGTCCTTGTGGCCAAGAAGGCCGATGGTGTTTTGGGGTGCATTTTCAGCAGGTCAAGGGTGTTGGTCCCACTCAGCTCTGGTGAGGTCACAGCTTTGACGTGCTGTGTCCAGTTCTGGGCTCCTCTACGAGAGAGATAGGGAACTCCTGGAGCAGATCCAAGAGAAGGTGACAAAGATGATTGGAAGGCTGGAGCAATTATTTTATGAGGAAAGGCTGACAGAGTTGGGTTTGTTCAGCCTTAAGGAGAGGCTGAAGAGAGAGTGTCAAGAGGAGGAAGCCAGGCTTTTCTTGGTGGTGCCAAGCACTAGGACAAGAGACAACAGGCAGAAACTGACTCACAGGAGATTCCATCTGAACACAAGGAAGAACTTTACTATTTGGGTGGTGGAACACCAGAACAGATTGCGCAGAGAGGTTGTGTAGTCTCCCTCACTGAATATAACTTATGAACTACCAAGACACAATCCTGTGCAATGCTCTTGAGCATGTCTCTGCTTACAAAGGGAGGTTAGACTGCTGTAGTCCCTTCCAACCTTACCCATTCTGTGATTCTCTGATTCTGTGAAAGAGTAGATGGAGACAGAAGGTTATCTTTAGCATCAATGTGATCTGAAAAAAAATTAGATGGAAGTGCCATGAGTTTATCACTGAATATCAATCCATTTATACTTGCATGCAATGTGGCTGCCGAAAATGCCTGTTTAAATGAATGTTTAATATTTGTGTACTCCAGCAGAAGGAGCTTGGGCCATGCTATGGGAGAGAATCCCAAGAGGACCTTGAAAGTAGCAATGGTCTCAGAAAAAGGCATCAGTGTTTTGCCTGCTCAGGCCTGTAGACTTTGCTTTCCCTTGAAAGGAAGTTACTAATGTCACTATATGCTACCTATTCCAAAATATCCCTTGGTTACACATCACTGAGGTATTGCATAACAACTAATATCTAGTAATAATACTGGTCATGCTGAAAGATTGTGGAAAGTAATGTGAAATAAAAATTCTTCTTTGCTTATGGATATAGATACAGAATTTAATAATACAAACAGAAACAGTTCACGTGCTTCAAGTTCTAAAATACATTCAAGCATATTATCTCAAAAAAAGGAATTAGGAAGATTTTCAAAGCCTTGTAAAGGCACCTAATTTGTAATAGAAAAGGGACAATGACCTACTGTCACAAGGTCATTTAAAATTTCAGGCCAACTGATCTTTCCATCAGCTCTCCAGTGAACACATAACTATGTGAAGTCTGCTTCAATTGCCTGCTGCAGGGTTTTTTTTCCACATTTGACTCCAAATGCTGATGGCTCTGGGGCTAAGTGAAAGAAGGATCTGCAGCAGAAATGCTAGGGAATGAATTGCTGACAATCAGCGCTCTAACTGGTTTTGAAAATGTATGCATGTACTTCTACCTCAGCAGAGTAACAAATAAAGTGCATAGACGTTAGAGTGTTATTGCCTTTTCTACATCTTGTCAGCAGTTTGTGATATGGAGTGGTGTATGTGTTTCTGAATTGTGCAGATAATGCCTGCCATGAATAAATATTTTGGCTGGGTAAGATTGCATTCTTATGAGCCTTAATTTGCATTTTTTTGTCTGCAAATGCCATCAGTGTGCATACCTTGTATACAACTCTCTTTTCGGCAATACTATTGCTATTACAGAGTACTTAGCAATGCTTACCCAGTCGTACTACTCTAACAACCGGCAAGTGGTTTGTTCTACGCATGGATAAACTCTAGCACATGGCAAACTACAAATATCTGTTTTGTCCCATCTTTGTTGACCATCCAGCCATCTGCCTATTTTTCTTTAAGGTACGGCCCATGGTGATTTGACAGAAAGTGAAAGTCGTGTAGTATTTGTATGAAGGTGTTTAATCATCCCTGTGATGTCCCAGCAAACCCTTACTGGCCAAAATCCAAATTAGTTGAGCAGATGTATAAACTGTATATATATTCCAGATATTCTTTAAATAAATATAACCTTTAAAAGGTTCAATACCAGCTGTAGTACAAGTGTGATCCTTGACTGCATAATCATATCAATCACATCAAATACTACCAAGGAGGTGCTTTGCATAACATAGTGATGAGGAGTTCAGACACTTGAAGGAAAGGAAAAATCATAAGATCCCAGCAGTCAGTCCTGTTCCACGCTCTTTGAGGTACTTATATCCCAGGGTGATGTAGCACTCGTATCTACAGCAGTGTTAGCTCATCCATTTCTGGAACCTGCATTTCTAAAGGTTGCATAGTCTTTAAAATAACTAATTTGAACTAATTTATTGAATAAAAGAATTCATCCAGGAATATTAAGCACAAAGGCACCACCTGCGTCTCAGGAAATCAGTGGGGTACAGTAGGTTGAATGACTGTGTAGAGAAGTATTGGAATATAACTGCACTAACTTAGATTGTTTTCTAGTGTATGTCCTTTACTGCAAGTCCTGGGAGGGTATATTTTCTATGACCTGATCTGATCCACATGTTTTTTATTCCCATTCCACAGCTGAGTTACTATATGGCAATATAGTATATGGCAATAATCATACTATTATTACGTATTATTGCTCTAACTTCTTCTGCAATATGGAGTATATGATTTCTGGGTCAGGAAGTCTCTCCACCTCTGTGTTTGCTCAGTGCCTGGCAGAAACGAGCAGTGATTTCAAAGGGTGCTTACGATAATATTAAAGCATAAATGCTACTTTATATCCCTTATTTAAAGTTTTAAACAGTGGCCCGGAAAGTCCTAAGTCTTTTAAGAGAAGGAAATACAATAATTAAGCACTGTTTAGGAAATTCAAAGATTTTTATCTCTATTTTTGCTGTTTAGGAGGATTCTTTTTTTCATGATATCTCCTGTTTTGCTAAGTGAAGAGTTGGAAATAGGAAGATAAATTGTTGGGAGAGAACATCATGACATAGCATTTAATTTTTTTTTTTTAATATATAATTTTTCCTATCATAACTTTCATTAAATAATTACCTCTGCGAGAAAAAAGTTTCAGTATATAACACTCTGCTAAATATACCAGTCTGACAGAGGTGTCTGGCTCCAAATTTTATATATTCTTAACTAATATAGTTCCACAAGGACTTTGGAAACTGATGAAGGAAACACATCCTCTTAGCTCTGGATTCTCCTTTATCCATTTTTCTCAGCAAATCTATGACTAAAACAGTCTGTCATTCACATGAGCAAGTGGCAAAACAGTGAAGAATATAATCTATAGAAATTTTCTTGTTTTACCAGATACTTTTTTTCTAGAAAAATCTTATAACACAAATGAAAATATTGGAATCCAAAGAGCTGGTTTTATGATTTTTCTTCTGTGGCTTACTCAGCTTCAATAAAAATGCATGAAAGCAGAGTGACAGATTTACTCTGCAAAACCAGTACACTTTTAGATTGTACTTATATCCATTTTAAAATTATTCTGTTTGAAAACTTGTTTTACATATGATGACTTTCATATCCACCTCTCTGAAGAACACCTGTGCTGTAGTGAAAGCAAAGCAAAAAACTATTTTCTTTCTCAGAAATTAAATTTTTTTGCTTAACATTTTGTTTTGGATTGTTACACTAAACACATATTTAGGTTTTTCTCTTGCTGGTGCTAAGGGTCTGTTTCATGCACTGTTTAAAGAACTGCAGTTTCTTAAATCAAGACTCATCCCAGCCCTGCTATTTGAGCTCTTTGATCACCAGAGGTGATCAGGCAATTTTACTTGGAAATGCTTGTACTTTAAAACAACTAGTTAGCCCTGTGCTCCATAACTTCTCTTTATTGCTATTGCAAGGCAGCTGCATCTTTTAGTCTCTTCATCTACTGGGTCAGAAAGATTCCAAGTTGTAAGGAAAATACATTCATTTAATGATTTATGAGGTAAAAAGGCTTCAACTAAATTTCTAAAAAACATTACAGAGCATGCTAAAGTTGAAAACTGTGTTTGAATTGCAGTCTTAGGTCATTAAGTATATTTTTGTGTGTTAAAAACTCGGAAGTAATTAAACATGTTTGTGGAAGCAAGAAATTGTGCCATTAAAATTTTTCCTTTCCCACAAAATAAAAATAAAATAAAAAAAAAAACAGTTTCAAGGCTTAGAGAGTTTTTGATATGACATTTGGGCATCTTAGAGCTAATACAAAAAGCAGAGTCTTTGACATCACCTTAATACTTGGATAACTTATAAATGCAGGTTTTCCTTTTCAAACTTGAGGGAGTTACTATGGGTAGGAGTGATTGGCAGATGAATGGATTTGCTGAACAAAATCTTTACTCCACTCTCCATTCTTCTTCATATAAAGGATCTAGGCTGTTCCACAACTGTCCCATGTCCTCCTTTCCATTCTCCTTTTCCAGGCCAAAATTTACTGATTCTGGTTCATGTTACAGAAAGTATTTGATTTATGAAACAAAATTAGTTTTTGCTCATGTCCTTAGCTTTTCTTTTCTTTTACTGAGCAAGACTGGCTGTCCAGACCTATGTGTCAAGGCAACTGAAACTACCGCCCATTGAAATCACTGGGAGCAAGCAGAAGAATCAACTCAAGTTTCAGTTCTAATCTTAATATAGAAATATATCATTGCTGATGGAGTTTCTCATTGCTTCCAAAAATTATGGAATTAATCCAAGATTTGTACATTCAAGAAACATCAGCTTCTTGCAACTGAGACTTACTCTAATAAAGGGAACAGGCAGTAAAGAACTTTCATAAGAGTCTCTAAAAGTTTAGAAGAGTGCTAATTACCTTATCTTTTCACTTTTCCATTTATTATCTCTATCAGAGCAGGGAAAATGACACCTGAGAACATAAGTTTCTGATCTTGTCCATACTTAAGTGTTTTTGAAAGCAGATGAGAAATTTAAATAGAAATCTGTTCTACATGGTTGGAAATCCAGAAGGATGGAGCTCATAGCAGACCTCTGTAAAATGACTGATTTTATCTCAGATGACTTCTCAGGTGCTCAGAGGTGATGATTATTAGCAGGATCAGTCACAAATGCTAACTCTTCATGAAACTTTAGTGGACTGGCAAAGTCTGATTCTACCATACTGGCAATTAAAAAAAAACCTGTAAAATTACTTTTCTACTTTATACAGATCTCTAATGTCTACATTGATGCTTATACATGTTCATTGGATGCATAAATGAATTAAAACTCAATGTATTGTAGATATTTTCATGTGGGAAGCAAAACATCTTAAGATGATCTGTTCTACATGTGCTGAGACACTGAAAAATGACACAACATATCCACCTTGTCATGTCCAGAATATCATCACAGGTTAGCAAAATGTATTGTAAAAGTTAGAACTCTGGCAATGATTTCAAGATTTAAAACTGTGTTTGATTAGAGAAGGAAGTCAAAGCTGCAAAAGAAACATTATAATCTGATAAAATTTAGATATAATTTTGTGATAGTTTATACTAGAATGTAAAGTTTTAATGAATGTGGGAATGTATCTATTTGTTCTCATTTTGAACTTATACTAGACTCTTATATTTACAGTCAGAATACTTCTGGTGTGAAGCATCAAAGGGAAATTGAAGTCTCTTTAATCATTAAAATCAATTTTCTCTAAAAACACCTGCTGTTGTACTTCTCGATGAAGGCTCCATGCGATCAATAGAGAGAGCCCTTCTAATGGAAGTGGCCTTTGCAACATGCTTGGTTATAGTTTTTTCATTGTATAAGGTATAAGGATCATCATAATGATGATGGCATTTGTACATTTGTCAAGGTCAATAAAAGAAACCAATCTATTTTAATTCATTTTCAGTCAATTTCACGACGTGTTTTTTAATGTTAACAGGTTCTAAAAGTAAATTTATTCAATTATAATTTTTCACTGGTTGTATAAAAAAGGACAATGTTGTTTTAAAAGTGTATTTATGGTTATTATATTGACTTATCTATCTATCAATCAATCAGAGACATGGGATCAACTGCAGACCAAACTTCTCTGCTCCAACTGACAGCAGAATGTAATTCTTATCTACAAATATCTGTATTACCTGCATATACTGTAGGGTAGCTAACAGAAATTAATACCATCTGCCTGTTTTCTGTACAACATTTACAAAGAACTGATGTAAATATTTAATATTTCTAAGAATGCAGTATAATATTCAAGAACTTGAGTATGTCCATTCACATTAATGGATTCAGATCCCATGTATCCATGGTTGGCTGTGTATTCATAAAAGAGAAAAAGACTGTGTTGTATTCTCTGAGATGTTGTGTTCCTGCAAAGAGGTTAGCCTGGCTTCATGCACTGACAAGATTAATTGCAGACCTCTGAACCTGATATGTTTTCATTATATCCAACATGGCTCTTACTTTCCTCATTCAGGCTGAAATATGGGGCTTGCTTTTGCATTATTCAATACCAGTCTTCTCTGTGTGTGGCACTGTTTTCAGTCATTGTTGGTGCCTGAAAATTACTAAAGTCAGTGATACGATGCACAGCAGTTTGCTTAGAGTTATTTCAATGATTATGGAAAGAAAGAAAATAAGCTTTTTTTCCAAACTGTCAGAACACTGCAGAGGAGACAGCAGTCATAATTTCTAGAATAGTACAAAACAATTTTTCAAGGGTTTTTTTGTGCATGTCCTCTTTACTAAGTCAGAAATAATACCATATGTAGATTTCACTCTCTGGTGTGGCCCAAGTTCACATCACATCTGCTAATTGAAGTGTTCCAATATTTCTCCTGGAAGTTGACACTTTACATTTTTAATTATTTTTTTTTCCAGATAGTATGCTGACTGAATAGGGTAGGTGACAAAAACCACACATCTTTAGAAGCTGCCTGTTACATAATATATGAAAACACACTGCAAAACTAATTCTCCTTAGCTGGGACTGTTCCAATACTCTATGATGGTAAAAGAGCATGGAAGAAAAGAAAAACAAACTTTACTTACGTGAAATATATGCAGCTTTATTGGCATATAAAACAAGGAATACAAGTGTTCATGAAGACATAAGGCCAGGTTTAAGCTTTCTAACTGAACATTTATATTGAAGGTACTGAAGACATATGGAGGCATAGTAACAATAGGAGATCTATATAGTAAAAAACCAAGAGGCAGGTATGGACAAGAAGCCAGCAAGGCAACCAATGACATGAAGCACATGATGGAAAATGGGAAGATATACTTTATTTTGAAAAAAAAGGTCTCATTTGGAAAATTTTAATTGAACCTGGGTAGTGTTTCATCAGTCCCAAGATAGGATGATTTACTTTATAAAGCTTAAAACAATTCTGCTCCTTGGTCTCTAATACTCTGGTGTGTGCTTCAGTACCTGATCTCATTTTTCTCTTAATACTGTGATGCCTTCAAATTAGTAAAAGAGTGTGTATGTTCTGCAATGAAATAGTGTGCGCAACTTAAATGAACAATTCATGAAAACTGTAGAGTGGTTGCTGAAAAGAAACTGGGTTGGAAAGAATTTTAAGATGGCACCTATTGTGAAGTTGGATTTAATGACCTCCAGAGGTCCCCTTCAACCTAAAGTGTTCTGTGACTCTACAATTATTGGTTTGCAGGATTATTTCAAGAACATTAAAGACTCCTAGGTAAAAAAAAAAAAAATTGTAGGTTGAAAGCAGTAGAAATTTGGTTTCCCTATTCCATGACTATTCTTAAAAATCCAAAAATAAATTATTTGCTTATATTTGTAATGAATCCAAAGTTCTTAGCAAATCTTACAGTGATTTGAAGTTTAATTAGAATGCTTAATGGTTTGGTATCCGTAGGTTCATTTTTTATGCTGGTTGTCAATTCTATGACAACTTTCCTCTTTAAGAAAATCTAAAATAAAATCCTCTGATGAAATATCAGAAACCTTATAGAAGGTTTCTTTAGTCCAGAACTGAATTTGCACATCCATATATAACAGACAGACAAATGAACTGTTGAATTTCAGCCTAGAATAATCAACTCACTGTTGGAAAACTTAACATGTCCATGATCAATGTTGAAGTCTCAGATGTGACTCAAAGAGGAGAACACAAGTCTCCTATATCAATTTAACCATTGTAGAGCTCTATTCCCTTTTGTTTTTTGGTTTTTTTTTTTCTTTCCAGGCTTATCCTATTTTATTTTAAAGCAATAAAATTAGATTAGTAGTTTTTTTTTTTTAATCCAGTCTCCTCCTATCTATGGTTAGGTATATCCTGATATAAGAGTGAGAAATCATTTTCATAGATTACAGTGCAAAAGAAGAAATTTGATTTTTATCAAAATGACAATAAGAATTCAGAATATTCCACCTCAAAATTATGACTTGATATGTACAAATATACTTTAGATAATTAAGGATATTATAATATGTTAATTGAATTATTCCTCTTCCTTTAGATATTGTAAAAAATAATAAAAATAATTTAATGTCAAGGTAAAAACTTGATATTAATATTTTACCCATATTAAAATGGAAATTTTCTCTCCACTTATTAGTTATCTAGATGCAACATACCAAACCAGTATATATATACCTTGAAGACATCTGTATAGAGATGGCAGATGAACCCAATGTTCTGAATTCCAGTTTGGGCTATTTTATGCTATTATTGTCTGAGCATGATAGATTCCTTTTTCATATGATTTATAACTTGTCATTACAGGACACTGTAGTCCTCCAGACAACATTAATGTATTGATGATTCTGTAGTGAAGTGATTGATGCACTACCAGAAACTGGTGGCAAAGGTAAGCTCTTCTTTTCTTTTCAAACCTTGCTGAAATACATAGCTGTACCTAGACTAGGATCACAAAACTATTCTAACTTCTGAGTCTAAGAACACAAAATTAATTGAGACTCTTCATTTGTTTTAATTTTTATTTTTCAGATAAACTTATTTTCAAATTTTTAAACTTTTTTTTTAAAAAAACCCACTTTTTAATTAAGCAAAAAATATATGGCCTTACAAGTTTTACAAATTATATTTAGCAATTTTTGGGCTGTTATCTCTAATCTACCTTGGGTTGATTCTTATTTTATATTTCTTACTGGAATGGATAGCAATATATCTCCTTTCACTTCTCTCAAGGATTTTATATGAAATGTTCTGCTGTTGCACAGAACTTTTGGAAAGGTACCAATGAAGTGATTGTCTTCTCTTGTTCTAAAACCAGCAGCAGGAGTGACTCTTGGGGATTTAATGACGTGAATAAGACTCTACTTTTAAATTCTTGAGTATGATGTTTCTACCTCTCAAATGCTGTTCAGATCACTAATAAACTTCTACACTATTTCTCCTAGAAAATACCCTTTATATCCTTCACCATCAGATTAGGGCTTCTTAACTGATTTCTGCAGAGGGCAGAAGAAAACACTAAATGTAAATCCAAAGAGATGCATTTCATCTACCGTTTTTACGCTCAGATCTGTTCTGCATTTCAAGACCCTTCAGAGATGCTATGTGAAAAGTTGAAAGGAGCACTTAATGTAATTTGACTGCACTGAGATTTTAACTTATTCCACGATGTAATAGACAAAAAATCATTTGCCTGCTCAAAACATGACCTAATTCAGGGACAGCATTGCTACACATCTCTAGGCTCTATAGACGGCATCATCTTAACGTTATGGACATAACACTAAAAGACAAAACTGGGGACAGGGCAAGTTTGTTGGCACATAAAGCTGTTATCAGAAGGGTTAGAAGCCTACAGAGGGAGGAAAAGCTGAAATCAACCCCATTTAGGAAACTACAAAAGGCATCCCATAAGCTGTGTACCTGCATACAGTTCTCATTCTCCTGTCCATTGCCATGTTGGCATCCTAATAACTCATAGTACCACACAGCTACAGCCACGTTGTTACTACATCTAGCAGCTGGGAAACTGAGTATTTGAGCCTTGGACATGTTGCTGAGATTTTGGGTTTTGTTGATGATTTTTTTTTTCTCATTCTTTTAAACATAAATTTATTTGCTCACTTTTCAGAGCTCAGGTTAAGTGTTTGGTGTGCACCTTTTCTCTGCTATGTGAAGTTAAGTTCTTTGTAGCACCATAGCACCATCTGCCCATGAGAAGAAATATCCACAAAATAGTGGGTTGGAGATGCAGCACTCCACTCTTTTCCAGTATGACTAATTTGGGAATGAGGACACATTCTATTTCCAGTTAGCTTGCATTAAGATTTTTGCAAATTTTCTCTATCTCTCTTACTTAGAGCAAAGAGTTTGGAATTCGCTTGGGTGTTTTTCTGGAAATATAAAGGCATGTTGAAATAGAAAAGTACAATTCTCTTCCATGATTTAGACCAATATGATAAACATGTTCCAGAGAGATCTAACCAACATTGCCATTTTCTATGTAAATTATTATTTTTGACCATTCCTATAAAACTATTGAAATGATTCTTCATATTTTAAATCGGACAAAAATTGGAACCAGTATTTTAATGATTTTCAGGCCAGATGTACATAAATGTACATCTTCTGGTATCACCTTGTGTGTTTTATTTTGTAATTGACTCAAGTATTTTGTGTATTTTTATCAGCTAATTAAGGTTGATTATTATTAATAAATTACATAGGTTGATATAATTGGTGAAAAAATTCAGCCTTAGCACATGTAAATCATATAAACATTGAGTGGATTTGATTGGAAGTTATGGATGCTATTTGATCTTAACCACTCCAAATAAGGTCAATTTTAAATTAGAAATGTCTTCAAAAGGAGAGAAGAAGCTGATTGTTACCTATTTTTTCTGGTTTTTGTTGTGGGAGGTTTTAAATAAATTCTAAAACACGTCTTGTATTTTGCAATATTTTTCTGAAAGATGTAATTTAAATTCAGCAGAATTACTTCTAAAATGTAAAATTAATTGTGTTCTGGAACCTACTTAGTTCTGAAATCAGAGTTTAGAAATTCTAATGCTCTTCCATGTATTTAGAAATTCTCTCGAGTTTTCTCATGCAAAAGAAAAAAATTAAGCATGTGTGACTCACTTGACTCCATTGCATTTTGAATAGGAAAATTGGGCAACAAAAGTACCTGAAATTTACTTTAAAGATTAACAAGTAAAATGTTCAAAGGAAGTGTTTACTATTCAAATTAGTTCATATCTGCTAAAGACATGGCAAGCAGAAATATATTAATTTCTTTAATGTAAATAACTTGACATTTTGACAGCCAGAGAAGCCAGTCATTCCTAATGAAGCCATTGATCAGTACCTCTTCAGCATTTAGCACTTCAAAACTTTTATCTGCAAAGAACATATTTCTAACTAGAAAACTTAATGAAGAATAAATATTTTTCCGAATCAGATCTAAGACAATAATGTGAAATTTGCCTTGAGAAAAGGTAGAAAAGTGCTCCAACTGTGAATAAATTTATGAATTAAAATATGTCAGAAAAGGTGCTTTTATCACATCATATGTCCAACTTAAACAGCACACGAAGAACAAACCTCAGCATTCCTCTTTATCGTCGTGTGTGACAGTATAGTAATAACTCTCTGTCTTGGTATCATGTTGTCCTTAATATGGAGAGAACTTTTGGGTAATTATAGTTGTGACATCCTTCCATGCTCCTTGCCTTTGTGTAGTAATGTGCTCACGGTTGTGCCTGCACTCCCATCTACTGGTAAAATTAATTGTCACTATGATAATGGTACATAAATCTGGAAAATAAAGTGGATCTTGAAAGAGTAATGCAAGAAAAATGACAATTTTTCTCATTAAAAACTTTACTACTTACTATTTCTGTAGAAGCCAACAGTTCCTAGATAATTTGTGTTTTCACAGTGAGTGGTATCTTCTGAAGAGGTATTGTCATGCTTTCCAGGGTTGTGACCAACAGATATTTCTTGGAAGTAGGACCTATGCTAGAAGTAAAATCCCAACTACTGTGCATTCTCAGAAGATCAGTATTGATAATCTTTTGCTTTTAGCTATTCACATTGGACTTGTCACCTTATTCCTGAGGACTATTGTCATCCCCTATGCACCACTGACAAAAAAGGTGTGCAAATACAACCAGAAGCTTGGACTTAGGACATAAAAAACGTACTCTGTTGTTTTTTCTTTTTTTTTTTTTTTTTTTTTTTTTTTTTTTTTTTTTTTTTTTTTTGTTGTTGTTGTTGTTGTTGTTGTAGGATAGAAAGGAGAGTTTAGCTGTTCTAATATTTAAGTTCCCATTACAAAATGCAATGTCTGGACTTCCAACTATTTTTGTAGGTCTAGGATGGGAAAGATTTTATTAGTTGTAAATGAAAGAAAACTAATTAGTGTAATTTGTGCACTATACACTGATGCACCCTTTTAATACTAATTAAACATGTTAAAAAACAAAATGCTTTGTCAAATTAAAGATTAATCTGTTAAGAAAGAAGTAGACAAATTCAGCTCAGTTCCTGGTTAGACTTCTGGGTTTATCCTAAACATATTTTTACTTTTGACTTTATTTGTAATTGTCGAACATCATTTGTAACAATCAAAGTTTTAACAAAGGCATCTTCAAACTAAAGGCACAGGTTTCTTTGGAAGCATCACTACAGATTAACAAAACAATAGTAAATAATATGCCTTGCAGTCAGTGCATCCATATTATCCAGAAGGGCAAGCAGTCCTAGTATTAAGAGATGTTCCCTGGGGAGAAGAGTTGTTGATTCAGTGATTATGTTCAATATAGTACAACTGAATTACTTTAATCACTAAATAAATTACCAGAGTTAGAGTTATAGTGAAAATATAAGGAGTTAGAATAGCAAAGAAAGAAGCTAAGTGAAGCTAAAGCAAGAGGGGACAGTATTAGAGGTGTGTTTGAAAAGGACTAGCTGCTCTGGCTAAGACTTACAGTCACAATATGGGATTTGGTGATGTGTTTCATCTCTGGAAGAGAGAGAAGAGATTCTAGCACTTTCACCAATGAATGTTTGATACTTCTAAGACAAGAGATGAAGCTGAATGCTTTAAATCAGATGCAAGTTGCTAGAGAAATCTATGCTATTATGTAGCATATTTGTGAAGGAGAATAATGCTCAATTCCTGCAGTTTAATTGTTTAAATAATTTTTGTGTTGGTGTTATGCTTTCCCACATACTCTCTTATGTGACCGTCGTACTTTATACAATAATTTATCAATGAATACTGAAACGAACAAAAAGGCTAATAAGTAAAAAGCTTTGTAAAAGTTGGCATTTATTTAAATAACAATGGTGTTTATTGAGAGGTCTGGAATTAATCCAGTCCTGAAGAGTGGTAGCATTATATTACTTTTTTTTCCCCCTTATTTTTTGTCTTTTGAGATCTGACAGTACGTAATAATGATTCATGTATCAGGAAGACTTCTGGTCTTTTCAAGTAGGAAAAAAAAAAAAAAAAAGAATAAGAAAGCTGCTTTGTGAATAAAATTAATGAGAACAGAGTTAACATGAACATTGATGAAGTAAGCTGGGTGAATGCAAACATACATAAGCGACTTATAATTACACTTGAGCACTCTGCCCTTTGACTCTACCATTCTACAAAAATTCTCACACAAAGTCGCTGACTGTGACTGGTGATGAGGATGCCCCAAAGGGAGAAAAATGTCAGGCACTAGATTAACTGTAATTTTTTTTTTTCCACCTTCACTACTCTGATGCAAGTCATGAACAGTATTCATTTTGATGTCATTACTATTTTTTATGCTCTATCTTTTCCCCTTACAGTGTCACCACTAGGTTTATGTTTCTTGAATTTGTCAAAGAACTGGCTATAGCTACAGAAATAAAGCTGAAACTGCATCTTTTTCTAGCAAATATAATCTCCTCTGCTGCTATAGGAAGATTTTTGTTTGTGTTTTTTTCTGTTTCTTGGGTTTTTTTAATTTTTCTCTGTGGATTTTTCCATGTTTCAGTTAAAGTTGTGGTCACATTGTTTCTTCCTGCATGGGAAGGAATTGTGTGGGGTTTTTTTTCAATTAATAAGGACTGGATTTATTTTATATCAAGAGAGATGTGCTGCATTGCAGAGCAGTACTGAACATGTAGCATTGCCATAATTTCCTAATTTTTCTTTGCATTCTTAAATCTAAGATGTTACAGAGGGAATCTGATGCTTATCATCTTCATTCTTAAAAGTCCAGAGGAGATACGGGGGGAGCAAGAGAGAGATCAAGGAAAATAGAGAAGTGGATTAACTTTTTCCTTCTATCTCACAGAATTTATATGGGGCCAGGGAAATAATATGAAAGAAATCTGTTGATGCTTTATTCTGAAGACAAATCTCCAGGGACAGATTTTCAGTGCAGAATTTTAGGTGTTGAGCAATAAGGGAGGATGAGGGACACTGTGTAGGCACCATGGCACAGTGGGAAATGGAAATGATGTCTGCTAACAAATGTGTTCAAGGCTAGGCTGGATGGGGCCCTGAGCAACCTGATCTAGTGGAAGGTGTCCCTACACAGGGCAGAGAGGTCAGAACTAGATGATTTTTAAGGTCCCTTCCAACCCAAAACATTCTAGGTTCTATGACTGTATTTTTCCTGGATGGAAGAACTGTATTACTCCTATTTGCTCTGACAATTCAGGAAAATCCATTCAGTTCTTTAGATGATGCAGAGTCAAAGTACAGACTTATTTTGTCAAAACCATAATTATTTTTTTCCATCAGTCTATATTCCTTGCAGTCAGCCACCAAGACGTAAGGAAATCTAAGAAGACACCTCAAAAAGTCCCCTTCTTGTTTCTTCTAACCACCATTTTATCTTTCTTTTCAATATACAAGGTTCAAATTATATTTTTTAAATTTCCAGCTAACCTCAGAGGAGGGAGACAGTTTTAGGCAGCACCATTCTGAGCTTGAAGTATCTCTCCAAATGCCTTAGAATGTAGTGAGGTGAAATGGTGACCAAGCTGTGATCCTGGGTACAGTGAAAGCCATTATCATGCAGCAATGGAGGAGCAAATACACATGCTTCTTTTTAAATCTTTAGGCTTGTGACAGTCTAAATTCAATGCTAAATGGTCAAAGCCTCACAGTGTTCATGCTAGAAAAAGAGATGGACCTAAACTTTGCAGACAATCTTATCTTTTGTGTGATGAGGGAAACATGAACATCTGTGCTGGGGAAAAAACCACCATTATTGCAATCTGTGCTGGTAGATTACTTGTGGTTAGTGACTAATAGCAGGATGCTGAGTGACTACATGTCATAGCCTTGGTGAGGTGTGTCTGGTTTATGTTCTTGTTTTTATTGCTTTACTCAAAATACAGTAGGCAAAATAATTGAATTTGGTTGATATCACTGAGTCAGAAACACTTCTTTAGCTGTTTATTTACTTCATTTCTTAAACACAGTCATGTGAAACAGAATGAAAGGATTTTAGGAAGAAGTGCATCTATCTCATTTTATTTTGCACGCTCAAGCCATTTGATGCTGGAGCAAATTATCCAACCCATCCTCCCGTATGTCTTTGCAGAAGAGGATGCAGAGCTGAGTTTGGCTTGTAAAATAATAATATAGCTCATGTTCATGTGTGGGTTGATAAAAATAAATGCTTTTCTTTTTCTTCTTGGATGATTTTGTGCTGGAAAATGTCAGATCTAATATTATATTCTGATCTGTGTGATTCTCATATAAACTTGAGGTTATTCCAGAGAAGCTATTAAGCTTGACGTAGAGTCCTCTGAGATCATAATTTGGCTCATCTTCAGGTGTTGAGTTTTTCTTGCTCCAACATTCATCTGAGTGTCACTGACTTACACAAGATATCTTGTGATTTCTCCTTTAACATAAAATAGAACCTTCACAGACATTTTTAGTGAAATATTGGTATGAGAAAGCAAGCTCTTAATCAGTTGCTTATGGCCTCCATGTCAAAGGAAGCTTACTAGCAGAAAGATGAATGGAATAGCTGTCAAAACTCTTAATGTGGTCAGACTGTTCTGTTTTATGCAGTCAAATCCCATACTTGCTATGGTCTGCCTATATAAATTCTTCTCCCCCAATTTTTCTACAGCAACTATTTACAATTGCGGAGAGTTAATTTATGTCTATACAGGAGGCTGATGTCAACCACAAAAGTGGCTTTAGCAAACTTGTGGATACATCACAAATATACACTAGAGCTGATGCCAGGGTGTGCTGGGTGATGTTCAGGCATAAAACAGCACTAGTTGGCCTGGGTTACATTTGAGACACTGAATCTACATATTCATGCACACTCATATGTGCACGCATGATTGCCCACCCTGGGCCTGGATTTTAATATTTAAAATCTGGCAGCCATGCTGAGCAGCTTCATTTATTGATTGTCCCACTTGTTTCCATCTGGAGGAGACCCAGGAGGGCAAACTGAATGAAAAAAGCTTTCTCTAATAGAAAGCTGAAAAAAATATTGATAATGTTCCATCAAGAAAAGTTTGCATTGAAAATCTATTTTCACTTTTGTTTTGCTAGTAAACCAAATATTTAATTGAATTGGCTTTGATATTCTCTTTCTCTCTCTCTTTCTTTTTTTTTTTTTTTTTTTTTTTTTTTTAATTGTCCTAGGAATAATTATGCTGAAAAGAAAGAGAACTTGAAATCTTGCATTGTTTCTAGCATGTCTAATTACTTATTCAAAACAAACAGGAAAGTTACCATGAAAAAAAATTGTCAGCCTTGCTTTTCTGCAGAAAATATTTTTCCACAGAAATAATATGGAATTTAAACAGAAAGTTTCTGAATTATTAATGGAAACACATACCATCACTTCTAATTTCAAGAGATTAAATTGGTTTTTCTTCACCTCTCTTGGTTTTGTGATCTCTTTTTTTCTTTCTCTTATTCTTCCTCTCTCCCTCTCCATGGTTATTTGATATGGAGGCATTAGGACGAAAATATCCCACCAACAAGCAAACAAAACCACAAAGCGTCAAAAGATTTTGTAAAGGAATATGAGGAAATTTAAATATGGAAAACAAGTTGCAAATATTTTTACTCTTTCTGGTGGTATTTCATCCAGCATTCAGGAAAAGCAGAATTTTATTGGTTTGTTTGTATATTCTGCCTGTTTATTTCCCATTTGGCCCATAGGCCAAATTTATTATTTATACCTTGGGTTTGATGATGGAGTAGCTTAACTCAACTGAAATAAAATTCTGTTTGACTTAAAAAACTTTAAACAGTAAATAGCATAATATAATAATATTTTCAATATTACACAGTGTGCTAGCTTGCTATTATTATATTTAGTACTATTTTGTTAATCTTTGGTTATGCAATGCTTTTGGGTGTACAGTATGACTCCAACTGACCAATCTGATTTATTTTCTTTTCCTTTGGACTCTTCTTTCCATATTTAACTCTCTATTTGTCTACTGCTTTTAGGTCCAAATAAGCACTGAAATATTTAATTTATTTAGCACTACTTATGTAATTTTTACTAGCAGTTCAAATGAAGAAGACGTGGCAGTCTCTCCAGAATTTACGCTTGTTTTTCAGCCATTCCTGTTGCTCTGTTAAAACAGATTTCTGGATAATCCATATTGGAGTGAGATATTTCCAATTTAGGGAGAGAATAGAAGAAAAGAAACTATACATAAACCTTGAAAATAAATAACAGTATACTGGCTTTTGGAGTATGCCCACCACCACTGCTGTGAATGCTGTGAAATCTCCATTGTATCAAAGTTTCGGACAGAATTACTACTAAAATTTCATAATAGTCTATATAGGAATATATGAAAAATAATTGATTTTTTTTTTGGTTTCTTGATGAGCATTAATTTAATATTTCAGCACTCAACTCTGCTTGAAATTGGTATATGGGGCTATTTTGCTGTTACCATTTTATATAATTGTAAGTATTTTTGACAATATACTATCATCCAACATATTCACCATAATGTGAGCAATATTATGATAGATGAAGTTATTTCATGCCATTCAGGAATACAGATCAGCTCTGGAACAGGCTGTTTAAATGCTTATAGGTCAGTTGAAAGCTATTAAAGGAATTGCCAGATAAATATTTTAAAAATCTGTTTTCATTTATTTACAACGTCAGCAAACTTTAATCAGTGAAACTATTTTTCTCTGTTGGGGAAAAAAATAGTCCTTAAATTATTGATAAAGGATGAATACTCCTACAGATATTTTCAATCCAAGTGGTTCAGCAGCTTTCTGGAAAAGATTTTCTTCTCTCTCTGTCATTAGAACATTGGCAGTGACCTTATCCTGAGAAATAAAGGCAGCATTTGAAACCCAGACTGACCATTGCTAAATGGACATCTGTTGAAATTTGATGAAATAAGAAATCTCTGAAAAAACCTATATTAGGCACGGGCTTAGGTTCAGACAAACATTGTGGATGGGATATAACCTTTTAAAAGCCCTTCTGTATCTCATCAATCAGTTTATTTCCATTTTCCATTCCCACTACAATAGATCTGGACTAGACATCAGCCATGGGATGGAGGCAAGGGAAAATGTTCCCAATGTCAAACCGTTGTCTAACTTTCACTTGGAGAGGAAGTTCAGACTTACTGCCCCCTCTCACATTTTCAAAATATAAACCTTGGAAGCTTGATTATGAAGATTTTGGAACTGATACTGTATTTAAAAAACACAGGATGAAATCTTATATAAGCATTTTGATAGCAGAGTTTGTTTCCCCATTCTCCTGTCTTGTTTTGAAGCTGGACTGCATAACTTTTCCTCATTAATATTTTTACTTTGTTTGTTTGTTTTTTAAAATTAACTTTCTTGAATGAAAGGGATCACATCATCTTTCAAAGCCTTTACTGTGACATTAAACTTTTGAACTACTGTTAAGGAAATTATTTCCCTAAGGCTAAATATCTGAAATGTTATTAAAAATTTAATTTCACAAATGATACCTTGGCTAAAAAATAATAATATCTAAACACTACTTAAAACCTTGATTACCTAATCTTATAAATCCCATTACCCCTTACTTTTTAATTAAGCAGAAATTACCATTAAAAATGCAGAAATTTAATATTCAGAACAGGATTTCAGAAGCTTGGAGATCCTAGATCCTATATCTTTTATGTTGGTCAGAACTGCACACGTATTGTATCTGTGACTGATACATGGAGCCAGATTTAAAATTCAGTACTTTTAAAATGGTTATAAAGAAAGTGTATTTCACCTTTAGGGCATGAACCCACCTAGGAGGCCATTAGTGAGAATACCTGAATAATTCTGAAAAGGGGATATAGGTGTTTCATAAAATGACAGAATGGTTTGGAGTGGAATGGACCTTAAAGAACATCTTGTTCCAACTACGCTGCCATGGGCAGGGGCACCTTCTAGTGGGTTATATGATCCCAGGATTAATTTGAAAAAGAGATTCATGTTAGGAGTGTAGTGTGCCTTGGCTTGCCCCATAGAGGGTAACTTTCCAGTCATTATCTGTAGACTTTTCCTTCTCTCTCTGACATTAGAAATAGTCTAAAAAAAGTCCCTAGATCTCATACTGCTAACTTCAATCCAATGAAGTACTTTCAGCATGAGTCACTAAGTTCTGTCCTCTAAAACCTTACTGCCATGCTACCAGGGTTTTTAAATACTGCTCTTAATCATATACTAAGAGCCTTCCCTGTTTTCAGCAACTTACTTTTATGGATGTTGCCTTTGGTTTATGGCATCAGGTTTAGTGTGACTTTCAACACTTTTTCCTTATTTAAGATATTTTTCCTTGTGATTTTCTGTGGATTTCAGCATTATTCTCACTGCAGAGTTCTCTGTACTCCATTTCTTTATGTATCACTTGTGAGTTGTTTTTTTTAAAACAACCAACCGAGAAGTGATGACCTTCCCCAGAAGCGATGTAGTCAGACATCCTGAATGTTAAGCATATCTCTTCGCTTGTCTCTTTCTATCCTTCTTTCTTCCCAATATTCTTTTTCCTATAATAACTACACTTAACAGTGTGCTACACTGTATGCTAGGTGACTTCATATCCTTTTAATGCCATAGAATATGAGCAAGCCTCAAGTGCTCTGGGTAAGGACTGTGGCTCTCTTTTGTAGATGTGCTCTTGTGGCCACAAAGGTTCAGCATGTCAGTTTATTCCTGTCTTTATTTGCAACCTGAGCCATGCAAAAGCCTGCACCAAGCTGGAGGGAGAAATCATTGTTCTGGATGTCTGTCATCCAATGGAGACGCTACATGTAGGCAGAAACCTCTGGAAATTCAGCGAAGGCAAATGCAGAATCACACGTCTGCCATATACCCATAAAAGTTAGGAACTGACTGGGGGAAAAACACCTTTGTAGAGGAGAACCAGACACTTGCAGTCTGCCACACCAGAAAAGGCTTAGAGAACCATGGGCTACCTTAATAAGAGCAAATCCATCATGGGAAATGCCTGTGTCCTACCATTCAGACTTGTGAGAGGTCTTCTCACAAAGTATGTCCAGTCTGAGGATTTTCAGTACAGTGGTGCTATTGGACAAGTAATCTCCAAAATCTCTTTCGACTTAGGTTGCACCTTGATTCCATGACTCCCTGTCATCTCCATCCTGCCAAAGTGTACCAGGAGATACAGCACAGAAGGTGACCTGAAAGGCTGAAAATTGTTGCTTATTCTTAACCGTTGTTGTTACACTGTTGTACATTAGGTACCAAGAAACAAGTTGTTTGTTCATTTGTTTGGGTTTTTTCCTAGTGAACATCTGATTAGTTCATGCTAAACTTCTCAAACAATGAAAACTTTACCTGTTTTAATTACTAATACACTGTATTTCCTGGCATATCTTTGTAGTAAAATAAAATAATTGGTAGAAGCTTGTAATGAAATTATTCCTTCCAATGTTATTTTGACATTTCAGAGATGAAATACTACAAGAAGAAATTAATGAATAAGTCGATATGAATAAAAAGAATAAATTAATGAATAAAGGTTTTAGAACAACAAGGCCCACAAAGAATGGTAAACATATAACACAAACAAACATTTAGAATTACAACACATATGCTGGGTTATTTCTACTCCACTATTCTTACTCTTATTTTAAATCTAAATCCAAAATCCAACAATAGACTAAAACCCCACCTATATGGAATATTATATTATATTATTATATTATATTATATTATATTATATTATATTATATTATAATTATAATTTATATTATATTGTATTATATTATGTTATATATATTTCTCCAAAGTTGGTGATTCTTCTCTTTTAAATATTTTTTTTAATGACTGAGTGGAAATATCTATGGTTTTAATGCATAGCGTGACATTCTATGTACATTTACACATTTTGTCTATCTGCAATGGGCAAACATAATAGCTTGTCCAGCAAATCATCAAGCTTCAAGAAGAGAGAGTAAATTTGTCTAGATTTATATTTCATATCTTCTGATTTTTTTTTTCTATGCACAAATGTAACAAAGGAATATTTTAATAAAAAATTAAGAGTGTTAGAAACATCTCTTCCTCTCTCCAAGATTTCATGGGTATTCTGAATATTGATAGAAAAGCAGAGATCAACTTTATAACTCAATCAGTAAATAAATGTCACATGATGCTAGTGTCTGTATATTTTGAGTAATCTTAACAAAGGCCTGAATTTTTATCATGGTTGTTCAATTAATTCATTTTCTGGAGTCATGCATAAGGATTTTGTTTTGTTATTTTTTTGTGTCCTTGAATGAATGATAGTTTTATTACCTGATCCACATGGACCATATAGACTTGTAGGGAAACCTTAGAAGGATATTGCATTTTGCATCTGTATAACTTTATATGACTTTTTAGTTCACAAACATAAAGATGGAGTTGTACAATGTGTGTGATGCATAAATATAAAGCTATAATAACTTTGGCTTGATATGTTACTTGAAAAAAATTATTTCATTATCATTAAGGATGGCAGCTTGTCAGAACAGAAAGGCCAAGAAGGAGACTACATGAGAGTATTAACTGGCAGAAGTTTACTCCTGTGATTTTGCCAATTAGTGTGTGTGAATACCACTTTCTTGAGAGACTAGAAGAATGAGAGACAAACCCACAGATCTGTCATTCATGAAACAAGAAACACACACAAATAAACACCTCCTGGAGAAGATAGGACTGATCCCTGAGAGTAATGTTACTTTTAGTAAGTCTGAGGAGATGAAGGATTAGTAGTTTAGAGGTCAAGATTTGCCCTAGAGTAGATAACTGTCAGAAAAAATACTATGATTTTTTTTCCCATATCATGTTGAATTTTGGAGCATTCAGGATGTCAGCCAAAGGACTCTTTTCATATGGACTAATAATGCTCAGGCTGGGAAGAATTCTTACAAATAACTGATCTGATTCATTAATTAATAGCCTAAATGTCCTACTCAAGCTCCTCTGGTACAGGTAAGTCTGTACCTTTATCTAAGGTAGATTGCATCTTCTTGAAAGATTTATAGCCATTGACATTATAGAACAGGGAATGCCAGGTGCTATTTTCTTGTCAAAAATGTGTACCCTCTCTCTGCATGTGTTTAACTTTATTTTCCAACTGTTAGCTATTACCAATACTTTTTTCTTCCCTCATGAAGTAAACTGACAGTTGATTAGATATTAGAAAGAAATATTTTACAGTGGGGTTGGTGAGACACTTGAACATGTTGCCCCAAGAAGCTGTGGCAGCTGCATCCCTGGAAGCGTTCAAGGCTAGGCTGGAAGCAGTTTTAAGAAACCTGGTCTAATGGAAGATGTCCCTACCCCTGGTGCGGGACAGTTTGGAATTACATTAACTCGAAGGTCCCTTCCAACCCAAACCATTCTAGGGTTCTATAAAAGAATAATCAGCTGTTAGAAACATCTTTATTGTAGATGTTTGTAAGCAGATGACACAGTACTAGGTGGATACAATTCTAACTATTAAATTAAGGGTTTTACTTTCTCATTGTGTGTTCACCAGTCCGTAGCGTTGTGTGTTTTGGTGTGTGTTTTTCTTTTTTTTTTCTCAAACCTTTTAAAATGTCTATCTCACTCATCTTTATTGCAGAATTTAGCAAATTAGACAAAGTCTACATTTTTTTCCCAAGTCTATTGATTGTTTGCACTCTCTGTATATTGAGGATGCTGGGATCTTGATTAGTTTGAGGATGTGACTAATACGAATTTCTCATAAACAGTGAAATTTCCATATGCCAAGTGCACTGTATTGAAAGAAGACCCACTTGCCATACTTTAATTACTTTTTCATCTACAAATTTCACCAACCATTATTTTCTCTTTTATTACACACAATTTCTAAATTTAATGACTTATATGAAGCTGAGACCAACCTCTGAGATAACCTACTTAAAACATTATCACTGCCTTATGGTTCCCTATTTTAACTGACATTCTGAAATCTGATGATTTGTTCCACTTGATTTTATATTCTGCCATTTATATTATTTTATTTTATATTAAGTTTTATTCAAATATCTGTAAGACTCTGTGCAGCATTTTTGTACAGACAGAACTTTCACTCTTTTAAAAGGCAAAATATTGTGTGACAGTGTGTAATATCCTTTTTTTGCAACTTGATTTCTTTATCAGTGTGAGTTTTTGCTGTTGACATACCACATTGTTTTGTATGATTGTACATGGGACTGTATTGAAATTAAATTACCTAATTAATACTTATTTATGTTTTTCTTAGATAGTGACATGACATCAGTACATTTGTAGTTCTCTCAGATCTTTCGGTATTGTCACACTACCCATTAAAATTCAGCAGCAAAGATTCAGAGATTTTGGTTTGTCAAAAAATTTATGATTGTTCAATGGCGATATATGAATTGATTAAATTGAAAACATTTAGTAGTTTCTCTTTAGTATATAGCCTGATTACTAATGGAGAAGGATTTTTCTTTTTCTTTTTCTTTTTCCTTTTTCCTTTTTTTTTTTTTTTTTTTTTTTTTTTTTTTTTTTCAATAAGAAACATATACCCTGGTACTTTCTAAGACTGCATTTAAAAATACTGTTAACATGCATGTTTTTATTTTCCTTTGAGTGTTCTTTTATTGCTGACTCTTAAATGTGTGTGAAAGTTTGAGCACTTGCTGGAGGATGAATAATTTAGGATCTGATTCATCCTCTATTGTACCTGTTTTAATTAATGTTGTACAGATTAAAATTTGGAAATTAGATGAGAATTTGATTATGAAAACTGGTTTGGAGTTTACAGAACACAATGGAAACACCTTTCTTGGAATAGGTGGACTTCAGAAAGAAAAAAAGTCATATGTGACAAAGAGAGGTTATGAGATCCATGGAATAGTCAGCACCAGTTTGAGGTGTAGCGACAAGTTAAGAGATAGAAATAACAAGTAAGACTGGTAACACTGTAACCTCAGTGAAACTAATCTAATTATGTAACATTTTGATATCCTGTGAGGTGGAATTTGATGAGCAGGATATTTCCTCCAATGCATTGTCATCTGCCGAATACTTTGCCTTATTATCTGTTTGGGCATCTAGGAGAAGTAAAGGAGAAGAGATGGGTGACATCTAAACTTTATCTGTAGAAGCAAAATAGTTCCCTAAACTTCATTCCTAATCTGCAACTAGTGTTTTAAATAGAATTAAAGTTACTTCAAAGAACACAGAAATAAATACAGAGAAAGATATTAACTGAAATGCTATAATTAATTACTGAGATTTTTATATTTTTAGTTTGTTTTTTGGTTTGCTTTTTGTTTGTTTGTTTGTTTTGTGGGGGTTGGTTGTTTGGTTGTTTTTTATTTTAATTAGTGATAGTTCTAAGAGTTATATCTCCTGAAGCCTCAACAGGTAATCCGAGGGATTAGGTAACTCGATAAAGAGTTGATCTCTTGCTTGCCAGGTTTGGGAGCAATCAGCTGCTGTAAAAGAAGGTCTTTTGCAAAGGAGCAGTGTCAAAAACTAAAATCAATACCAGGGTGACCTTCAAGCTTCAGTTTCTATTTTATCAGGAAGAAAAATATTCTATCCCAAATTAAAAAAAAAAAAAAATTGGAAAATGTTTTTCCAGAATAATGTAATCTCGCTGAGTCTGCAGAGAGTTTGGAATATCATCTCAGAGAGCTTGGACGATTGTCTGCTGGAGTTATGAATGCTGGAAAGACCACTCCAGAAGTAATGAGAGGAAAAGAGGAAATTTACTAGTCTACCAACAGATCTGTATTGACTGCTGTAATGTTCGAGGTGTTGACATCACTATTTCAAAACACAGAAATTTTTTTTTTCCTTCTTTAAACCTCCTACCATTCCTCTGGAGATTAACATTCTTAGCTAAAAATGAGTTTAGTAACCTAGACTCCACAGAATGCTCATAGTCTTCCTGTGTTTGGGGATACACAAAAGCTCAAGATGACTGGGACTATTTCAAGCTCAAATTGTATATTGATAATATTAAGTCTATTTTTTCCTATGGAAGCACACTTACATAAAATTCTCATAACCAAGCATCCACTCTTTGCAAACTCAGTATTTTTATAAAAACCTCCTAGAGGAAGAATTTTATTTGAAAAATTGATGTTTGTTTGCAGTTTCCAACATTTTTTCTAGAAATATTTTCTTGTGAATCTCCATTAGTCTTATCCATGTGTCTCACTCAATCTTTATATTTAAATTGAGTTTCTCTGAGTTCTGGCAAACTAGATAATGTTTGTTTCAGTTTTTCAAGATCCCGTGATGGGAAGTATTGCCATCAGTGCAGCACTGCTTATTAGACTGAGTTTAAGGGACATGAGAGAGATTAGAAAATACAGTTGGGAGAACCTGGTGAATTATACACACTGGAAAAAAATATTAACTAGAGAAGATTTCATTCCAAAGAATTCTCTTTGTTTCAAAATATTTCAAACTGGACTGAGCAGTGTTTGAAACAATCTCTCACTGGAAACAAGAAGTTTATGTGATGGAAAATGTTAGGGAAGTGAGAACTGGTACCTCATAACAGATGTATCTATGGGTTTGTTCTGCTGACCAGGATTAAACCACATCACATTTAAACTAGCAGAAGATTTGAGTGAACCTTCACAGCTGCTTCTTCATTCCTCTAATTAAAAAACAAAACAATACAAAAAACCCAAAACACCAAAACAAAACAAAAAAACTAACCAAAAATAACAGGAAAAGACCATAGGCTTGTCCACAGCCTTTCTCTTTTAAAATACTTGGAACTCTCTTGCTGTCATCAGAGTAGAGACAGAAAAGAAGATTTACGTCTGTAATTTTTTTCACCATTCATTGACACCATAGTGTCATTGAAATCTCCAGTATTAATCCCTAAAGAAATACACTTTCACAGATTGTTAATTTTCTCATTCATAGATCTGAAAGCATCCTTAGGATGGTGTTGATTACCTACAGGGAGAGAAATTTTAACTATGAAACCTAGCAATCTTGCGATGTCCTCATTAAGACTGACAGTCATCAACTTATATGCCTATCAATCATGAGAGTATTCTTGGAAGCTTGTGACATTTGATCCTTCTGCTGTTTTTATGAATAAAAAAAGAAGAAAAGTTTGATATAGACTGTGAACTGATGAGTCTTTTTCTTTCTTTCTTTCTTTCTTTCTTTCTTTCTTTCTTTCTTTCTTTCTTTCTTTCTTTCTTTCTTTCTTTCTTTCTTTCTTTCTTTCTTTCTTTCTTTCTTTCTTTCTCTTTTTGTCTCTTCTCTCTTCTCTTCTCTTCTCTTCTCTTCTCTTCTCTTCTCTTCTCTTCTCTTCTCTTCTCTTCTCTTCTCTTCCTCTTCCTCTTCCTCTTCCTCTTCCTCTTCCTCTTCCTCTTCCTCTCCCAATCCTCTTCCTAAGGTAAATGAAATTACTTGAACAGAACTGTGGTTTCACAGTGTATCAGCACAAATTTTTGGAACTCAGAAATGGAAACAAAAAAAACCTGTCTAGAGATCAATACATGTCAAATGCTGAAAAAAAAACAAACCCAAACTAAAAAGGAGATGGCATCAGCAGGGGCTTCTAAAACAGCTTTTAAATTTTTTTCCTTTAATTATTAGACTAATACAGGTTGGTCATCACACTACAGAGACTGAGCAAACTTTACATGTTTCTGGATAGAGAAAAATAATAAAATGAACGTTTGCTCTAATCAGTCATAGAGGCTCTTTAAATATTTAAATACTAAATTTTAAATAGTAAATTTTCTCTGCAGAAAGACTGCTAGGGAACAATATCATATGCAGCATCATGTGCAGGTTTGTCTAAATGGTAACTCTGTCCATTCCATGTATAACCAGTGACCAAGTAATAGAGCAGTGATAAATCTGGACCCCAGGATCATTCTCAGCCCTCCCAGATCCAAATCAGAGGTACCATGCCCCGGACTTCTTCAGTTTTCAAAATGATCATGCAAATAGTTCAAAGAGTTTGAAGATGTCATATGCAAGGCATTTTCTTGCTGTTAGAATGGAAAACTCTGATACAACTCTTTAAAAATTCATCTTTTTCTGATTAACCTTGGAAAATTATGACTTCTCCAAGATTGCAAAGGGGAATTTAAGTAATACATCCAACTTCTTGGTTGATGACCAGGCAGTGTTCTGGAAAAGCAGGGTTACCATGATGTGTGGTTCAGGTTCAGGGACAAATAGACTTCCACTATCTAGGGAGGCTGAAAAAAAAAGCATGAGACTTATTTTGGGGCCCTATAATTTTACACCTCCACAGCTTCACATGTAGCCAACACATTCCTTTAGAACATTTGAATTGTAGACCAACTTTTATCTTGCACTCCATTTTAGATGAGACACCAAATTTACAAATTTTAAATCAAAATTACAAATTTACAAAATTCAAATGAATATCTGGAACAAGCCTACCTATCTTGATTCTGTCTACTGAATGCCTGTTAAATATTTGCCAGAGAAAAAGTGTGATAAAAACCCTTGGGAGCTGCACACTAAGATGTGCAGAAAAACATTCTTCCCTTAGAAAGTATATTTAGACATGCTGCTTTGTTGCTTATATTAGAGCTCCTCGTTAAGCAGGCAGAAGCAATCAGGCTCTTGAGCAACCTAGCTGATGAAGAGTTTTATCATTTGTACACTGTGATTATATGTAAGGTATCATGTCAGGGTTTACCTTGAACATAGGAGAAGGATCATGATTTAGTAAATGGATAATAAGGCAATAAGCCTTGTAATTTGTTAGCTGGGACTTGTGCAGAGAGTGCATACAAAGGATGTGTTAGCATCAACTGCTCTGATGAGATGGCTATGAAATCAAGCTGTGCTGACACCAAACAATTTTAGATACTTCCAAGGCCAAGCTCTGATAATGGTACTTTGGTGACCCTCAAACCCTCATTAATGTTTTTTGTGATGTAAACGGAATGCTTAGCCAGTATATTATACTCTAATATATTCCATATATATCCATAAATGAATATGTATGGTTTGAAAGTGTTTTCCTAACAACTTGTTTCTGCCAACCCAAGGGATTTTGAGCATGGGAAATTGCTCAAGGTTTTATGTTGTTTGAGAAATACTTGCCTGAATTCAGCAAACAGGAGAGTGAAACCTTACATCTTGTTTAAGTTTACTATGCAAGCATGCAATATCTTGTGTGGTATTTACCAAAAATTCCATGTGTTTTTAGAGGGACAGACCCAAAAAGGGTGTGCCACAAACACACCTTTATTAACAGTTGATTTAGGGCATTTCTGCTTCTCATTTAAAAAAAAAAAAAAAAAAAAAAAAAAAAAAATTCTTTTCAGGTTTTGTTTCCAATTTTTTTTCTCTATTTTTGCATATTCTTTTCCATTTTTCACTGTTGTATCAATTATTATTCAATTAGCAACAGATTATTTCTCTTGTTTCTTCTAAACATAATTATCCCATTTTAAAATTTCTTTTTTGACGTTAATCCTTTCAGATTAATATTTCCAGCTTTCTTCTTTCAAAACAAAGCCAGAATCCTTTGTGGTTTTGGTTCCCCCCACCCTTGGTGTCTATTTATTTATTTATTTATTTTTAAGGTAATTAGAATGTTCTCTTGCTAACATTCTCTCCTGAAACTGCATATACTAAATCCCTCAGATAATATAAACCTCAATACAATAGTGAAAACTAATGACAATTAGGTTTTTTTGGGCCATGGTTTTACTCTTTCTCAAAATCATTTTTTCCCCCAAAGACTTCTGGCTAGAGTTTTGAATCCTGTGTTCTACCTGCACCTTTTTATTTTGAGGGCAGATAGCTTTTTTGAGACCAAATCTTCAGGACATTCCTGTGTCCTTCTGATGCATTACTGACTTAAGCTGAATATGTCTCCATGACAGTAAATCAATCAGGTCTCTAAAGTTAGATGGGATTCCAGCCCCCAAAGTTCACCCTAGATTAGGAGCTAGGAATAGGAAACCATACTGAGATGCAATAACTTTGAATATTTTTCTGGTCAGACCAGTGAGACACATAGTAATAATAAACCACATTATAGACAAATGAAATACTTTCAGAATTTAAAAACACTTCAAAGTTGTTGTCCACTCATTTTATTCACTGGAAAAAGTCATTCCAATGAGAAGATCAACAGGGAAGGAGGACATTTCATCTTACAATGTTACTGTCATTCAATATTTTCAGTATTTCAGTTTGTTATAGCTTAAACATGATTTATTTTTCAAATCTGGACAAATAGGCATTTTTAATGCAGACATCAAGATACCAAAAGTGAGGTAGACTGGTTTGTGTTGGACAAAATTTTTTATTTGACTGAAAATAAAAAAAAAAATGCTTTTAATTATTACACTAGAGTTTTTTAAATTTACATTGGTTGAGTTCACTGATAAGATTTAAAAAAATATTCAGTTCAGAAGACCATTACATTTTATTTACAATAAGAAAACAAGGACTATACTATACGTACTAGAATTATACTTATCTGAGAAAATTGTAATTCCTCAGAAACCTATCCATAGCTTGTCATAGCATGAAAATTACTTCAGAGAAAGTTGGCACCAACAACATTATTGAAGAAGAATCTTGATCTTTCATCCTATCTGGAACTGAAGGCCTTTAAGTGATGTGCAGTTGTCCTTGACTATTAATTATATATCTCTGAAGCTGACCTTTGCAGTCATGTAAAATGAGGGGGGGGCGGGGAGGGGCTGGCTATGAAGATTCATTACGTATTTTCCCATGCTTGTCAAATTCTCCAGATGGACTGTCATTGGACTTCTATAGTAAGCAGTGACAGGGCTCTGCCAGAGGGCACTCATCATTTAGGGCCACCAGAAGGATCCAAAATCAAAGAGAAAGTTATTTTGTTTTACTTTGGACAACATAATCCATACTGGTCACCTGAAGAAGGAATTAAATGCTCTAACCACTAAACATTTTTCCATCTTGCATCAATATTAGATAGCTTTATACGATGGAATTATCCACAAAAACCAAACAACAACAACACCCCCCCCAAACAACAACAACAACAACAAAACAAAACAAACCAAACAAAAAAAACCAAACAAAAAACCCCATCTATTTCTGTGACTGATGGCCAGTCACAGACTCAACTTTCATGTTTTGTAACAATTTTAGTTGCTTATACAGAGGTAATTATCATCTTCGGCTGTGCCTAAGAATGATGAGTCTAGATTGCACATGCCTTCCCCTCAAATAATCTGTCACTTGCCAAGAAGGCCAGTTTTACAGAAAGACATAAGTAGTTCCAGAACTGGCAGATGTTGGATGTTCATTTCATCTTCTTCTGAAGAGGTTGCTCTCAAAATTGCATCATCAATTTTTGTACCCTTGCAAAATTCTTTTCCCAGCTTTAATTTATATAGTGTTCTTGTTAAAGTTTGTAATAACTCCTTCAGAAAGTCCCATGGCTAAATCAATATCCTTCTCTTGCTGCCCTTGACTTCAGTAGCAAATCTCCCTTTGACTGTGCTGTCATATAGGATTACACTAAACTAAAATGCTAATTGCAATTGGTAATCAAAGGTATTCGTTCCCAGATAAATTCATAGTAAGACACATTAGCAACTGTCTGTAGTAATCACATTCCATTACCATGGGAGTTTCAGATAATGGAAAGTTTAGTCTCCTTTAATATGTGTCTAGTTTTATGACATATTAGTACAACTGATGTTTTAGCAGCTTGTCACTAGAGTAATGAATTCACAAACTAAACTTGTTTGATTTCATGAAATTTTATAATTTTTTTTTTTTTTTTTGACATGTCTCTTCCCTGTGTTATTTCTTTGCCATTTATCAGTGGACACCTGTCTGGTTAGGTATCTGAAGACGAGATGTTTGTAGCAATTTTCTCATGTGTCTGCACAATATATTTAGGCCCTGACTAATGTCTATTGAAATTTAGAGGAAGATTACTGTTGAATCAGCGTGTCAAGGTCCTGACCACACCTCTTCAAACAAGTTTATGTGTGTCTATCAATATACACAGAAGAAAGTTGTGCAAAATCGCTTTCACACTCAAGCCATCCCTTCCATGCCTTCTCCTCATCCTCTTCCTCTGCACTAGTGGGAGAGAAAAAGCAGAGTGAAACACAGACCACAGCATGCTACCACTGAGCAGGACAGTAGATAGTGCTCTGGGTCTGCTCCATAAGAGATGGGATTGAGACTGCAGTGAGGAGCAAACCAGCTCTCAACACTCCTCTGTGAGCTTTGGCCCAATCCAACTCCACGGCTTCGTTGTCACATTTCCTCTGTGATCATTTCCAGGATCTCACAAAGCAAATGAAGGTCCCCTTCTGTCCTGAGAAGTGGAGAGAAACTAGGCTCTTCCTTGGCAGTCAGTTTAGTACCGAGATGGCAGCATTCAACTAGGATGTCAGATAACTCTGGTGTCTGTGTCTAATTCTACATCTATCCAGCTACCAGAGTGTGTATTGATTAAAACCCCTTGGAAACTTAAACAGTTTTCCTTAATTACTGTCTTTTTAGAAGGGATCCAACATGCTGCATACTATCTTTTCTGAAATTGTATTTCTCATTTGGCTTTTAGTTTTTTTAGTTGAACAGTGTTCCTCTGAAGTGACACATTAACTAGCCTTTGAGTGAGAACAGTCCTGTCTGGACTCTGTCTAAACTGCCCAATGTGTGCCCTTCTGCAGATTTTAAATGGATTTAAAAAAACAAAGTTTCTTCTTCTTGGTTTTTTTTGGTTGTTGTTGTTCTTGTTGTTTTTTGGGGGGGGGGGTTGGTGTTTTTTTTTTTTTTGGTTTGGTTTGGTTTGGTTTTTTGTGGGTTTTTTTTGTTTTGTTTTTGTTTTGTTTTTGTTTTTTGGTTGTTTTTTTTTTTTTTCTCAAACCTTGTTGTCCCTTTAGCAGTCCAGATATGAGGGTGTTTCACACATCATCTCCTCTCAACCACTGTTTATCTTGGGTCAGGCATGAATGTTTTTCAAAAAAAGAAACCCAGTTTGATGCTCAAGGAAAAATCTAACAGTATGGGGAGAGAAAGCATTTTGAGCACGTGCAATACAAGCAGGAAAAAGTACTGGGATTTTTCAGTAGTTCAAGGACTCCTGCTTCTACCTTGGGGTCCTGCCATCATTTACGTGCAAACACAAGTTGGAGTTGCTTCTTTTCCTATAACTTTTGAGTCTCACTGGGAATGCTAGCTGATTTCCTACCTTAGCAGGCAGCTTTGCTATTTATTTTTGGAATAATGGAACTGAGCTCTCACAGCTGTCATAATTGATTTTTCTTCCTTCTCCAAACAATCATTCATTAGCACTAAATAATAAGCACTCCAGATGATCCATTACTATATCTGTCATTTTGAAAAACAGCTGACATAGTCAGTCCAGTTGAACTTGCCCACCAAACAGTTGCAGAGCTTGTTGATAAAATATTTGATTTCCTTGACTGAGTTCAGGAGAACTTTAATGAGGTCTTGGCTGGTCACTTTCAGTAGATATCATAAGATAATATTAAAAATTATTCTTTATTTACTTATTCCTTGTTGTGCATATTGGCACCATATCCCAATCTCAAATGCTGCAAGGTTTTGAGGCTCAGAACTGGAAGCACTGCATTCAAACAGTCGGCAACTCATTCCCAAATATTCTGATTTTTAGCCACTTTTCAAGAAAGGTTTTATGCTAAATAAATTGATTTGGTTAGTCAGAGTGTAAAGCAACCTTGAAAACATTAATTTGATTTTTTTTTTTTCATGAATCAACTGCTTCTGAAAGAAATTGGACACTGGAACTGTAAATATAATGTAGCTCAGTAGCTCCAGAAGAAATTTCAATTGCCAGAAGTTGGCAAACAGTTGAAAAATTACATTTTATAGTGTTCGTTTGGAAATTGATCCCAGTTAAACACACACACATGCACACACAAACACACTCAGAGCTGGTTAATTTTCGTCCAGATTCATTCAGCAACTTATTTTACTACACACTGATTTTAGCGCTCATTTCCTCATGAAGGAGGAAGAAAGTACAGGGGCAAAAATTGTCACCAAAACTGAGAAGAAGGCCAAACTCACGCCATTCCCAGCATCAGAACTAGCTAACCCAAGCTTATATGTGTCATGAAAGTTTAGTGTAGCCAAGAAGATATCTTTTAAAAATACTGTTATATTATTTGGGCTTGGAACTGCGTCTTGCTTCCTGTGTAATAATTAGTCAATTTTGAATCCTTTATTTCTGGAGGACATGTTGGCTCTACTACTCAAAGGAGACCCTGCCTTACCAACATTTCTTGTTCAATGCTTTCTTTACACAGTTGATAGTCCTCTTTCTTGACAAAAAAGTAATCTTTTTACCTGGGGTCTCTGACAATAAAAGCCAACTTGAAACATGTAACAGCTGTAGGACTTCGGTATTTAGCTTTGTTGATTTTCAGTAATTTATTCCAAACCCTTTATTCAATGTCTGTTGTGGTCAATTGTTGGCTTTGAATCTTTTGTGAGGCTGAACCTTTCTTATAATGGAGCTTTAGTCCTTACTAGCCTCATTAGAAAATCAAACCTGTTGCCATTACTTTATATATCTGAACATTTTCTTTTGAGGTTGGTCTTATAAACTCAATAAGCAGAAAAAGACAAACATAGGGAACAAAAAGCTTCCACGAGTTCCAGGAAGAAGTATGGAAATTTGTGCATTTTATTGTAGTCCTTAAAGCAGATTTTGTTGGTGTTTTTTCTAAGAAAATATTTTTAATTTAGGAATTTTGGAGAGAATTATGAAGAAACCACAGTAAGAGTCCGCTCAATGTCAATCCCTTAAACCCACAGAAGTAATATAAATTGTTTCCATATGGGTTTTTTCCATACTCTTGCATATGTTGCTTTTCAGTAGTCTATTATTTCTTTAATTTTATATATATATATATATATATATATATTACATGTCAGCTTTAACACAAGTGGCTTATATGTACATAGAATAATTTCTGTAAGAAACTATTGTCAAATCATTATATTATCCCATTGTAGATGAGTGCAGCTCCTCTACATAGCTACATTCCTCCATATAGCTATGGAATTCTCTACATTCCTCCATATAGCTATGGAATGAAAATAAGTTTGATGCTGCTACAAATCCAAGAACTCCAACAGTCACCAACTCAGGCAATGAGTTGTTCAGTCAGATGATCAGATCATGCAGTCATAAACCAATTATCTGCATCATGAATTTTTTTGCAAAGTGGATGATATTTGTGTCTCTTCTCATGTACTAATGAAAAGATCTCAAAAAAAAAAAATTGCCTTTGCCTTCTAATTTCCATCCTAAATTTATTCAGAATGTTTACATCCATTTTCTTCTGTGCCAAATCCTGTTCTTGGCCTTTAAGGGAATTTTATTTCTTTAACATCTCTAGTGTTTATTCCCCTGACACTTTGCTTATGTGAAAAAGAATCAGTTCCTCTCAAAATCCTATTTTATGACAAGTTTTTCCATTTTCTGCATTTTCATCTTTCTGCTAACTATCTCGTATTCTCTTCCTGTATTTATTCGAGATTGTTTTAACATTTCCTAAATGTGGACAATCATAATGCTACATTATATTCACAACCACAGGTTTTTTTCTTCAGCATTGTGTTCTTTACAAAATTTTCTATTCAATTGACCTTGTTATTTATACTGCAGATTTTCACCCCATTTCTCTTATTCCAGGCTTTACAACTCAGTTTGCACAATACTCTCCCTTCTCTGTATTGGTCTTGCCCGCCCACTGTGCAGTCTGTGAATATGACTATAAAACAACTTTAGGTCATGCCATGATTACAAATATTAAATTAGGTTATTTCCAAACTGGTCCTTGATGTATTCCAATAAGTTCTTTCCAGCCCAGTAGGTTATACTGTCTCTTTTCTTTAATTTCTCCTCCACTTCATAATATTTCTGTTAATTTTACATTTTGAATTTTTCTTTCAGCTGTTGTCATAAATTCTTGGCAGATGAAATATTACTTTTTTTCCTTTAATCTAAAAAAATAGTGAAGCACTCTATGCAAAAAAGGTGTAATGTCATCCTGGCTTAACAGACCTTTAGTAACCCCAAATCTATCAGAGTGAAATATTACAGCATTTGCAGAAAAAACCACAAATATCTTGAAAAACATCTGCTTATGAAGATTTGGTTTTGGATGCCATCAGAAAAAATGGCACCCTCTGTACATCTGTTAAATTGTGTAATCTCTCCTGAAAGGATTGATGAAAGTACAGTAAAAGCAATCTTCTCAGAACATTTTACATTAGAGATATTGAGTTTCTGTGTCAACCTTCATTTGCTTCCTCTTTCATATCTTTACTATATATACTAAGCATTCATTAACTCACCCAGATAACTATTATTGTTTTTAAGAAAATTCAATTTACTGGATCTTACTCACTTAACTTAGATGAAGGTGAACTGCTTCTTTGCATGCACTAACTCATGCTTCCAGAAGTAAAATGGACATGAGGAAAACCCAGAGGCAAACAGAGTTACCCAACTGTGTTCAGTAGAGATTTTATACCCGGGATAAGCTCAAAACAAGAGGATTTTATTTAAAGCATTTTATGGAAAAATCAGTGTCTTCTTATTTTTTATATCTGTGGCCAAAACATAATTCAGAGCTTAACAAAAAAAATCAGTGACTACAATTTAGGTCAATTTCTTCTCTTTAGTTGTGGCTTGAGATGATAAATAAAGACACAATCCTAAAAGCAGAAAAGAAATTATTCAGTTACTGACTACCACACAATTCTTGTAAAGAAATTATTCTTCTTCTATTCACTTCTGTATAGAGAGTAATGTCTGATAAAATCTGTAAACACGTTAAAGTTTAAGTAGCGTGCTTTTGGATGTGAAAGTATATGCAGCTGTAGAAAAAGAAAAGAGAAAGAAAAATAAGAGAAAGATAAAGAAAGAAAGAGAGAGGAAGAGAAAGAGACAAAGGAAACACAAAAAAGGAAGAGAAAAATGAAGAAAAATGAAAAGGACAAAAGGGAAAAATGAAAAAAAAAAAGGCGAAAGTGGGGAAAAAGTAAATTAAGAAAATAAAATCAGTAGGCATAAAAAAGAAATGAGGTTTCATCTGTTTCCGCTCTTGTCTGACACCAATGTGAGCCCAGCTCCAGAAAGATTTCAGTTCTTGCCTTACGTAGCAAGAATCTGTTCATTACTTATATTAGACCTTTTTTTAAAGTTCTCTCTTTTATTTAATTCCTGTTGGAACACCATTTTGAAAGAGTCAGACACACAGAGCCAGAATCTTCCAATTCAAAATTTGAAAATTACAGGAAAATGCTTGTTTTTGTGGACACATACACACACACACACATATAAAGTCCCACACAGAGGTAAACTCAGAAAAGCTTTAAGATTCTCTTGCTATAAGCAACATTTCCTGATGTTCAGTATATTCAGAAATGTCATTATCATGTTAATACAAGGTACATTTTAATTTAGCAGTGATTTGTGTCATTTAGCATTAATTTCTCTAACAGTACTAGGAAAAGTTTATTTTTAACTATGTTAATACATCAACTGTGTTTTTAAACAATAAATAAAAGCCAATGTGTTAGAATGTAAAACTATAACTGCCATTTCATGCAATTAGCAACAGATTTTTAAGATATATTAGCATTTTGTAGTTTCCCTGAACTTTTTTCCCATTCTCTCCTCCAATGAATAATTTTTTTTTTTTTTTTTTTTTTTTTAATTGGTGTGTATAAGAATACTACTTTGCAGACAACTTAATGTATTTGAAATACACCTTATACCCTTCATAGGGTTTTGTTGTTGTTGTTGTTTGTTGTTTTTTTATGCCGACATAAAAATATGCATGGACCCTGGGTGCCTTTGTAGGAAGGGGGAGGGAAGACAACATAAACCTGAAAAAATATGGAAAGAAGAGATGCAAATCTCCCTCTTTATTTGTGGTCTTTTTTATTAGGGTCCTCATTAGTCCTCCCAAACTGGAACAAAGACCTGTGATCCTGCATATAGAGCTACATCTACCTTTATCACTCAGGTGTACTTTCACTCCAAAACAATGGAGTCCATGTCATTAAAATATTTCATGTTTTTGCAATATCTAGAAGTATTTCAATTGACATGAGATTTTTTTTTTTTTTAATTTAAACTCTCTTAACATTTTGTGAAATAGCATAATGTAAATCTAGGATGCAGATTAAATAAAAGGTTTTTGGAATTAAGATTTAATATTTTATTCTAAAGTGAATTTAAGATACTGTCTGTAAAGAAACTGCCTACAACAATATTAAAAATCTCATTATATCTGAAACCTTAATGTTTGTTTTCCTCTTCATAAATTTTTTTTTGCAAAATTGCAACATTCTATCATGATGCTTTAACTACCTTTAAGAACATAACTTTATTCCATTATTAGCACTGTATTCTTCTTGAGGAATAGATATCTTAAGTTTTATCTAAATGTAACAAAGGTCAGTACTACACCAAACCAAGCTGAATTTACAGTGACGTGCTCCTAAGACTTGAATATAAGAATACATTGTCTCTTTTTACCCCTAGCTTTATCTACTTATCTATATGATCAACTCATTTATTGTAGTTTTTCCACAAAACCAGAATATCCTTAGAGCAAATTCTCATGCTTTTTTTGCTCGTTTCAGGCATAGCCTGGTTCCTCCTTATTTCTGCTCACATATCCAAACATCTCCAGTGGCTACTACAATTCAAATCCTGCACATCAAGATATTAGCCACATGCCAAAATGCTGAATCAAAATTTTGCATGAAGCACTTGAGTCTGTTTCAATATCAATGGTGGAGTAAGAGCTACTTAGAGCAAAGAATTACTGAATAGAAATGTATCCTTCAAAATCTCTGTAGTCTCCTCTTCTTTTAATGACAGTGATTCTAAATGTTTCCTGAAAAGAGTAGGTTCTTTCTTCTGTCACCATCACCCCTTATTTCTGCTATCATCTGGTGGCAAGGCAGCCTCAGGCAAAAAATTGCATCCCTGACACCATACCAAAACAAACACTTTTCCTGATGTTAGAATGCTTGGCTTTATATTATTCCTCAAAAAGAACAAGAAAATAAAAAATTAATGCAAAATACTATAATACATTGTATTATCAGTTGCATGACATGAAAGCCCTTAATGTTGAGAAATGGGGTTTATGGATTAAAAATAATATCTGAAATAGAATGACACCTAGTTTTGAACTTTTGGCTTTTCAAAAACTGAAACCAAATATTTACCTATGATTTTTAATGGAACCCTAAATTCCTATTCAAAAGTATATGTCATCTTAAAATATAAATATTATGTTGGTGATATAGGATGCCCATTTAATGGTTAGCAATAATGATATATTAAACATTCCTTTCAAAAATCCTGCATTAATACCCTTCTAATCACCCAACCATCCCCTCCTTTTCTTTCTAACAAGTAGCTAAACAAAAAACAAAAAATAATTAGTACAAATTCTTTGTGGAATAATGTTGCAATTCACCAAGAACAGAACACAGATGAATAGATATTTAATGAAGTACTATTTTTCCCTCAGAAAATGAAGAAAATACAGTGAATGGAAAATTGGGGTCACTCTGTGTTGCATTGCAAAGTAATAGTTATTGGAGTATTGAATCTGCTAACAGGAAAATTTGAAAATGATGAAGAGCATTCAGACAAGAAACTAGAAAGCTGGGAGAGGTGGAGAGGGGAATCTGGAAGCTTTGTGCTATGCTGATAGCAAGAGTAATAGTAAAAATGGTTGCTTTGTTTGCCAGGATGGGGAGGAAGGACTGGAGACATTGCTGCTGCTCTTTGTCTCACTTGGGAAAAAAATCCTCATTTCCCCTTTGCAGGGGCAGACTGTCCTGCTCTGAGGGTGATTTACCCCGAGAAGAATAAACAGTTCAGAAAAGGTTCACCTGAAAATGTTGTAAGACAAACAAATTTGAAACCTGGCTGGAATCAAATGAGAAGTTTAATGTCTGATATATCCTCCCTGCTTGGGCAAGGAACTGCTCTGGGTTTGGTGACTCAGTCACTGAGCTTCTTTTGCCCATCTTCAACGGCAGTACTCTTAAAGCCTGGCTCTGGCTGAAATTGGTGCTTATTTATATGTGGTTGTCAAAGAATTCGGAGTAGAAGTAGCTCCAAATATTTTTCATTGTGATTATCACCAATGGTTACTACACATTTTTAAGTTCTGAAATTAGCAAGTGGATTATACCATTCAAGCAATGTTTATGCATTTTTCGTTAAATGATCAGTGCTTTAAATCCTTAAGCATTTTTAAATTAGAATCTAGTCTTGCTCTCTTTCTCTAAAGTGACCCACCACACTAATAAAAATATTTTTTCCCTCTTTTTCTGTTAATCCATACATCACTTTTTCAAGTAAAGAAGAATTTTGTTAAGCCTGAACAGAACATAGGACAATTTGTCCCAAAACACTGGTCAGACTCTTGTCCTCTAGGGAGAAAAACAAAAGAAATTTCCTTAGAATAATTAGGTAAAATTATCAAGATAGAATACTATCAGATAGACGTGTTTGGTGGGAGGCAGTTTATTTATTTATTTATTTATTTATTTATTTATTTTGAAGGCATAGAAGCAATTTGAAAGAAATATCTAGAGCAACTGCTTATTTAAATTTTCCACCCTTTATTTTCTCCTTTGAGCAATGTGCTACATTAATAGAACTTATCCCTAGGTATGTTATTAAATCACTAAATTTACATTATTTTTTTTGTTATAATAACCAATCTATCTATTATTAAGCACAGCATGCTACCATGTACTAGAAACACACTTGAATCAATAGAGAGAAATTAACCCCTGCTGTGGGTGCATCACTCCTGTTGTGCAGAACTCACGTTTCATGATGGGACAAATCGCTCTCTGAAGGGGCAGATGATGCCTACTTAAGAATAACGGTTTTTACATGAACAGCTTTGATTAGGTGATTGGCAGGTTAAATCAGGTAAGATTACTATTTTATTAATATATTAAATTCCAAGAATAATTTTGTACTAATCAGTATTAAGAAGTCCAGTGGAAGATTTTATGGGAACGTGGGCATCATTTGTGTGCACTGTGTTTTCAACATCACTTTACAAAATCATGTGGTATTTTGCCTAAAATCTATACACGGGCACAAGTACCTCCCTATCTTCTCTGGGTACAACAAAGCCATTATCTTTTTCAAGTATTGGCTCGCAAACATGCCCTCACTGCTAAACGCAAAAGCCTTTAATGTTGTCAGGTAAATTCCAGGGATACTTAGGCCCTTGTTCATTACTAAGGAATGAAGTTACACAAAATCTGAACACAAAACCCATGTAGGTAATTTAAGACAGGTTTTTTTTGCCAAATAATTTTTTATTTGGATCAAACAAAAGAGACAGTTTAATACAATCTGATATAATGTACCTGCACACAAACTTTTCAGAAATAATACTGCCATTTAGGGATTCTTTGGGGTTTTTTTCCCTTTTTCCAGTCTTCCATCTGTGTAATGCACTGCTCACATCCAAGACCATTCAAATTATTTTTTTCCATTTTCAATCATTTTCATTGCCAAGGATGTTTTTATTAATCTTAAATATTTTAAAGCAAGTTGCACTGCAGCTTTAATGAAATGTGTGACATTTCTCTAGAGCTCTTAAAAGCACGACAGTTCAAGTAATAATACAATAACATGCCAGGAAAATTGTTATCTAGTATTTAATAAAAGAACTTATCTGCCCAAAATACCAAAATATAAGTGCTGGGAATTTTTGTTATTGTTGAAATTGAATATATGTCCTCTGTAAATAAAAACCCTAGTGTTTTTGAGACAGGCATCCTGATGGTTGTTAAAATAATGTAGACTTTTTAGACTTTCTGCAGTCTTACATTTTCAAATTTTCTAGTTTCATTCTTAATGCATTTACTATATGAAGATATATCCAGAGTACTGAATTATTCCAGAGCAGTGAATTATTCCAGAATATCTGTTGATCTGTCTCAGGATTGTCCTTAAATAATTTTAACCCTCCTAGAAAGAGAGAAAATGGTTTGAATGAAACAAATAAGTGCTAGGTAGTTTCATCTAGTCTGACTTACCCACAAAATTGGGACTAAGAAATCTTTCAATGTCACTTCCAACCTTATCTGTTCTATGAGTCTATAATTAAAAATGCAGTTCCTAACAGTAGAAGGCATCCATAACCCACATACTTACCAATACTGTTTACTTCTATTTTCATACAGTATCTCCTGCCATCTGACCTGTAACACTTTAATTTATACAGAAATTAGAAGGCTGTTTTTATCCTGTTTTTAAAGGGATAGATAAATTGGTCTGTATAAGGACAAGCCAATTAAGCCAATGAAGGGCTCACTGAACATATGTATGTAAAAACTCTGTTGGCAGGTGTCAAAAACCTGAAAGAACGCTTCAATTTTTGCAGTTTTTATATAGTTTTACAAACATAGTTTCACTTTGGAGAAATATGCTGAGACACAAACTATTCCTACAAAGACTTTGCTCAAATTTATCATTTCAAGACATTTAATTACTTTAAATAACGTCCCATAAAGTAAGATACATACTTTGTTACTTGAATACTTCTTGGAATAAAACATCAAAATCCAGCATATGTAAGGCTTTGTCATATCGCTCACAAATAAGTAAAAATCAAGAATCTTCAGTTTTATTTCAATCTTCATAACAAAGAAGATTTTAATTAAAAAATAAAGAAGTCCTAATAATTTATTTATTTTTAATGGCCTCATATTCTTTCAGCAGTTTTTTCTATTGAATTTTTCAACAAATTCCAATTTCTAGTTCTATAGATAAATTACTTAAAAATCGGGTTTTTTAGTATTCTTTTTTTTTTTTTGCAACAAATTAATGCATGTCTTAACCATGCACATTTATCATTCAATTAAAAAAAAATAATAAGGACCAGGATAAGGCCCCTGATTTAATTTAAAAAAAAAACAAAAAACAAAAACAAAAAACAAAAAACAAACCCCAAATAGTTTCTTTTTATAAATTCACTTCCTAAACTCTGATTTTCAGAAGGGTATGTTTTGTATCCTTTGCATAAAAAGGAGGCTTTTGGCCAGACCATAAAAAAATGAAAGAAATAGAATACAAGACTGGTTTTCAAGGATCATGAATAGGTTCAGGGAATCCACTACCATTTGGAGTAACCTTTGCATCTTTCCTCAGTTCCTGAGGATACTGAAAAGTGGAGAGTTTCAAAAACAGATTAAACAAATCTGTTTTCTAGAGGGTCCCTGCAGAACTACAATATTTAGAGGCAAATACTTCCTGGCATATCAGCTGAAAAGGCTACAGATCTTAAAGCTGCTGCTGGGAAGGAAATCCTTAGGAGAAGGTTGTGTTACAGAAATTTGTGATCAGAGCCTTTCCAAGCTGCCCTGTTTTTTGTTATTACTGAAGGTGTGTTTCCCCAAGCTGCACTTGAGCACTTAGTCCCCAGCAAGCCAGGGTGCAGGAGTCTCTGAAAAACCCTGCTGTGGACAAAACCTCAAAAAACCAAGCAAACCACCAAAAGTAAGGCGCATCGTGGGGAGCTACTGAATCCATCATCCCAACAGAGGGGAGGCTGCCACAGCTCCGTGTCCCCAGTGCAGCCAGAGAAAGGCTGAGTTTGTTCATCTCTGCTTAAAAACTCATTAACTTCTGCATCTCTTCTTCATCTCTACTTAACAAAATAGTTACAGCTACAAGAAGTAAAAAACAAAGAACAATTACTAGCTTTGTTTGTAGGAAAAAAAAAAAAATTACTCCTGTCATACATCCTTTCTTGAGAGTATGTACTTTATTATTATCATTATTGCCTCACATGAGACTAGTTTGTGACACTTTAATTATTATCCATTACCCTGCTCATTAAAAGACAAATAAAAACTTATTTCATATTTCAGCATAATTTGCAGTCCTTGCCCATGGTAAAATGTAATGATGTTACAATAAATTTTAATGTGTGACTTGTGGAAATAAACCACAAACATGTATGGTGACAAGTGCTGCGTGCTGCTGTTGGGGACATAGATTTCATGAAGAAGAATAAAAAGTTGATGTTAAATATTTCTTTTTAAATTATGAAATATATGTATTCGACACACATGCACACACCAAATTTAAAAATAAAATCAGGAAAAAAAATGTCTCTGCCTTGGAACAGTCTGACTTTTTAGAGCTTTGGAAGGTGCATTTAGATTACATACTTGGTGTATTAAGAGGAAGAACCTGCTCAAAGTATTGGAAGTTGCCCTCTCTGTTCTCTCACACTCATTGGCTGTGATAGGAAGAAATTTAAAAATTGTGCCAGTGTGTAACACTGCATTCAGCTCTCCTGGTAACAAAAGGACAGGTGAGATTTTTTGTAACTCCGCAAGAAATACCTTAGATAGATTACAAAGAGATTACTTACTTCTGCACTGAAATGGTAACAAGAAAATTATTTTCATTTGTAATTTCTCTTTTGCTTACAAACTGTAAGGTGAGTAAACCAGGACAACAAAGAAATTTAGCCAAAATATTTGTTTTCCTGCCATGAAGGAAAAACAAAGAGCTACACCATTAAATCAGCTAGACCAGTATACAGCAAGACCCTGGCAAGGTAAGAATTACTTATCAGTGAAATATGCTGGCTTTAGCAGAGCAAATCTCCTGCTTCCCTCTGGGGAAATGAGGAAAAAAAGTAAAGCTGATCAGAGGGTTGACAGATGAGGATATGTTACATCTCCCCCAGAAGGACATTCTGCCCCTACTAAACTTTCCCTATCTCCTTGTTCTCTTTGTTCCCAGTCTTTGTTCCTTTGGGTTTTCTTTCTTCATTCTGAAATATTTCTGAGGAGAGTTTTCTGTGATACATTAAGAACTATTTTGAGGTGTGTTTTGTGCTGTGATTTTCCTTCAGCCTCTTCAAATGTAGGCTTGTTTTCTCTAAAAAATGCTCCTTGATTTCTTAAAGAAAAAAAAAAAAAAAAAACATTTCACGAAGCATAAGTAATTAAGAAAAGGGGAAAAATGGCTGACAGAAATTGTCTGTCAGCATTCTAGATCACAGCTGATACCAGTGGTGAAAACCATCACCTGCCATCCCCCAGCATGCTTAAAAATACATCGTTCCCTTGGGGCCTCTGAAGAGTTATGAATACAAAAATTAATTAGCTTTTTGAACTCAGAAGTGCAATTTCTAAGATTGGATTTAAGTTTTAGATGAAATTATTTGATGAGTGAAGGGTACCTATATATTTCTGTATGTAAGGTGATTTCCCTCACTGTTGCCTTGTATCAGGTTGCTGCAATGCACCTCCTCTTACAAACACAGACTGGATTTCATTTATTAATTACCAGTTTAATTTATTACAAGTCTAGAGAATCTAGAGTTGCAGAGAACTGGGGAGAGATGATTTTTTTTTTGTTCTTTTTTTAAGTTAGTGTCAATAACTTTAAAGTGTCAATAATTTCATGAAAAATGAAACTTCTCCTTTGGTGGGGCAAGAATTTTTTTATTTCATTTCACATCAAATCAGGATCAAATTTATTACCATGATGTGATAAAAAACTTGGAATGAATGTGAGTGAAATTCCTTTTTTTTTTTTTTAGTTTTTCTTGTAAAATAGTCTTCCAAGGAAATATCCAAGACTTGACTTAAAAGTAAGAGCAAGATAGGCAATAGAAGACTTTGTTCACTGCTCCAATTAATTAAAGGGATTAATCTGAAGTTAGTGTTTTTTAGTTCCAACAGCTTTCCAGCACCAGATAAGGAAAGTGAATTTACTGTCAACTCTTCATAAAGTCACTACTGCCTGGAAATCAATATCAGCTGTACAAGATACCTGGTTATCCTATATTGCAGCAAAATATAATAGAAATTTTTCTACAAATATCCTGATGTTCAAAGTATCCTTTGTTCTTTTCAAACATACAAAACTCCCAAAGAAACACAGTCCTTGACCAAAAAGTTATTATTTGAAGTCTTATACCTGATAGTATTAATAACTTCAAATTCAAAAGACCAAAAATAACAACATTGGGTTTGTCTTTTTTTCCATGAAGGATTCTCCTTAGAAAATTAAATACCTGTATTTTTAGTTATTTGTACTTTTATGGGACAGGAAATTATTTCAGTGAAAAAGTGTTTTAGTTCAAATGGGAATGCCATGTGATTTTCAGGAAAAATTAATACTCTACAGAAAACAAAAAGAAGCTACTGAAACCTAGGTAACACCACTTCCATATTTGCATATTTGTTCTCAGATTATTAAATCTTTCTCAAGTCATATTGAATTTTGATGCTTTCAAGGAAAGAAATACAAGCTGACTGATCCAGAATGTCACATAAAGTAGTGCCAAATGTAGGTTCAAGAAGTTTAGGTTTAGAATATATATCACTTGTAAGAACAAACATCTTTTTCAATAGGTTGCTGGATAAAAAAATATGCCATAGTAATTTCATAAATTAGATTTCATGGGTATTTTGGCTGGTTGGTTTGGTTAATGATCCATCTATCACATTCTTTTGGAATTCATAAATGAGCTCTTTTTAATGAATTATTTATTAAAAACACCTGCTCATCCTTTACCAAATAACCATTTTTCTGACTTCTAGGAAGAAGAGAGTATTGTACTGGAGAAGCAGTTTACTGTGGCTCCAGGCAGTGTACCTTCACAAATCACAAATAAGACATTCTGCCACTAAATAACATTCCAGATTTGTTATTAAAAAATCATTTATCACAGAGAAAGATGTGGGGAAATCGGAGATTTTTTTCTGGAATTTTAGTGTAAAGAAAATTTTCTGTAAATGCATTGCCAAACCAAATACACAAAAATACAAAAAAAAATTACAAAAAAATTACACAAAAATACACAAAAATACACAAAAATTCAAGTGGTTTTGGTTTTGTTGTTTTTTTAATATTATTATTTAGATTATAATGAGGCTGTATATTTTTGCATGCAGGAGATTTAAATGATCAACAGCATAAAACAGAACAAGCAAAAACTCCAAAAACAAAATCAGAAAATGACTAGCTATCTAGTTTCAAAACCTAGTCCTCTACTTCCAGGCAGTTTCTTATAAAGTCTGTGAACATATGTGAGCTCAATCATAACAGATTTTTTTCAGAGTTCAGTGACTCTGAGTGGTTTATAGCATGATGTTTCTAGGAAGGATCAAGTTTTTAAATCTCTGGTACATGAACATTCCCCTTACATGTATTAGGTGAAATTTGGGGTTTGACTACTCTGAGCAACAGAATAATAGTCATCTGGATACAAACTCAGGATTTGTATTCATTAAACCAGGTTTTGAATTCCAAGAACAATGAGAAAAATCACAGTGATTTTTAGGTGCTGGAAGCATCATAATGCCTGTCCTTTTTGTGCACTGATCAATGTGTGTTGCTAACCAGATACAAACTTGATGTTTTTAAAAACAACACATGATCTTAAGTCATGAGGATCTACTGAAACACAATGAGTGTGTTTGGCCAGCATTCAAACCTCGTGCTGGGTTTTGAGAGGGGAAAGCTGCATGCAATTCATCAGCATTCCTTTCTGATTTCCAGATCTATCTGATTCCTTCTTCATTCTCTGGCTTATTTAGTTTTTAATTTGTTTTCCACAGACGCTGTTTTGAGATGCATATGTATTTCACTGGAGTGTCACTGAGTTACAATTGTTCTAACACACAGAAGAGAAAAATAAATGTACTCATTATCTCAGCATTATTTTTCTGTCCCAGTGGGATTTATATTTCTACAAACCGAGTGCCTGAAAGAACTGAAATATGTATCCAATGGAGGATTTGGAACTGAGGATGGAATTTCTAGAGGGCATAGTTAAAATATCTGAATTTTTCATCCGCTCATGCAAATCCTGCATGTCATGACTGCACTCCTTCCCTTGGTTTAAGGGATGTTTTAAGGTTCTGGTTGTATCAACAGTGCTGCGCTCAGGAAGGGCTGAGCACACCCAATTCATTGTGACCTGGTTGAAGCTGACAAACTTTGCTCAGGGAAATTCAAGTCTTTGCTCAGAGGTTTGGTTTTCCCTTCATCTAAGTCACTATGACATTTTAAGGGTATATTAATCATTTGAGGTTGCAAAGATATAAAAAGCAAAAGCAAATATAATGCAAAGCTATTTTGCATCTTTTTTTGTCTTAAGTATATAGTGAATAATGCAGATCATCTAAAATGTAGTGACAGCAATGATCAGGTGAGCTGCTTGACCAAGCAAAAAGCTGGTGTTTTACACTTTATGCTGAGCCTGGTGTGAAGGGAATGGGGTACCTGATATTTCAGTTTAATGCTATTGTGAAATGTGGATGAGTAGTGTGTCCCTACAAACCAAGTCACCACAGTCTCTTCTTTTGTCCCATTTATTAATTGATTTATTTTTTTAACATTTAACATACCTTCATTTTTTAGTTATACGGCCTGCTGAAATTGAGACTATAAGGCTAAAATTTGCCTTTTAGGTTATCACCGTTTAAGTAAGGAATACCTAAAGAGATTTTTCAGCTGCGTGCTCATAGATACTTCTCACAATTTGTATTGACAAAGATTACATTTATTCAACTCTGTTTACTTATAATGCGGAATGGGTTAGCTTTAAAAACCTGGCAATGTCCTGAAAGAGCTCTGGTAACAATGTAAAAGTACTGAAATAAAATAACACTGCAGGGAAGCCTTTGTATTATTAATAATGCAACATAAACCTCTTTGAGGCAGAGAGAAAAGTTGATTTTTAACATGATACTTCTAAATCCTTGAAGACACAGTGAACACAAATTACCTGGATGTTTCTTAGCTCTTTGTGCTTTAAACCTGGTTACAACAACTATGTGTGACTGACAGTTTTCATACAGTGTGAGTCAGGAACAGCTTCTGAAATTTTATTTTGTTTCAATGTTACAGAGTTATTTGCGATATTTAAACATTTGTACTGCTTTAGTAGTTGAAAGGTTTAGAAATGAGCATCAGCTAAAACTCAGGGTGATTTTGCTTTGAAAGTATCAAAGATCTGGCTAGGAAAATACCACTGTAACATGCAGGCAAACATGCTGAGCAAGCTCAGTCTAAGTAGAAAATGGTATGGGATGACACCTATAACACTGAAAAAACCTATCTGTTTTCTTCCTTTAATAATCTAAAAGTATCTGGGAGAGAATATATCAAAGGAGATGGCTGAAACCTGAGAAAAAACGTGATGCTGTTGAAGTGCTAAAGCATTATCTTGTGAGGACAAAGTAATACTTAAGGGTTGTAGTTGATGGTTTTATCATACACCCACACAATGTGGGACCTGGAGGAGATGCAGAGGCCTTTCACTTATCCATTGCTAGTGCCTCCCCACTAATTTGGGGCCCTGCAGCCCTGGTGTTGCATTGTCTGGTGCCACACAGATGTCTTTGTTTGCAGTGCTGTTTAGGCTGTACTCACGCTGGTCACAGACCACTCAGTTGCCCTGTGTGCAGCACTGCAGCACCGACCTGGATCATGGTGAGGGCAATGAGCTGACCTCAGGAGTGGCCTGTAGTAATTGATTTGACAGGGTTGCAAAAAGCTACTCATCTCCTGACCTTGTCATGTAAGACCATGCTGACAGCGTTTTAATGTTGTACGTCACTGTTATTTCATTCGTCGGCAAGAACATTTCACTGGTCTGTCACAGCAGCCACGCCAGACAGGGTTTCTTTCATACAAGTTTAAAAGGGACCCCTTTTCCACAAAATTTGTTCACATCACAGATGACCTTTGTATTGTAGCTTTGAGCTTTGGCAGGGGAGGTGACGCTGAGAGTTGCAGTTTACTTTGCTCTCTCTCTCTCTTTCAACATTTCTCATAATTGAAATGTTTTGCTTTATTAGCAGCAGGGGTGAGTATCTCTCCTTAGCTTTGATCTTCCTTTTTCTAGTTGCAGGGCTTTTGTAAGGCAGAAGAGAGTGGCCAGGGAAATAGTATATATAACATTACAACTAAAGCCAGAACAAAAAGATATTGAAATTATGAAGAAAAAATAGACCATCTTGCTGGGCAGGACATGCTTCAAATAATGGCAATCAACATTGAAAATTTCAATAAATAAAAAATGTTGAAATGAAAGGGTTTGATTCAGATAAAGCTATGATGTTTTTTCAGCTGAAAACCGTACTGAAGAGATTTTAGCAACCTGTAAGTCAAGTTTTTAAATAGTTCTCTGAAAAAAGTAAAGAGAAAAATGTCTAAAAAGCCCTAAAAATGCGACCCTCTGAAAGATGTAAATTGTCATTTTACAGGGCAAACCCTACTATACTTCATCTTATAAAGCAATAGTTTGCTGAAATCGTTGTTTTGTTTTGTTTTTTTTTAAAAGTAATATTTGCAGGAAAAGTTACTACTCTGTGTGAAAAGGGATGACCAGACGGATGGTTCTGTCAGAGTAGTAAATGCAGTAAGGAATAGAAAATTTAAAGCTTTGGTTTTACTTCACAAAAACACAGGCTAACATGCTGTTAAGATGGCAAATACAAATACAGCAGATTTAATGATAAGATATTCTGTTTTAAGAGCTAAATATATATATAAAAAAAGGTAAACAAGAACAATGCACCTATTACTTGTAGCTAAATTGCAAATTTACCACTCTCATGAGTTCCAATTGCCATGAATTGACAGTTTAATTGTTTCATTCTAAAATGCTTTGCTTTGGGAAGAGACCATGGAGACTGAAGAATTTTTTTTTGAATACATGTAAAGCATTAAAATGCTGAGTCCACTGGGTCTGGACACACAAAACTAATAATAGAACGGATGGATTTTCAGTATTATGCTTTCCAAACAGAGGTCAAATCTATGAGCAAGTTAAAACAGAAGTTAGATGCAGAAACAAGGACTGATTTCCACAAAATGTTTTGTCTAGTAGAAGGGAAATTACATGGAGAAGCCTCTACTATGAGCTTTAAGCCAGTTCAGAATCTGCAGTAGTAGGGCAGAGGCATTTGACAGCACATCAGAACATTCCTAGCACATGTGATGCTTTTCAGTGTTTGCAATGGGATAGATAAACTGGTAACTGGTTGAGATGCAATCAGGAAAGAGCCATGCCTGAAGGTTTTTCTAATATTTCAAATCATTTTTTCAATTCTTATTTTGAAAAAAACGTGAGTATTCCCAGTATCTTCAGTTTTAGAGTTATCACACATCAGACATCAAGAGGTCGGTTTCAGGTGGTTAGATCTGAGGGGCATCTCATACATCTGATATAACATTTGCTGGTAGGTATTTTGTGAAGGACTCCTTCAAACCCTTCTGCATTTGCAAACCCACGTTTCATTGCCCTCCTCCTCTGTCATTCTGCCTAGTGTTCTTTTCACTGACTCTATGTATATCTCATTTCTATTCTGCATCTCCAGAGAATGTCGGTCTGAAACAGCACTGTTTGCAGTCCACAAAATAGGCTCCCCTTAACTTTTCCAGAAGCCAAATCACACATACAATTTTATAGATGCTATGTATATTTTTGTCAATATCTCAAATATTACAAAACACGGCTTCAAATATCACTCTGATTAACATAGATTAAAAAAACTAGTTTTGCAAATCCATTGCAGAGTTTTTGTGGAAAGGACCTTATCTTCCTGTGTATTCTCAAATGTTAACAAGTTTAGTAGATCCCAGCATGTTTTCTTAGCTTGATTTAAATTTTTTGTTAATCTCCATTACTTACTTTTGCATAAAAGAATGCAGAATATATCCTGAATGCATGAATACATCATCTGATATGAGCTAGATGGAGTGTTTCATAAGAAATATTCTTATTACATCCTAATACATTCAGATGAGAAATTATTGGTAAAATTCTTGCAAAATCAATGCTAACACAAACAATTTGAAAGGCAAAAAGTGATTTGGGATGTGTTAATACCACATGTACTAGACAAAACAAGATGTGGTGAAGTAAACACCGGAATTATTAAACACCTTGGTGATGCTGTTCTCTCATGATGAAATGTGAATACAATTTGTTTAATACTTAAGTCCACAGATACTTAGTATCAAATTTGATATAATAAACTGGGAAAAATCCAGTGTTATAAAACCTTTGTATGTAAGCATATGAGCTTAATTTCTTAATTATTAAAGAAAGTCTTCCAAAATTGTAATTTAGCTTTTTTATCTTTAGAGTTAACACTTAAGAACCAACAAAAATTAACAAATGGCAGCAGCTTCTAAGCCATCATCCTGTGGTCATCACAAGCTCTGGACATCCTCATCCAAGGAATCAGGATAAATGCTAATTCTTTGATTTTTATATTTTAGCAACTTGGCTCTCTTATCAGTTACCATTATATGGACTTTCTTATGAAAATGGACAGAAAATGACAAATTAGACACAGAGCTGCTTTAATGTCTTGCCTTTTAAGAGGCACAAGTATGTGTCTTCTGCTATTAAAAAAACTACTTGTCTGAAGAACCAATGAACAAAATTGTGTTGGCTCTGTAAGGACACCTGCAAATTGTCCTTCTGTCTTGCCAATCCAATTTCCTTTTGTCTGACATTAGAAGCTGCTTAGTACCATTATGCCTTTTGTCATTCCCATTAAAGCATTTATTGGCTCGCTATCTCACTTCTGTAAAATTCCTTTTTCCCCCAACATTTCATCCTAATGTACAGCAATCCTTGAGGCCCCTATTAATGATCCTTAAGCATTAAACAGCTTTCATAGGGTCAGAGACAGATGCCTCCTCTATTCACATTTATGATTCTTGAAAGCCCCTTTTTATCTTCAGCTCTGCTGGCTGGTATAGAAATTTTTTTTTTTTTTTTTTTTTTTTTTTTGCACACTCCACTCTCTTTTTAATTTTCTTCTTCTTTTTTCTTCTCTTCATGTCCTTTAGAACATGAACCTCAAGAAGATACTTGTCAAAGAATAAGTAATTTTGATTGGAATGGATTTTCGAAATCACCCAATTCCAACACTCCTACCATGGTCAGGAACATCTTCCATGAGACCAAAGCCCTCCTAAGTTGGCCTTTATCCCTCATGACCATGAAGAATTAATGTTCTAGCTTCAACTTTTAGAGAATTGAATTGAAACATCCATTATTTTTATTAAAATATGGTAAATAATTTGCTAAAGAAATGTAATTTAGTGGAGAAGAGTGATCTTTCACTGCCCATATGTATCTAAAAATAAAACCTAAATTTTGAAAAGAGATATGGTGCAGAATGGTTACGATAAGGTGTTTTAGTCTACAAAACCCTCTAACATGTAGTCCAAAAGCCAAAAGAGGGATTGAGCCCTGTTTAGTGACAGGTCCCTTGTATCTGTCTGATCTCCCTCCATGCTCCCTGTCCAGCTGCTCTTTCTTCTCTTCTTCATTTTGGGCTCCCACCAAGCCAACATATTATGCAAATTTTCAATGTACAAAAGGGGACTTCTTGCTCCACCAGAGTCTTTCTGATGTATAAAAAAGTGTTTCATCTGCACTGTGTTATAATGTCTTAATTTCCATCACTATAATTGGAATAATTTCTATGAGAAATCACTATACCAAGGAGTCAATGGTGCATGACTGGTGTCTAAGGCTATCTTTTTCTGAGAATTTTGGCAAAAAAAAAAAGAGTTTCAGAAAAAAACCAACTACTATCCGGAAATAATTTTATAATATATGTTAGTCAACGGCATTATTTTTAAGAATAGCGTGGAACACCCACTTTCAGAACAGTGAAACAGGGAACAAGCCTGCATCTCACAACAGCAAGAGAAAAAGCAGGCTTCTCATTGTTACTTATTTTTGTTTTAGCCTTCACCAAAACTGACAGTATCTTTGTGTATTTCATAAGCAGGCCTCTGCAAGCTGTTCAGAATTGCAAATATACACAGTGAGCTTTCCAAAGCAGTAACATCCTAAGCCAGTGATTAGTCCTGCTGTTATCGCACTGTAGGTTGCAAAAAAAAGGAAGTTTAAATGAATGAATGAATGAATGAATGAATGAATGAACGAATAAATAAATAAATAAATAAATAAATAAATAAATAAATAAATAGGTTCCCAGAGCCCCTCCCAACTCCCTCATTTTTCTCAATTGTTCAGTTATCACGCAGGTCCTTTCTGTAAACAATTAATATTTCAACTAGAAGGTATGAACTCTTTCCTTGCTTGCCTTATGTCAGAATTCCTCAGTACACGGTGCAGGGTAGTAACCAAATCTCAGTCTCCTGAGTCTAAGGAATTATGGTGATCGCCGCTGACCAACCTGTTAGACCTCTGGATGCCTGAAAAGAGTGTGATGACTGGATAATACACACTAGAGCTGTATAGCTTGTGGCCAGATGTAAGCCAGATGAGCTGGAAGCTACATATGCACATTAATGCTCCTGTGCATCTTTTCCTTTTAAAGGCATCAGAGGCACAGAACCAAGGCACTGCCTCATGATGTGTGACTTCCAGACCAGGCTGGCCCACATCTGTGACCCTCAGACACAGGTGTCAAGCCTGCACTTGTCTGGTCTTGTGCTGGAGGAAAAGCCAAAACATGCTGAGCTATGACTATCAAAATGAGCTGGACTGAAATTTGAAGAATCGTATCTTCTTGTAAAAAAAATTAGTGAGCTCCTTCTCACCCTGTATGTATTTGTAGCCACTGTTAATGAACCCTCAAGGATGACGGCACAGTATTATCAGAAATGCAGATGCACAGTACAACATACTACTGGGAAAGCCTTGATTGTGTGTTCTAAGGATTGAGAATAAAGATAGCACCTTCCAATCACAGTTTTCCTGGATATTAACAAACCAGGAAATATATCTGTAATGAATGAGCAGAAGATTGAAGTAATTTACATTAAAGGAGTATACAATTTTTCTCTTCTAAAAAATAGTTCACTATCTAAAAAAGAGGCAAAGCCATAATAAATTTTTTTAAAAAAAGATCTTATGCAAATGGAATGCCAGTGTTTTCAGTAGGGTAATGAATAACCAAATACATTTTCTGTTTATTTAGTGTTCTGCAACTTGCCTTCTTTTTACATTTTAAAATAAGTATCTTAGGTTTTGTGCAATTAGGTAAGGAAAATGAAATAGTATTGTCCTTGTTTATTTGATTCATTATGTCAAAAATATTACATTACATATGGTTATCTACAGATGCTGAGAGCAAATTTATGCTTTTTCTGCCCATAAGTATGAGGATATTTGGAATCTGAGAAGCCAATACACAAGAATTTGTGGAATGATAATAAATAATAATGGGAAGTACATTTTTACTCTAAATCAGATCAAGATAAACTTCCAGTTAGGGCTATACTTCTGGTATACCACAGAGAAAGATGCCTCCTGCCTTTAATGTTTTGGACCTCTTGCATCTGAGCTAAGCATTTTCAAGGGTTCTGAGTGTATTCATGGACCTACATTAACATGACCCCCACCCAGCCCCCCCCCCCAAATGTTCAGGAGTCCCATTTCAGCTCAGCCCTGGGACATGAGCTCTGTCATGGATGCCTTTAGCCCTGGCTTTTGCCAGTCCTGGCTTGTTGACCTGAGTTGAGGCATGACTTGTCACTTCCCATTTGTGTGCTGAGGGTTGGGCTGTTGGTGGAACCTGCCCCTAAGCAGCTCTGCAGATCATCTTGCACAGATATGCTGGGAAGATGTCCCTGGTCAAGTTGTCACCCTTTCCTGGGTTCTGAACAGGTCACACCTTGTCCTTCCTTGTTGAGGAACTCCAGTCTTGAAGCTTTGGACTACAATAAGGACTTTCCTGTTGAAATTAGTATTACTGCATACTAAGAAGTAACAGATGAAGGAAAAGTTTGCCAGCTTTCAGAACTGTTCTGTACTCTAGCAGACTTGGCAACTTGTATTTTTATCCTATTGCTTCTGCATGAGCAATGTGTTATAATGCACAATCATGTATTAGGAAATAATCACCAAATCAATACATAGGCCTTGCTTCTGAGAGCCCTAAACTGCTAAGATATGTAGCAGTGAACATAAAGAAACAAAGACAGTTGTTACTAAAGACTTAAATGTGCCTGAAAACACACCTAAAATAATTCCTCACTTAATTCATAAAGGTATAATAAAGTATAAACCTGTTTATAGTGTTTATTTATTTGACTTACACAGCTCATAAGTGGTTTTGAGAGTGCTCTGGTACATTTTTAATCAAGTTGTTATTCCTTCATAGTAAGACATTTTATGATTTTTAAATACTTGTTTGTTTGTTTGTTTGTTTTGCTACGTAGTGAGTTTCATCTCCTTCCAGATATTCGTGATTGCTGGTGGAACTTCAGGGTGTCTTCTTGAGAAGGGGGGGAGTGTAATGGGAGGCTATCGTCTTTCCATGAGGAATAGTCGTATGATAGTGCCCCGTAATTTTTTTCATTTTCTGTCCAGCAACTTTAGATACTGCCAGTCAGTTCCAGCTAAATGTCATAGTTTCTTCAGGGAAGAAAAGATGTTGCAAGGAATATTAGATACAGGAAGGGCATCATGGTTTGTCTGCTAGCTGGAGACTACATGCACTATTTGCTTTGGCTAGTAATTAAAGGTGTTGAATCTGGCCTGGTGTCATAGTGTGGCTGATGTGGATATACAAATACTGTAACAGGGGCCCTGTGACCAAAAAGTCTTTACATTTTAGGGTGAGAGCTTCACCTACATACTACACATCTAAAGCACCAATAGTCTGCATGAAGGGGCATGTGAGTCACTACTCTGCCAGAGGTGCTGTGAGACACAGGGAGAATTTGCCAGCCTGGACGCTCTCTTCCTCAATACCCTGCATCAGAGTTGTGCCATTATGGATGAGAATGCCTAATCCCTAATCCCTATTGTACATGTAGTAGCCTAATTATTTTTTCAACCTAATTATGTTGTTTGCCTCCAAGGAATTTGCTTGCCTCTTTGTTTGGTGACTATGTTTGGCAAAAACATCGCATTATATCAGCCCTTATATAAGAGGGAGGACAAAATCATGGAATTATTTGGTTGGAAAAGACAATGAGAGGCCTTTGATTTGGCCCAATCTTGTTTTTCACTACTTTCATTAGATGGGGTTACTCAAAGTGCCTTTGAACACTTCCAGGGATGAGACAGCCACATCTCTGGGCAACCTGCATCAGTGTCTTGGCTACCTTACCAAAAAAAAAAAAAAAAAAAAAAAAAAAAAAAAAAAAAAAAAAAATCATTATGTCCTGTCTAAACTTACCTCTGGTCATTGTGGGTTTTGCTACAAAGTCTGTCCTCATCTGTCTTGTAGCCATGTTTGGACACAGGAAGGAGCTCTAAGGTCTACCCAGAGCCTTTTCTTTTCCAGGCTGAAAAACTCCAGCTCTCTCAGCCTGTTTTAATAGGAAAGATTCCATCCCTCATCTGTAATAAGGGCAGGAGAAGAGACAAATGAGATGAAACTGGGGTTTGTGGCAAGGTCAGTTAAGTTGCTTGTGCAATATTAAACCTCAGTAAGTGAGAATCCAAATGCTCTCATTTCCTTCTTTGTGAAGAAAATGACACCGTTTGTTTGGTTTTGTTTTGCATCACACTACTCTGAATTTCTTGTCTGGAGTCATTCTGGGAGATTGATTTACTTTTTTGTTAACCAAATTTGTTGTTTTGTTGAGTGTGGGTTTTGTTTTGTTTTGTTTTGTTTTGTTTTGTTTTGTCTTATAATTTCTCTTAAAACCTCTGATTCTCCTGTCCAGGAGGTTTTTAACAGCATATAGAAATCCTGGTTTTGGCATCTATATGGAAGAAAAATTATTTTTAATTATAAGTCATGAAACACTTTCCGTATGAAGGGAGGAATCCCGTATTTATTGTAGCATTGTTTAAAAGTTGAGGCTGCAGTAATGCTTTGACTGGAGGAGTCAAAAATATTCCTACTCTCCCCACAGATTAAGGGTTGTGTTAGTTTTGTTTACAGCAAATTGTTTTAAAAAAGAAAGAAAGTCTCTAAATTAGTATTTTTAAATACATACTTCAAGCATAGAACCTCATGAGGAGTAAGTAAATTGTTATCTGAGCAACAGCAAAAGACACCCCACCCCAATGCCTAAGCAAACCGTAATTTTCAATATTGTAATTAATTCTTTCCTGTACTATGTAAGCAGCGATAGTTCTTTAATAAAGAAACGACATTTCCTGATATTGTTTTTTGACTTCCAACATTCCAACCAAATTTTTTTCATTTTGTCATGTTGTTCAATAAGATGCATTCTGATAGTTCAAGGGATCCAGAAGAGAAAATTTTCACAATCAAAAGTTTTGCCACTGTTTGATGCTGGATTTCCCCTCTTCTAAAGTAAGAGCTCCTGGTTTTAATCCAGAGTCAAAGTTTTTAGTAAAAAACTTTTTTTTTGCAGCAGACGAATTAAGTGTTGAAATTCATGACAAGGAGGGAACACCAGATTTTTGAAATGGGATACTTTTAAGTTCATAGGTCTGGATCTCCTGGGGTGAAGGTGCAACAAAAATGGAAGCCCTGAAGTGTTCCAACAGCTCCTCCAGTGGGACTCACTGAGTGTAAGACATCAGGGCAGACAAGCCATGCTCTCTAAATGTAGCCTAGGCATCCTCACCTTCCTTGTATACACAGGTGCTCTACAAGCAGTAACTCATACAAGTGTTTTTCCACAGCATTTATGTACTAAGTTCCATAATCTCCAGCTAATGTGACTTTTTCCCTTTAGGAAAAAAACCCAAACAAACATGACTTTTGAAAAAAATCATAATTTATGAAGCAATATGACTTTTTAGCTAGTATCTATTTATTTTCCTGCAGAGTGGCATTGGTTTTGATTTATTCTGTCTACTAACCAGGCACTCAACCTCACTTCTAAGTGAAGCTGAAAAGTCCCCAGGAGTTTCTAGGCTGACTCTGAGCCATCTGCCTTCAGAGACACGCAGCTCTCAAAGCCAGTGCTTCTCTCCTCCGTGCTTCTCACTAAGTGATGCCAGGTAACAGAAGCTGAAGCATGCTCTGGCAACCTTGTGGCAGAAAGGGAAACAGGTACAAAACTGAGATGTGTGTAATTTTTTACACACTTTCAGTAAGAGTTTCTGTGCCTGCTTTGAATGTAGCATTATCTTCTGGTGGAATCCTTTGAAGAGAGGTTTTACCAACATAAGACAACAAAATTAATGCTGACATGCTGTTAATTTGAATTAAGTTTCTTATTCCCCAAGACTATGCGAGTCCATCTGGGGATCAGTAGTTCGGCGTACACATGACAATTTCAGAAGGCTGATTACATTTCTTCTGCCTACTATTCCTGCCTGCCAGAGAGAAAAAAAATCCCAGTCTCCTTTATCCCCAAATTTTCCTACTTTATCCCAAACTGACTGGCAAACTGCAAAAGAAAGTATCTCCTTTCACTCACTAGGGAGTAAACAGCATTTCTCCCTAGATGGTTCAATATTTCTTGTGTCTTTGGTAACTGACACTGCATTTGTGAATTATGATAAAATGTTTCACCATATTTGACTAACTGCAAATCGTTTGAAGAGAACAAAATATCAATTTTCATTTTACTGGCAATTTGTTTTGTTAGGGGTTTACATTAAGTGTTTCAAGAATAGTCAATTTGTGTGGGTTTCTTCTTTTTTAGTTTAATTGTCTTGGTATTGAATAATTTACTCTCTCATACTTTTCTCTGAACTACTTTAATATGTTTAAAAGCTGCAGCTTTTACACCTTGTTCACATTAAGACAATTTAATTACCTGACCTTTCTACTTTCCTTTAAGACAACAGAATTAAGTGTTGCAATTATTTAGGTTTTTTAAACATTTTCGCAGCCATGTATTGATTCCAATTAATGTTTTTTTCTGACTAGCTTTAGTTCACAGCAAATTGACCTCTACATTTAAGGTTTTTTTGTTCATTTATCTGAAAAGGTCATTCTATTATTTTATGATTCTAAGACTTATTTTTGTTTATTATTTTTTTCCCTTTTTCACCTTCTTTTGAAAAAATTCTCAGAAGAAAGCTGTCTTGCTGATTGCATTCTGTTGGAATTGTTTGGGGTCAAAAACCTGATTATTTTTTCTTGAAGTTGTTGGGACATATCAGACGCATTAATTGATTGCTGGTCCCATGCATCTTTCCAAGATTGTTTTTTTTCCCCAAATTTACATGTCTCTTAATCTCCATTCTTCTGTTCATTATTTTGCTCTACACTAGCAATTGGAGGCTTCATCAAATTGAAGGCCTCATTGTGTTAAGAGGAAATTCCAATTCCATAGTTGGAAATGCAGTGCAAACTATGTACTTGGGCCAATATCTGCAACGTTAAAGGACATGCCTACTCTGTAATGAACATACCTAATGCTGATTGTCATTCAGGTGGATTGTTCCTCTCTAAGATACTCACATGGTTGTCACTACTTCACAATATTATCTGCAGCTTATCAAAAAATCTTCAGTAATATGTATACTGAGGAATTTCAGCTACAAGCTTTATATATTTAAATGCTTATTCTCATCAAACTGGCATAAAATCATTCAGGCAATCTGCATCAAAAAGGAACTGAACCTCAGCTAGAACTTCAAACTATTGAAATTATCTGTAGAATTTCCTGTGTGCTAATTAAATATTTTTTAACAATTTTGTTGGATAAAATACAGTAGACAGGTGGAGCTATTTTTTTCTCCTGAATTAAATTTTTACTTACAATATGTAAAAAACACCTTTCCAGGAATGTTTGACATTTTATTGAGTACCAGTGGAAAAGTAATTTGGAATCCTTTTCTCCAATGAGCAAGTTGCAATATATTTTGTTTAAAAAAACCCTAAACAATATTTGGTTGAATTCTGAACAAATAAATATGTAAAAAGAGTACCCCTTCAAGCAGGGGGGAGTGGGAAGAATCTAGTATTTTCTGGAACTTAAAAAGGTGGATGTTTCATCCTTATTTTTATTTCTGAGATCTAAGTAAATTCTCAGCCTTCATATAAAAAGTGTCCAGATCATTTGATCTTAATGATATAAACCTTATCTATTGCACAATACATGATAAGTGTTTTGTTCTGAGTGCTACAGAATATCCTAAATCAGGGGGTTTACACATAATCTGGTGGAGAAGCATGTGGGAAGCATCGAAGAAGTATTTTTTCTAAGAGACTGCTACACTGTCTTCTAAATTGCAATCAAATTCACCAACTCCATCTTAAGATGAGACACTGCTCATCAGTTAGAATGAAAATTTTTAACAGGTGAAGTATTTTCTTAGTCTTGTTGAATCTGACTGGGACATATTCTCAGGGTACTAGACACCCCATCAGGGCATGTCAGAGTCCAGGGAAAATGGCAGTGCCGTGACAGTAACATTTTAAGGACAGAGAATGCTGCTGCTGCTGACAAGGGTGCTCAGCAATCATTGCACTTGGTCATGCTTGAGAGAGGAAAGTGAAAGCTGAATACCTTCTGGTTTAGATTTTAGATACAAGAATCTGAAATTTGGATAACTCAGCATAAAATGATGTTTTGGCATTGGGGTGGTCCTGGAGGAATTTTCAAGGAGAATTTAGCAGGTGCCTCAGGAAGACGGGGAATGAAAGAACAGGAGGACAGGGAATAAAATAATAGACTGAAGGAAAATAAATTGCACAAAAATGTTTAAGGTGGGAACAGATTTTGAGTATAGATTGGGGAACATGTAGAATAGAATTATTGTTGGTGTCAATATAGTTTTTGCTTATCTGTGACATTAATTGCAATAGAAATAAGTAATTGGCTTGGAAAACAGTGTTGGTGGTTTATCAGAAATGATTCCCCTTCAAAAGGCTATGGAATAAACAAACTAAGCTGTAAGATCAGAAATGTCTTCCATGTTAAAACACCAGTATAGGAAATTTCAGGGATAGGCGATAGCACTTTGCAGTGATCTGTATGTGAGAAATGGATGGTTTAGCATTGTGCAGTTGTATGTTGATATTCAAAGAAATTTTGACTAGAAGTGTACTTTAATGTTGATTTTGGTTCTCTGCCTACTAATACAGAAAGAGAAATACTCATTGTTATGGAAATTTAACAGGAGCCCACAATTTGGTTATGTCATCACATTTAAGACACAGAAGTAAAATTAAAAACTACTTTAATTCTTTAATGTGCTCTAATACACAGTTGTTACCTGATGACAATTACCCTCCGCTGAGAGTAAGCAGAACAGGCTGTGTGCATGCAGTATAGAGATCAAAGGTATCTCACATGGTATTAATATTGCAGAAACAAAATCTTGGAACAGTAGCAAAGACTCTTGACGCTCAAATTTGAGAGATACTGTTTTCCACTTCCCCTTTGAACCGTTGTTTTAAATGGGGCAACAGCAGGACTCATGTGCGTGCAAAGGTGTTTTCCTCATGGTACATGCATCTTCCAAATTATAACTGAGGAAAGGTTAGCTAAGCCTCTAAATTGGCACATTTGATCATGTTATATCTAAAGAGATTTTACTACTTTTCCTCTTCTGAGTTGCCTTTGAGTGTATGTGGCCTTTTTATAATTACTTATAGGAGAAGAATTTCTGGACTACCTATATGAAGCTGAGACACAGAAACACTATCAGACTTCCCTAAGATCATACTGTGACTGAATATGAAGGAAAAATTTTCAACCAATATGACTTTTCATGTTTCCCTCTAAATACCAAGCCTCTTTTAGATACTGTAAACATTTTTAGGGGCTCTTGTAGCACCGAAACAGTGTTAACTCTTTGAAAATATCTCCTCTCACTGTCTTTTATTTTATGCTGTCAAGGTTGTTGTTATAGAATTTCTTTACTGTATTATTAAAAAGAAAAGAAAGAAAAAAAAAGAAAAAAAAGAAAAAAAAAGAAAAGAAAAAGAAAAAAGAAAAAATAAAAAACAAAAAACAAAAAATAAAAAATAAAAAACAAAAAACAAAAAAGAAAAAATAAAAAAGAAAAAAGAAAAAAAAAAGAAAAAAAAAGGAAGAAAAAATAAAAAAAAAAAAGGAAAAAAGAAAAAAGCTTGCTGCTTCCAAAAACAGAAGGGGTGGGCTACTTGACAAATGAATCCTGTCCATATGGTGGTCAGAGAAATTGTCTTAAATGCAGAGACAAGAATGAACTTGTCGAACAAGGCATTTATACAAACACCTCTGTGAATCAGTCAGCTGTAAAATGATTGTAAAGGAAAGCAGCTTAGGCAAATGTCTTATTGACCACAGCCACAGCTGTTGTGTTATTTCTGGTGTTTGGGAAGGCTGGAGTCACTGGAGCTTTCCTCGGTGTTAGAAGCATCCTGATGCTCTGATTCTTCCAACCTTCCTATATATGGGAGTGAGTCTTTGCTTACATAACATGAAGGAGTTTTATAAGAGCACTCTCCCTGGCAGATCTCCAGGTTGAAGCACCTGCAGCAAATAAAGCAGATGTCCCAAATACTTACCAGTGTATTGAATTGTTTTAATGTCCCTGGGTAAGTTTTTGGCTCAAGTCTGACTGATTTTAGAAAAGTCTGCAAGTTAACTCCTCAGGTTCAATGTGCAAGGCATTTACCAGGCAATTCTGAAAACAGATCGGAGGACTGAGGTATAATTGATCAAACAATTTGAATCTTCTGCCTTATCTAACAGAGCCTTGATGCCTTTCAAAAGAAGAGAATATCTATTAAGGTAATATAAATCATTAGTTCTTGGGAGATGATCCTTAAACTGGGAAAATAAAGAACCATGAAGGAAAAAAACAAACACAAAAGCAAAAACAAACAAACAAACAAAAAAGGAATAACAAGCTAGAATGAAATAGCAGAGATATTTGTGTGTTAATGAAATTCCTCTCAAAAAAGATGCAAACTTCTCACACTGTGAGAAAGCCACAGTTTGAATGCAGCAGCAAATAGTACCAAACATTTAACTGTGGAGTAATAAAACAATTTTAATTCCTAAACCGGATATAGAAGTACCTTCCCACAGTTTCTGACCACTTCTAATGTTAATTTTCCAGATCTTTGGAGCCAGCATAAACTCTTCAGGTTGCTGTTGTTTCATGGGGCATTTGCTATTGTAAGGAACGGCAAAGATTAATGGAACAAATTGTGGTCAAAATATTACTAAATTGTTGGTGTAGTTGCATTCAAGTAGTTTCACTAAAGGGTCTGAGAATGAGACTGTCAGGCCTCTCCTCTGTGAAGTCTTATAAAAATGGAAATACTTTATCCAATGCTGCTAGGACAGGGCCTCCAGCTACGGAAATCAGAAGGATATGCCGCTGTTGCCTCAAGCTGCTGCTTAGAGAAGTTTGCTACTTTCTATTAATTACATTGAGAGACAAGGGAACTTTCTTAGGAGGATCCCATTTATCACTCTTATCTTAAATGCAGATACACATTTAAAATGTGATAAGTGTATACAAATATAATAATTCAATCTACCAGTTTGTATTGGACTTCCATCATGTCCATTTCCACTGGCAAAGGACGGCCAACTTCCCCAGGACAGAAAGGGAAAAATACCACTGCCTAAAAAAAGGGAGAAGGGTTGAAAGCAGTTTATGCTGTTGATTAGTATGGGCCATAATTTGGTTTTCTGTCAAAGAGTCAGCATGCCAGGCATCGGAAATGATGAGCAATCTTAAACTGATTGTAAATTGCATCTGACTGATTAGCAAAGTAGTCAGCTGAAGCTGAGGAAATCAACACTGGGCATGCAGAGCACTTTCTCCTGCCAACAGGTCATGCAGCTGCAGCAAGTTCAACAAAATGGCAGGTTTTTCAGTGCACAAAAGAGCACAAACTTGACAGTCCAACCCCATGCAAACACTTCAGTGAAGTATCATTGGGTGTTTTGTTTCCCCTGTGACTTGCTCTTGGCCAGTATCCATCCACTCAGAACCTCTTCAAATGACTGCTTCTGCACTTTATACAGCAATTTGGTTTTATTGGACAATCATTACAGTGCCCATCTTCTGTGTAAAATTGCTCAGTACTTATTAGGAGAGATGTTGGCACTCGATTTACACTTTTTTCTCAAGACATTTGCCTGTTTTTTTCCCTTGCCCTTTGAGTGAGCATTAATGTGGATGAAAAGTACAGGCTCCTGGGAAATTATTAGAAGAGAGTTCCCTGCCAGACTATTGATTTCACTATGTTGAATTTGATTTCCTGCAAATAGCTGGTTAAACATGAATAGACTTGACAAAAGAATCATATTGATAAGTTAAAATTAGCATGGGCAGTATACATGGATAAAAATATGTGATGTCTACCTTATATAAAATACGTATTTACAGTACACACTTTTCTGGAGGGCCTTCCTAAACAATGTGAATCTTTTGTAATAACCACTAAGTTAAAATTCGTGGAAGTTTGGATTGTAGAGTTGCTGAAATGTTAGTTGTGTCAGCTAACATGAAAATCTTCCCTCCTCCCAAGACTGGAAAAGAAGGGAGATTATTAATCTCATAGAATCAGGTCACTGGACCCATTTCCCAAATGTCAGATATTTAGAAATTTTGTTCTGTGTGATGTGCAGGCTTTGTTTGATGTTGCTGCAATTATTTAAGTAGGAAGTGGCAGACAATATAGACAAGATGGAAAACATTGGCAGTGATAAAGGGATCTGTAACTGAGCAATTCATGGCACAGAACTGCAAACTCTACCCACACTGCTGCTTGTGGAACATGAACTGTGTAGTCACACAATAGAGCACATGGCCTGAATCTCCTTCAGGTCCTAGGAAGTACATTCAGAGGGCATATTTTTATACTTTTTTCAACTCAAAATTCACTTCAAAAATGTTAAATTCTCTGCTATGTCTTGCTAACAGTGCCAGACTTGGTAAAAGCCAAATGCACATATTGTATTCTTTGAATTGGCAGCAGGTGAATGGAACTGCTGAGAGGAGCAAGAACCATGGAACATTCCCTAGGAGTGTGAGAGGGGAAGAGGACCATGGGAAACACTTCTCCGTACTCTACATTCAGAGGGAACTATTTCGTTCCTTCAAGAGCTAAGCCTGAGAGATAACCAAAATACATTGGCTGATGTCCAGGGACTTAGACCACTTGCCAGGCTTTGCTTTCATTAGCACAACAAAAGTAGATCAAATAGACTGAGGAATGTGATGCCAACAATTTAATGTATGTGCTTCAGACATTTGAGGTCTTTTACCTTAGATTACCTCTAGAATATCCCCTATGAGCACGTAGCCTAGAGCTGCCCAAAATATAACTATGTCCCTGAATATCTTCTCTGAGAACAAGAGACCTTTCAGGAGACCATCCTCAGAAGTACCATGTTGCCTTTTCATCTGTTTTACAGGAGGTGATGACAGGAGTTTGGGTGGTATGGTTTGGGTTTTTTGTCATGGTGTCAGCCCCTTTAGAAGTTGAAACCAAGATTAATTTCTTCTCCTGGGTGACATCTAGCGGTTTTTTTTTGTTCTGTGTCCTACCTGTCCTATTCTTTCTACTTCATGAGCAATACTGTCACCCAATTCCCCTCTTCTGGCAGGCTCCTGGCTAGGTCATGGGACCCAGGCAGATGTAGCAGGGAGGAGTAATTAGTATGTTTGTAGAATATGGCTTAGAGGGAATTCTTGATGATCTGTTACCAGTGTTCCCAGAATTACAGGTCATGTTTTTCTCCCTTTTCAATAGCACTGCTCTGTCTCATCAGAGGAAATTTATGAATGTAGGAGGGCATTAGTGGAACTGTAGTGTCCTCAGAGCAGAACTGGAAGGTGCGCAGAGGTAGAGTTGAAGTCTCCCACTATAAGCTGTCCCCACACTTTGCAATAGCTGAACAAATTTTTGGGAGACCATACATGATCTAAGGAACATGATTTTTCCATAAACTCTCTGACACTTACTGGTCAATGGTTAGCTAGTTTGAGCTGTGGAACAAGTTGGCTGTGGTCAGGATGGCTGAGGTGCCACCATCCAAACATTCCCCATTTGATGCTAACATCCCTCCCTCTTATGCACACCCATCTAGCCTTTGCTTTTTGTCCATTCCTGAAGTCTATGAGCACTTCTTGCCATGGTCTTCCCCACAATCCAATGTAGTTATGACTTCATTTCAGTACAAGTTTTGTGTCTTGGTTTAACCCTAGGCAGCAGCCAAGCCCCACACAGGCACTCACATATTCCCCCACCAGCAGGATCCAGGAGAGAATCAAGAGTAAAAGCTGGAAAACATGAAAGTTGGCATAAAAACGGTTTAAGGAAAGCAAAAGCCACACACAGAAACAAAGCTAAACAAGGAACAGATTCACTGTTTCCCATGGTTGGGCAGGTGTTCAGCCATCTCCAAGAGAGCCCCACCAGATGTAATGATTACTTGGGAAGATGAGCAATCATTCCAACACCACCACCGCCCCCACCCCCCCCACCTTCTTCTTCCACTTTATACGCTGAGTGTGATGCCATATGGTCTGGAATATCCCTCTGGTTGTTTGGGGTCATTTGTCTCAGCTGTGTCTCCTCTCAATCTCCCATGCACTCCTAGTCCCCTCAGCAGCATGCCAGTATGAAAAGCAGCAAAGACCTTGGCTCTGTATAAACCCTGCTCATCAATAACAAAAACATCTCTGCATTGGCAGCCCTGTGTTCAGCACAAACACAGTCCCATACTATCCAACATGAAGAAAATTAACTCTACCCCAGCCAAAACCAACACACCTTGGTGAAACACTTAGGCAGCCTTAGAGATATCTGGGGAAATTCTGTAAGAGAAAATGCAATGTCTGATTCCTCTTATCTCCAGCCTGAAGCTACTGCTTATTTCTGTGCCAGGACAGAGCCTGTATAGCATTTTGGTATCTTTGTATTGCCAGAAAGTTTTTTTTTCTGTTGCGCTGCTGGGTAATGCTGTCATACCTGACCAACAAAGGAGTGCCTACACATTGTTTTGGATGCCATGTGAAAACCTGTCACTGAGCTCGCTGCAGCAAGTGGTTAGTCACCTCTCTCACAAATGCCCTCTGAGTAGATGATGTTGGCTGTGTCCTGAAAAACCTCTGTGAGATTATAGAGGGTTTTTTGCATCCCTAACTGGAAAAGCAAGGACCAGATTTTTCAGCAGCTTCATGAATTGTGCTCATCACAGCTCCCAACAGTTGCCATATGGCACACCTATGCCATCTTTGGATTCAATGCAGAGGGAAATGATCACCAGGCTTCCAGGGAGGAGAAATAAGGAGGCTTGGTGGGATGGAAGGTGGCAATGAAGATATAAAAAGCAGTAGGATGTCTATCTATCTATCTATCTATCTATCTATCTATCTATCTATCTATCTATCTATCATCTATCTATCTATCTATCTATCTATCTATCTATCTATCTATCTAATCTATCCATCATCTATCTCTTTAACTTTCCCTTCCCTTTTAGAGACGTTCAATCCATAAAGACTTTTGGTCAAGTGTGGTTGTGCAGAATGTGTCTTCCCCTGCTGTTTGTGCCCTTTTGGACTTTGTTATGTACTGCTGGGCTGCATTTCCTGCTTCAGTGCCCCTCAGGATATCTCACCAGCTGAACAGTGGATGACAGAGAAAGGTAGATCATGGCTGCAATGGAGAGTTTTGTGGGTTAGAGGGGGGCAGAAGAGGAGGTTTGCTAGCTTTTCACTCCTTCAGGTGACAGTGGGGTTAGCAGGGGCTAGGGGTGAGTGGAAGACTGATAAGTCCTGTCTTAGTTGCTGACAGAGCACTGTCAGTTTAATTTGCTGACAGTGAGGCTGGATAAAGGGAGATAGTGATGGCTAATTAGGTCCCATAGGACAAAATCCAGCCTCCCTCACTTTGTCCAAGGAGACTTTCTCCTTTCACAGTCAGAGAATTCCCATGGTCTCTCACCACCATCATATTACCACTTCAGCTCTGATAAAAAAAATCTAGCCTGACCTAATGCTTGTCTTTCGACTGAAACACACAATCCAAGTCCTGCATCCCCACAGCCCCAAGTTCCCTATCACAAAATGACTTTTGTAGCCCAGATATTTAATATGTATGCTTATACTTTTTGTAGATATGTCTATTTTGCCATGTGCTTTTGTTAAAAGAATGAATTTCTGGGGAAAAAAAATGAACTATATGAAAAAGAGTATAGAAAAAAAACAAAACAAAACACTTGTATTCAGAACCAGGGATGAATACTGCCTGAACAGACCTGATACATTCACAGATAAGAGTGATTTTACAACACATTTCACTGTGTTAGAAAAGCTGAATTTTTTCAGGCATGATAGAGGCCTTTGCAGTATTAAGGTGCCTCTACAATGTGTAGGTGTAATGAGGGGTTGTTACAGATTACAAGCTTGCTGCTTTTTCCACACTACCACTTAATTTGAATCTTCACTTACCTTAGTAAGCTAGGGAAAAGAATACCAGCTTTTTTGGACAGGGGAAAACTTTTCACCCAGTTAGGAGAACTGAGATTCTTAAGCCTGGAGAAGAGAAGGCTTTGGGGACACGTTAGAGCATCTTTCAGTATCTAAAGGGGCTACAAGAGAGTTCAAGTGCATGGAGAGATGGGACAAGGGGGAACGGCTTCAAACTGACAGACAGCAGGTTTAGTTTAGATATTAGGGAGAAATTCTTTGCCCTGAGGGTGGTGATGTGCTGGCAAAAGTTGTGCAGAGAAGCTGTGGGTGCCCTTACCGTGGAAGAGTTCAAGGAAATGTTGGGGGCTTTGACAAACCTGGTCTAGTGGAAGGTGTCCCTGCCTGTGGTAGGGAGATTGGAGATAGATGATCTTTAAGGCCTCTTCTAACCTAAAATCAGCCATTCTGTGATTTTGTGACCCTTGAAATCCCATCTTTGCTGACTATCTGGACATTCCATGAAAAAAAGGACCATTATTGTCTTTCTTTGTGGTATTGATCTTTCTGAGCCAAGTGTGCTTTAAGATAGCCTAGAGTACTACTTGTGCATACCTGAGAAAGTGTTTTTATCCCTGGATTCAGTGACATGTTTGGGCTCTGAACACTGTTTAATATCATAAACATAATAAGAAATAATCATCAATATAAAATGAATGTATTTATAATACATATCCCCAGAAAAGCTATAATTAAGCTAGTTAGCTATTATTAGTTATTTTCTAATTGAATTGCTTGACATAATAGCAGATTTTTCCATGGAAAGAAGATCTCATGACTTATTGAACCATTTACTTATATGGACCTTGCTGGGAGATTTCCAGGCAGACATGGGGAAGTCAAACATCTCACTTATGATTGCAGTAGGCCAAAAGACATAGAAAGAGTGAATTCAGGCTGGCCCATCCTCAGCCCTGAACACCAGATTACTGTATTCTCTGTAGCTTTGCAAAACAACCCAGCAGCACACTGATATTACAATTGTCTGTCAAATTATCTTTGCATTTCATCTTTTCAAAACAAATTCAACCTAAATTATTGCATTTAAATGAGAACTTTGTTGGAAATATTTTTTACTAAAAAATAATGGTTTTGCAAAATAGACAGGATACGTTTCCAAGAGATGTCAGATTTTTTTTTTGTATATATATATATATATGTGTGTGTGTGTGTGTGTGTGTGTGTGTGTGTGTGTGTATATATATATATAATATATATATATATAAGTAAATGAAAATGTGGGTTTGATTTAAGCAATTGAAAGAATTACATATTCTGTATATACTTTCTGGTTTTGAAGGATTTATTACTGTTTAAAAAGTAAAATCTGGAAGTTGCCATTTTAAAACAGTAGTGTCTCCAGTGCCAGGTGCTAGGTAACTGTGTAGGCTGGTAATTTCCTAGTATCTGAAGTTGAAGCAAATACCACTTTGGTGCAACATTGCTCCCTCATGATTCAGGGTAAATTTTGTGCCATTGTATGAAATTTTCTTGCACTTAGGTGTGAGTTGTTCAGGGCCACACAGTTTACTAGCCTTTCTGCTTCCCTTTTTTCCTCTTCTGGAAAGAAGTCAACAGAGGAAAGAGCATTTTCTCAGCCACTGAGAAGTTCTTTTCCTTCCTCAGGCTAGGGAAAATGTTGCTTTCTTGTAGGAGCATGTAGAATGGTAGCTCACACACAGTTCGCTGATATGGAAGGGGCTGTAGGACCTGGCTCTCAAAACCATGACTAGACAACTTTTGAATACTTCCACTGACCCTTATACTCCAATACCCTGCAACCTCCTGTCTTGGATTATGTAACCTAAAAATGTGTATTCTATTTCATCTGTTGAAGGATGGTTTTTGGGAGATGTTTTATCCTTCTTACTCCAGGGGGAAGGGGGGCAGATGCCTTCTGATAATGGCCCAGCCATTAAAACCAGGTGGGGCAGTGTTTCTTATCTCTTTCATCACCCCTCCATCCTCCAGGGGGACATCTTCTGATAAGGGGCCATTAGGGCCCACCAATGCCATGACACATTCCATCATCCCATTGTGAGATGCTCCACACAATGGGGGAGGAGCCAGCTGTTCCCAGCTAGATAAAAACTGGGACTGAAGGACACAATGTATCCTGTTTTTCCACTGGATTCCTGGAGGAAGACTGGACCCATCTCATCACCACTGGACTTTCTACAGGACCATCTCTACTCCACAGAACCACATTGGTTACTTCAGGAGGACTTATTTGGACTGCTTCCAACACCCTGACCAACAAGGCGTCAGGTTGTATCCCTGACTCTGTCAGGGTTTTCCAGGATTTTTATTTGCTTTCTTGCTTGGGTGTTTGTGTTTTTGTTGTTTGTTTGTTTGTTTTTTTCCTTTTGTTGTTGTTGTTGTTGTTTTTTGTTTTTCCCCTACTACTACTTTTTTTTTTTTTTTTTTTTTTTTTTTTTTCCTAGTAAAGAACTATTACTCCAACTCCCATATGTTTGCCTGAAAATCCCTAACTGCAAAATTATATTAATTTGGAGGGAAGGGAGTTTACATTCTCCATTCTAAGGGCTCAAACTTTCCTTGGCAGACAACTGTCTTTCAAAACCAAGACACCTCCTTAGGCAACCTATCTAAATTATTAACATGAGCAGGTATATAGAGGATATAATGGATGTTAACATGCTTGAGTTTTCTGAGACATTTCAGTGAGCTCTCTTTGGACCAAGAGAGATTAAAAATATGACCTGTAGTAAAAGCCTAATAAACTGTGCTTCAGCCACTGTGTGATGTCCCCTGAGGTGATAATGGTCTCCCCACTGAATCCACCCCCACATCCTGAAGGAGAGAGCTAATTCTCTCTGCATTTATTAAAAAAGGTAGCAGGTAGACAATTTCCATCAGCACCTTTGCTGAAACTCCTCCATCTCACACCCCTGTGGTCTGATTGCCAACACCAATACATCCTCAATGGACCCACAGCTTCCACACAGAGAGTTCTCTATGTAAGGAATAAAATGCATTCTCATTCCCCTCTGGCATCACATCTTTCATTCCTGTAGCTTATCCTTAAAAATTAGAAGTCTAGGCAATCACCACTTGTATGAAGTTTAACAAAGACAATTGCCAGATTCTGCACCTGGGATGGGGCAGCCCTGGTGTATGGACAGCCTGGGGAATGATACTCTGGAAAGGAGTACCATGGGAAGGGACCTGGGGGTCCTGGTGGGCAGAAAGTTGAATTTGAGTCAGCAGTGCCCTGGCAACCAGGAAGGTCAGCTGTGTCCTGGGGTGTATCAGGCACAGCATTGCCAGCCAGGCAAGGGAGGGATTGTCCCCTCTGCTCTGTGCTGGGGCAGCCTCACCTTGAGGGCTGGGGGCAGTTTTGGGTGCCACAATATAAAATATAAAATTGTTAGAGAGCATCCAAAAGAGCTATGAAGAGGGTGAAGGACCTTGAGGGAAAGCCATATGGGAAGTGGCTGAGGTCACTTCATCTGTACAGTGTGGAGAACAGGAGACTGAGGGGAGACCTCATGGCAGTCTGTGACTTCCTCTTGAGGGGACGAGGAGGGGCAGACATGGATCTTTTCTCTCTGGTTACCAGTGACAAGACACAAGGGAATTGCCTGAAGCTGTGTCAGGGGATGTTTAGGCTGTGTATTTAGAAAAGGTTCTTCACCCAGAGGGTGGTTGGGCACTGGAACAGACTCCCCAGGGAAGTGGTCACAGCATGAAGCCTGGCAGAGTTCAACAAGCATTTGGACAATGCTCTCAGGCACATGGTGTGACTCTTGGGGTGTCCTGTGCCTGCAGGGCCAGCTGTTGGACTCGATAATCCTTCGGGGTGTCTTCCACTATATGAATCCATGGCAAGGCTGCTTTTAGGAATGGGGCCAAAGAACCAGCCTTTCAGGTTACTGAAGGGCAAGAGCACTGTGAAAATTTGCCAGCTGATTACAGGAGTGATGCTCAGTGGACTCCTACAGAGTTAAAGTCAGCATGGTGCAGATGCCTGCCAACTTACTAAGTGCTTCACTATCCAAAGGTCCTACTAATCCTCAGGAATCTAGATTTCGCTGTTGCCTTTGTCCAAGCAGTGGTATCTTGACAGTTTTCTAACAAATCCATGGATTGTGAATGGTAATGTTTAGCCCAAAAAGGGCAAAACTTCAGCTATGCATCTCCTGGCTGCTTTCTGACTCATACATTTCTATTGAACAAGAAGAGTTACAGAAAAAGAATTATTTGGGAAAAGCTACACTTTGAAATTAATTTGTATGTGAAACACAGTTCCTGGAACTGCTGGACTGTGGAAATATCAGCCACAACAAGAAAAATCAGGAGAGTTTATTAAGACTGTGCTCAGCTTGCCTATGTTATCTCTCTGTGCAACATGTCTCAGGTGCATGTGCAGAAGAGAAGTTGTCTTTTTCTGACACCAGGCAGCAAATAAGAACTGCATGGCCTGGAGGTCAGATCAGGACAGATTTACTGCCAGCCAGCAGAGCAATGTACAAGTGTCAGCCCATTAAGCTGAAAGAGGATGGCTGTGGAAATTTTTAAGGCTTGGTTTCTGTATCTCTAACACCTGCACTCCCCATTAGTTATAAAATATATGACACAAAGTGCTGCTTCTGAAGATATTCGTATCTCTATACTAGATGAGCACTTAAAAGTTTGAGAGTGAGACTTAATAGGACATTATTAGGTTCTGCATAATTCTACCAGAACAAGATAATTTTGCATCTTTTTCACAGGGCAATATATTTGCAATGTACAGTACCCAAAATTTGAAGTCTATCACCTGCTGTGGTGAAATATGTTGTAGCTTTTCATGAGAGTTTAGTGCAAATCGTAAGGTATGAAACCCATGGTTCATCTCATCTTCTAAATTTCTTCAACAGTAGCTGCAGAGAAGTAGCTACAAAAAAAAAAAAAAAAAAAAAAAAAAAAAAAAAAAAAAAAAAAAAAAAAAAAAAAAAGTGCTGGCAAAGATAAAAGAGCCTGCTTAATTCTAAAAGACTTGCTGTTAATTGCTGAAAGATGCTGGTTTAAATTGTGAGGGTTTATGTCCCTACCCAAAACTTGGATCATTAAGTCAGTAGTGCTGCTAGTCATATAACTGTCCAGTCTTCCCTTTGTATCATGCAGCTGTGTATTGTACAGCCTAATTATTCATTGTCTAGAAATAATCAGCAATTGTCCCTTCTTGTATGATTGAAGGCCTCTTTTATGCTGGGAGGAATATTAGTCCCTGTTCCTCCTGCCACACAGAATTTGGTTTTTAACACTTTATTATGTCCCCTCTTGCTTGTTTAATTTCTCGAGGAAATCACACTATGCTTTACAATCTCTATTCATGAAGGAGGGTTTTATTTCATCTCCTAATCATTCTCATTATCATTCTTACAGAAACCCCCCCTCTGTTTCTCTGTGTCCTTCAATTATACTTTCTTCTCTCTTAGTAATTCTGCTTAAACACATTACTTCTGACATCAGATGCTCAGTTGTCAATGCACAGCAGTATCCACTCCATTCACTCCAAACATTTATCAGATATTATGACCATCTGGCGCACGGGCCAGGCCATGAACAAGAGGCAAAATGGCTCTAAGATGCAGCAAAAAATTACGAAAACAGGAACATCACCCCCACCTAACCACTTTGGCTATGCTCTCCCGTGAAGATTGAAGTGATGGGCTGGGGGCTGTTCAGCCATGTCTGATCCAATATTTAAAGTGCACCTGCCTTGATTGTGCTGCTCGGTGTTAGCTCTAGAAAGGCTCTGGGGCCTTGCGAATAACCCAAAATAATGTGTACTGAAGAACTGACAGATCCAGGGCAACTCAGGACTGACAGTTCTTGGACAGTTCCGTAACTGAGAACCATTCCTCTTGCTCACTCAAACTGGGAAAATATATTGTGATTTATCTGTGTGGATATTTTGATGGCAAGAAGTTTGGCCATTCTCACAAAGAGTCACATGAAAAGGAGCATGGGCATATTTTGTCATTGTCCAGGTTTCCACACCTCCCTGTGGCTCTAATGATAATTTTGTCTGATTCAACTTACAGTAGATGTAAGAAAAGTTAAAGTAAAAAAAGTACTTTTTCTCCATGCAGACAGTGTCTGAATTGAGGGTAATTTCATACAAATTTCCAGAACTTTGAGTAACAAATATGAAGAAAAAATATATGTAGATATAAGAAGTTATAAAAATTAAATTATTTTTCCCCAACCTATTGAGAAAAATATAAATCATGAAAAGAATTTAAATAATCATTGGTTTGATGACTCCCTGAAATTTTCTAATTGGCAATATATAAAAAGAGTTAAAAATGCTTTTGTTTTTTTTCTGCTGATCCAACAACGTGTTAAAAAAAAAAAAAAAAAAAGCAAAATATTTTATTATTGTACAAAAGACTACAGAAAAATAAAGGGGGTTTTTGCAAGATACTTTTAATTCTGTTTTAAAATTTTCATTGTATATGGTTTTTGGTTTAATTTTTCATGATTAACCAAATTAATGAGGACCATTCACATGAAATTTTTCATTTGTCATACACATTACCAAAATGTAGATTTTGATGGAACTTTTTCTATGAGTGAAATGCTGAATTCTAAATGGTTATGAGTTAATATTTATTTCATTGTTTATATCTCCCTGTGTTCTTCTGTCTGTGGTCTCATCACACTTTATGTTATTAAACATAAGTCCTTCATGTGTTCAAGTCAAAGCTTAGTTGAAAAAGACTCAATCCAAGCAAATTTCACATCATATAAATGTTCCTATCACCACATAATTCTGTAGACAATTTTTTTCATAACAAATTCTTCTGACCTTCAAAAAGCAAAAAAGCATCATAAAAACCCCCTCATTTTATAAGTTTCCCTCAGAAACAAAAACCTGTTAAAATACTCTTTATACGTTTAAACATCATTTAGTAATACCCAAGGGCTTTTGAATATTTCAGTTATAAAATAAAATCACATTCTATTTTATTTCTAAATTAATCCAGTTTCCCTCAATAATTATGTAGGTTTTTTCCTAGTATCACATATGAAAAGGACCTTTATGTACCATTAAGTGGAATTATGAATATAATTTCTTACTAATTTGCATTCTCAGATTTTGGCTTTGTGTGATGCTCAAAATATTTTAACAGCGCTAAGTATTGTAGTGAAAAGCACTTAATAGTTAGTGGTTTCTTTTTTTTTTGAATTGTGATAACTTCTCCTGCCTTGCACCTATATTTCCTTTTCTCTTGTCTTTGCCTAGTTATGCTGTAATTAATGTCTTCTAATCAGTAGAGTGCCATGCAAGCAGAGGATTCATCAAAATAAAGACTCAAGACTGGCCCAAGCTAAACAATTAAACAATTAAGCAGTGTTCAGAAACGTTGAAATTCAGGCTGTAAATATAAGGAATTCAGCCAGAACAGTCTGTCCACCTACTTCATAAGTTTTAGTCTGGAAGTTCTTGATAGACATACCCCTGAGAAAGGGATCTAGCTTGATAAAAAATCAATCTCAAGACTCAAGGGACCGAGAAGGCACCACCTTGACTAGGTTATTTTCCTCTTTAATTGTCATCAGTAATGCATTACTCAGATTTATTCATCATTTGAATATTTTTCAGCTTCAAAATCTTCCAAATTTGAATATTTCTGCTTTTGGGGATTATTTTTTTCTTTTATTTTTATATATTAAGGGCTCTTTATTATAGGATAAGAAAGTGCATCCCCAGAAAGAAATTTATCAATACTATAAATTTATATCTATTTCTCATTAATTTTGGTAAATATTTACCCTACATAGTGATATACAGAACTTGCCAAATACTAGGAACCACCTTCCATATTTTCCTTAGATGAGTGAGTCTTAAGGGATTCAGTTGTCCATATGTTATCCTGGTTCTATTTATGATTGTTGTAGTTCATATAAGAAAATGTTTTCCTGGGAAAATAAATAAATTAAACAATCCTATGAAATCTTATTAATCTGGAAAGAGTACAGAGAGCACCTAATTTTTTTTTTTTTTTTCATTTTAGAAATAGCTTAATAGAAAATAAGCTTTATAATAATGTTTATGAACTCAGGCCTACACTCAGAGAAAGACAGCACAGTCTAAAAAAATTTAGCAGCCTTTACTGTGAATTATGAATTGTAGAATCAAAGATCCATTTAGGTTAGAAAATATCCTTAAGATGATCGAATCCCAGCATTAACCCAGCACTGTCAAGTTCACACACACCAGCTGGCTGTAACTTCATTCACCACCCCTCTCTGGTCCTACACAGTTTTTTGCCCAGCAAAGACTAAACATTCTCAGTTTCTCCAACTCTGAGCAGCCAGTTTGTCCAGCAGAATGCTGTAGAAAATGATGTAAAAGCTTTACTAAAGTCCAGGCACACAACAACCACAGCCTTTTCTCCAGTTATCTAGTTCAGCTTAAGTCTGTTCCTGATTTTTATAAAGTTTAGGCTCCAGTTTTAAATCCATTTGAATGGATTTATATCAGGGCAAGGATGATCAGTTGACCATTAATGCTGATTAGGATATTGTCCTGGTAGAGTAAAAATACATAATTTTTTGTTTCTGCAGGCCCATAATGCACATGAACCATATTTCTAAGCTCTTTGGTAAATGCCTTGAATTCCACATTGTGATTGCTCCTTTGTCGCTATTGTAAAGTGAATGGAAGGAACTCATTGTACTTAAAAATAAATTGACTTTAAGCTGAAAGAGGTTTGCAATTGTGAGTGGTAGTCTCATAGGGGCTCTCAAATCTAGTAGAAGAGAAGAAATATCCAGTGCTTTAACCTTTCCAATTATTTGATTTAGTTGAGCTGGTTGTTGGAAATCCAAGTTTTTTGGACTTTAACTTCCTCCATGTGCTGTTGCAGGTACTATTGTTGCCAAACAAAGGGATAAGAATTTAATGTTTGTGCCAGAGTTTAAGATCTAGCATGATGGTCCTCCAGAACACCATAAAAAATGTAGACCAAATCCAATGCGAAGGAAGTAGAAACCTGAATTACTGAAATTTCAAAAATAAATTAAGAAACAGCTAACAACCTCTACTCTCTTGCCTTCTTTCATATTACCAGCCAGATTTGGGCTACATATTAATTGCAAAGTCTCAAAACACTATTTTATCCCTTTTTTTTTGCCTACTACTGCTCTTTTATTACCTGCACCCCCACCAGCAGTTATCACTATGGGGCCCTCAGTCCACGTTCCATTCTGTTTTAGAGTGGCATTGAAAATAATTACAGTTTTAGAGAGGGATAGGGTTGTGTTTTGTAGGTGACATTTTTCTGAAAGGAATATATATCAGTAGCAAAGTCCTATTCTCATACAAGGTTCACTAATCATAAGAAACCAGGTTTTGTCACATATATCCATAAATATAATCATATGGTATATAAATAGAATTGTTTTTAAATAGAATAGCTGTCAAAGTCTTCATTCAGGCTTAATCAGCAGCTCTTTAAGAGAAAAGGCTGATTGAAAAGGAAAGTCAGCAGCAATTTAGCACAAGGGCTAATAACACTTCAGTTTCATTCCTTTTAAGCTAGAGGAAGTCATTTGACATAGATGTCACTAAGAAGGGTAAAACATAAATACTGATGTTTTGCAGATGTCCCAGGAACAAAAAAAAAAAAAAAAAAAGTGCAGGTATATTATAATCCTGATGCAAAATACTCCATGTGATTACTGAGGGGGTATTTGTGCTCCAAGGAAAAGAAAATATGTTTTCTCTCAATCCCCCTCCACCAATAAATTGAAATAAGAAAACTATATTTAAAAAAATACCTTCAAAATTTGAAAATGTAAAAAATTATTGCGATGGCACAGGCATAAAAACATGCATGAATATTCAATATATTGATACTAAAAACCGTGTGTGTGCTTGTGTGTAATGCAGATTCCAGTGAAGATTCATTGACTTGTATAAGGTAATCAGCAGCCCCTAGTAGCAGTTTCAAAGGTTAATCTGCCTTCATTTTTGCCTCTTTAGCTGATTTATCATTTTCAGAGTTAAGCTAGGAGCAGGACAAAACAGAAGTGCTGTGTTAGGTGTGAGTTTCTGAAGCCACCTTCTCGCAGAAGAGCTGATTGACCCCTGTTGAAGGAACAGATTACACAGGCCTGGGCAACACTGGTGCCACAAAGGCTGCTGGAGGGGCTGATCAGCATTTATCTTCCACAGACATTGAGAAACTACAGATCTTCTGGTATGGTTCAGATGCAAAAGCAGCTCTAATGTTGTGTCCTAGGGTGAGGTACCAGTGGGAGTTGACTCATGAATTTCTTAGTGCAAGGACTTTGAGGGGTGATTTCCATCACCAAAGGTGTTGGTTCTTCCATCACAAAGCTCTGAAAATCACCAGGAGATTTTTCTTCTGCCTATCAGAGGGAAATAAATTGCCGCTCAGCCTAAGATTAACCTGTATGGTATGATTTTTTTCTGCTTTTATGAATGTTGGCTATGCACTGTAATTATTTTTTCCATTATTTAATAAGAAATTAATAATGTTGTAATGGTATTTGATTCTTGCATAATTAAAAACATTGATGTATTATCAAACTCCCAATCCTTAAGATCAGAATTTTTCTTAACAAGTTTTATCAAAACCCGTCAATTTTATTAGTTCTAAAAGTTTGCACTTAATATTTTGAGCTTGTAAAACCTTGACTGAATTACAGGTTTGAGTTCCACTTCAAGGTGGTTCACCTTCTGTCATAATAATGAGGAAGTTTCTTTCTAATTTTTCAAGACTTAGATCCAGAGTTTGGATTTCCAGAGGGCTTTTTTTCATGTCTTTGTCAAAATGTTGTCATATGCTTGGCAACTCTGAGAACTTTGAAGACATACCGCCTATCAGACTCCTCATTTTCATGCTTTTTTAATTCAGTAATGTTTATTGTCTTGGTATCCCCAAATGGCCATGGGCAAAATGCCTGTAAACTCTGAAACCAGCCTAAAGTATCATCTTGATAACAATAAAGCCTTAAACATACGTGAGGTAATGAAAGAAATTGCCATTATTGAGAATTTCCCTAGTAAACGTACCAAGAAACTGAAATAAATTTAATTCATCTAGAAAATACTGTGCGGCTGAGAAACACATCTTCAAAATTTCCATTCTTTCTCAACCATTTTATTCTGATTGTTGCAGAACTTTACATGTTTTGTAGTTAGAATAAAAAGAATAAAAACAACACTCTACCAAAACATTAAACTGAAAATAATGAATTACAATGCTTAAGGGAATTTCCTCCTGACCTGCACTGGCCTGTTTTCTTACTTGATTTCTTTTTTCCATGAGAATAGGGGGGAGGGATTTTCAATTTTCTTCACTCTTCCTTTGAAACCCTCTTTTCTCACCTATCTTAGTTTTGTATAATATAATTTTGTAAGTGTTGGATAGATGGAGAAAACACAGTTTTCTTTCTCTCTCATTAATTGCTTTATCTTTGTAATGCTGTCAATCCTTCCCGAAGGGCATGGAAAAGAGCAAACTCCTTTTTAAATGTACTCTGTATTGTTGCTGTGCTACTAATGACTGGAGAAAGATAAATTAGTCAAACTCAGCATAGGATGATGCTTAGGAATTCAGAACCCAAGATAAGAAAATGGTTGTAGAGAGAATAATTCTGGACTGTTATTGGCTTATAACATGCTTGAATCATTATACTCTTCCTTACCAGACTGTTTCTGCTGATCAAACACTAGATGTTGGGCACTGAAGCACTATTACTGTGTCCTTTAAACTTTTTTGAGTTCCTATTACATAGCTAATACTGTTCTCTGAATGCTGGCTGTTTCATCAGGACTTACTTGTCCTTGATTTTTAGGAATTTCTCCTGGTGGTTTGTTTGTTTGTTTTTGAGTCTGGGTTTGGTTTTGGTTTTGGTTTGTTTATTTGTTTGTTTGTTTTCCTGCATGCCATGAAAACACCAAAACCAACATAATGGGCAAATAAAAGCACAAGTTATTCAGTTTAACACTATGGCAGCACACTCTAGTTAAGCCATGCATAGACCTCTTTTCAATATAGAAACACCTTTAGCTTTTCATTTCAGTGCTTTTGATGCCTTTCATCACTTGTATGTCCTGTGGTGACAGTCTTTGTCCCTACTTAGGGTGAGATCCATGTGATTAAATTTAGGTAGCTACTATCCATGTTAATCACTATATATTCTCTTTAAAGTAATAAAAAGTAGTTCCTCAAGTCCATGACTACTTCAAGTCAGTCCCCCTCAGCACATGATCGTCCCACACGGAGGTGTCTGCAGGGCTGATGCTTAAAATTAGACAAGATAAATCCCAGCCTGGCTTTCTGTGGTAGGGAAAAGATTTACTAAATAAAATGGAAGAAGCATCCACCAGAACACAGAAATGAGAATGCCCCAAACAAGAGATTTATCTGGGTATTTACATATACTCATTTTGAGCTTCCTACCGCTGGCTTTCCTTTTTATACATATCCTAAGCAACCTGCAGTAATAACGGTGACAGTTTATCTTCTTTTGTGTCTTCAATGTAACTTTAATCTCCCATCATAAGATTGAAGTCCGTTTACTTTCATAAGATTGAAGTCTGTTTACTTTCTGCTTCCAAGGTGTTATTTTCTATGCAAAGGAGTTTTTACTTTCGTATAAAGTAAAAAAAAATAAATGTTGATATAATCTTTAAATTATTATTATATAATTATAGAATTGTTTAGGTTGATAAAGCCCTTTGGAACCTTGAGTCCAACAGTTAACCCAGAACTGCCAAGCCCACTTCTAAGCCATGTCCCTAAGAACGACATAAACATCTTTCAAGTGTCTCCAGAGTGACATGCAAAGTGAAATATTTTAACTGGCTTTTCCATTTAAACATAAAATATGCTTGTTATCTCAGTCGAGAGAAAGTTCCTAGGCCACTGAATTTGCTCTGTCCCTGCATTCCAGTGGTAATAGGTACAACCGTTATCATGCAATAGAATCTGAAGAAATTCCTGAGACAATAAATCACAAGAGAGCAGCATGTTCAACTTACACTTAGTGGACACGATGACTCTTCTCTAGATACAGGGAGAGATACATTACGGGTGAGCCACATAAATTGTTTAAAGACTTCGGCAGGGCTATATTGCACATGCAGGGGAATAAAAAAGTTAGAAATTTCAAAGTACTAAAAAGCAAGTCACATTTAAATTTGCCATTTAGCTGTCAGAATACATCCTACTGGTTGTGCTACCAATCAACAGAATGCATATTTCATGCATATCATGCATGAAAAGTAAAATACTTTGAAATATATCACAGACCTACAGCACAGGCATATTTCCTCTGGAAGCAGATGAGTGCCACTTAACCAGAGCTCAGTTAATGACTTCTGTCATTGTGCAAATCAATGAGGCCCCTACAATGGTTCATTTTATTTATTTTCCCTTTTGAACATGAGCAAGTATAATTGTGTTCTTTAATTAAACCAATTTAAATTATATTTTGCATGCTTAAATATGATGTTTTTGTAAGATGATATACAGCCCTAGATAAAGCAAATAATACTAGTAGAACAAACATCATGTTCATTCCTTTGCTCCCTTTAGCTGTCTTCCAATAAAAAACATTTTATTTTCTTGAGCTGCTGAAGGTCCTTCCAGTCAGCAGTGAACACTCATTTCAATAGAAATGTAACTGATGGTAATAATAGCCCAAAGAAAAATTATTCTTGCCAAGAGGAGATTTATTTCTGTAAGAGGGAGTAAGGAATTATAGCTATAGTACTACCTACGTAAAGAATCCCAGGCACTTGGCATAAGATTGTGTGAAACCCCAAGTCGCTGAAACAGCACAGCAAGGTCTCAGCTCTAAAGACCCTTCTTAATGGTATATCAGAAGATAGAGAACAGCCTTGTGAGCATCTTCACCAAATGTCACGCAGCATCAGATATAATATTTTTCTTCTTTGCTTCCACTTACAACCATGTATTATATTTTTAAGAAAACTGTGTTTTCCTTGATAGAAGTAACTTTTCTAATGTAGTCTTTCAAATGATGTTAACTCTTAGAACAATGTAGTCACAGTAAACAAACTTTTCCAATCTCTTGTTTTTTATCAGCATTTGAGGGTCTGTATACTATTTTTTCTCTCCAGTTTTATTGAGGTTTTTTAATAAATAAAGATATAATAAATCTATTGGAATTCTGGATGAAATGCTAGCCTGTATCTAATGAATAATTATTACATCAATTTTCAAAGGAAAGAAAATGGATTATGTTAATGGCATAATGTTAAATTATTAAATTTGATATAATTAATTTAGACAGCTAGTTCTCACACCTCTCACTGACCTCCAAAGTGATACACACCTTAGCTGTAAACAACAGTGGTCTTCAAGTTCTGTTTCAAAGTCACCTACCATTACTGACTTTGCTTTTCTTTTTGTGGACAACATTTTCACCTTAACCTTCAGAAATTTACTGTAAATGTTGTAAGTGAGCTCACCATGTAAAATAATTAAAAAAAAATACAAAGAGTTCCCACTGCCTCCAAAAATCCTGAACACATTAACCCCCACTAGTTCATTTTGTTCACTGTACTGTAGTTTTTGTTTAGGTGTTATATTACCTTTGTTACTGGATTTGTCAGATATTAAAATCTTATTTATATCCGATTTTCATTGATCTGGAGAGAAGCTAGTCCTGTTATATATGGTCCATTGCCTGCTAAACCCCAAGCAGAACTTACAAAAAGCATGATGTGTTTCCAAACTTGAAAGATTTGTAGAAACACACTTTAGCAAGGCCACAAGATACAAACCAGGTGCCAGAATTATCCGAGGAAATATTAAGATTTCTACATATATTAATTACTTGAGTTTACTACTTCCAAACATTTTTCCCTTTCTTTTAAACATAGTTCTTTAAAACATATTTAGTTCTTTTAAACATATTTAAGGGTTTTTTCCTTTGTTTTTATTTGTTTTACTCCCAATTTTTTCAGGTGTTTTTCAAATTAACAGGTTAAGATACACTGCATGCTAACAGTTTAATACATAAAGAAGATTTTAATTGCAATTGAAATAGAGAGAAAAAGACTTCAGTATCATTTTTTCATTGTAATACCTTGAGTTGGGTTTAAGAACTTCAGTAGCATCATTTAAATTCATCTAGCACTTTCAATAGCATAGTCATGCCAAATGTTATTTTCTGTTACAAAAGTATATTTGGAAAAAGCTGCACCATACAAATATGAGCATCTCTGATGAAAACATGCAATAAAACCTGAATTTTACAGTGACTGAATGAATAAGGAATGATTTATACATGCTGAACATGACTTGAGTTTTTCACTTACAACTACTATGATTCCTCTGGCTTACAGTGCATCTCCTCTGGACTGACCTCTCCCCAGACCACAAATCACTCAAGAAGCATTCTGGGGAAGGATTGCTGCATGATTACCCTATTTTTCCAATTCTTCACCACATCTTCAATTTTCATTATCATTTGAAACAGAATACTGGACTAGGCAGAATTTTGATCTTACCTAGAAAGGCCATTCATGGGAAATCAAAAGACTATCTCATATCCCTGAAGTGAAATTCATTTTCAAATTATTTTAAGGATACTGTTAAGTGAGTGTATTGTGGCATTATCTGTCCTGTAGTTCTCTACATCTCACATTAACAAAATATGACCTCTTCTGACAGCACTGTCAAGTGTTCATCTATTCACCTCTGGAAAAGAAAATTACTATCTAGAGTTACATCCTCAATCTGTGCAAATCGTCATGGCTCATGAAATTAGTGCAACTATAGTAGTTTATACCTGCTGAGCATCTGGTCCCTGGAGAGTACTGGAGGGAAAAAAAAAAAAAAAAAAAAAGTTAAAAATATTCACTAATGTCTCATATCTAATTTAGATTCTCATTTAGACCTTTTTGGCCAACTTTTCTTCCAGTGCTAGTTTCCTGAAATTAATGTAGTTATGCCTGCAGGGAGTTTGACCTGTTATTTTTGGACCAGAAATTCTTATTTTCCAAGAGAAAAAAGCATACGCCTCACCACTGAAGCAACAGTGGAAGGCTTTTGAATTTATGGCAAATTTCAAGCTGGACTAAATAACCTGGTGATAAAGGCATGACTGGTTATTGTTCAAACTTAATTATAGGGCAGACCAGTTACTCAGCTCTCCTGTTTCATGCTGAAAGTAACATATTTCAGACAGGGAAAACTTCCAAGCTGGCTCCCTCACCAACCAGAAGATTTTACCAGAGGGTTGGTTCTAATTCTGAGAATAGAACAAATTAAAGGGTGTCAGAAGTCAGCTGCCTCTAGCATTGCTCTACACATGCAGGAGACTGCTAGTTTTCTCCTGTGATATTTGTCAGAGTTTCCATTGAGATTCAAGCATTTATTTAATTCACTGAAGAGAAGTTCTATACAGATAGTGTTGAGTGCACGGCACAAGCCTGCTAAAGAAAAGTCAGTCATCAACGCTGGTCAGCAAAGAACAAGACATATTAGATACCAGTGAGACAAGTTATTTATATAGCTTGAAGTTTCTCAGAAGCTCACAGCAAGATGTCAGAGAGACCTTACATGAGTAAAATGGCTTTTACATGGAGTTTTAAGACTTAAATCAAGGGAGAAGGCATTTGTAGTCACAGATCTAAGTGCAAGTTATTTGACCTTCTGGCTTCAATTGAATTTATTAACCATAATTTATGTTGAAGTTACAGGCATTTCCTTATGATTTCTTAACACAGTTATCTCCTTCTGCTGAACACTAATATCTGGTTAAACTCTTGTGAATGCGAGCTGGATCCACAGTACTTTTTCCCAGCTGTATATCTGTGACAGAGGGATTTTAGTATTTTATTTAGGCAGGCCATGACAGGGTTTGAATTGCTGTTACATGCTGATTTCTTTTACACTTTAAATTAAAAATTAATTTTAGGCAAATGTCAATGTGTGTGTGTGTGAAAAGTGTTTCCACCTTTCACAGAAATAATATTAAAAATAATTTTCCTTTCAAAAAATTTTAAGGATGGGAGAAAGGGATGTCTCCCTTTCTCTTCTGTTCCTCACTTTCTGCTATGGAAAATTCCATTGACCTAGATATCAAGACTGACAAGCAAAACCACTTCAGTTGGGTAAAAAATGACTGCAAGGCTAAAACTTGTTTATTTTGCAAAAATTATCCTGCTGCTATCTTTCTTTCTACAAGTTTAAAAGAAGTAATTAATTCAGGGACACAGCTTGTTGTGACTCAGCCCACCAGTCAGCTGGTACGTTCTGATACTTTTGAGTCATTGTTCTGTTGTTGATAGTAAAATTAATGGCTTTTGATTTTCAAATAATTTCAAGACTGAGGAAATCCTGAAATGTTATTCCTTTCAGACGTTTTATTCCTCTCCATGTGATTTTCCAATACATCTGGGTTTCAAGAGTTTTTTACACTCTTCACACCAATTTCAGTTTCATATCTCAAATGTGGGAGCTGCCAGATCCTCCTGAGGAGCCTCTAGGAGGTTCAGGACACTGATGAGGGTTCTCTGGGTTTTTGTCTGTCCACTCAGTGTCTCTTTCAGTAGTACTAGAGGAAAAAAAATATAATGAAAGATATTGTAAGGTTTATAAGGAATTCTTCATATTCACCATCAAATTCAGAATGTCATTAAAATTTAAGAGGAACAAATCAAATGAAGTTACTTGTTGGATGCTGCATAATTAAATTATGCAGCTGGGGAAACTAAGAATGTAAATAGGTTCCAGATGAATTAGAAAATTTTTGGAAGATAGATCCATCAAAGACTATTAAATATGATGATCTAAGCTCAAATTTTGTCATAGAAACTCACAAATTGTTGCAGGCTAGAGAAATACACTGAAAAAATAATCCATCTACCTACGTTTTTCTTATCATTTTTATGGCGCTATTACTACTCATTGCTATTGGTTATCTGACTCATTGAGTTATTGATTATATTTTTAGGTAAAAAAATCAGAATGTAATCTGAGTCAAACACTAGAAGCCTACATTTTAAGAACTGTGTGTTCCCCTTATTTCAACAGGAAAACAAAAAAAGAAAGCAATTCATACTGAATACTGTTACAATGCAAAAAATATCAGAAAGGGTGGAAAAGATTTCAAAAAAATTGGCTTTTAGTTATTCATGACTAAATCTTAATATGAATTTGAATTTCAGATGCACAAGCCCGTCTTCTGTTTGTCAAGATTTCCAACTTATTCACAAACATTAAGTATTTTAAAATATATATATATTTAATAACAAACTCTTTTCCTAATTATGTTGTTAATTGTTGAAAATTGCATTGCTTCATCATAACTATTACTACATATCTTTTCTGTATTTATTTTATGTCAACTCCTTTATTGGTTTAATAGAATATTACTTATATGAAGAATAAAATGTTAATTATATGTCTTTAGTTTAACCTGCAAACCTACAGAAGAACATCAGAAATACACAAATGCTTGACACAGAAAAGAGCAGGAAATCTATTTAAACAGACTTAATAGATGCTATAAATAACCGGACACATCACAAAATCTTGTAAGGAGGTCGATTATTGCAACATTGAAAAAAATACTGCAAAATTTTAACTCAGGCTAAAAGTTTAAGGACAGTTTGGATTAAGGAAATGATAAATTATGTACCTACTGAACACAGGAAACAGTGAAAAATCCAACCTAATTTCCAAATATCCCTTGTAAACAAAATGGTAATTAAATTGCAGTTGATTTTGGTAATGATTATCCATGTATACATATCCATATACACATATATATATGTGTGTGTGTGTTTTGAGTTAACACATATTAAAAAAATTGTTTATAATATTTCAGTTCTTATTGATAGCATAAAAAGAGAAGAAAGAGTAGAAATGGCAAATGAGAGGCAAAAAAGTCTTAATTTCTTAGTGACACATAATATTTAGCCTTTGTAAACAAAAATCCATGCTGCAGAAATGATTATGATAATTTGCTTGCTTACGTAAAATATATATTTGTCTGCTTTTTTAGAGAAGATTGACACAATAACAATAGATAATATTTGGTCTAGTGTTTTAATAATCACACTTATTTGTCTAGTTTGTTTTCCTATCACAGGAGTAAGTAGGATTTTGTTCAGTGGTGTTTTTACATGGGAGTTGAATTTATTTATTGAGTTGCTTTTATAAACTAAGCAAATATCATACTGTTATGACATACTGTTGTGACATACTGTTTGAAAGGTTATAAAATTTCTGACCTTCCATGTGACAACCACTTTGTTTGTCCAGTCTGTAGTGAATTAGCAAGAAATCTGCTTTAACTGGAATAGTGGACAACAAATATGTTGTCTCTTATCTATGTTCACAAGCTACCTTTAATTCCTTGGTAATGCCTCACTTTCAAAGAAGACTAGCAATTATCTGCGACCCTGAAAGTCTGACCTACTCTAGAGCAACACAGTGAATCCTGTCTTAAGCCATTACCCAAGAGACCAGAAAAAATTAGTCACCTACCACATATGACCTTTAGCTAAATCCATAGAAGACTGCAGTGGAAATCTTAGGAACTACATTAAAGTAATTGTTTAAGGTAGGATTATCTTTCAGAGGCAGGATGGGATATGAATAAGGTTTATCTTATTTTGTTTGAAATAAAATACTATCAACAGTGTATTTTTAATAGATGTTCTTTATTGGGAATGCTAAGTTCTTTTCACAGTGCACAGCCAGGCAGCTGGCAGAGACCCACAGGTTAACTAAAAAAACAAATTACTGTTCTGATATTATTGATGGTGCTATCAATGTTTTAGGTAAACTACAAAGAGGAATTGCAACTTGTTCCTGGGCTGGTCTCACAGCAGTCTCGTCTCCTCTGGCAAGAAGTAAATCGGCTATTAAAATTTCAAAAGGCTTCATTTACACTGTGGCAAAAAAACCCCAAATTAAACAGAAAAAAACCCCAAAAAACTGTGACTTATACACCTTCTTATTTTTGTCAGGACCAAGTTAAGGACATGATCTAAAACTGAAAACTCCTTGAGAATACCTCTAGTGATTAAAATGAATGCAGAGTAGGTTTTAAGAAATCACATTATTGTTATGTAACTTCCTTACTCTCATGAATGCAGAGACTGAACTACAAATGCAAGTGATTTTTGGGGAAAAGATCTTTGAATGATAGGTGCAGGATTTTCAGAAACAAACCTGAGCGCTATACCATGAACCTGTAGATGTGAGAGCCAGTTGAACTTTTGTCATTCATTCCCATCATATTTTTTTGGTCACAAAAGGATGTGTTGCACTAGATTTTGGCCTGGAAGAAATAGACTTTTCATTGGAATGTGTTAAATGTTATGGGAGAGGAAGGATAGCAACAGGAAGGAAATCAGGGCAGCAGAGGACACAAGAAAGAGACTAGGAGAATAGAAGAAGATGGAACATGAAGAGGAAATTATGGCAGAAATGCTCATGCAAGTTCGAAGGTGTGAGTTCAGAGATGTGTAAAGTTTGACTGTAATGAAGTAAAGAAATAGAAAGGCAGAGAAGAAAACTGACTCAATAAATCAATAAAGTACTGATACCCTGGTTGATGACAGCAAATCTAAAATAAATATTAAAAAGCAGTTAGTTCATCTCCTAAGAAGAAAGGTGGCACCTGGAGTGAGAGGCCAATTATATTATCTTTATTTGGTAGAGGTGAGATGGGAAGGTCCTTTCACATGTCTGCACCAAGGTGTATATAAAGGTAGCAGTGGAAAAGAGATTCTGCAATTGATGGATTCTTTCAACATTAGAAGGAGAGATACTGGGGAGATGAATTTTTTCTTGGCATTGTAGTCCTGTCTGTGCAAGCTTTCTGAAAACATGCTGGTTTCAGACTTGCAGGCAGCGCCTTTAACCTGTGGATTTCTCCAGGGGTGATCTCAAAATTGGAAGACGAAATAAAATATGTTTTATAATCAGGTTTTTTTGTCAGTTTTTTAGATCCAATTATTTGGTCCATCATTTCTTATATAAGAAAAAAAAAAACCCTGGAAAATTCCAAGAGAAATAAATTTTATATATATATATAGCTGAAAAATAAGTGTAGCTCCTAAATACAACCCATGCACTACTTTGTTGCCTCATATTTAAATTTCAAACACTTAATGTCAGGGGAATTAATGGCTAAAGATATCATAAGGTTTATGCTGAATACATTATAGATGTAAGAGGATTATTCTGATCAACCAGATGGAAATGCATATTTCATCACACTACTACAGCTTAACTCTGGCCCAAAATAAACAATGTTTTTCCATCAGTGATTTCAGTATGTAAACAGAACACAGCACACATCCCTGCTGAAAAAGAAACAGTTTTGGCTGAGATTTTCAAAAGCAGTTAGTGGAGCTGAAACACTCCCTGATCTTTCTAAACTCCTTCCTAAGACCCTAATCTTTGTACACAGCTAAAAAGTCTAAAAGAAGAGGTAGCTCTGAAATGTATCAGTCCATAACACTTTTTTTCTCTTAAAATCTCTAGGCACTCTTCAGCTGAGCCTGGCAGCTTGTACAAATTGATACAGTATTACCCTTTTGTTTTCACCTGCTGAGGTAGACCTAATATTTAAATGTGTAAGGCATACAAAAAGTTCCCTGGGTGGGGACTGAGGTGCTCCTTCTGGTTGCTCAAGATAGCCTTTATTAAATATTATTAATTATGACTGATTCTGTGCAGTTTTTCTCTTTTCCAAATGATAATTTGTTTTATCTCTAGTAGAATGATAAAACATAAAAATGTAAAGGAAAAGACATTTTAAAGAAAAGTTAGATAGAACAGCTTCAAAGAACTACTTAATTAGTATGTGATCTTACAAAAAATACGTTATTAAGGCTTGGAGAGCCATTTTGCAATGGATAAAATAAACGGCACCACCCTTTATTAAGTTAATGTAGCTATCACCAGGCTCGTAAGAAAATTGATAAAAAAAACTTTTTTGGACTTTTTTTCCGAATGCCACTGTCTCCTGCATATTCCTGTCTGTTTAACCAATCCAAGACCCATGAGCCATTAATATGGATATTATGATTTTCATAAAGAAAGTTTAATTAGAAAAAATGAAATTAAAAAGTGAAGAATTAATCTGTATTGAAGTCCTTTTCACATCTATGATTTCGTCAGTTGGAATTTGTTTGCTGACTTTTCCATTGTCAGTAAAAGGAGCCTCACTTGCACTCGGCACCTTTAGCTCCTCTGAAGTTACTTTATATGCCAACATCTCAGAGCTCTTCTCTTACTTCCAGATTTAGTCACATAGGCTTGCAAGAGAAATCCAAAACAGGAATGGACAATCTTCTTCCTAGTTTAATGAAGTGGGATTATTCAGCTATTCTGGTTGAAAGTCAGGCCATCTAAACTGGTGATACAAAGATAATCATTTTACATGGGGCTATTGAACAGATTTGGGGAAATCTGCACTTCTATTCAGTAATAGCTTTTGATTATTCAGGTCCAACTCTAATAAAGTCATTGCATCGTTGATGTTACTGTTTCCTGGTTCCTGTGGGTATTTAAAACTGTTCCTAGAGCAAATGAGAGAGGAAAGTGTGTGTTGAAGTCACTCTTCTGGCTCTGCTTGAAAAAAACCACACTGGCAATTTGCTATAATGAAGGAAAGATATTCTGTACACAGTGGTCTAATTAAAAACCTAGAAAAATTCTTTGCCAAGGCTTCTTCATGAACATGTGAGTGAGTATAAGAATGAGAGGGGGAATACAAAAGTTAGTCCTTGGATTAACATTCAGAAATGTAACAATTTTGTGCAACACTAAAGTAATTATATATGATGTTAAAGAGAGTGCATGGTATTAATTAGCTATATTTTAATATTACAGTAATAATAATTACTTAAGTTCTTGTAGCCAACTGAACTAATGACTATACACAGAATTCATTTTTCTTAGGAAAACTATCATCATTGAAGATGAGATAAATGATTTGTCTAATGCAGTAGCATTCCTACTGTCATGACCACTAGCAGCTAAATTCAGAGGCAAGTACCAAACCATCATGGCAGACAACTTTAGATTTCTAGTTCAATATATATATCAAGGACATTCACTGCTTTCTTTAAAATAAAGCTGACTGCCCTTTAAACTTTATGCACTTTGTTTGTAAATGCACTTTTATTCTCCTTTTTCAGAATTAGGTAACACCCCCAAGTGACACTTTGTGGCAGGTAGGGTTACAGTCTGCTTCATAAACTGAACAACTCTCTGAAAGAATTTTGAGCATTACATGTTAACTGATTGCTGATGTTGCTGGCCAGTTATGTTCCCAGCCAGTAGTCAAAAGTTATATCATGTCTTTCTATAAATAAACTTTTCCAGTGGAACCGATAGTCACGAAAATCCATGTAATTAGTTTTGCTGTTGGTCATGGGTGTCCTTGCAGTATAAGACACTCAACTCTACTGCGCCAAGTGCAGCATAGAGAGGGACTGTCCTTAAACACCAGCCCCTACTATTTAGGATTTTTCTTCTGCGCTAAAAACCAAAGGCTATGACTTCTACCATCTATTTCTTAGGAAGTCTTCAATTTCAGAAAAAACTCATCCCTTGTACAGACCAAATTAGTTTAAGTAGTATTTAATCCCACAGCTTCCCGCTGGTGTAAGCACTCATCCCTCCACAAAATGAAACTCCAGCTAGTTCCTCCACCCTTTACATCCCTTTTTTCTCAAGACTTCATTTTTTACCATTTTCTGCATTTACTTCCAGCAATGCTGAAGTGTTCCAGATATGAGATTGAGAACAGGGAGCCAGAGGAGTGTTTGGAGATGCTTTCTCTCACTCTACAAGATCCAGAAACTCTTCTACTAGAAATGGAACAATAGAGATTTTTAAGCTATTGTTCCCATTTTTTTTTTTTTTTTTTTTTTTTATGAGCTTTCTGTTTCACAGATATCCTTAGCAGGCAAGGGAAGAGGGGTAAAGTGTAGGGAGGTGGAGAAACTGTGAGTTTTTTTGATGATTAGCTGGGATGAGACAGGAAAGAGGGGTGGTTATTAGGAGATGAATCATACCCCAAGGGCTTCACAAGGCTTTGTGTATGTTTTGAATACTCCTGGGCTGTAATTATCTCAGGATAGGTAAAAGAGATATTTTTAGAAATGCCAATTTTCTTGATTTATTGGAATTTAAGAGCTCAGCAGCAGCAGACTCAGAAAATGGGAATTTGTGGCCATCTAAAGGTTGAGACTCCAGCCATTTTGCAGTAATAAGCTGAGGGAAAGGAAGCTCTTGATTGCGCCATTACAGGAAGACCAGCAGACCTTTTGAGACTTTAATTTATGTCTAGTAAGTAGCTCTGATTTCCTTTTCTCTCTCTCTCTTTTTTTTTTTTTTTTTTTTTTTTTTTTTTTTTTTTTTTTTTTAATTTTTCTTTGTGTGTGTGTGGTTTCCTCATTTGCCTTTCTGCAACCAACTTAATCCTTAGAGCCTGTTCTGTCTCCAGTGCATCACTTGGAGGTATCCCCAATGTCTCTTTAGTTGTGGTTCTATATTCCCCTGTTCCCATATCTCTTCAGACTCCTTCAAAGCAAGCTTGTACTTTTAATCAAATCCCCTTATGCATATTTTCCATCTTTTTGTTTGCTACTTGCATTCTCTGTGGCTTCACTGTCCCTGAAACAACTGCTTCCTTGACCATTTTTATGTTTTATGTATGGGGATGGGGGTGAGTTTGTATAGAAATCAAACAGCCAAGGACAGGCAATGGAACATCAACAGAGAGATTGGAACCTGGGCAAGTCCCCAACACCTCTCTGTTGTGCACAGATTTCATCATACTTGTGCTCTCAACCTGTCCTGCTGCTAAAAAGCAGCCTGGCACTTGACATTTATTACATGATGCATTTACTGAGTTTCCGTTTATGTTCTGAAAAAAACCCAACAAAACAATTGTAAAGTGTTGGAATTACAGACTAAAAGAAAATCTCTGTCCAGCAAATTACACAGCTGCTGTGTAGCCATGTGCTGTAGAAAAAAGGTTTCTCTCTATTCATGGTTATTAACAACAAGTTCCACTGCTGACAAGAGTATATAGCATTAGTCATTTGTTTCAGGTGCAATTAAGTCATTGTTCTCTCTGGGTTCCCTGCTAAGTATTTATTCGCATTATGATCTTGAGCAAATCATTCAGGGCCCATGTTCAACAAATGTTTTGGTGCATTTACTTTAGTGGTTTAACACAGCCAGCAACTCAGTCCCACTCAGCTTCTCACTCGTCCTCCCCATGTGGTAAAAGTGAGAAAGGTCATGGGTTGAGAAAGAAAGTTTAGTAGGAAAAGCAAAAGCTGTGCATGCAAACAGAGCAAAACAAGGAATTTATTCACCTCTTCCCATGGGCAGGCAAATCTTCAGGCATCCCCAGGAAAGCAGGGCTACATCCTGTGTGATGGTGACCCTTGAAGACAAACCTGTCATGATGAATGTCACTCACTCCCTCCTTTTTTCCCCAGCTTTACATGCTGAGTATGGCACCATACGGTGTGAGCATGACACCCTATGATCTGGGATATTCTTTGGGTCAGTCAGGGTTAGCTGTTCTGCCTGTGTCCCTCCCAACTCCTTGTGCACTCCCAGCCCTCTCGCTGGTGGGGTCAGTGAGGAGCAGCAAAGGCCTTGGCTCTGTGTGAGCGCTGCTCAGCAACACTGAAACCATCCCTGTGTTATCAATATTGTTTCCAGCACAAATTCAAAAAAAATTTTTGAAGAAAATTATCCTAGTGAAAACCAGTATAGTTACCAAGGAAGGTCTCATTGTGTACTTCTGGGTTTTTCTAAAAGTCATAATCCCTATGAAGTTGAATAATATAGCATTTTTGAAGGGTTTTTCAGTATGAGACACTGGAGTTGTTCTGGATATATATCTTCTTAACAGTGGTCAGAATTTCAAATTTGTCAGTTGCCTTTCAATTTACCAGGAAAAATCAGAGGGTTGTATTAATTAATGCTGTCATACCAGTTTGCATATAGACTCTTAAAAACTTTGTTTTTATCTTTTAATCCCACCCTTCTCCAAATTCTTTTTGTTAGCAACGTAAACAATAGGCCATTCCTTTTAAAAATGAGTTATTACTCTAATGAAAATATGCATAAAAGTGTTATATGTCTCCCTTAGAACCAAAGAATGGATTTTAGCCTTTATTCTTGTGGTCAGAGTCAAAGCTAAATAGGTGCTGTAGGGCATATAGTGTCTGCAGTTTTTGGGAATTCACTGTCTCAATGTCAAGGTTTAGCTTTCGCAGGCAACTAAGTGACAGATAAGTCCCTTGTTCACTCACAGAGAGTTGGAAGAAAAGGAAAACTCTTGGTTTGAGAAAAGAAGAGTTTAATAATTGAAACGTAGTAGTAGTAGTAGCAGTGTAGTAGTAGTAACAGTAATAATAATTTAGCAACAAGATCATAATTACTTATAAGTAGTAAAAATAACAATAATAATAATGAAAAGAAGAGAGATTGCTAAGGCCCAATAGAAACAAGTGATGCACAATACCATGCTCATCATCCACTCACTGATTCATCCCCCGCCAGTGAACAGTGGCTCCTGGCCAGCTTCCCCCAGTTTGTATGCTGGGCATTCTATGGTATGGAATATCCCTTCAGACAATTTGGGTCAGCCACCCTGGCCACGTTCCTTCCTGGTTTCTTGTACACCTACTCACTGGCAGAGCATGGGACACAAAAATGTCCTCGACTTAGAGTAAGCACTACTCATCAAAGATGGAAGTATCAGCGGGTTGCCAACATTATTCTCATACTAAATTCAAACCCCACAACATTATCATCTCATAAGAAATTTAACTCTATCCCAGCCAAAACCAGGACACCAAGGGAGAAAATAGTATGTCTTCAGATAGAATGCTTCCATCTTTTAATAATTTTCCTTTATAGTTTGGGTGTTGTAATCCAATGCTTAATGATAAACAAATCCCATTTCACTACACTAATATATCTCTGTATATTGTTTTGATAAAAGAACGTGTGTGATCTGTTTTCTTTTGTCCGCAACCCACTGTTGCTTTAATATGTAGAAGATGAAAATGTTGGAGCGTTAATGACCCGCCGTACCCCTCCTCCCCGACGCGCTGCTCAGCAGAGCGGCTGAAGGCAATCATGTGCTGCACCCCTCTGCTGGTATTTGAATGGCTCCTGGGAACCCACTTCAATGTCGTTTGCAAGTTTGCCAAGCAGACCTTTATTGATCAGAATGTCAATTACGGTATCTCATACGCTTGCATTAACTACCCTGTCCAAGAAAGTGTGGCAGAATGAAGGCTATCAAGGCTGATATTAGCCTGTCAGCCCATGAATTTGTAGCACCTTGAGAGCACAAAGAGAATAATTTCAGATAAAAATGCAGCAAAGATTATGCACACAGCAGCTATATGTCATGTTCTGATGTCCAAGCTCATTCCAATATTTTTCTTTCAAGAATAACAGAAGTTCTCAGGCCTCATTAATGAAATCTATAGCCCAGTCTCATGTGCAAATAAAAAAAGTTAACTCGCAGAGCTCAGAAAGGGAAGTAGATCTATATGAATTAAAAACTCATGTGGGCAAAATCTGACACTGAACTTTAAAGAACAGAGAAAAACTTACATTCTGGAATAAAATCTCAAATTCCAAACCAGTTTCCTTTAAAGAGATGCTGTCAGTTATATTTCTAAATATAAAAACTTCTAAACTGTTTAATAACAGTGTACTTCTCAGGATCTTTCCTTCATAAATGAATAAAGGAAAAATAAATCTAAAATTAGTTTAGCAAGTGTATGTCACGCATTTGATTAATATTTTTAGTTAATTTTGACTTACTTTTTCCCTTGCCTAGCTTAAATTCAGTAAATAATCATAAGCAGGCCTACTAACCACACCTGCTCTGAATGGTTTGCATGGAAGTAGCCCTCTTGACACAACAACTTCAGAGCTTTCAGTAACTTACAAAAATAATTATTTGTTCATCAGGTGAAATATATAATTAAATCAGACATTAATTATATTTTTAAAGATTTTGTATGAGCTTATGCATTTGGATATAATGGCACCTCTTCAACAGTCCACGTCCTTCTCACACAGTATATCCAGAATAAGGCTTCAAAACCCCTGGCACAGAATTGATATTGAAAAAAACCCCTTTTATCTTGGAAGTTAGCAACAATTCTTTCAGGTATTTTAGTACACCTTTTCTGTTGTATGCATTCTGTACAGTGCCCAAAGCAGAGAAAACCCTCACATCCTTACCACAATGAAGATGCTACAGAGGAGAGGAAGAGAGAATATTAACTTGTGGCTTCTGCTCTAAGTGTGTATATTTTAGCTACTGTAGAGAGAGTGGATGCCTGACTCAGGCACACTCTTCTCTGAGGGAGAAGAAAGGGTTACCTTTAGACATTTACAGTTTCTAAGAAATTTCCATTTCTATCCTAAGAAAAACTTAATTTCAGTAAAACGCATTAGACTTCGAGAAAAAAAAAAAAAAAAAAAAAAAGTCTGTGATGTTGATTGAATAGGATGTATAAGAAATTCTGCTTGAAGTGACTTGTAATGTCTGCTGCTTTAAACCATTCAAAAAACATTTTATAGGGTCAATGCTAAAAAGAAAAGCCCAACAGCCCTTTTGTAGGAGAAAGAATGAGGTGATATAAAGAGTGCAACTTGTGCAACCACAAAATTGCCTTTGTCTCCGTGCTCTTTCTATGCTCTTGTGTTTAAAAGCCTAGGATATGTTCAAGGAAAGATTTCTCCTGCTTTGTAAGGAAGGGATAAGGATTAGAGGAGTAAGATATATTTATGGGGGAGGGTAAAAGCAACCAAGCCCCAACAGAACAAAGCAAAACAAAAACAAAAACTCCCATACTAGACCTCTCATTTTTTCATTAAAAAGAGAAGCAGCATGATATCACAGGCTCAGAGCTATATTCCTGGACACACTCTGCGTTTCTGGGCTTTTATGTTATATATAGCATTCAAACCAATATTATCAGCACATTTTCTTAAAGCACAAATAAAATAGTCAGATAAACATCCTTAGGGGATCTCAAGGGATTGTTCACAGAGAGACTGCATAATGATAAATTGTCATAATAATAAATCAGCCCATTTCCACACTTGTCGTACTCTTCTCTGTATCCTTTTTGGGGGGCAGCTTGTTCTGTATTAGGATATATATTAGAATATGGATAATGGACATCTAGAAGAGGCATCCTCAAGGTGACTTATGATTCTCATAGACATGTACCAGATCTTGTGTGGTTTTATCACAGCACTTACAAAAGGTCAGTACCATTATTGGAAGTAATGTTTCACTTATGATTTCATGCACCATCTCCTCAAAACTGCTCCATATTCCTTCTTTTAAGGGTTCTGTTAAGCCAGTTTTGGTAATAGTTACATGGTGGTTTCTAAGTCACCTTGAACTAGCCAATTTAATACTTCCTAAACCAGGAGAAACCTTAAAAATACCTCCGTATTTTAGAGGGCTAATGTGGATGAATAAATCAAAGGCCTTCAGTGAATGTTTAATAGTCATGTGTCACTGTAAGTGTCACGGCTATTTAGGAAATGGGTGGATGCTTTGATTTGCAAAAAAGTAAAAACCTTTTCAAAGGATTCTCTTAAAAATGAAGACGCTTTTTTTTTTTTTTTTTTTTTTTTTTTTTTTTTTTTTTTTTTTCCCCCTTTTCTTCTGTACAGCTGCTATCTTACGATGGCATTAGGAGACAGATCGGGAGGTTGGTGCTAGATAATCTTTAAAGTCCTTTCCAATCCAAATCATTCTATTCTATGATTCATTAACGTTTGGTGGACTGAGGTACCATGGTGATGAACAACAGAGAAGAACCATGGAAATAATTAATAATTTCTTACACTGTCCAGCTTTGAATAATGGCATTAATTAGAGTATGGAAAATTTACTGTATTGAAACTGAACAAGTTTAATTAAATAATAATAAGGTTTTTTTTACAAGTTATAAAACACATGGTGGGTGGGAGCAGGGCAGGGGAAGTGGAAAATGCCCTGTTTTGGAAAAAAAATTCCTCACTGTTGGAGAAGTCTTGGAATATATATATATATATATATATGTCTAGGGTTTTTTTGTTCTCTATTGATACGTGCGTTGAGAAAGGATTCATTATTCCAATTTTACTGTCATCATAAATATCCATTAAAAAAACCCCCACCTGATTATATAACATTTTTAATATAGATTAGATAACATTTTTCTTGCATGCACATATTATCCTATCCAAAGTTCTTCAATATTTTTAAAGAAGTCAAATGAATAGAGACTGAAAGGGACAAAAATTAAATCAGAACATATTTGGATCTGCCCCAATGAGGTGGAAACATCTGATACACCAGGTCAAGGATAAATTTGCATAATTCTTGCCCAGATAAAGATATGTGCCAGAAGAATATTTTCACCAATACTAGCACACACATAATCCCGCACATAAAGAATCATATAGGACATGTATGCTTACTTATGTGCATGAAAATGTAGATTTACACACACACATTATATACAATGACTTTCATGGGTGTGAATTTTCATTCACTCATTCATCAAATAATAGCTGAATTTCTGTCATATTTCTAAAATGTTGTTGAATATTTTTCAAACTGAAATATAAAAATCAATTTTATCGAGTGAAAAGAATTACCCACAGCTTTTAACAAAAATATTTACTTATAACTAGACATTTTTTCAAACAAATATTTCACAAATGAGCTTAATTCAGATTTTCTCATTTTCCCCAAGAGTGCACTCCTCATCTACAAGCATGTTGTTCAAGTCCACTGTTGCACCCATAAAATGGTTATATTTGTGTGGCCAAATGAGTGAGAGGCCCTTCTCTAAATCTGAAACCATACTTGGGACACAAAACAATCACCAGTAAGTGACACCTAGTTTAAATATGTGACCAGTACTGTTTTCAGATGGTTAGAGTTAATTTTCTGCTTAGTAGCTGGTACAGTACTGTGTCTTCAAAACACTTATTGTTTTTATTCCGTAATTATGTCTCTCAGAGTCTGTAATCAAACCATGCACTATGCTGGACAAGCCTATATGAAAAGAGATTATAAGAAAGCATAAACAACAGTAATGTGTATTTTACAAAATGACTAGTGGAAACTTGCCCCTGAAGACCTGGTTTTTAAGACCTGTGTCTTATTCCCAAAGTTTCTAGTTATTCTACAAGAAAACTGAACTCTTTTCTGTCAGCCTAGCCTCACCTACTTTAGGAACCCTGGGAGGTTTTTACAGTGCAAAGTGCATAGAATATACGTGATCTGGAGAGCAGCTTTTTTCGTCGTCTGTAGCTGAACTGCCAAAACCCCTAATCTGTTCTGAAAACCTGTCATACTGTCTGACCCAAAAAGTTCACTTTCTCATTAATACCCTTCAGAGCTGCCCAATCTCCTCTGCAACGTGTGTGTTAATGATGGATGAAGCACCCAAAGAAGCAACTACAGCATCAGAGAAGGAAATAAACAGGCTGGCATTGCCCTTACAGTATTTGATTGATTTAGAGCACGTGCAGGAGCTGAGTAAAGGGTCTGCAGAGGTTTGACTAGAGTTGCCAAGGCAGTTGGTACTGTGAGAAAAGGTCAGAGGAGTTAGACATAGTTAGATAGTTCAGAGATGTCTGATGGTGCCAGTTTTATTAAAAATAAATAAATAAATAAATGCTTGGTTTCAAGGGCTGTATCAGTCAAATTCCACCACCAAGAGGACAGATCACTAGGATTTTATTTTACTAATGGTTGTGGTTCTCTTGGAAGCCCTCTACATGGACATTCATTGTACCAGGAGCAGAGACTAAACTTGCATTTTTCCATGATCTGATTAAGAACAGAATTGCAGGACTTTGAAGGACAACACTCATGTCATGGTATTTCTGCTTTTTGTCATGTCTTCATTTAAAGTTCTGGCAGAGAGCAGGATGTCTGTTCCTGTGCTTTTTGTGACTTATATTTGGTAGGAATAGATGCATATTTCATTCACCTGTAGGTTAGTTTACAATATTTCTACAAAATCTGTCTAAGTTTGGCACCTAAGCACAACCAAACTTTGTCATTATTTCCTCATTTGTAGTTGCCATTGCTTACCATAAACATCATAAACAGCTGCACACACACACACACACACACACAAAAAAAAAAAAAAAAAAAAAAAAAAAAAAAAAAAAACCCAAAAAAAACCAAAAAAAACCACAAGAAATCACCTGGCCAAATATTTTCCTGCTGTTTTAAAGGAAAAGCAAACTTCAATTTTTCTAGAGATTTTATACAACCAATCACTGTGTAGAAAACAAATGTTTAAACCTGAAATATTTTCATTGGGGGAAAAGTTTTTCTGTTTAAAATAATTGCCTGGCTTTGTCATAAAACTAAAGCTCTGTTACCACAAATCAGTCTTTCTTTAGGCTACTGTGAAATAATTGTATGAAAACTTCATCACTTGGAGAGAGAGGATTTCAAGGCAAGGCTGCATGGAAAATAAGTTTTGACATCTGACAACTTAGAATCAGATAAATAACATTTAAAGTATGACACCTTATGTTCTCTCAGAATGAACACCCCAGGAAGTAGAAACCTGCTCCACAGCATCAGTTCTTCTCTGTGTTTCAAGGATTTTGCGGAGTTAAGGGTTTCTTTATCTCTGGTGAAACCAACACTGGCCTTACTTGGCAAGCTGGTGATTTTCTGAGCTGACAGCAACCTGCTAGTTCCTCTCATATAATTGGTTTATTATTTTCATCAATGAATGTGTTTCTTGAAAACACTTCTCTTTGTGAAAGTTGCTGACAGAAAATAGTGAATGAGTGTGTTACCACAGAAATCTCTACAAATTAATTAGGAATCACTCTGGGTGTTTCAGTTAAGAGACAAGTATCAGTGTTCCCAACAAAACACAAATAACAGCAACAAAACCTCAGATTTCCTTATTTAACTGAAAAATTACTAGTTTCTTATTTCATTTTTGGAATATATTTTCTCTCGACAAAAATGTTTTTAAGATATGGATACTGATAACACTTTGACATCCTCCCTAGTCTCATATTTAGCTATGTTCAGGGTTATTCAAAGTATTCCAGATACTTTTGTAAATAGTTATTGAGCTTTGAAATTGTAGGACTATGGTGGAAGTTGTCCCAGACTATCTTTCATCACCTTCATATGTCTTATCCTATTGAAGAAGAAGTCAAGTACAGAGGAAGTTCTGAACATCAGGAATTTATGTATCTTCTGAAAAGAAATAAAGAATGGACAGACAAAAATAAGATGGCATTTAGTTTGCCAGAAATTTTAGAATTGCTTAGCAGCCAAGATCATCCTTAACTAGTGGCCTGTGATAATACTCATACTTTCTATTCTTTTTCTAACATAACAACACTGGTGTCAGCCTGAGAGTATTGATAATAGTGCAGGATCTTCAAGAAGACTTTCAGAGTTATACTAAAAGAACTCCAGTCATAGGGCAGTTGACTCAAAAGTTTTATTGTGGATTATGTTGCTTGCATTTGTTAAAGTAACTAGATTTGATGTGGTATTGTGAGTTGCCAGAGGTTTACATTTTCCGGTGTATGAGATAACCCCAAGAGTTCCACCCTTTCTTTATAGGGGTAATTCAAGGCTGATGTTTCAACAGCAAGAACATCTGTTTGGACATCCCTTATTGTGTGTACTCAGAATCCCAAAAGTCTATAATGATCTCTATGCAAACAATTTTCTGTCTGCAGAGAACAACAGAGCAGGCTGAGGTAGTTCAGGTGTATTATTGTTTAATAACTCATCTCAGGGCTCATAAACAAAACTTGCCCTAGGAAAATGATCATCAGAAGCTTGCTCTCATTGGTGAGTTTGAAGCCCTGTGACATTCGTGTCTGAATGGTGACAATTCCTGTGATATCCGTCCCACATGTAGTTACAGTGTACAGGTATGTAGTTATCTTCTTTTGTTCAAGATACTTAGCATAAGGAAATATTCTTGGAAATACAAAGCAATACAGTTAAGTGGTGAACCAAAAGGAAGGCACTTAAATTACACACCAAAAAGGACATCAGAAAGCATGTAGCTAAAATATTCATTTACAGCAATGCTGAAATTTGTCCATGATTTGCAAGACCATTCTCCCACTGATGTCCCAACAGACCTTTTCTGATAAATCATACATGTCTTAAAAAAAAATTGCAAAAATAACATCCTGATTTCTGTAAATCAATCTGTTCCACTGAAACACATAGTTTCACTGAAAAACAGTTCATCTGCTTTCAATGCCCAAATTTTCTTGTGTTTGTAAGCTTCATTGCTGTTTTAAGTCTTATTCACAGAGATGCATCTGGTATTTTTCTCCTGCTTGTTTGATATGCTCTAAGTGCTTGAAGATATGAATATTTCTCATTTGCTTTTTTGATGGTCTTCAGTATTTCAACCTTATGGTTGCTGTCATCTTTAAGAATGTGCAAGCATCAGTTCACAAGAACTAAAAAGGGTTTCAGTACAATGAAAGATAAATTCAGTAAAGAGATAACAAGAACTTTACAGTATATGTTTTGAATTCACAAATAAAAGTCAATAAAAAGCATTACTCTATACTACTCTAAAACTCAATGATTTTCTGGGTTGTCCACACAGGATAAAAATATTTATTGTAGTGCAGCTATAAAAGCATTATTGAATAAGGGGATGTCAGTTCAAGAAAAGGTTTCTGGGAAACGAGGTGCTTTGTTTCAATGAAACAAATCCTTAAACTCATTATTAAAGGCTCCAGGTAAAAAAAAAGTCTGTTATTCAACAGAAGACATTACATGGTTATATGAAATGTTGTACCTCTTTTTTTTAATAGAAGTCAAAGAAAAGTGATTTAGAGGAAAATCCCCCTGTCCTACTCCCTTCTATCCTGCCTTTTTTTTTTTTTTTTTTTTTTTTTTTTTTTCTTTGGATAAATACTTCTTGCAAAGGACCTTATTCACAAAATGTGAAAGATAATGTATTGAAACACTGAAACTTTTAAATATTTTAGAGTAGGTTGCAATCAGAACTATACGGGACAAATATTTTATTATGGAATTTCTGTACATACAGATTTCTATGCACTGCTCAGTAGTTGAAAAATACTGTTACTTCTCCTCTGTGTTGCTATTCCCCCTATTCCCTGTTGTACGGATTTTGAGTCTTAGCAGCTCTTCAAGGAATCTGCTTTTTGAATCTCCAGCTGCAAATAGAACTTTTATGTATCAAGATCCTCTGGAAGATCCCCCATCTGATTCATGGTTGTGAATAATGTGAAAACCACCACAGAAATATTTCTTACAACCTAATCAACAAAGGAAGGAATAAAAAAAAAAAAAAAAATCACATTATATTTCCTTATGCAAAAAGAGAGAACATACTACTCACACATGGTTTATTGGTTCTAAAAATAAAAGCTCAGGAAGTGATCCCTGGAAGTATTTGAGGCCAAGTCAAACCCTGAGCAACCTTCTCTGGTGGAAGGTGTCACTTTCCATGGCAGGGGCATTGGACTGTGATGGTCTTAAAGGTTCCTTCCAGCCTAACCCACCCTACAATGCCCTAGGCTAAAACCTGATTTGTCTAAGGAAGTGAATTGCACACAATGTGGTGTTTAGCATTACTTTGGGTGCACCAGCTACTAGGGCTTCAAGTTGTCTCCAGTCATGACTGCACCCATTTTCCTGTGGAATATTTTGGGTGCAAGCCATAATCTCCCAGTTATCCTTTGTTTCCTAATGTACTTCTTTACACAAACCTTTTCATCCTGTTTCCTTGAACTGTGACAATTAAGCTTGGCAGTTCAGGTCAACTGAACATCAGCGAAGTGTCTTTCATGTTTTACATACCACTGTTGTTTTTGTTGCTTATTTATGGTTTGGTGTAAGTTGGTGGGTTTGTTTTTTTGTTTTTTTTTTTTTAACTATCCATCACTTAATCACACTTAAACAGAAATACCTTTAGATTGTCATCTAAATTAAGACTAGGAATATTAAATAGCAGTGGAACAAAAGTGTTATTATTGGGTGACCTTGTGTAATGGGTTCTCCTTGCACAAAATTAACAATTGCATTTTGCAATCTGTTAGTGAAGCAGATTTAATCCCTCTATCATAGGACTTAATCCATCCATCTTGCATAAAATTTAACTTTTAATTACAACACCACGTGATACTCTTCTAATTTTTCATATAATTTCAACCATACTGTAACTACCAGCACTGTAATTTTTATTTTATTTTATTCTAAAGTCTCTCTTCCAGAATCTAAATGGTTCAGATTTACAGCTATTTTTGAATATTATGTAGTCAATATAACAATTTAATACATAATATTGAATATTACTCCATCATAAATGGAACTGCTGGATGCAAATGAGCTATCCTATATAACTTGGAAAATGTTTTCATAGTTGTTGTTTCAGGTGATCTAATCCAACCCTAAATTATTTTGCTACTTTACTGAGAATGAAAGCCTTTATATAATAATGTCACCATTTGTAAACCCTAACCTTATATCTGGTTTAGGTTTCTCTAAAAAAAATAAAATTAAATATGATGTCCTTTGAAACAGTAAATGGCAAACAAGCATACTCTGTTTCCTTCCCTCCAAGCTTTCTTTTGCAATTTCAGATAAATCCCTCTTTTTGTTAGCAGCATAGTAATGGGAATAAGTATACAGTACTTTCTCCAAATTTATGTTACTCCTCTCTCTTTTCTGTCTCTCTTTCTCTTCTCTCTCTTTTCCTTTGAAGGTTTTATTAGTAATATCATCATTTTATCTATCTTTGTAACCTCCATGAGGACCCGCTGTTGCTCCACTCACACATTCTCAGCCATTCAATAGGATTTTTTTTCTCATTCTCCTCATGGCTTAACATACTGGCCAATACTAAAAACCTGTTTGCTAGTGTTAAACCACTGTCCTTACACAGATGCCTTCAAAACTGCCTGCTAGTTATTTCTTCTCATTTGAGTATTGTGGCATTCACAGTAGGTCAGAGGAGGAACTTTTTTTTTTTTTTTTTTAAATTTGGAAGAAGAGCCAGCTATGTTATTTCCATGTTAAGTTTGCAAGGACTGAGTTTTGAAAATTACAATCTGTTGATTCTATACAGAATTGTAAAATCACAGAGTGGTTAGAATTGGAAGGGAGCCTAAAGGTCATCTCATTCCAAACCCTCTGCCATGGGCACGGTCACAACCCACTAGACCAGGTTGCTCCAGCCTGGCCTTGAACACTTCCAGGGACGGGGCCTCCATACCTTCTCTGTTCCAGTGCCTCACCACCTTCACAGTCAAGAATTTACTCCTATATATGTATTCTAAATCTGCTCTCTTTCTTTGAAGCCAGTTCCCCTTGTCTCATCACTTAATGCCCTTGATCAAAGTCCCTCTCCAACATTTTTGGATCTCCCTTAGGTACTAGAAGGGGCTCCAACATGCCGCTGTAGCATTCTTGTCTCCAGGCTGAACATCTCCAACCTTCTCAGTCTGTCTCCATGTCAGAGGTGCTCCAGACCTCTGAGCATCCCCATGGCCTCCTCTGGAGTCATTCCAACAAATCCATATAAGTGGAGTTTAGGTTCTCAAAATATAAAATATTTTACCTGTTCAGAAATTATTTCCAGGCACACCAAAACTATTTGTGTAAAAAAACAAAAGACCATCTATAGACTTGTGCAGATCTGCCTAGAAATACTTGTTTAGAGCCTGTAAACATTACAGAGTCACAGTAACTTTCAGGGCAGGATATACTGTGCCATTTCATCCACATTTTCACCTCTGCAAGGGTCATTCCTTGTCATCAGAAGAATCTTCACAGCCACGTGCCCTTGTAAAGTCACAGATGCTTCTCCATCATAATTGATGAATCAACAGGACCCTCCAGTCTGAAACCTACATGAATCCAGTAAAAGAATTTGTAGAAAAGTTAATATCAGATTTATTTGAGAGGAGCAGTCTGAGAGCAGATTTCTGACACGGAGTCAAGGTAAATCCACTTCACAACATTATTGGATTAGCCCTTCTTGAAGTTTAATTAAATTGGTTTTCCCTCCATTAACTGTTATAGCTAGGAAACAGCAGAATGAAACTTCATCCCATTACGATTTAAAAAGTTAAATCCCTTCTTGTGTCTCTAATGCTAAGAAATATGCATTATTTTATATTAATCATACAATTGGATTTTAAGTTAGCAACTTCAGAATGTGTCCTTTTGTCCATGTCTCATCCATGGAGATTACCCACTTTTCAAGTGTTAAAACCATTACTGGCTTGGGTGATCAAATAGAAAGGGAGGAAGCTTGCTCTGCAAAGCAGTCAATGCCAAAGTCAGTGTGCCATACTCAGCTGGGTGAGAAAACAAACAAACAAAAACCACTAAAAACATAGCAAGTGTAGCAAAATTTGTAACCTTCTTCACAATCAAGTATTTTGAGCTATATTATATATAGGCTGCAAGGCTTCTCCTCTTTCTCCCTTTTCAGAAAAAAATACTTTTTAAAATTTCTTCAGTTTTAGAGCATGAGGAGGTCTAGTGAGTTTGACAGGACAATTCACAAGGAAATGGATCAGAACATTGTAGAAATAGTCATGTTTAACTACACTAGTGCACTGCAAGTTCAGAAATACCTTTGAAAAATACATTTCTAAGTTGGAATATGAGCTTGATCAGAGGATCGGGGAGAAGTGTAATTGTTTAAGTAAAGTTAAAAAAAGTAGAACTTAAGAATGGAAAATACCAGACAAAAATCCTTTTAATTGTCAACTCCAGAGACCTGAACACAGCGCCCTGTGGATGCCTGGTTCTCTGGGGCACTATTAGGACCCTGCAAATCATGACTTTGGCAGAGCTCGTGAAGCCTTCCCCCTGCTGTGCCCAGGTGAAGAGGAAAGGATGCGGTAACAATGAGAATTTTCTACTTCATGGACAAACTGAGAATTTTGGTATCAATTTGAAAGTGAAACATTTAGAACAATAGAAAAGAAAGAGTTTCTCTATTGTCCCAGATTTCAACTGCAAAGACAAAAATGTTCTCTCGTCTGTGTGCACCTAACTGGTGCACACTGGCTCTACTCTGGGGGTAGAGACTTCAGTGGGGCATTTTTGGCCCATTTCACTCCAAAGGTCTTGCAAGGGGAACAGAGGCTGGATTGTGCATAGCTCCTCAGTGTTGTGAAAGTTGTGTTAATGGTTTGTGAAAGGTGTCAGAATTCAACACGGACACTGGGAATTGCCTGTGGTTCATACTACCTCCTGATGCACACTTCAGGTTCATTTTGAAGAGCGCTGCCTGGACCTGTCCAGAAATATGTTTAAAACCGTTCTGACAATTTCACAGCATAAACAACTGAAATCTGGGGCCGGGGAATATTTCTTGGTGCTTTTTAATTTATTGGTATAGATTTACTTTCTGTCAGTCTTACTATGAGCTCTGTAGGATAAAAAATATCCTTGTCTTGCTACTTCTCTATGCTGAACGTAGTAGAGATGGATCTTATGTCGAACAGCAGGGTGCTTCCGACAATATACCTGGATAATGATAATAATTATTATGATGGATTAGGAGAGAAAAAAACCCCAACACTTCTTCTACTGTGAAAATAAGCTAATAGACGTGTTGTTTTTATTTTTTTTTTTTCACTAGTGTGATTCTTGTTTCTATGGTGGACTAAAAAAGGTTCTGCCATACAGGTCTTCATATGAGTTATTTTGAGTCTGACCAAAATTAATACCAGAAATTCAGAATAATGACGATTCCCACAATACTTATAAAAAGGTTTTGTAAGACAGAAGACTGTGATGTGAGGCTGCAATGTCATTGGTTTATATCTGATTGAGAAATATCTAATTTCTTGGTTAACAATCAACAGAAAGGTATTTTATACTTTCGAGATTATGAAAAGGACTACCTTTCAATTTACTGCTCAACCAGCCATTTAGTAGTAATGCTATGTGGAACAGATAATCACATAATTTACTAAGTAGGTTGTACTTGCCCTTGAATTCTGTTTGATGCCAGTAACATCATGCTTTGACACCCGTTAGGTCATGCCAATTCCTACAAGTTCATTTTGCACTTAATGCATTCAGTTGTAACAAAGACTTATGCTTAGGAAACCAAGGCAGAGATTGCAGCTATCATAGTTTGAGACAGTTTTATAGTTATTCGCTTATCTCTGCATGTATGAGATTTAGCCTCAATGATAAAGCTCAAGGGTATTTTTCTTATTTAATGATACTTCTTATTCTTAAATAATTTTGTTTAAAGACTGCATATTTTTCTTGTTCCATTTTCTCTCTGTTTTCCATATGCAATTTTTAAAAATTTCTTTACTGAATTTAAGGTGTCTGCTACCCCATCAAAGAGAAAAGCTTTCCCTTCACATTACAAATTGATTCATTGGCAAAAGATGTGTGATGTTAGATAAGCAGCTCCAGTTTCTTTCTTTTCCATTCTGTAAAAGGAAGAAGAGAGTTTTATTTTATTCTGCAGAAGTGTAAGGAAGACTGATTCTGTGGATTGGTCTGGAGATGCATACTATCTGAAGGTTTACACAGAAACCTGTGAGAGGTACTTGGTGTTCACACTTTCTGTTAGACGGGTGGTCACTATCTTTGAAAACTTACAGAAGTTTGAAAAGAGTATGGAAATTTAGAAATTAAAGAGCTTTCAGTACACCATGTATATGCAGCATTTCATTACTATTTACTAACTTTTTTTTTTTAATGTGCTTTTCCAAATCAGACTTTACCAAAAATCGTAAAAAAGATTTCTGAAAAATTTGGCAGAATTTTCTAATTATTTTATTACTCTTAACACTGCCTGTAATGAAAGAGCAGGGTCACCAGGCTTTGCAAAAAGTAAATATTTTTATCGAATACTCTTCTCTGCACTTTGACACTATTGAAATGAGGAGAACAAATAAATGAAATGGAAGTCCACAAGTTGGATTTTAGCAAGCTGAGGATGTATATCAGTGTTATCACTAAGATTCTCACTCAACCACATGTACATTTGCAGATGTGGTTTGGTGATAGCCACAGGACAGTCCTCACTGTAGGACCGCTTGCTCCATTAGAAAAATGAACCTCACAGCTCATTCCTGTGCTCTATGCATTGTGTGTGTGCCTGCAGTGGGAATTTCTAATGTGCTTATGCTGAGGGTCACAGCTCTTCAAGCCAACAAACCAAAGACTTAAGCACACCAGCTGTGCTTCACAAGCCAGTGCAGAGCATCAATCAGCTAGGGATATTTCCTCTTGCTCTGTGGATATTGCCACTGAACTGAACCCACTTCTCATGTCACCCAATTAAGCTGATACTGCTTGTCACAGGACATAAAGAAACAAACAAACAAAAACCAAAACCAAAACCAACAAACAAACAAACAAGCATCCTCAAACTCTTTCATATTTTCATATCAGCCTGGCCACATAGTCAAAATATATCTAGATTCCTATGCAACTTTCAGTTTTCTTTGATTACCATAGGGTCCAAAATTTCAACCCTTAATGCTACAATCACACCTTTCAGTATGACAGTGTTTTGCAAATGCTTCATCCTACAGGTTGAAGCAGTCACATCCATGACACTAAAAAATTCTGAAAATAAGCACTTCTGGAAGACATGATACCTAGCAGGGAGGGATGATAAAGTTGTTTTATAGTAATTAAACATTAAATTGAATACTTGCCTGAGACTATCTACTAATTTTATTATAATTTTCCTAAGTCACATGAGTTTAGACTTTGTAAAAGCTCTGAAATTTTGCTTTAAAAAAATTCAATTGAAATCAATATTCTTTCCTTTTTTCTTTTTTTCTTTTTCTTTTTTTTTAATTTTTATTTTTTCCCTTTTCTTCCTTTTCTTTTAAGCAAGGATATAATGCATATCTGATACCTCTAATATGGGAGTCCATACCATTAGAATCAAGAGTACTTTTCTATGTCTGAAAGGCTTGGCTATTACTTCAAGCCCAGACTAACTGGCTTCAGGGATCATTGTTTGAAACTATTTCCAACTCAGTTCTGCTTACAAACAGCTTCACGGAAGCATTTTTCTTCCTTATTAACAAAGCTAAAAGTTAATATTCTGCTTAATCCTTTGTCTAGAATTAATTATTTTGCTAAATTAGAATCTCAGTAGAAAAAAAAATATATTTGAAATACAAATTAAAAAATGCCAAGTACGCCAGAAAAAAAAAAAAAAAAGAATTGTAATTTTAAAATGACAGAAGTAGCTTAAAGTACTTTTGCCTGTTAATCAACCAGCTGAGATATACAGAAGCAATACAGAGCCCCATAATTAGTCCTTCAAGCTTCTGTTACACTTTTGAAGTTTTTATTTGTTTTTAAATTACTTTCTTTCATCTATCTCCTATTTTTGAAGTGTGATAATGATAATATTGGCTGACATCACAACTCGTTCAAGATAAGAATTATCTGCTGTTGCAGAAAGTGAGTTTATCTGTAGCAGACTATTTCCTCCAACAAAGATTATGATCCATTTCAAAGTTCCGTTGAATGAAAAATGTTTAATACTACTGTTGATTCTTGGTTTGACTGTGAGCATTTCTTCCTGACAAGATGTACATGAAAGACAGTTTGTGCCCTAAAGAATAAAAGATTTTTTTTTCCTTCAAATCAATGAAAGAAATAAAAAATGAGAAGAAAAACCATGACACAGAGAAAGTGATTTGACCAGAGAGCTACATCAGATTAATTAGAATTAATGCATGGTGACATAAGCTCTCCTTAGGCCACCCATTTCATTATAACCCTGCTGAGCCTTAGAATCAGAGAATCCCTAATGTGTTGTGCACAAAGTCTACAAACGCTTATAGTAATGGCAGCAAGAAGGGTTTTCAGAAGTGGCCAGAGATTATTTAGTCTCTCTGCACTAACATTCCAAGTTAAGTGAAATTAGCGTCCTAATGCATAAGTTCAGTTTATTGCAGCAGTCATTCATAGTTTGGGCTGTAGCAGACATGAATCCATATGTGTTTTAGAAATGTATTATCTTTTAGAGGGTTTCTTTTTGTCTCAAACTTAGAGATGGTTGTAGAAGCAGGCCAGATAATTTTAAACATGGGAATATTTACACATTAAACATTTTCAGAGCATGTTTTTCTTAAAATTTCTTCAGTTATAATTTATAAATCGTCAGAATAAATCTGCAGGACTGTGTTTCATTTTACAGACTTTTATTTTAGAGATCACATTTACTTTAAATAATTTCTAAAACATTTGACTCATTCTAAAGGGGATTTAAACATCCACAGACTCATCTGCCACTTCTTTGCCTTCTCAAAGGTAGACAAATTCAATGAGAGGTCTACAAATCAAGTTAAAAATCCCAAATAGGAAAATTTCATCTACTCCATCTTATTTAGCTTTTGAGATGTATCTTGTTTAGGCTATAAATGTGCCCTTAAATTCTGTCATGATAATCATATTTAAAAATCCTCCTGTCATATTTAAATCTGTTATGATTTATAAGTTCTTTTGAAGTTTTATGTCTCTGATTTTCACCCAAAGGGAAGATCTAGTGAAGAGTTCTGAGTTCATTCTGAGTTCAACCAGATGGAACATTTCACATGACTACATCAGCTGGGCTAAATTCTCACAGTGAGCTTCAAGGCAGCCCAAGTATCTCATAAAGTGTCTCATCACATGGCTCAAAATTGAGTGCCCATTGCTTCAATGTTTTGGTTAGGAGGAGTACAGAAATAGAAAAAAAATACTTTTTTTTAAATTTATTTCAATAGCTTCAAAACAGTAAATATAGTTCTCTTGCTCTTGAATTTCATTCCTTTAGCCTGCAAGAATGGATAAGGAGTTAAAGTCAGGATTTTCCTCTAAGAGTTAAGAGTGAAATTGGGTCACAAAATTAAAAAAAAAATTGACTTCCATTTTTCCTTATTTAAATAAAAATCATCACAGGGAATATATTTGCTTTTGCAGCTAAAGTGTGCCTATATTCTAACCAATGTAAACTGCTTTAGGACAGTACAGAGGAAAAGAGTATGCTATCTGCAGTGCAGAGCAGATCAGAAAATCTTACTGGTCTTGGAATACGTAGGAACTATGTGATGCATTTTGAAGTCCTATTTACTCTGCTTGCGCAACCTTTATGTCTGGGTATAGTTTTGTCTATTTTTATACATTATTATCTATATTTACGGATCTGCCAGTGTCTGAAAGTTCTGTTTTGTATTACTGTAAAATTCCCTGGTTGCTTGTGCCTTACTGAACTCATTTGTGCAACAGATATTGCAGATGCTTCATGTCTCTTTATAAATTCATATAAAGCTAAAGGGGATTGAGTCAATCCCAAGTATTAAATAGCTGACAGCTGTGAGCAGTGAACAGTCAAAGGGGGCTAAACTGACCACAGTTCTCCAGACTGGATGAGTCCATGGAGTACATGCACGATAGAGTATCATGAAATCATAATAAATAGAGAAATGTGGGTATAAAATAGCTAAATCTAGGTGATCTTACTCAGTAGTCAAGTTAAAGAAAAATAGATATGCCGTTACAAAGTATATAGCATCGATGTGAAACTCAGTACCATAGAAACCTTCCAGTATTTAGTGTTAAAAAAAAAAAAGTTTAAGAAATTAAATTCATAAGAAAAGGAATGTCTCCAGATCTAACAAACAAAAGATAACACTAGCTCAAAAGCTCTTCAAGCTATAGGTTATTTCAAACCACAAGACAAATATACTGTGAAAACATCATCATATATGTGTCTTATTCTTAGGCTTTTTTGCAGTGACTTACCATTCAGCACAGTAAAACAATTCACAAATATGCAAATTTCAGCTCTTGTCTTGAAAGGACATTTCTCACTTCTTTTACATCATTCTCCTAATGTCTTGGACCTCTGCATGACTGTATGAGTTTAACAACTCTTAAAAAAAAAAGTTTTATTTATTTTTTGTATATTTAATATCCTAGAGACTCTCTTAAGGGGAGTGTTCATTGCTCAGTATTCAGAGCTTAACAAACCTGTGTAGGGTAGAAATAAATATTTCACATGATACTTTAAGCTTTTCTGAAGTTTTCAGGATTTTGAAATTTCATTCCCTCATGTCAAAGAGGTGAATACTCAGGCTAAATGGGCAGTACTAACACTGGATTGTTCTGAGACAGGGAAAATTCAGTTATACTTGTCAAGTATCATCAGGGCTGGAAGTTTGCACTCAGAAATTCTAGTCTTACATGTTCAAAAACTATAAAAACATTAAGTGGATTATCTCAGATGAATGCTTTGTGAGGTTCACAACTGAAAATAGAATAGAATAGAATAGAATAGAATAGAATAGAATAGAATAGAATAGAATAGAATAGAATAGAATGCTTCTTTTTCTCACAGAACATGGAATATGCATTTTTCCAGAACCGATTTTTTTTCATTTTTGTGTTCCTGCTACAGGGTACAATTTAACAAAAGTATTGACTCATTTTTCAATCCATTGGCTTTCCATATATGTTTTTTTCAATTCTACATGCAATAAAGATGATTCTTCCATTAAAAGAGGAAAGTGTGAAGATAATTGTAACAGTTTAACACAACTGAGGTGGCTTTGTCCCCTAACCTGCCCAAATAGACACTTCTCCAGGCTCTGGTATAAGTAAACATCTCTACATCACTTGATCTGGCAGTTTTAATTTTACAGCATAGGTGTTAAGTAGTTAAAACCTAAAAGAACCCTGCCATTGCAAGTAAAGTGGGAAAAAAGTTCTACTAAAATAAGGAAATATTTCTGCAGAAGTATTTACCAGAGAGAATAAGATTTCTCCGGGGCCAAAGCCACTAAACATCTTCAAGTTAAACTAGAATTCAGAGGTACTTTGAATTACTTACTCTATCTATAGGAAAGGGGGATTGTAAATTCTGCAACTGTTTATTTGTCTGTGACTGCAGTTTTCAGCTCAGGGACACTAATTTTCTAATAAGTAAGCTTTTAAAATAGGTTTTCTTTTCTTTTCTAGACTAACTAGTCCATTTCCATACTAGGAAATTTTCTCTTCGCAATCCTAATGAGGCTGCTGCTGAAGCAGAGACAATCTCTTCTTTAGGAAATCTTTTGGTTAAAAGAATCCTCTGCTCTGTTGAGTGTCTGATTACACCCAGATTAGATAAAGCTAATTAAGCACTTACTACTTAGAAAAATGAATATCTAACCAGTTATTTACATGGAAGATGTTAGGGGAAGTCAAAGGGTGACGTCAGTAAACAATCTGAGTACTTTTGTATCAAATCAAAAATTATGTATCCAAAATTATATAAAATAGAGGGGGAAAAGGAAAAAAAACAACAACCCACAACCAACACTATAAGTCTGCTAGCTGCACTTGTATTTACTGTGTGATTTATTAAATTTAGCCTTGAGGGAAATGTCAAAGAATCTCATTTATTTATATACATCTGTTGTCTCTATACATTCCTTCTTTTTCCAATATTTTACAACAAAAAGTAGCTAATAACTAAGAAAACAGATTTTTTTTTCAGATTATTCATGTTTATTAAGTTTATATCTGTTCTAATTATTGTATTACTGTTGTTATATCAACAAGACAATCCCTTATATTACATTAATAATAACAAGAAATCAAAATTTTCTCACTTATCTACAGCATTATAATTTTATCTCCCTATGAACTCAGTCAAAAAAATTGAGGTAGTCCTTTCAGGTAATATTCTAGTATGTTTACAAATATATATTCACAGTTTTCTCATTCATGCCAAGCAGATTTTGTAGACCCAGCTTTTCCTAAGCTGAGTTCTATTTGTATAGAAGATAGGGTACTCTGTGCATTATAAGTTTGAATCATCATCAAAGTTACCATCAGAAAATTATCATTACAAAGAAAATAATTTATTCTCTTCCTATAATGTTTTGAAATACAATGTTTTCATTGGACTTCTTCCAAACTCATTAACAATAATCATGTTTTTTTGGTAACAGTGTGCCTCCTTTCCTTCTTGAACTTACGAAGTCTTCTCTGAGGTGTCTACAGAATTTGTACCAAAATCATGTAGCTCTTGTTTTCTGTTTTCCTTCCTTTGTTCATGCATTATGAGGTCTATTTTCTTATAAAGATTTCCAAAACTCATCAGACAGTTGTAAAGGCTGTCATGATTTTACATCTTACCTTCACACAGTCATTGAACCTTCATTTCTCTTGCTCTCTAGAGAAACAAAGGTCTCTGCTCTAGAGCTCTCTCCTACACTGGGAATTTTCAAGGTTACTTGTGCAAATCATTACAAAGTCATTTCATTCTCCAAGGATAAGTAAGATGTTGGGAGGCGGCACAAACAAACCAAAGGGAAAAAAAAGAAGGAAAAACAAAGGTAGTTATTAAGTAGTTTTTAAGCCTTGTCACTGAATGTATATGGTTAGGAATCACCTGGAGGAAAGAGAAATCTGAGATACCTTGATGAGATAAATAAGGTTAAGTCTATTATTTTACCATATTCCTCACAAACTTACAATATCCAAAATCCCAGAATCATTGCAACTGTTTAGGTTGGAAAAGTAATCTAAGATCATCAAGTCCAACTGGTTACCCCAACACTGCCAAGTCCACCACTTATCCATGCCCCCAAGTGTCACGTCTTCCTGTTTTTAAATATCTCCAGGGATGGTGACTCCACCACTTCCTTGGGCAGCCTTCTCCAGTGCTTGACAAACCCTTCAGTGAAGAGATTTTCCCTTAAATTCAAACTAATCTTCCCCTGGTGCAACTTGAGGCCATTCCTTCTTGTCGTATTGTTTGTTACCTGGGAGAAGAGGCAACCCTCTACTTAGGTAGATGAATTCATTTCAGGCTGTTGTAGAAAGTGATCAGGGCCCCCTGAACCTCCTTTTCTTTGTGTACAGCCCCAGATCCCTCAGCTGCTCCTCACCAGACTTGTGCTGCAGACCCTTCCCCAGCTCCATTGCCCTTCTCCGGACACACTCCAGAACCTCAGTGTCTTTGTTGCAGTGAGGGGCCCAAAACTGGACACAGAACTTGAGGCATAACTTCACCAACGATATGGTGGCAGTGGCCATATCCCTGATGGGGATATGGTCAATGTCATGTCCTGCTGGACACATTATTTCCGATACAAGCCATGATGTCATCTACCTACTTGACCACCTGGGTACATGCTGGCCAGTATTCAGTTGTCTGTCAACCAACATCTCCAGTGGATATGCCTTTTCTTCTTGGTTAAAACAGTAATTTTCTTTTGTTGGTTGTTCATAGTAATTTCTGTATGTAAAAGATAATAGAAGATTTGAAAAGAAACCTAGAAACATGAAGAGTGAGGGTATATTTTGACAAATTTTCCAGCAAAAGTCTCAATAGATCATGTGTTCTGAAATGTGCATTCACGAGGTCCAAAATCAGCATGGATAACCCTGCTCAAAAATTTCCTTTTGAGCTGGCTGCAAACTTTTTTGTCAGATGGGACTACTTTTGAAACCAACTGAAGTACTTACAGCCTGTACCAGCTTGCTGTGTAGCTGTGTTCTCACCCATCATCTTGTGTCACATGCCCCAGCATGAATTTTGCTCTTTCTTAGAGTCAAAAATGGTAGGGCAAATTTGCAATTCTCTGAATATGGTAGCAAGTGAGCTTGGAATTAGATTCATCACCTGTAAAAGCAGAAATTCTCATGTTTAGGAAGGAATAAAAAAATGAAGTCATATTCTAGATCCTGACAATGAATGAACAAGGGAATAAAGGTTCTGGCCTATGTAAACAGACATCTGGTCCTACAAATTTATTTTGTCTGCAGTTTTTAGCCTGGATTGCTGAACATAATCTGTCCCAGAGACCATCAATTATTAACAAGGCATTATAAAGTATGTCTAATATCGTAAAAATATTTACTGAGGAATCCACCAGGGCTTTATTTCAATCAGTTCTTTTGGTATTTAAGTAATCTTTTCTATTAAACCATCTGACTGCACATGGCAGATCTTGACTTATGCTTAAATGATATCCCAATGAGAAACACAAAATGAGCTGTGATTCCATTTACAAAAGAATGCATAAATAAGCATATTTTGAAGAAAAGAATCAAAGGAATATGAAGAAAAAACCCTAACAGGTTGCTAGTGAAACATATTCTTTGTATTTGGAAACCAAATTAAAATTCAGCTATTCATTAAGAACACTTAAACATGGTACAGTTTCCCTGAATTTAAATCAGCAGAGCTAAGACCAAGCCTTGATTTGTATTTTGATTGTTCTTCAAATAAATATAATCAAAAAATATTCAGAGAAAAAGGGCTGTGGCTAATGCCATCAATATTGACAATAATTTTTTGCTTACCACAGCACTTAACCTTTCTTGTTAAACACTTCCACACTTTTCATAATACAACACATTTTCAAAAGAAGATATATTCTTGTAGCATTATAATTATGAGCTTTTTCAAGTAGAATTCATGTGAAAGTAAAAGACACAGAGTAAAGATCACAGAAGGGAACAGAGTTACCTTGCCATCTGGTTGCCTTGCCATACCAAAAAGCAAATCAAAAAAAGATTTAGAGGGATACAAGTGACAGATTTTTGTTACTGTAGTGTATTCATCCTGCTGTATACATTAGAGAACATTCATAATGGTAGGTTTACAGAGATATTTATCTTGCATAATTATTTGTTCCTAAAAAGCACATATTAAGAAATCTGTCAACTCACTGAAGTGATATATTTACCTTCAAACCATTATGAATTGTGGTCAGAGCAGCATACGCATTGATGAAGTGTCACGAACCTTGCATCTTAAACTTGGCTGATTGATCTTGAAAATTTATGATTCATGCAATCCAGATAACGTTCAAAATCTTTTTCTGAGCACTTACATATACTACAACAGCAAAATACTTCAATCTTCTTAAGCAGTTGTCTTGACAAGATCATAATTACTTGGCAAAAAGCAGGGAGAAGTTGATAAACCAAATGGTTTCACTCTCAGTCAGGAGGACCTGGCAGTTAGAGAAATAGCCTGACACAAACCTCAGTTCGCCAAAGGGAAGTGTTAAATCCTGGCCACAAGAATGATGAGCCTCCTAAACCAGCAGAAACTGAGCACCAACCAGCTCCAAAGCTGACAGAGATGGACCTGAGTGTCCTGGTGAACAAGAATTTGAACATGAGCTGTCAGTGTCCATTCCTGGCAATGGCATCAGCTTCCTGGAGTGTAGAAAAGTGACAGCAGGTTGAGTGAGGTATTTCTTCCCCTCTGCTAGAGGTCCTGGTGAGACACACCTGAAGTTCTGTGTCCCTTTCTGAGCTCCCCTGTAGACATATGTGGACATATGGGACGAAGCACAGCAGGGAGAAACAAAGATGACTTAGAGAATGAAGCGTTTTTAGTTTGTGAAGAGACTGAGAAAACTAAGGTTGCTAAGCCTGGAGAAATGAAGGCTCAGAAGGACTGTGAAGATGTGAACAGATACTGATGGGAAGCAGTTAAGAAGGTGAAGCCACAACTTTCTCAGCAGTACCGTGATAGTGGACAAGAGAGAAGGGGTAGAATTTGTAATACCAAAAATACGAGTTAAATATGATAAAAATAGTTGTTTGTTTGTTTGGTGTTTTGTTGTGGTTTTTTTTTTCTTTTTTTTTTTTTTTTTTACCTTGGCAAAGATATTCAGCGTTGGTAGAGTTAGCCTAAAGAGAATGTGGACTCTCCATAATTGGAATGACCCTGAGCAACCTAGCTTGACCTTGGTATGTTTCCACAGATGCCTTTCTCTCCCATTCATTCTGTTATTCTATGAAGGACAGTTTTGCACCAAACTCCTGAAAAAACAGAAGGACAGCAGGTCTTTCAGTGTCTACATAGAGAAAAAAAAAAAAACAAAACCAAACCCAATTCCTCAGTCTGACTGCAGTAGCCACTACTGTAAGGCCTGCTTAGTGTGAGCAGATAAATTAGTGAGCAGTGGAGTTAGGAAAATAATCTTAATCTGTTCCTCTTGGTTGTCCCTCTGGGAACCATAAAGTATATGAACTGGATCTTATGTTTCTTCTTTATTTTTACTAAATTATGAAGCTCAGTTCATGACTTTCAAGAAATGTCATTATTTGTCATTATGGTTACCTTCAGATGTAATTATGCAAAGTACAACCATTAGAAAGCAAAACAGACAGTAAACCAAGTAAGATTAGTCTGGAGCATTAGATAGACTGGATGAGTCACTGAACCAATCACACTAACAACCATTGCCTCATCCAAAGATCGCTTAAACTTTTTAGAGGCTTCAGTGGATTTAAGATCAGCTTTCAAAAATATAAGTTTCTTCATTTTCCTGAATAATTTTAAAACACACAGAAACTCTTTAATCACAGCTTTTGTGATAAGAGCAGGATGCAGGAGGGGGACAGACATGCTGCTATTTCTATTCTAGTTTCTTAGAAAATGATTCAATGGTCCAGTTTCAAGGGACCTTTAAATAGCCCCTGAATGGGCAGACAAGAATCATCTACCAAACCAAATTCCCATACATATTTTATGTATTTTAATATTTTTCTAAGAAGACTGGTTACATAATGACAGAGGGTATGTTTGAATCATCTATCTGATTTTTTTAGTACCATCATTTTGCTTTTGAAGGTGTAATGTGCATTTTTTTTTTCCTATAGCTATATTTTTTTTGTTTATAAGATCCATAATGATATTTAGGGTTTGGGGTGGGGTTTTTTGGTTGGTTGGTTGGCTTTGTGGTTTTTTTTTTTGTTTGTTGGTTTGGGTTTTTTTGTTGTTGTTGTTTGGTTTTTTGTTTGGTTTTTTTTTGTTTGTTTGGTTGGGTTTTTTTGTTTGTTTGTTTGTTTTTTTTGCTTTTGTTTTTGTTTTTACTTTACTTATTCTGATTTTTTTACTTGTCGGGAAACTTTATTTCAGTGAGATCCTTTATAAAATAATTTTCCATTGATAATAACGATGTTTCAGCTTAGGTTTACTGCAGTAAGTGGTCTACTGCTATTTTGGCTGCTCCACAGAAATTCACAGTTTTAGAAAGAGGTGAAGAGATTTTTTTTTAGGAACTCTGGCAGCTTCTTAACAGACTTCAGGGGAAAAAAACACAATGTTTATTTAAATCTGCATTCAAAATAAAATGTACTTCAGGCAACATGCCATGGGAAACAATCTTTCAATGGTATTTAAAACTTAGACCTGTACACAACTTAAAACATGAGAAAATTACACAAAAACTATGATTTTCCTTTATGTATTCGTGCATCTTAAAAATATATGTTTTAAATTAGAAGACCATCCTATCTTTCGGCAACACAAAGCAAGGTGTGATGTGAAATGTGTAATGCAAAAATCACTCTAAAACATCAGTCCCTTTGGAACCTTCTGTTCCAAAAAGTGTAATATGTTCTGGAAACAAGAATTGTTAGAAGAAGTTTGTTTTCACACAATTATAGATACCTTAGAGACAATAATGAAACAGTCTAAGAAATAGTGAGCTTTGTACTATGAACATATTTGCAAAGCTAAAAAACAAAAATGAAAACAAGAGGTAACTAGCTAAAAAACAGGGCCTGAATGCTAACAAGCTATACGTAGTAAGGCCCAGGAAAATGGCTATGAGATGTTAAACCTCCCAGCATGAGTTAAAATCTGCCCTGATTATCAGTGACCTCAGGGATTTATAATATAAAGGCCTATATTATAATTTGACCTATATTAAAAAAAAAAAAAAAAAAAAAATTAAAGTATATCTGTCCAGCCATCCACTCCCTATTATCACAGATCCATAGGCTTATTTTACTAGACTGTGAGTTTACCTTTAGGATCATGACCAAGGGCACATTGTTGATGTTGTCATGGACTTGATGCCTTCAAATACTCTATTTGCAAATGTGCAATTCACAAGTTACCAAGAAAGCTTATTTTTCCATAAGTGTTTTACTTGTAATTCTTGTGTTAACAGGTTTGCGGTTTTTTGGGTTTGTTTTGTTTTGTTTTTTTCCTGTTTTTTGTTTGGTTGTTTGGTTTTGGTTTTTTGTTTGTTTGTTTCACACAAAAAGTTTTGTTTAGTTTTAATCTTTCTTCTGACACCCATTTCAGGAAACACAGACTATTTACTTGAAAGAAAAAAAAAATAATCTTTTATCCAAGTTACATGATGAGGACAACTTTATTTAAAATGAAAGGGATGAAAATCACAGGAGTCACCTACAAATTTTGTTAATACTCACTATTAGCTACAGTAACTCTAAACCAGAGATAGCAGAGTTTGACTACAAATTCAGGACTGGGGATCATGAAAAAAGGTCCCAACAAAACTTATTTTCACACTCAAACCATTATGGTGAACAAACAAGACAAACATAAATTTGGCAAGTAACGTTAATTCAGCGGGGTTTATAATAAGTAAGCCTTTACATTACATTATTATTGTAGCTCTGACAGAATAATGGAATAAATTAAACTGATTCCTCTGAAGATTTCCTTGCAAATAGTTAAACCTGGGAAGCTTCTGTTGCTATTTGTATAATTCATTGTGATTTCTACAACTGCAGACAAAATTCATGAAATAGAAGAATATTTCTGAATCAGTGAGGACATCAAAGCCTATTTGCCATCTGTTATTCAGGTGGTGGGGCCGGCAGACAATTTCAGCAGTCAGCTATACACAAAAGAATAGCAAGTGGCATCTCTGCCCATGGTATGGGAGCTGGGACTAGATGACCTTTGAGGTCCCTTCCAATCTAAACCATTCTGTGATTCCATGACTTGCAGCGTCCTTACGGACGTAGGGTTTAGCATATAGCCAACCTGGCATTCCATCGTGACTCAATGAGGTAAAAGCCTACACAGAGGCTACAGGAGACAAAAGGTACGGAAAAGATCAAGAGAGTGAGAAGAGGAACTACATTTCTTGTTAGTTATAGGACTGGTAGACAATGAAGGCAATTTTGCAGGCAATGATCCTATAAGACTGATGGCTTGAATGGTGATTTCCGTGCAATACAGCAGAGACAAAACCATTTCAAGTCTTTAGAAATTAACACTTTTCATATGTTAGCCTTGTGGACTGATTTTTTTTTTTTTTTTTTTTTCAAGAAAGGCTGATAATTTTGGGGAAAAATAAAAGAGAAAATTCATTTTTATTTAGTGCTCTGTTGTGTTGAATATAATTTGAATCAAAAAGTATTTCAGCTAGCTCTAGTTTACATGTTTGAAATCTATGTTTACAAAGTCAAAAAAACATGATTAAGATACCAACAACAAACTATTGCTAGAATCTTTTTTCTCTGCATAAGAGCAATTTCCATTGAGTATGTATCAATTTTTAAGCTCTTGGCAGACACAAAATTCTTACGGAGTAGAACTTCCAAAAAATTACTTTTCCTTTCAAATCAATGCTTCCCCTATTCAATATGTAGTTATTAGCTATTAGAGTGCTGAGAGACATTTTGTTAAATTTAGAATGATAATTTAAGGGAAATAGGAATGGAAAGAAGGAAAAGATCACAAGATTGCAAATCATTATTTAGAAAATATCTGTTCAGCTACCTGGTAAATATACCACAGTAGAAGTCTGCATTAGATTAAGGTTTGTAATCTCTTGTCAACCACTTATTCCTCCTTGAAATTTTACTGTGAGGGTGGTGCTATACTGGCACGTGTTGCCCAGAGAGGTTTTGGATGACCCATTCCTGGAACTGTGCAAGGCCAGGCTGGATGGGGTCTGAGCAATGTGGTCTAGTAGAAGTTGTCCCTGCCCAAGTCAGGGGGGTTGGAATGAGATGGTCTTTGAAAGTCCCCTACCTACATCATTTTATGATTCAATTATCTTTTCCAGACAAGTGCCCCTGCCTTTTTTATCTCATGTTGTGTCTTTTCAAATTCATTAAATCTAAAAAATATTGCTAATTTTTTACTTTCTGATAACAAATATTTTGGTAGCATCTTGAAGATCCAGTCAAGATGAAGAACAGTTTGTGTTGGTTCCACACCACCCCTGAGATCTAATCACCAGCTCAAAGCTTCCAGAGAAACAGTTGTGTTAATTTAGAGATAACATCGCTCTTTATACTTCTAATATGGTGGAATTATGATTAGTAATATTGTATTTGTATATTTTAATAAAAATCAGATATCTCCTAAACTAGACAATATACCCTAAAGAAAACATGGGTTTCTTTTTTTAATATAATTTGTATTTTCAGTGTCTGAGAAGACCCCCCAAAGAATGAAACAGACAGGATGATATTGCATTTAAAAATCTTTAAATAAAGAGAATTTAATTCATCTTTCCAAGAATCAGTATTATGGTTTCCTGATTGTTTTTCATTTTTTTTTGTCACTGACAACAGTATAAACATGTAGGGACAGAAATGCATCACTTACACAATACAAAAATTACACTTTATTTTGTCTGAAGTACATGTTCTCTCCATCTAACCTTAACCCTCTAAATGAAATTATTCCTTCCAGCTCTTATTTCAAGATGTTCTGAACACCTGAACATGGAGTATATATTTTCTTTCCAGACCAGTTCCAACCTGGATTTCTGGTTTACCTCTTTGGTTACATCCCTCCAGACTGCCATAGAGACCAAGTCAAGGGATTATCTTGTCAATGACTAGAGATTCAGCTTTTGGAGACCCCAATTTCAATCATGCTTTCAGTGTTTAAAGAATTTTTAATTTTATTTTTATCAAATCTAACCTGTATACATTTGTTATGTTACATAACTAATTGTTACGTACATTTCTGACCTTATGTTTTCAGTCAGAAATAATCTTAGCAAGCTTGTTTTCTGCCTACCCTTACGAACACAAGCAGGGAACACACACATCTGGACAGCCAAAAAACAAGATATTTTGGCTTCTAGCAAACTGAATGTGTCCCGAAATGTTTTCTGACACTGAGGCTATATACCATGACTTGGCTTTAGATACAAGGAGGCTATGTAGAAACTGACTATTGGGAACCACCTTTAGAATATTTTGACAGCCAAACTCTATTGTGGAACTGTATGGAAAGGCTGGCAAAATTCTTGCCAAGGAACATATTAACAGCTTAATGACCCAGCAACACACTCCAGTGCCCAGGAACCTTCCTGAGTCCATGGGTTTTCCTACCACATGCAGCCTGTGCTGTTTTCTTCTGAAAATTGATTCAGGCACATTTCTGACACATGGTTAAATTAGTAGAAGCTTTTAATATTTTTATTTCATTTTAAACTGTATTTACAGCAAGCACATAATATTGTAAATATGGCTTTCATGTCTATGCACAGTGTCAGAACAAAACATTATGAACCAGTCAAACCCCGAAGCCAGGAATGTGTAGCTCTGTCTTAAATAATATTAAGGTTATAAGAAAGACTAACTACTAAATTAACCTGTCCACTTCAGTCTCAGCGAGCTATTTGTATAGCTTCTGAAGGCAGTACTTGGCTGAAAGATATAATTATTTTTTTCCACCAGGTCAATTTTTGAAAGAATTTTCCTTTGTTATAAATTGGAGTAAAACAGGAAAACAAGATTGCATTTCATCTTTGGAAGAGAAGAAATAAAATTCATGTTTTCACCAGGGAAAACATATTGTCAGTTTTGTTTCTCTCTCCAGGATAAAGTCATTTCAGCCAGTACTCTGTGCTTCACTTTGTCTGGGAGAAATATCAAGGGATATTGTTTGGTGTGGGGTGGATTTTTGCCGCTTTTCGGTGTTGTTTGTTTGTGGGGTTTTAATTAAAAATTCCTCTGTTGTGATCCTTTTTTTCTCTTTTAAGATTGCATATTCCACTAGAAGAGGTGAATGGGAACCTCCTAGTCACCTTGAGTTTTCCCATCTCTGCAAAGTGACTGAATCCCAGACCAATTTCATTATTTTCTGCATTTACTATTCTGATCAGGAATTTACTAGATATTCAGAAATTAGCCACAAAAATTTATTGAAAATGACTCTTCACTTTAGCTCTGTATAGATGCATAAAAATGATGAATCAGAGTGGATTTCTTAAGGATTTTTTTATTTTTATTTTTGTAATCTTTTAGGGTTCTACTTTCTTTTCAGGACAAATTTTTCATTTCGAAAATGAAATCCCTGACCAGGATAGCACTAATGGCATTGCCTAGGCACATTGAGTAGGGATTTCATTTCACACATCACAAACTATCCACACAACCTTGTCATAGTAATATTTCACACATATATTTTTCCCAGCAAAGTCTAATCTCCCTATCCTAGTTTCACAGTCCACTACTCTGAAACAAAGCTCAGTTAAATCTTAATAAAAAGGAAGAAAAATTAAAAAGATCAAAAGGCTCGGTGATTTTTCTCAGGCCATTGTCCCTGAACTTGATAAAGGTTTCTGCAGCTTCAGCTGGAGTCGAGGGACAGGATTTTGATAGTCATCAAAGGAGGGTGTTGATGATGCAGCACATTCAAAGAGAAGGAAAATTAGGTGTAAAAACACAAACAATATTTAGGGTTAAGTGATCATTATAGAGTTTAATAAAATTTTGGGGTTTATTCACCATTTTTGTAGGAATTAAAGGATTGAAATTTTTTTTTTTTTTTTTAATTGATAAAAATTGCCTTTAAATCAAAGACAATTAATTTTTGTGCTTTATCTTAAACGGGTTTTGGATGGTTGGAAATTGTTCTCTATTGATTTCATGCATCTGTTTTGCCTCAAAAAAACCTTTTCAATCAGCAACATGATGAGAATAAGGGAAATTTCCTTTTGTGCACATGATATTTCACTAAATGTGTCATGAAGGCCTTATATTTCCTTTTCAAATACTTTTACAGGTCACTGTCAAAGTCAAAATACTAGTTGGTCCATTGACCCGTTATGGTGTATGCTTCTGTATATTGCTTTTCACCTCTGTCTCTCAGATGGGTGCACAATAGGGTGAAATAATGTTAACTCCTCCTATATGAAATAGGGTCTTTTTACTCAGAAAATTGCTGTCCTTACAAAGTTATGTGATTGTTTGTTGTGGTTTGAAATTCACACTGGCCTGTAAAATTTCTTGGCGGAAAAAATAAAAAAAATTACAATAAACCAGTCACCAGCTGCAGTAAATTCATGAGAGTATGATAATTATTGGAACAATTGGCACCAAGGCTGCAACACATTGGTGTAATGTTTGCAACAAATCAAAACAATTTGCACCAAGCAATGATCTGCTCTTCTTTTGATGTGTTGAAAAGCAACTTTTGATTGAATATCTGATTACTGGAAAAAATATGGCAGGCATTTAAAAGTGTGCATTCAGAGCAATATAGATTTTCTTACAAAGTAACTAGACCCTTTTCTGCTTTGGAATAAAAAATACAGTATACTAAACACACCTTTTTTCACAGGACAATTGGGAAGACCTGGACCAGAATAAATTTTCTCTCTTTATGATTGTTTTAAATGTCTTTTAAACTGCCCTTTCACTCCAACTCTTTTTAAGAGATTCTGAATCTTTCAAGATGTGCTCTTTCTCTCTATTTATTCCTCTGAAGGGGCCATGGCTGTTCAGGTAATAGTCATTGAAAACCTGATAGCACAGGCTTATCATTAATGTTAGCAGGTGTGCTTTCACAATATACTGTTTCAGCAACCAATCGTTTTCCTCCAGCTCAATAAACTTTCTTGATTTGTGGAGAAATATAGTGGATTCAATGGACTCACTGATTTGGCAATTTTTAAGGCTCTGAACCTTTGAAGAAGCTTTGAAGGCATTTTGCAAAACATTTCTGAAAATTTTTATTCCAGGTATATATTTCTTTCTATGTTTCAATGTAGTGACATAATACTTAATGAGTTGAAAAGAATTAATTTCTGACAAACAAAAATCAAAATTGCATTTTCTTTTCTTAAACGTATTAATGTTTTTAGTAAAAACTGTGTTCTTCAAGATTATTTGACAGGACATTTCAATTTCCATGTCATGAGCGTCAGAGTACTGTTGGGTGCTAGCTCAGCATTTTGTGTGTAAGGAGATGTCTGCATCTTAAAATGTGTGTGCTTAGGCATCTATAGCTCCATTAAACTAGTGCTGATATTTCAGACTTTTCTGATATGAAATCAGGCCTGCTACTAACAAATTAAAGTATGCTTTCATTGTAGCATATTTGTTTATGGTATGTAACAATCTGCTCTGCCTGAGTGCCTGGTACAGATGAAACCATTGCCTTCTGCTTGGCAAATCAAAAAAAATGCCACTACAGGATTGTTAAACTCTGATAAAAACATACATAAAAATCTGTGTTCCTGGACTCCTCTCTTCAGTGCATCTGTTTCAAGCAATGAAGATGGAATTCTTCAATAGATTTCTGTAGAGTCAGTGGCTTTTTTCTGATGTTTGTCCATAGAGTCTGCCCTTGGCTAGAGTATTACAGAGAAACAGCAAACACCCTGAGCTGGCTAATTAATCGAAATACAAAAAGCTTGCTGCCAGAGAATCAAATGTTGGCAAACAGGTCCCTTTAGGCTCTTTCTGAGAAGGCTGGCAAATGCAAGCTGTCTACACATTTGGCTTGGGATAAAACACAACTTTAGACATGGGCTCTTTAATTTACTTTTTTTTTTTTCTTCCACGTGAAAAATTCTGCAATAGCTTACATGGCTTAGATTGACTTCAAGGCAATTATGCAGGGTGCAGGCCAATATGGAATTCATTCTGCATGATCATATGTTTCATATTGGGTTGTCATTCACTTTGTAATTCCAGAGTATAACTCAGGAATGAGTCCTGAGAGTAACTCTGAGACTGCAGAGCTACATTTTTCTTTAAAGCAGATAAAAAATGCAGAAGAGTATAGAGCCTATATTGTGAGGCTAAGAGAGAGGAAAAAAGGACCATGGAAGTTGAGCAGTATGATTTCAAAACTGCATGTTCTGCAAAAAGCCCTAACCCTCCATTTCTCAATGAGATAGCTCTTTAACACGGCTCTAAGCTAACCTGTGCTTTAAGTATGTAAGTCTGTCCCTTACACTGAGAACCAGAAAGAGCTCACATGAGTTTTTTGACTTTACCCACATGATAGGATAGACACCTATTTTCACTATATAGTACTGATTTGGTGTGCAGAAAAAGAGTAAATTATACTCATTTTTCTTTCATCCACCAGCTGTGATACTGAGTTTTCCTTTGGAGCACCTCATCTACCTTGCTCCACTCCTCAACTTTAACTTAAAATATCCTCAGAGAAATATCTACCAGCACTGAATGGTTAGAGTAACTCCATACATCCAGAAATGAAATGGTAAGTCTGCATAAGAGAAAAATAGCCCATTTTGGCTTAGCTGACATATTAGATGCCTTAATCTGTAACTGGGACATGCGTTATGCCCCACTTTCATATATCCAAACCCAATTATCATAGAATCTTAGAATGGCTTGAGTTGGAAGGGACCTTAAAGATGATCTAGATCCAAGTCACTGCCATGGGCAGGGACTAGGTTGTTTAGAGCCTCATCCAGCCTGGCTTTGAACACTTTTGAGGATGTAGCACGACCATCCTTATAGTAAAGAATTTCTTCCTAAAATTCATCTAAATTTACCCTCCTTCAGTTTAAGGCCGTTCCCCATTATCCCATCACTACATGCCATTGTGAATAGTCCCACTCCATCCTCCTTGCAAGTCCCCTCTAGGAATTGGAAGCCCCTTTCATGTACAGCAAACATTTGTATCATGTCTTCCATTTTAAGTGCTTAACTCCATCAAACGGGGTCTGTGCTCCTTCTATTTGTATAAGAAGTTTCAGAAGTCCTGGGTTTGACCACATACATCATGTAAAAATTTATGGTCTCAGTAATTTCTGCTGCTATGAGATCTCATACTCAGTCAAGCGGAACAGTCCCACTGGCCATGACCTGTCATCCCCGTCATCAGTCTGTCTCAGCTGCTCTATGAGCCACTGAATACCTCAAGTTGGAAGGAACCCAAGGAAGGGTTGAAAGGGTTCATCAAGTCAAATTCCCTGTTCCTCACATGGCTATGTCAAATTGAACTGTATGGCAAAAAACATAATCCAGATAGTCCTTGATGTTGCATTAGGATTGCACCTGCATCTTGACAGCTTCAGCCTCACTCTTACTTACTAACATAAAGCTTTCTGTGCCCATCACTTAGAATATCAAATCATTCATTCCATAGGCAAACAGAACACAGAGTTCACACTATCTTAAAAAAGCACCGTTCTCTCCTAGAATTCCGTAGCCTTCCCAAACAGATTAGCTAGTGAAACGTAGTAGGACTGAAAATAGTTTCACCCTCGTAATTACCTATTAAATGTCAAAATAAATACCAGGTATTAGTTTTTAGTCCATTTTATTCACAACCCACTTTAATCTTCACTCTTTATTTTATGTTTGTTATCAAAGTGCTTTTTTTTTTTTTTTGGTCCCATGGTGATTGCCACCTACTGCTGTTGACAATCTGTAATGTAAATAAATTAGACTAGACCTTGGCAAACTATCTAAGTTTTCAGATGCATGCTCACAAAGAGTAGGCAGGCATTTGGAAGAAACATTTTCTCTAAGTAACACAAATATGCATGTGAAGCTGTAAAACCAATACACCATTCATTGAAAAAGGGTTGATTTTCTGAAAAGTTTTCTTGATTGCTTTTGCTTTAAAATGCTTTTTTTATATTGCCTTAATTGGTTGTGGTCTTCTCTTTTGTGAAAACTATTAATGAAAATGACATCACACTCAGAATAACCTGTAAATAAAATGAACAGCATGACTGTTTCCTTATAATAAAACTTTTGATTAAAAAATAGAAAGAAGTATGGAATTCTGTTTAAACTTATATGTGTGAGGCAGATGCACATAAAAGATGACAACTTCCACATGTATTGGTCTTTAAGATAATAACCCAACCTCCTGAGTCTTCATTTGATCAAGGACTATGTCAGAGGAGTGCTATTAACAACACTAATTATTAAAACTTACACACAATTGGAACATTAAAAATATTTTTGTTTTACAGAAATTAGTTACTTTCTTGCTTTGTGGCAGTATGCAGCTTGTCTGAACCTAATTTCTAATCTTCAAATTCTGATTTGTCAGCTGTTTAAGTGTTGTAAGCTTCCTAGCAGCGTGTTTTGGCAATTCTGGTATCCAGAGTAAGATTTTAGGAATAAAGAACAATTGGGAGCACATTGCTCAGGATAGTTTCTCCCACAGTGCTTGCAAAGGAGGAATTAGCTACAGACAGCACAAGCTGTTATTACAGCTCAAGGGAGTTCCCTGCAAACTACAAGCCAATAAACTCATGTTACCCTCTAAGACACTTTAGGTCCCAGTTTTCTGGGGAAATACTTTCCTTCTGTGCTGTTGAGATGGCAGGTGATGACAAATTCTCAGGAGAAGATTCTCCTCTCTGGAGCTAAATTCCACCAGTAATGCAGAAAAACCTAAAGTCATGGAGAAAAAAAAAAACCTACGAAAACTGTCCAGACAGGATTTTTCTTAAGGTAGATTAGTATGATATTTCATTCTGTTCTTGGTTTCTGTTTGAGGATGTGCCTTTGCATTTATGCTTGCTGGGTAGTACATAAAAAAACCCTAGAGAAACTTGCCAAATTCAGCCAGCTATTGGTAAATAATTTAAAATCTATATTTTATTTTTTGGAAATATACTTGGACTATTAACAATTGTAGTGTGTTGTATTTATGCCATCAGAAATGGCTCACTGGTTTACACTGATGGAAACAGGGCTCAGAAAGACAGAAAGGTCTCAAATATCTCTCAGATATTGTTTTACCTCAGCTCTTTAAACCTAAACTAATACTTTTGTTGTGAAGGTTGGAGATGAAGATGAATTATTTGTAATTACTGAGTATCTAGCTGTGTGATTTTATGTTCCATATTTTATAGCCACTACTCTGAGAATATAAGAATTGATTCCCATGCACACCTGTTCTGAAGTTTAGTGCTTATTATTAAAGCCATGTGACACAAAGATAAACATCACTTTTTATGTTCTAAATTTTCCATACACTAAAAATCAAACAACACAATAACTTAAAGAAGATAAAAGTTCAGTAGAGGAAGAAAATGCTGGTGTGTTAGAGCTAAAGAGTTTTTCTTTAACTAAAGAGTTAGTGTCTGCTTTGAGCTGTGTTTCATTTAGGCATTGAGAATCCCCACACAGAAACCACTCCCATTCTGTTTGTTGTTATGCAGAGATTAAGTGCTTGAGGGGTATTGCTGTCTTGAGAAACCTTGATTTCAGACAAGGGATAGAAAGAGAGAAATACTGTAATCCCCAGTTTACAAAAGACACTGATTTAGGAAAGAGAAAAAAATCCCCAGTGAGTGGACCACTGCATTTTGTAGGACCCTTCATATGTTTCAGAGTTCAATGCCTGGGAGCACCATCTCTGTTCAAAGCATGTATTTAAGCACACCAAAAATCAGGCATATTTATGATTTCCACTGATTTTAATGGACTTTCAGTAGTCTGCATGATTAAGTGGTTTTCTAGGTCAGAACTCTCTCTGCTTTATGTCATCTAAGCTGTACTGCCCTCTGTTTTAGCACCGTTCCTGTCCTGAGGCAATCTGGGTATTTGCAGTCCTTTCAGGAAAGATGAAGGATGCTGTATATTGGTCAACTACCCCTTGCTAATAACACCTTTTATTTTTTGTATTCATCAATTAAATCAGGGAAAAAGGAAACATATTTCAAAAGAGTGGACAAATCTATCCACACCTTTATATCCTATTGTTCTTTGGTATGGACAGGCATTCAGGTCTCCTTGACCACTATCTTTCTTTCATCTGCTTTTCTTTGCCAGCTAGTTTTCATCAATTTTTCTGTGCTTCTTCAGTCATAGCTACCATGAGCCTTCCTTCTCCTTCCCATCTGCAAACTATAGAGACAAACCCAAAGACAAGATAGCAGCACGTGTAAGGAGCAGTGTATGGCCCACCAAACATATCCAGCCCATGACCAATGGCAGATCTTCAGAGACCTGCAGGGATCTCCATCTCTAAAGATATCCAAAACTCACCTGGGCACAATCCTAGGCAACCTACTCTCTCATAGAATCATAGGTTTTGGTTGGAAGAGACTTAAAAGATCATATAGTTCTTTGGGCAACCTCTTCTATCGGAATGCTCCTGAGCATTCCGATAGAAGATGTTGGACTAGATGATCTCAAGAGATTTATTCAATTTCAAAATTTTTTTTATTAGTAATTAGTGCATTTAAATAATATTTTTCATGATCATGCATATTCAGATTTTAAACAGTCAGACTTACTACGTGTGTGAAGAATTGCATTACTTTTTACAATCCATAACCGATAACAAAACCTGTCACGTATCTGTTATCTATAAAACTAAAGCATAATTATCTGACTAAACCACTTCAAAAGAACAGAAAGAAGTATTTCTGGCATCTTTAGTGTTAGAAGATTTAATTGTTCTCATATGAGTAAGGACCTCTGGCTGTATTGTTCACATCTTCAATGTACTATGGAAAGAAACAGTGCTCCAGGACTTGGAGCTGGATATGGAAATGACACAACACTCTCTCTCCCTGAGTAAGGCAACTCTGTTTATGATCAACAATTAAATATAGAGATAGGGATTTTACTTCAGAAACTCCTTGTTGCTTTCAGGATTAGGATTTCAATAGGTGGTCTACCCATTCCAGAGGGAGGGAGGAAGAAGGGAGTAAGTGGCTTGTACCTTGCTTAACTAAATTAGAACACTGAATTCCAATGTCTTGTTCTACATAAAAGCAGGTTGCACTCAGCTAAAATTTCTCTATCAGAAAGACTTTGATCTTACTATTCAGGTGTTAAAATGTATCACTGGCTTGGATTAAAATATCTGTAGGGCTTTCAAAGCTAGCCTAGGAAACAGATGTCAAAATGAAAGTATCACGTCAGTTCTGCTACTGTCTCTTATGCTGAATACAAATGATAAAATCACCTTAAACCAGTTTCCTTGCAAATTTCCAGTGACACTGCAGTGAAGTAATGGCCTTTTAAAGCCTTTTTGATTAGTTCACAGTCATTAACATAATAGAACCTGCCCCTCTATTTCCTGAAGCAATACAGATCTTTCACAAGGACTGCATTTAAAATTGATACAATTGTTGACTAAAAACAAAAATACTTTCTAAGTATTAACAGGTTTTGATTTTTTTTTCTTTTGCTAAAATTTCACTTTTTAAGATACTCTTGGGCATAATAAACTGAAAGTTGAAAAATATAAGTGATATATTAGAGAAAGAACCAACCCTGGCTCTCTGCTCATTCTCGGTGAATGAATTTCCTCACTCTGGCAAATATACTTTTTTCCTTAGATGTTTAGATGTACTTTCCAAATATGAAAGATCCTTAAAAATTTTTCATTCCTTCTTCATGAAAAAAGTGTCACCAGCATCTGATACCTTGTCTCTTTAAAATATTGCTCAAAATAACATCAGTTTCAGGAAACAGGTCAGTGGGCACCTAATATACTTATTGAGTGGAATGATGACCTCAGGGAGTAGAATCACATTGATTTTTGAGATTAAGTACCGAGGATACAGGGGATCCATAATGAATTGTCTCTTCTAAAAGGTAGACAAAACACTCCTAACTTCTGCATAGAAAATTAATCTGGTCCAATTCACTTTTCTACATTTCGAGTGTCCTATGTGTCCTAACCCAAATGGTCAGTCTGGGCTCCTCTTGATTTTCTGAAGGAAAGCAGATCAGTTAGCATAAAATTCACCTGACCTATTTTACATGTCAAATTGAGATCCCTGGAAAGGAAACGCTGTCCCAGCTCTAATTTTGCAGAAGTCATGCTGGATTTACAGGAAGGGCACTGCCTGTAAACTGGACTGCCATTTAAACCTATGGAACTGCCATTTAAACCTGTGAGATCAGTGTAGCAAAATATCAAACTTCTTCCTGTGATTATGTAGTTTCAAAAGATTATTTTGGACTCAGCTGGCTAAAGAAAACAAGATAGGTTACTAAAAATCTCATTAAAAAAAAAAAAAAATTGCATCAGATTTTATAGTAATGTAACATTTCTCAATGTATTTCTATTGTTTTGAAATAGTATGATTTTTTTCATGTAAAAGTTAAAACTGCCTATCTTATTAAAGATCATAAACACTTATGCTTTAAATAGTTAGTTCATAATATAATAGTACTTACATCAGTGACAAATTTCTCAGTTTTAAATGACATAATTTGATATCTGTAAGCTAGGGCTGCCTCTCTTCTTACTTGCTGTTTCAATCTACAATTAAAAATTCCAACTAATTAAATGCTATATAAAAATATGTCATTAAAGATTTTATATTATATTCAAGCCCTGTGGAAAGGGAAATCTGCTGAAGATGACTGAGCTGATATTAGCCTGGGAGTAGAAATTGCAAGTGTCTTAATCCAGCTACTCAAAAAAAAAAAAAAAAAAAAAAAAGTTAATAGTTAAAATAATATTATGAGATAGTTAGATCCATTTTTATTTACAAATGTTGCTCCAAAAGCAGCTCTGACAACCAAGAGAAAAAACAAACAAACAAACAAACTGAAAATCCCTAATATATTTTAAAGATTCAAAATAATTTAAACTGTATTTTTACAAGAACCTGACTTTTTAAGCATAGATGAGAACCTCTAAATGGATCTGCTCCTGTATAATATGGATTGCACAGGAAAAGCAGGATTTAAGCACACTGACATAAGATCTTTTTTAAGGATAACAATTTGAAATGTGCTCCAGGGGTCCTGAATGAGGAGACAGAAAATATGAGAGAGACAAAAAGAAGAAAAGGATTTTCTCTATTAGCAGAGCATACTTATTTTATGGGAAATAACCAGGTTACTGAAATTTGTTTCATTAACACTGGTACATCTCTGGAAATTGGTGAATATATACGAACCTCTGGGTGTCTTTTGGGGAGAGCAGATGAAAAGGGTGTAGGCAAACAGAAATACAGACTTCTCTAAAAGACTTGGACAGGAAAAAGATGTTGGAAATTTTCAGAATGCTGTCTGAACACATTTAACAATAACCCTGATAGTTACAAAAGAATAGAATAGAATAGAATAGAATAGAATAGAATAGAATAGAATAGAATAGAATAGAATTAATATGACTATTGATTTTGAAGTGACCTATAACAGTCAGGTCTAGCTGCTTGACCATCTCAGGGTTGACCAAGTAAAAACATGTTGCTAAGGGCACTGTCCAAGTGCCTCTTAAACATTGTCAGGATTGGGACTCTGTCCATTTCTCTAGAAAGCCTTCTCCAGTGCTTGAGCATTTCTTCAGTAAAGAGATGTTTCCTAATACCCATATTAAACCTCCCTCGCTGTGGCTTTGAATTTTTCCCATTTCCTATTACTGGTGTCACAATCTGTTAATACAGGGCGGAAATCATGATGGTTCATTTAGTGATCTCAGAGCACAAAAGACACAGCAGGGGGCAACAACAGTTTACTCAACAACAATGCACTTTTACTGAGTGCAATCACGGTACGTGATAGAGAGAGAGAAAGAAAGAGAGGAGATTATAGCTACCAATGAAGATGAACGGAGTCCTTGTGGCAATGCCAATTGATGCACCTTCCTGTGGGGTGATCCCAAAATGGGGTTAACTCAAGGGGTCCTTTTTAAAGTCTTTTCAAAGTGAGAGGCACCTGGCCAGAAGGTGGGGTGATGTGATGTGATGAGGGTCTGTTGTTCTGGGAACAAGTGCAGCTGTTGGACCCGTTTTGGCCCAGGCTGGTCCAGGCTTGCTTCCTGGTTTAGGCAACAAGCACCAACTTGCTCAAGTCCATTGTTCTTGCACTCTGGTTCCCATGGGAAATGCATACCAGTCGTTGGTCCAAAGAGCACACACTTGAAGGCGAAACTTGTCAGACTTCCCACCTCAGCCAGGCCAGAACTCCTGTGTTGGGTTTTCAGGTTTTCAATCTCTGTCCTGGCGATGGTAGTGAGGCAGATGAAGTATCTTCAGACCGTCTCTTACAACTGTATACCAGGGAAATCAACAACTTCCTCTTCACTTGCCCTCCTCAGGGAGGAGCCATAGGGCCACCCTTCACCCATCTTTTCTGCAAATGAGACAAAACCTCAATTAGTCCTCACAGGACATTCCTTGTAGCCATTTCATTTTCATTATTGCCCTCTTCTGGATGCAAATTCAAGGTTATTTTTGATAGATGCTTATAAGCAGGGCAGATAGAGGTCTTATCTTTCACTAGACCAGTTGTTAGAAGTAAAATATTGACTCAGTTGTCAGGCACATGAACATTTCCTTGTACCTGAAATAGAAAACCAACTTCAGACTTAAAGTCGAGACAGGAACAAATGTGCCGGTTGGTCTGCCTTGAAGGAAAAATAGTCCAGTGGAGTTTGGATGTTACTAAGGAAAGATGATAATTATTTTCTAGGTAAATGAGGAGACAAGTTGTTTATAACTTGTGTGACATAGAGCTTAATAAAAAGAGATCCTCACCACTGTCACAGTAGGTAACCCCACAGAGGAGATGTCAGCATTTATGGATCTCTCATCTGCATGTTGCAGGATGTAGCAGATTTCAGCCTGAGTAGCAGTGTCCTCATGGTGTCAACACAGGATAAGCCAAGCAACAACTGCACAGCAGGACAAACTCATGTAATCAATCAAGAGTGGAAACACCCCAGTGAAAAAAAGGAAACATTCCTTACAGAACTGTCATTCCCTCTCCCCCAGTTCTCAGTGAAGACTTAAAAATCATTCTGAAATGAAGAGTCTGGAATATTCATAATTCTGTTCAGGACCAGAAACAATGAGCTAAACAGAGAGTGATCTTTCCACATATTATATTCTACTTCCCCTGCAGTGACAACAGACAGTGACTACCTGTCTTTCTGTTTCTCACAAGAGATAGTTGTCTTATGTCCCTATTAACACCCTCTCAGATCTATGCTGACTTCAAGGATGGCCTACTGTAAGTACATTGAACATATTTTCCTTAACCTTAGCTTTGAGGTTTGTGATCGCGACACGCAAAGCCACCACAAAGAGACGAGAGATTTGCAGGCCAGAGGGAGCCCAAGGCTGAGCCAAGGCCGAGAGCTCCCTGCCTGTTTATTTCTTACTTTTTATACATTTGTGGGTCTGGCTGTGGATTGGCTTCTGGAGTTATCACCTCCCAGCCAAATGGCCAGACCAGCTGTCAGTTACAATTGTTTTCAGGTTAGAAATATGCAAACAAAGCACAGGGAATGAAAAACAAAGGATTTGTTTATGTTACATGTGTGAGAAAAGGCAAAAACTGCTCCTAATATTGTACGGAAGATAAAAAGCCTGACTCCAACTTATGAACAATCAAAAGGCTTTAAAAAACTCAGAAAAAACAGGGTGACAGAGGTTTGATATTTGGGAGAGGGAAAGGGATGCCCAATATCTTGTCTAATTTTTTAATAGGTATGATTAGTATGACGACAGGTTCTATCTCCATTAAGTGGTTCATACTACTATAAGTGCATACACAGGAGAGAAAATGCAAAACTGAATTATTAAAAATCATGTCTTCAGTAAAATGTGACTTTTAAGTTACAGCATGCAGCAACATAGGTAGATTATGAAGATGTCTAATCAACAGATAGACACATCCCTGAGACTTTTTTGTCCAGAAAGCATGTATTCCAATAAATATGTAAGGAATGTGTCCATTTTTGGAGAATGTACATCTGAAACCTATCTTTCAAAACGTTAGGCTTCATGAATCTTCATGCTCTCTGTGGCTTTTCTACATTCTGATTCCTCTTAGCTCATGGTCTCTAAATGGGGAGGGATGGAAAGATATTGAATAGGGCTCACAAACTTCATTTCAGTCCTTAACAAGCACAGTTACATCTGCTTAATATTATATTTTAGAAGGATCCCCCAGTTTAAATGGGTGTATCTTTTCCAGAAGTGTATCACCATGGAAACAGGAAAAGATCATGGTCTTTGCACAGTCCTTGTCTCTTTGTCTTCTTGTATTGAACTCCACAGGGGAAACTTTCAGTTACCTTTATTTTAAAACATTTTACAAGGGTCATTCTACAAAAAAGAGCAATTAACTCACCAGAAATACCTCTAAGACTTTCAACAAAACAAGTTTTAGAATTTGGTATCCATGGCTGGCTTTCTATAGATATGATATTATCTTTTCACTCTTTTAGAGGAAAATAACAGAAGTTAGGGTTTCTGTTTCTCAGATGTTAAAAAAACCCAACGGTTTCAATTTCACAATGTAGGGAACTTTTTCCTGGAAACTTCTATGTCTTGATTACATGTGTGAGTTGATCATCAGTGTGTAAAATTTGGAGCAGGTCTTTCTGGGGGTGCTGTTTCACCATTTATACTTGAATTTCATGTAACTTTCTTTGAAAAGATTCCTCATGGGGGTAGAACATTTTTGACAAAGATAAAACAAAATAATAGAAACTGCCTTTCTCATCGGTGTTAAAAAAAAAAAAAAAAATCTATATATAAGTAGGCAAATTGCTTCTTTAAAGTCTTCTGAGCTTTCCGAAATTTCTTTTCCCTTATTTCATTTCCACCTTCAAAATTTTTCTCAACTTGGTTTAAAAACTCTTTAAATTCTCCATCTTCTCAATTATTTTTTTAATGTCTCATACTCTCTCAGCTTCTTAATGTGTAAGAGCTGTTAAAACCACAGTTACTTTACTGCACAAAGAAAACATTTTTTGTGTGATAATTTTTGCTTTATTTTTAACCAAGCTTGGTTTATACTGCAGCATCTACTAAATTCAAGGATAATACCGAACCTAAATTGATAGCAAATGACATTGATCCCAGCAGGACAATGGAACGGTCTCCCTGGTTTTGAAGTAACCATAAATGATCCTAGTTAGAAAAATTAAACAGCAAGTTGATTAAGGCAGAATGCAGTTGTCTTTGGCTTTTCTGTATCACTTCCTTAATTTCCCATGCCTCATCAACATTAAGATTTATTTCCATTATGTAGTGATTTTTTTTTCCTCTATTGGTAGTCTCATAGCCTTGAACATAGCATTGTTAGCTGTGACTCAGTAGATGTTTCTTGCTGCTAATTTGGATCATTTCAGCTTGTACATGTCCAGTTCTGTATTACAGCTATCATATTTCCCCTGATATGTTGTAAAAGGAAAATGAAGATCAGTCAGACTACAGGGTGCAGCAAGTTCTAAAGAGCAATGGATTCAATATAATTTCTATTGTGTAATTAATATCAAGAGCAATTCATTCAATTATTCTGTGAATAATATGAAAATAAATTTCTCCTCCAAGTTCTGGCTTGGAGGTTGTTTTATTAGATGCTGCACTTATACAAATGAGCAGGACATTTTTTTTTTAATTGTCTAATCATTAAATTAACAAGACTGGGTGGTTTTAGAAGCCATACACAAATGGACTTAATAAACAGGTGTATATGTTTTGTTTCAAATGGTGTTTTAATGGCTGTTCAAATTGTTAAATGATAAGTAATATTTTATGCCACAGAAGATAGTGCACGGAAAAACAAACAAACACAAGACCCTGAAGATGGCTATTTGACCTGGCAGTTCTTTGTTGAAAGAGTCATTAAGGGCTGAGCAGTGTTTAATAGAAATATGTCAGAGACACGACAATGTACCACTAGTTCTTGTAAATAGGATTTTGCCCTTTCTTGTCTCTTCCAAGGATCCACCCAGCTTGTACAGAGAATTTTTTCAGCGATATAAATAAAAGCTAAGCCATTGGCTGCTCAAGGATGCTGTTGATGGCAATTAAATTGGGCCTTGTATTGTCCTCTGAAAAATTCCTCTTTCATACTCCTGTAAACAAATCTCAGATTCATTGTCTAATATATTACTGAGGTAAATCTGAAGCAACTTCAATGATCTCCAAGCATCAAGTCTCTTCTCAGTGAAAGTTCAGGGCAAACTCACTGCATTGTTTTGAGTTACTACTGCCATAAATTAAAGTAAATTTGATATTAGAAATTACATTGTTCATAGAAATAATATGAAAAATGTCCCTTGAGCCATAATCCTAATAATCCAAATGTATAATTTTTTTTCACTACTTCATTCACTTTAAATATCCTAAAGATGTCAAAGCAAAGCTATGATACATTTAAGTACAGAAGGGAGGGAGAAAAAACCTGCAGATTCCATTATATATTAAAATAATTAAAATATCTAAAAGGATATATAAGAAGGATGCTGAAGCTAGAATAACAGTGCTGATAAAAGAACAGGAACTGACCATTGGTAGTTAGAATCACACATTTCCTTCCTCCATATTCTAGTATTTGTGGTGGAAAACTGAATGAATACAATGAATTGTGCAATGCGTTTTAAATGGAATATTGTTTAAAATACAGCAGGTCTCAAGAAATAATAATAATAATAATAAAAAAAAAAAAAAAGTTCAACCAGGAAATGTCCCACAATGACAAAAATTTCCTCTTTATTCTATCTTTAGCTCTTCTGATGTTTTAGTTACAATTTTATACAATTAACTTGATGGTACTATAAAAAAGATCTGTCCTCCTGTTTAAATTTGGCTTGGGAAAAAGCATTCATGAAGTTATGGAGTCTACTGAGAAGCAAAGCTGAAGGGTGAGAGAGTGATATAAAAGGAATATTCTTTGAGGGGAATAATGTGAGCCATACTGTGCACACTTTATGGTGAATCAATTCAGTGAGATTTGTGTCAATTTGATAACACAGCAAACACTGGTTGATTAAAACCAAACTGAATATCGTTATTCTACCTTGTTTCTTTAATAATGTCCTTAAAATTATCACTGCCAGTATTTTCTTTCTTGAGGGACAATTTTGAGGCTTTGTGATGAAAGATGAAACCTTTACTGTGACAAGGTAAAATCTCTGGCACAATTCACTATTTCCAGCAGATAAATTGTAATCCTGATCAATGATGCCATTCCACACGTATGGGGTTTGTGCGGCAAAGTTTTGGTAGTGGCAAGGATGGCTTCTGTGACAAACTTCTAGAAGCTTCCCCCATATCCAAGGAAATCATTGTGAGCCAGCTCTAAGATGGACCCCCCTGAAATACTACACCCCATGGAAGGGACTTATGCTCGAGCCCTGTGTGAAGTGCAGCCTCTGGGAAAGATTCCCATTGGAGAAGTTCATAGAGGACTGTCTCATGTGGGTGGGACCCCACACTGAAGCAGGGAAAGAGTGTGAAGAAACCTCCCCCCGAGGAGGAAGAAGTGGCAGAGGCAACATATGATGAACTGACCCCAGCCTTCACTCTCCTTCCCACAATGCAGATGGCTTTGGGAGAAGACAGAGAAAACGGGGAATGAAGCTGAGCCTGGCAAAAAATATCTGAGGGATTTATTTTCAGTCAACATGTCATAAGCATCTCTTGGAGACAATCCAAAACAAAATAAAAATTACACTATGTCATATAATCATTGATTATTTCCAGCTCTACCAATCCTGTCTCATTTACAAGTGCTACAGAAATCTGTGGTAAATTACTGCCTATGCATCTTGTGGGATTGATCACATACAAATATAGCCATACTTTCAGAAGGGCTTATAAAGCTTTGCAGATGCAAACTTGAGCCAGAAATTGCTGTAAAATAATGCCTTGAATCTGTGTGGGAATATATGTGGAAAAGAAAAATGTTGCTCTGGAGTGTTTTTGCAACCAGATGTTGATATTTCTATTTTAAAACAAAAAATAATTGCATAATTCCTGGAAGGAGCTTTTCATGCAAGATATTAAAATGGAGAGAAAAGGTATGGTAATTCTGTATGTTTCTAATAATTTAATTATTTCAGTGGCAAATGAACTTATTGTTGGTGAAGTCCACAAACAGCAAGGTTAACCTCAAAATTCTATGAGAATGTTCAGATTTTTTTCAACCAAGTTCTGAATATCTCTAAGTCTGGAAATGTCATAATTTCTCTTGTCCCCCTTTCCAAGTGCTTGCCTATTGTCATGATGAAGAGCTTTTTCTGTATATTTATCTGGAATTTCCTGTGATCCAGCTGTGTCTTATCCCTTTTTCTATATATTTATCTGGAATTTCCTGTGATCCAGCTTGTGTCTTATCCAATACACACACCTTTCCTAGCTGAAGATGGCAATAGACTATTTTTTTAAATTCAGAGACTGATTTAGTTTGGAAGGGCTTTCAGAAACCCTGTAGTCTAACCACCTGCTCAAAGCAGGTCAAATTAGAAAACAAACAAACAAACAAACAAACAAACAAGAAAACCCCAACCTTATATTTATTGGAACTGTATTTTCTGCTGCTGGACTTCAAGGGGCTTTTGCCAGCTCACCTCATCAACCTGTTGAGTTCAGCCTGAGAGTGTTCAGTTGATGTATTTACACGCTAACATGCCTCAACTTTATTAAGAAACATCTCCTCATTGAAAGTGAATGTTATAAGCATCTGAATTTAGATGATGTGAATCTCTCTTCTAAAACAGAAAAGATTATCTTGATTCTATAAAATTTAATCATTTTTTCAATCAAAAATTTCCCCTTAGATCCTTAGTCTGATTCTTTTAAATCTACAAAAATAATGAGAATAAATAGCCGGGTTTACCTTCTACTGTTGGCATTTAATTTCATTAGCTTCCATTTATGGCTAATGCAATTTGTAAAGTTTAACAATGAAAATAAACAAGTAAAAAATCTCTAATTTAATTGATCATCCTGACATTATAAAATGTAATAAAGATAAATGCAAATATTTAACAGACATGCATAAGTTTGGAAATTTTTGCCTATTCATGTCTGTATACAAAACTGCATAAAGTATCCAGAAAGTAAAATCAAGGCCCTGTATCAGAACAGGCATTTTTATAAAGGTAATAATATAGCTATCACCATGCTATGTAAGCAAACTGATAGCAGTATTCAAAATTAATGGACTTTGTAGTGCAATGGATTAATGCACTCTGTGCACATTACATAAATCTTCCTGTCTGAAATTTCATATGAAATCCAGAACTAGACCAAATGTGAATGACAGAATAAGACTTTTCAGTCTCTGGGCTGTACTGAAAATTATACCTTATTCATAAATAAATACACTTTATTCAAAAATAAAATTTATATGTGGGACGGGTTTGTCTAGGATTCAGCAGTTTATCTTAAGAAAATACAAATATAGGGCTAATAGATTTTTAACGTTTTTCTCTTTAGTCTCAGTAAATAAGCTCTTTTGTGTGTTTTATGAAATGTGATTCTAAGTGGCTGGAAGGCTTTAGTTTCAAAAGGAATGTGCTTTAAACTGTTGATTATGTTATTATTTTCTGTGCTAGAGTCAGTTATCCCTTGACCTTCAGAAATGCTTGAAGGCTGGAAATGTATGTACTAACTTCTGCTCTCAGAAAACCATGTAAACAAATACTAAAATAGTTATACCTCTTTGGATTTATGTATAAGAAAAAAAATCAGAATTCAGCATCACATTTCAATTACTTTAAAGGAAAATCATCTAAATCTGATATAATAAATAATTCCTAAAAGAAATACAGATTTTTTTTCTTCTAGTATTATTTTAAAGTATCAATTAATTTTGATAAAATTTAAATGTTTCCAAAACTCAGCATTTTTTATGGGCTTTTTTGTTGTTACATGGTTTTTTTATAAAGTTTTTTTGCATCAAAACCCCATGAAATGCATATCTGTTTTCATTAGTCTCATCGCTCAACATATTTAGGTATTTATATGGAGAGGTGATAGTCTTTTTCATTACCTACTGTCAAAACGAGTATCCATTTTAAGGATCTACTTTAGCTTCCCACCTCTGCCCTAGAAGTGATCTTCTCTTCAGTACCCTGGAGCAAAGCCAGCCATGCTTGCTTTCTCTGCCACCTAGGATTTTCCTTACACAAGAATTCCCAGGAGTTTTTCCAGCTCAGCATTACGATAACAGATCAGTGCAAAGGAGTTATATCAGGAGCCAAAGGTTTAGATCAATACAATTTATATCCCATCATACTACTTGCAATACTGTTTGCAAATTGTCTTCTCTATATTTTTTTTCCTTTTTTCTTTTTAATTGCATAAGCATTACTATTTTTTTCCATTTTAATAGCGGCTGAAGGTTTCACAATGTTGTTTGAGATTGAGGTTCTACTTAAACATGGGGTTTTTTTTTACATGTTGGAAAAAATTAAATCACTGGATTCAGCTTCCAAGTACTGTTCGATCAGTATTTCCATAGAAAACTTTTAAGAAAATTGTGCTTGCTGCTGCCTCTTACTACCAAGATGATATGCCTCACTCTCCACTGTTCTGTTCTTTGTTATATAATTAAAGTCAAAGAATCACAGAGTTATTAAGGTTGGAATGACTCTCTGAGATTACCTAGTCCAACTTTCTGCAGGACCAGCTTCAAAATCAGAACAGGATTCTCAAGGATGCATTGAGACCCTCAACAATGATGGAGACTCCATAGCCTCACTGAGAAATCTGCTCCAGTGCTACATTACTGTCATCACAAAAGTTATTATACTAATATCCAAACTGAATTTTCCTTTTTGCCACTTGTATTTTTACTGTGGACCTCGTAGGTGAGCCTGACTATCCACTCTATCATTATTTCCTTTGTCATTGAAGGCAGCTTTTTTTTTTTTTTTAAGCCAGCTAAACACTTTCAGCTCTCTCAGTGCCTCCTTGTAGGTCATGTGCTCCAATCACTGATCTGCTGCTGGATTTTCCTCAGAATGTCACTCTCATACAGGGGGGCACTAAACTAGACATTTTACCTTGGTTACATTCTTACGGTGGCTGAGCTAGGGTGAATCACCACTTTCCTCCCCTGGAGGAAGTTTTTATTGTCCAGTATCCTCAAGTCCTTCTTGGCACGGCTCTTCTCATTTCTTTCAAGCAGCTGTATTAAAACAAACTGGAAATTTCTGGGATTGCTGTGTGACCCTTGTAGCAAATGTAGCTAATGTCTTCCATGAAAACCAAGACTAATGAAGAGAAGATTTCAAGGAAGCTTCAATCACTGTCTCTTTTGATCAGACTGACTAGCAGAGGCTTGACACAACTTCACTTTCTCCCATGATCTCACCTCTGATCGTGATTCATAAGGTCACAGCAAACACTATGGCCTGTTCCCAAATGCTGTCCATCCATATGTATCATACTTATGGGTCCCTCCTTGCATTCATCCATCACTGCACTCTGCTTCTGCAAGCTGTCCTGCCAGTAACTGCATAGTTCTGCAGCTGTGCACAAACATTCAGAAAAATCTTTTTGTGATTTCCATGCATGTGTTGACAGGTTGGCTTTGGGCTTACAGTTTCTTACAGGCCATTCCAATTGTCTGAATTACCAGATTATTGGCATTTAATATTCTCATGCTAAATGAGTATTGCATTTTAACTTATCTTCCACTTGCTTTAATGCCTTTAAATATACTCTCCTTTAGAATACAGTTTTCAAAATTTGGAGTTAAAGGCATTTAGTTACATGGATCACTTTTATTCTCCTAACTTAACATATGAATCTTGCTTTCTTTTCAGTCATATAGTACCTTCCAGTCTTGAAAGCTTTGTTCCAATCCTTGTGCCTAGATTACACTGCCATATGAAGGAGACGTATGGCATCACAATCTGGGAATGGGATAAAGACCACTAGATCATGTCACATATCTTGCATACCAGCTCGTAATAGTCCCTTGAAATATAAAAGTGAAAAGATCTTCTAATCTGCTCCCAATACTTCAAGCCATACCGTTTGTGCTTGGTGCTGGTTTACATCACATTTCATTCTACCTGATGAAACTAAAATTAATTTAGAAGAAACTGAAATTTTTCAGTTGCACTGTATTTGCATTCTGTGGTTGGTACCTTTTCTAATGTTACTATATCTGTGATATATAGATCTATCATGACTTCTGTTTCTGTGCTCTAAATTTCCAGACTTAAAAAAAAAAAAAAAAAAAAAAAGATTAATGTAGACATTAGCATTCTCATGGGCCTGGCCATCAGTATTTCATCTTAGGTAAACAGCAGTTTTGCCTAATTTATTGGTTCTCATTATGTCTGGCATGTAGAAGCTAAATTCTCCTCTGCAAGGAAATTGTCCATCTGCCTGGAAAATGACCTTTTGTGCTCTGCAAATCAGTAGGGACACAAATCAAAAGGGACACAGTTGGTTAATATTGTAGAAAAATGACTTCATTTGTCACTAACTAAATTGTCGTGAGTTTGACCCATTTTGAGATTAGTTAACATTTGCTTCCTTTCTCATGTTTCATGCATAATTCATTTGGATTCTCACTATGCTTGTGCTTCGCTCCTGAAGCGGGGATGTTTTGTATAGTCACTCTTAGGAGCAATAGTAACACAACATTTGTCAAAGTGTCATAGTGAACAATGAAACCTCATTATATGTCACTCAAAGAGATGAATGAAATGTGATGTAATTTTAGATCGAGATTTTGGAAGGTGAAAGACAAAAACCAAATTTTTGTTGCTTCGATTGCCTTCCAGTTTGATTTGTTCTCTGAGAGCCCCCACAAAAGTCAGTGATAATATTCCTGGTTTTGATCCTGCTTTGCTGGAGGTGTTGGGAATTTCACCAGTGATTTCATTGGGAACAGAAATAAACTTCAAGTGAATAAAAATTGCTCATGTGTAAGAGTTTACAAGATAAGATCATCAAGGGCAGAGACTGTCAATTTTGTTTGCACTGCACAGTGTGGAAGATATTCTTCACTCTACACTAAAAACATACAGAAGACTTGAAGGCTGTGTGCTACACAACATAGCTGTGCTGCAATCCCCACCAAGTAAGACACCAGCACACACACAGGTTTATGAACAGTTCACTTTGGCTACTGAAGTGTACATGCGAAGTCATAAGCTCTAATTAAAAAAAACCCTCCAAACTGAATATTTGCACCCTCTCTTTGGACAAATGGCTTCTTCTGTGCCTCTTTCCATTTTGCCTTGTCTAACTACCTGGATATATGTTTTTTTTTCTTTGTTGATGTAGCGATGTAGTGCTTGTGTCCACCAATCTTAAAGAAAAATAATTTCACCAACGTATTGATCATATCCTAAATATTTAAATTCCCTGCAGTAACACCTCTCTTCTCAAAGTTAAAGTTTAGTCATATTCCATCAAATCTAGCCCTTTCATAGAAAAATTAGACAAACCAAATGTTTATTATCAACATAAAACTTTTGACAAAGCAAACAGCATAAACTAGACTTTCTTAAGGTAAGAGCATCCTAACCATGGAGTAAAGGAATAGAAGGATCAGTGTTCACTAGGTTTAGCTGTCCCTTCACCCAAAATTCATCTTTACTTAGGACACAAGTCACATCTATGGGTGTGAGGTGAATCAAGGCTTCTCAGCAGTGCAAATTGTCTCTCTCTAGGCATTTAATTAGAAAAGTTATATGTGATCAAAGATGATAAAACCCCAGGAGTTAATCCAAGGATGACAATGTAAAAACATAAACATAAGCCTTGCCATGTCGATATATGGCCATACTGTCAGTCACTGTCAAAGCTATAGAGCAGAGCAGCATATCACATCTTTTCCTGTCAAAATGTTCCTTCTGACAAAGGTCAGTGCCTTCATCACATAAATCTGTTATCCTAGTATTGTTATAAGTATCACAAGAAGAAAGGAGTCAAACGTTTGGAACAGATAGAGTCAATGCAACTTAATTCAGGAAAGGGCCATATTTCCCACTTCCCTTTGTCAGGCTGCCAGCCATCAGCATGAGCTTTCCCTCTCGCAATCTGTTTGTGTTCCAGTGAGTAATGGCTTTTTACTGGCCTGGAAAATGACTATCCCATTACTAGCAAAGTGCATTCATAGGATCAAGAGCCTTTTTGAATAGTTAAGTACACTGTGCCCTTTAAATAGACCAGACTTCAGATGAAAGCCTTAAAACTATAGCCATTCTGTTGGAAAATTAAAAATATAGTAAATCTCAGGCTGAAACCAGGCATATTTATGAGATACTCAAATATACAGTCATTTAAAATGGTTTTTTACTCAGTGGAATTTATGAAGGTTTTTTTTTCTTCATAAGAATCAACCATCTCCAATAACCCATGCACATTTGTAATAGATGGAAAAAAAAAAAATCTGGCAAAATTTATCTCAAATTGATCACAGCAGTGTTTAGTTTCACATCTATTTGAAAAGATACCAAATCATCATAAGAACTGTGTGCATGACACTCTTCCCTGTAATGCCAAGGTGAACTGGGAGTAAATGGAACTGAAATCAATAAATGCTCATGAATTTAAAGCTACAGTAAACAGGAACATTGAGAATACTGGATATGAATATAAATTGGCTAAAACACATAGAGACATGCATAACATGTGTGAGGAATTAGAAATTACAGATGCCAAGTTTTCTGAATGGGATTGTCCTGTTTCATGCAACAAACAAGAAGACCAGGTTAAAATACGGTTCATAAGTTGTATTCATGTGATCCATGAGACTTAAGATTTTATTTTGAAATAGTTATAACATTACAGTCACACTAACATAAACTTAAGGAAATGTGTGAAAAGAGTGACCTAGAGTTTGCAATCTAGTGCAAATTGCAGAGCAAATTCAAGTGCAGAGTTTGAAGGACCTGATTATTCAGCCACAGAATACAGAATTTAAGTGTTGGAGGATTGATTGAACTATTTTTCATCTCATACTGGTTAACTTTGTGATCGACACAAAATTACTTACTTTTTTCCTGTTCAAAATCAAACAAAAGCTTTGCAGTTTTGATACATAAACCACCTGCTGGTCCCTCCTTCTGTGTGAAAGTATCTCCAGGATTTACACTTCTAATAGCAGGAATTTTAAAAAGGAATGATCAAAAAAGAGGGTTTTTCCTTGCTTGTTTGACATCCTATCTTTCTTCAGAGTATGAAGAAAAAAAAAAACACACAAAAAAAAAACCAAAACAAAACAACAAAAAAAAACCACAAAAAACCCAAAAAAAACCCCCAAAAAACCCCAAAAAACAAACCAGAAACTTGAAAACAAAGTTGCCACCAGTTTAGATAAAATAGAGAAAACATGGTCAATCCTGCCTTTATTCCCTAGAGAAATTTAGACCTTCTTTTTATCTTTTTTTTTTTTTTTTTTTTTTTTTTTTTTTTTTTTTTTTTTTTTTTAATGCCTCAGCGCTGATCTTGCCTCTTCCTGCATTTAGTAATACTGGAGAAACTTTCCTGCTGAGTGTCACACCACTTTGCAGTTTTCAGAAAGCCAATATATTTCCCCACAACTTCTTTCCTCAAGATATTTATGAGTTCCAGCTGTAGCTCTAATGTCCTCTTCACTCATGCTCCCTGTAAGTGCTGTTTCTCCATGGTGTAGCTGGCAGATGTCAATGCCTTAGTACACTTGGAAACAACTTTAAGGGAGCAGCAGGCATTACAGGATGCCCCCAGAGGGAGGAGAAGACTGAGGGAGACCTCATTGGGGTCTTCAACATCCTCACGAGGGGAAACAGAGGCAGGTACCAATCTTTCCATTTGTGATCAGTAACAAGGATTGAGGGAATGTCATGAAACTGAGGGGAGGCTGGCCACCGGAATGAGCTCCCCAGGCAAGTGGTCACATCGCCAAGCCTGACAGAGTGCAAGAAGTGTTTGAACAATGCTCCCAGGAACATGGTGTGACTCTTGGGGGTGATGCTGTTCAGGACCAGGAGTTGGACTTGATGATACTGATGGGTCCCCTCCAAATCAGCTTATTCTATGATTCTATGACTCTGTGACTCTATGAAATCTTTCCACAGAGGCCTTCCACTCTACTGGAAGGTGCTGGTATGGTATTTCTGAATTATGCTATAAAACTAAAGCAAAATGAGGTACAAAAAGTGAAGTGGGTACTTGGATCTAAAACAAGATCTGTCTCTGTGGGCAGCAAATTTGATGAGAAGGTCAAGACTGACTTCTCTATTTCCTGGCAGTTAGTAGGAAAATATGTATTTTAACAGGGTCTTAAAATGGGTGCTGTAACATAGGTGCTTATTCTGTAATAACTGGGGTGGTAAGAACAGTTACGTTGAAATACAAATTGCACTTACAGACTCATGCTCTCAGCTTCTAAGGACATACCGACATAAGTAAACTGAAAGTAAATCAATGATAATTCAGCTTCTTACTTTTAGGTTCTTTCATCCCTCTCAGAACTATTAGTGATGCGTACCTGAGTTGCTGAAAACAAAAGTCTGAACCTATCTTTATATTATCTCATTTAGTCATTTCATCATAGAAACACAAAGGCCAATGTATTTGAGTGAGAAGTTCTCTAATTAGAACTGAAATAATTTTTTTTCAGGGTGTAGAGCTTAAAGCACAATGATTTTCACTTTCCTGCAAATTCAGACATGAGGCCTCTTTCCTAAGTGTTTTCATGGGCCACTTAACAGGTATCTTGCAGCAATGAGTTTTAGAAGCTCAATAAGAAACTTGAGAAGAAATAACTTTTTCTTAACAAGATTTACATCTTCTTTCTTTCAAATCTATTCAATTTCCTCTTGCTCTTACATTATAACTAAAAATTGAGTAGTAATGCCAACTATTCAATCTTTTCATCTTTCTTAGAATTATATGCCTTTGGTTTTTACAGATTGTCCTAAAATTACATGATGAACAGTAAGATTATATATTTTTTTTAATACTTTTAGCCTATATTAAAATCTGTAATTTTTAGTTTCATTAATCTCAGGTCTCAGTTAAATATAAAAAGAAAATAATGATAACCTTCAGGAATGATTAAAAAAAGGTGTGGAACTAGAAATACATCTTCCAGCAATCTGGAGGGAAGATTCAGCTATTGTTTAGGAATTAGTTGTTTTATTATTCATAAAAGATAAGATCAAAAAGCTTTTTAATCATTATTAATTTTCTCTATCATTTCTGATGTAATATATAGGCAAGTTTCATATGCTGATCAGACATGGGACAAAAAAAATATTCGCAGCAACTAATACAGTAAATAATTATTTATTAAAAATTTAAATGTTAAAAAGGTTTTTAGAGATGGGGTTAACCAAATGCTGGGGAAAAAGATATTAATTTGTTTCTGGTACATGAAGTTCTCATCATAATGATTATATTCATATATTCCACAATCACAATTTTGATCAAAGTGTTTATTTATATATATATGTACATACATACATATATATATGTATGTGTGTGTGTGTGTGTGTGTGTGTGTGTGTGTGTGTATACATATACACACACCTTTCCCACCCCCCCCTTAGGAAGTTGGCTGCATTTTCAGAGGATTTTTTCAGACATCCTTCTGGCTTTATTAAGGTAGGAGTACAAGATATGGACTACATATATTTTAAAACTCTCTGTCATCAACTTTGACGCACAGCTAAGTATGAAATCAATTAAGCATTCATGAAAGGTAGGTTGTGTCGGAGGAAAAAAATGTTGTCAAATGAAAAGTGGATGAAGTTATTAATTTTATACCTTAATATGGTACAACCAGGTGAGCTGGTTTTGGAGGTTTACATCACCATTTCCTGCACCAGATTTGGAGTGTTTTTGTACCCACTGAATACGAGAGAAGGGAGGACAGAGTTCCTATATCCACCACTTACTTGTATTTCTGCAGCTGTTCTGTTTCTATTGCCATGACCAGACTCTTATCCCAGAATATTCCGAACTTGAAGGGACCCACAAGTACTACCAAATCCAGCATGTATGTGAATAGCCCTTCTGGGAATCAAACCTGCAAGCTTGGTGGTTTTAGTACTGTGGTCTAACTAAAAGAGCTAATCTCAGGGTTAATATGTTGGTGCTCATCATAGTCAGGCCATGCAGGCACGGAAGAGATGATTCAATGACCAAAAAAAAAAAACAACACAACAATAATTTAATTTCTTTTTCTTTATCTCCTTAAAAACAATACCTCTCCATTCACCTATTAGAGATGATATGACTCAGCTCATAATTTGAATGCCAAAATCTCTTTGGCTTATATACAGATTTATTACAGGTTCTTTTGGAAACCATCACTTTACATTTCTGCTAGTTTTTCCACCTCAGGTATGGGGAAATATTTGTAGAGGTTGGGCAGCCTAGCCCATGCTGCATTGAACAATCCACCTGTCTCTTCTGATAAACATAATTTCTATAATACATCATCAAACTTAAAATATATATGTATTCTCATGTGTGATATTTTCACTAGTTAGATTTCGAGTGGATCAAAGACGGCATTAGATGCATATTTCCAGAAATGAAAGGTGATAAATTGCCAACAATTTCAATATTTCTCATCAAAGTGTAAAAAGTCCAAGTTAAAATCTGAATAATCTGTAATTAGGAATATTTGGTTTAACATCAAAGGGGTGTACAGGTCATTCCTGTGAATGAAAACACTGGGCCAAGAAAGCTGAATATTATTTATTACAAGTCAATGAAGTATTTCACAGTGAAAGAAGGCAAGCTTCTAGTCTTTATCGTGCAGTCCTCCATGAATATACTGAGAAAGTGAAGATAATTTCCTTACTTACTAATTACTCATTAATTTTTGTTATTTCATGTTTTACTGAAATTATTTTGAACTCCTGAACTAAATTGGAGCCAATTAACTAATTTTATGCAGGCAGAAAGACGATGTGTATCTATGCTCCTTTCCTGCAGAAAGGAGTCACACCAATCACAGAATCACAGAATCACAGAAGTCATGAAGATGGATTGAGTATCCCCTTAAAAAACAAATCAACCAGAAACTCAAATCTGGTTTAAAAAAATGATGAATTCTTTAAAATATAAATTTTAACTTTCATCTTTTTGGTTTGATTTGGTTTGGTTTGGTTTGGTGGTAGGATTTTTTGGTTTGTTTTTGTTTATTTTAAGCTATGTTAAAAATTAGGTTTTCATAGGACTCCTAGAGCTACAGATTTTAGAAGAAATATGGAGAAATGTGAGCAATGAAGTAAAACTAACAATATTTATTGGACAAATTTTAAAACTAAGTTTAGACCTACTTATGGAATAAAGATCTTTATTTATTTATCATTATTTATCAAACCTTACCCCTATTTATCCAAGTCCCCATGATGCTCATAGAATACTTCCACCTCCCCTCAGCCCTAAGATGTTCCAAATTTGATAAAGCAATATTGTATAAAAGGAAGGGGTGTTCCTGTACTCTATATTTTCTCATATAAACTGCCATGATTTAAGGTTTTTTTATGATGCATTTCAGATATATTTTGCATTAAGCCACAACTAATGACCTTGGACAAAACTGCTTAACTCTTTTTGTTGTTTGTTTATTTCTCTGTCATCCATCTGACAGAAGAGCCATTGAGAAAAATGTCCCTGACATTTGGAAACTTTAGTAGAAAAAGCATGTGCTATAGCTACCCACTCAGAGAACATATGGGGAACAGTTTTTGTGTAGAATATAGTGTCAAAAATGAAATCCTTGTTTTTGGCTACTGCATATGTAGAAGAGTCAAGACCATGTGGAACAGACTTCTGATAGTATTGTACTGCGTGAGTGTGATTGTCACTATGGCCTTTATAATGTAAATGCTCAAAACGTGGTGGGATACTCTTTGGAACTTTTACTGTCACAGTCCATCTCACATGTCCAGTACCTGTTGCCTCAGCCTCTCCTGTTTACAGCAGGTTTGTGGCTGCTCTTGCCTATGTTGCTAACATCAAGTCTTTAAGGAGCTTGCACTTGCAGAGCTGAGCTCCACTATGTTCCTCACACATCCTACACAAAACCCCCATGGTAGAAAATGGACAGAAACAGCATTACCCACAGTTTTGTCTAGTATAAATATGTCTAAATCCAAGCACTTTACACTTTATGATCAAAGAGAATTAATTGGAACCAGGCTTGAGGGTGTTAAGTGTTGCAAGAATTCAGGTTATGCAAAGAGGCTCAAAGAATCCCTTTGTGAACTGATACCATGAGGCTACAACTAAACCTGCAATCTCAGCTACCCTTTGATGTCATACATATGCAAAGGGTCTCCAGCCTGAAAGAGGGGTGGCTGATGCCCAGCACCGTGATATTTTCTTCTCTTTATTAATCTCTGCAGGTTAATTTTGGCAAAATCTGATCTGGGTCCTGAGATATTCACATCTGGGAAAGGGTCTTGTTTGCCTTGAAAGGCATCAAAGAATTCCCAGCAAGACACTAGTATAACATTGAAAGACCAAGAGGGAGGAGACAGAGTTTACTAGTGGGATCTATCCAATGGTTTATTAATGCAATCAAGTCAATGGCAAAATGGTGGAAGTCACTGAGAACAGGAAAGAGCCAGGAGCTGAGTCCTTTGGGCTGCTTTCTTCTTTCTCACAGATCTGACCACGGATTTTTCGTAACTTGAGTTTAATAATATATCTCTGTTAATCTGTAAGCCATGCATCATTGCTGCCCAGATGTGGAATTCGTAACTGAGCTTTATGTTAAATATCTCTTCCAGGTCTCATTTGCTTTATTCAAAAGCTTCCTTCCCTCAATATGTTCATTCCCTGCAAACAGACTGTCATCACCTGTTCTCCACTTGTTTGCATGCTGATAGCTCTTCTCCTCTCATAAATTCCATTAATTAATGAATAGTCAGCAGGGAATGGTCTCCTCAGGCTCATTAAAGAAATGGACACTAAAATGATATGAAAGCAGCTGCCTCCTTTCTGTTATTCCCTTCTGACGGCTACTGCTTTCCTCATCACTGCTAAATTATAACACTGCTTTGATTAGCAGCCCTGTTACTTGCTGCAGCTGCATTTAGAGATGGAAATTTAAACTATACAGTCATGTTTAATTGATATTCTCATCAAACTGTTAGAATTGTAAAAAAAACGCAGCACTCCAATACATCAAGCCTGTGTACATATATTAAATCCTGCTGGAATTTTTTGACCTTGTAAGCAGATTGAAAAGACATGTTTCTTGATGCTTTCTTATAAGTCACTGATTATCAGCTGAGCTTATTTGGGAACCAGATGTAAAATTTGTGAAAACTCTCAGGCCAGAGATCATTCTAAACAGAAACATATTTGATTACTATCCCAGAGCCTAAGTGTGAACGTTCATTTCTATGCTGAAAAATTTAGAATTTTTTTTTTTTAAAGCATAGGATGAGATATGATTTTTTTATAAAAGATTTCAAATAAAAAAACTATTCCCCACCAAAAGAGTGAACTTATGCCAGACAGATAATCTATATCACGGCTAGTATAAATTACCATAGTTTGGAAGGTGTTCTAATTTATGCAAGAAGGATGGTTGGGCCAGACTTACCTGTACTCAGGGTTTAAGTTCCAACTCATCCCTTGTTGAAGAAACATTGCTCATAGAACAGTTCAAATCAGGACAGCTTTCTTTACTCTGAGGCTGCTGAGACATGCTAATCCCCTACTAGCACAGTCTTTGAACAAGAGATGATAGAATTCTGGAGTCATTAAGATTGCATATAAAACCTTTAAGACCATCAAGTCTAACTGTTAATATATACTGACAAGTCCACCACTAAACCATGTGCTGAATTGCCATGCCTACATGTTTTGGGTTTTTTTAAGATATCTGGGGACATTGATTCTACCATTGCTCTGGGCAGTCTTTTCCTGGGCAGACTGGACCACTTTTTCTGTAAAGAAATGTTTCCTAATACCCAATCTCAACTTCCCTAAGTGGAATTTTTGGCCATTTCCTCTTGTTCTAAAGGAGGATGTCTTGCACCTTTGAGGTAATTTAACAGGAGTTGTTGTTAATTACCTTTTAGTGGTAGGTGCTTTCACTCCATCCCAGACCCCAGAAAGGGATCTGTTTTTATCTAAGATCCTGGAAAATATGAGATAAGGGGAAAGTATTTTGGTCTGGTGCTGACTTGTGATGTTGTCCATGTTCAAGATGTTTGCAGTGGAGTATACCACCAAGCATCCAAAATCAGAATTAATGGGAGGAGCTCTTTAAATTCTAGCCCTAGAAATAATATATTGAACACAGTTCTGAAATTATCAAAAATGTAATCGAAAGGCTTCAAACCTGTTTTTCTCCCTATTCATTAATTTCAGAACTGGATTTGGACTTTGATTACCAAATATAATCCCATTTTGATGACAAACCCAAAGCTTTCAAATTCAAAATTATAAAAACAACAAAAAAATCCTTTCCTGACCTTGAAAACTACTCAGCTTCACTTGGAAAGATTTCCGTTAGATGTTTCAAAGTTTGTGTAGGATGATTGTAGAGTCTGTAATTCACCTACAGTACTTAAAACCCCCATTTTATGTTGTATCAGGATGAACATTTAAAGCGAATCTCCCAGTCATCTCCAATTCCTGCATTGTTGAAACATCATCTGTTCCTGTTCTGCTGCACCCTCAATGTGGGCGGGCAACACCCTCAAATCTCTGAGATCTTGTTTAGATTCAAACTGGAGATTTGGTTTTATTTCTACTTTTACAACTCAAATAGCTAACAAATAGGGTGATCTTACTAAGTGTGATGTGAGATCCTAACTTCTTACAGAGACCAATAAAAGTGGGTACAGAAAAGCCTTAGGTGAGACAGTTTCTTTTTTGAGACCTAGGCTCTTTCCGTAAGCATCTTAAACTGCCCTGCTGTGAAGGACCTCAGCTTTTCTTCTCTAGACTTGGCAGAGAAATTTGGCCTTTGAACTGAAGAATTGAAAAAGAAAAGTAGTCACCCCCATCAAATCTTCACTTTAAATACTCCCGTGTTTTCTTGATAGTTGGCATTGTATCATGTTACATACTGCTACTTTGAGTAAATAAATGAAAAATTTCCATTCTTGTTTCAAGTGTTTAACTTACTTCTTTGTTTGATAGCATGTGATTACACTGCATTATTCTCTATTAATTGAATAATGTCTCCCTTTGTCCTGCCTTGGAGAAGCAGTAAAAACATCTAGGTAGTTTAGTATATAACAGATATCACAACACATATGTGGAGGATTCACATCTGTTATTAGGATTATTTAGAAATGTCATGTCTCTACCCTAAAAAATAATTTAATGAAATTAAATTACTACTACAAACTACTACTCTGTAGTAGTTTGTAACTTAGCTCCATTGGCATGGGCATCTCAGCTGCCTTAAATTAGATTAAATTATTTTAGGCCTAAGAGGATGATTCATGGGCTATAAAGTTTATGGTACATATTCAAAACTAGAGGGTTCAGTAGATTTTGGATTGAATTCAAACAGAGTAGGACTTTAAAATTAAACAAATAATATTCTTGAAATGTAGTGCAGATCTATTCATTGTTGTAATACCTAAGTTTAATTTAAAAATTTTAATAGCATTTTTTATAACAGTTGCGCTCATTAAAGACATCCAGTTCCATCAGATCTTTCCTTTGGTGAACAGAAGCCTCTTGAAAGCCATTCTCTAACTCAAGGATTCAATAATGTAGACAGGGTTTATCAATTCACTATACATAAAGAGTTCAGTTACCCTGTGGCAGCATTGCTTTTATCTTGGCAGGTTAAATATTAATTTATTCCATGTATGTGAAAAATTTTAATTCTTATTAAACCTTTCATATGTTTCTCATGCCTACATCTCTTTTTATATATACTGATCTCTAACCTACAAGTCATTAAATGATTTTTGCCTCTAAGGTAATTTATTAATTATAACACACATTTGTTGTTAATTAAAAGATGCAGTTGACTTAGTACTTGATATTGTTGCTAAATTAATTTATTAGATCTTTTACTAAATGCCATGATACAACCTTCTAATAGTGTTACACCTGATGCTGTTGTTCCACACCAGCTACCACAAGATCTAATAATAATTACAGAGGATTCAGGCTGTCTGGCTTCTAGTAAAGATCTCAAGACAGTGGAGGAGAGGAAATTATTAGAACTGAGATCTGTGTTCACACTCATAGAGAGAAGGAGCTTGTCTAAAAGAAAAAGGAGACTTCTGATGGCACAGACAGAATACATTAGAAATTTTTACTTAATCACACAGGCAGATGAATCAGTGTTTCAGGGTAGTCAGAACACTACCCTGAGAAAAAAAACAGCTTCTTTTATAACACTAGAGTGAAGAATAACATGTAGTCTGAATTAACCTGATCTGGGTTGTTTTTCATTTAGAAATGTACAGTATATAGGTCTATAACATTTGTGTTTTGATAAAATAGTTTGCATTTAGAGCCCTACTGGAGGTCCTATGATGAAAATTATTCTTGTTTTCCACCTCACTGTCTGAAGAGCCTTTCTACTGGGATCATTGGCAGTGGTTTACAGTGTAGTGTTCTGCAGTCACTCTCCACTCAGTCAAGAATCTGAGATTTTCCCAAGGCAAAGAATTTTGGGGGGTTTTTTGGACACAATTGGTATTTGTGCTGCTTTGGAGAATAGGATAAAAACCACTTCTGCAATACATATTCAACAACATTTGGAGGAAAAATAAGTTAGGATGTAGTTTTTAATCCATCAGACTTCAAGAAGGATCCAATATATGCAGGAAATTACTGACATCTCTGATCTGTTCCCAGGCAAAGATGCCCTAGCATTCCCTGATATGCAAACATTCTGGATTCCTCTTTCCAGAACTATTCCAGTCTCATCAAAGCCCCCATGGCAGAGAGCCTTCTTTGTTTTTCCTTTGCCACTCATTTCTTTGTACATATCCATGTTTATTTTTGATGATTATTCTTTGGCTAATACCCTTATCAACAGCACGTACTGTGTTTGGTCCATGCACGCATTCATGGCCAGTAAGTCAATCACAATTAATTTCTCTATTGTTAATTCTCATAAATTAGTTTATTTGGTTTTTAGCAACCCAGAAATACCCATCTTTTATATTCATTGTTGAACTTTTAACTAATTGGTCAGAAATTTAAATGAGTTGGAAAAAATCTACCATGGGAGAGGATGAATATGAAGATGATGTAGACATGTGCTATTATTTGTGCTAATTACATTATTTGGAATAATACATTATATAAATGAAAGTGGCACTGGTTTCTCATCTATTCATACAGATAATTCTATATTTCTGAGCAAGTAAATGTACTTATATTTTTGTGTAAAACTTGCTCACATCTTCAGGAAAAGAAATATATTCTCATTTATGTAGACTACTCCTTTCTAGAAATCCATACAAATAGGTTAAAGAAAATGGCAATAGTGTAAGTCATTATGTAGAAAATGGTCAATAGGGAATGCATTATTTCTAGTCATATCTTTCATTACATTGAAAGCCTCTGGAAATTACATTAGGTTTCACTTTTGCATTTTTGAATTTCTATTATGATGATGATATTTTTCAAAACATTACACTGATGTGACCAGAACATGAGATCAGCATGCTTGCAGAATTATGCTGGGACACTGTGGTCACATTAGGAAGTGACATGTCACCCCTATTACCTTTTAGGAATGTTTATTAGCTACGGGTACAGCAATAAAATGTTTAGTGGTCAAAATCAACAGGAAGGTTCTGTCTTTTGTCAAAGCAACATTGGAATTGAGTACACCTAGAGGTTATATATTTATTTTAAAAAGAAAGCTTTTCTTCACTTCTTATCCTGTGCATTTCCAGTTAATCAGATTTAAATTGTGCTATTGTTAGATTGGAAGTCACATTTACCCAAATATTAAAAAGGCTTTTACTGGTCCTTAAAGAAGAAGTTCACATCAAACCACTGTCAAACCTGTCAAGAGCATATTTTTCACTTCTTTAAGAAGGAAATATGAGATTTGAATGATAATAATTAGAATTATTTTGATAAATGACATAATAGAATGGACATATAGTTGTTCAATGAGAGAGAATAATCACAAATGTCTTCCTTCATGTGTGGTTCAAAATTTGTCAAAAATAAAATAAACAGATCTGTATCGCATGCTAGATATGAAAACAGCTTCACTAGCAATGAAAATAAAAACATTAAAAGGAAAAGGAGTTTCCAAAGCCATGAATGTGAGTAAATATGAACAGAAGGAATTTAGGGTTATTTGGGGTTATCACAGCAACCCAAATAAAATGGATTTTAATGTCAATCTGTTTTTGTGAGATGCAAATGAAATACACAGATGCTTTAGAGATGATCAAATTTAACAGCTCTGAAACTTTGTGTATTTAAAAGCATAATATAAATTTTAATCGGCATTTCCATACGGGAAATTCTGTGGATGAAACTGCAGAGCTCACAGAAACACAACCACTGATGGCAGTGTTTGTGGCGCTGGGGCTAACACAAAATATCTTGCAAGGACAAAAGGGAAAGCTGTTATAAACACTGGGATCAGCACCACGGCAAAATGCTGACTTCCAACCACTGTCACCCTCCACAGCCCTCAGCCCTCCTGCTCCTTTCCTGGAGGATTTTAATGAGGATCCTTTCAAAAGGTCTGAGCTGTGTGGGATTTGGGAGGATATATGTGTAAGACAGTATGTTTGCTGTATGTTTCCTACAATCACAGGTGACAGGAATTGATCATCAGATGGTCTTTCATCTTTTTTGTCTTTTTTTGTAAGGAACAACACTAAAAGCCACTAAAAGGGTTTTGGTAACTTTAAGAGAAAAATTTCCAAAACATCAGCTGATTAACAATTATCAAGTTTCTCCTTACAAAGGCTTGTTTTGAAACAGATGACATTGTACTCTAAGCTTTCTCTCAGTACGTCTTGAACATTGGCCAGAAAAATATAAAACCAAATTGAATAGTTATTCCATTTATATGATCAAAAAGGATATGGGTTGCTGAGATTCTGATGATTTTTTCACTTTGTACTTAGATTTATGCAGGTTTTAAAAGTGAAGTCTGACAAATGATCAGCCATTGACAAAATTTATGATATTTTCAAATTTGGGGCCGGGGGGGAAAGGAATAAAGATCATTGCATTACAGACAAGGTGTATTTAGAAAACACAGCTTCCCTTGGAGCTTTGTACTCCACATAATTACATTCCACATACAGTAATTGAAACTTGTGAATACATCAAACTGTGTGTTTTCACAAACCTGCAGTAATCATCTCAAATTATTTAAATTCACAATTTGACATAATTGCTATAAATATGACAGAAAAAGATATTCCTAGGGTATATTGCTTCATAACTCTATCAAATTACTACCGAGGGAGATAACTACATTGTGTTCCTATGGAAATGTGCAGGAAAGCAACGTTCAGTACTGAACACTGGTCTTTACACAAACCCTCTTTAATTTAATGGGAAAACTCTGTGATCTGGGACAATCCACACACCTTTCTGATTCAGAAATTACCGTAAAATCAGGTACTTGGAAACTGCTGGCCAACAGCTCGACAGCAGTCATGAGGAACAGCTCCACTAAAGTCAGAAAAAACAATGCTGATTTTTACCAACAGATAATTTGAATTGCTCTTCTAGGGAGGGTACACATGCTGGGCTCCTGACACCATTGCAATAGACTTGTCACCTCCACAAAGACTACTCTAAGACCAGAGATTGTCCTACTTGTGTGTTTAATGTGTGAGAGAAAAGGCTCTCTAGGGGTTCATGAAAGCCAGATGCTGATTGTAGCTTGCAGCCCTTCTGAACCTTTGAGATGTCATGAGTGCCAGAGAAAAAAAATTTCCAACACATTTGCTTTAAGAAATGCTGTGTAGATGGAAAGGAAAAGAAGAGGGAAGGGGTTGGAATGGGGTATAAATTATAGTTGGATGTTTCCTAACATGCTGTTTAAGGAATTAATTTATCCCAGCCTGTTGTCTGATTAACCAAAAGGTAAACGAGATATTAGTTGATAATGTGTATCACTGCTGGTAAAAAGAATAAATGGAGTAATTGCAGGAAACAGATACACAAGAAAACATTTGTGCATTTTATTAGGAAACATGAGAACTTTCCAGAGTTCTTTTGCAATATCTAACAACTCTTTGATGGCCTCTGGAGTTAAGGTGAATTAATGAAGAGGAAAGAAAAAGCAGAAAACCATGCAGAAAACTTTTTCATCCCTTTAATTATATATGTGGAAAACAAAAACAAAAACAAAAACAAAAACAAAAAACAAACACAACAACAACAACAAAAAACAAAAACAAAACAAAACAAAACAAAAAATAAAAAAAAAAAACAACCCCCCCCCCCCCAAAACAACAAAACCCCACTAGACCAAAAACAAACCACAAAAAATTACAGAAACTGCTTCAGCTAGAAAGTGGAAGTAAGCTTTAAAATGGGGTATTTTCTTTTACTTTGTCCCTCTGACTTCGTGGTGGAAGGATGAATTTAAATTTACTAAATCATCTTGTCTTTCCCTCAAGAGTCAGAGAGCCTTCTGGATGTTTCCTAACATTGTGGATGTTCAGATGACACTCTGTGAGGATGATGAGGCACTGGCACATGTTGCCCAGGGAATCTGTGGATGCTCCATCCCTGGAAAGGTTCAGTTAGGTTTGATGGGGTTTTGAGCAATCTTGTCTAGAGGAAGGTGTACCTGTTTTTCTATAATAACACAAAATGTATTTGAAAGGAAAAATAATTTATTTAACATTATCTTTCTTTCTTTTTAACGGAGATATTGTGTGTTTTTTCCCTGCAAACAGACTGATCTGTACATCTATATGTATTTGTATAACTACAACATTTTGTTAAAAAAAAGAAAATGTATCTAATCAACACCTAGTTCAAAAATAAATGATATCTAGATGTGGCTAAATATTCCAATTATGGATCATATATCACTGCTTCAACTATTTCACAGTTATGAGAAGTACTGGCCTGGTAAACCAACACAACCACTGTTTCTCAAAAACCAAAGCATTTTCTATCTTCAGGATGACCACTGGAGCGCTTTGGTGGCAGGAAAATAGCTGAAGTTAAAGTAACCAAACAACCATTTTAATCAATACACTGATTTAAATGAATGCTGCGTTCACCCTTTATTCAAAGCCCAGAGAGTCTGAGAAAAAGCCTCAAGCTGTTGCTTGTTGACGCACATGAAAATCTTTGCAGTGAATTTACATGGAAATCAAACTATTCAAAAAATTATAGTTAACACACTGTAAGATTAGGAGATGGTCAACAAGAATGAAAATGAGAATATAGTAAATGCAGCACATTTTGCCAGTTTTTCATTAGCAACCTCTAGGACTCTATTTTTGGACTAATTTGCCTTTTTTGAATAAAAAAATGAAATGAAAGTTTTGAGCACCAATGTTATAAATTGTCTTATGGCGTATTTCAACCTAAATGTTCTAGAATGTCTTGTTAACTCTTACTACAACCCTAATAAGCAGGCATAATTTCTGAGTTAAAGCGTCAGGATTTTATACATTCTTATGTATTGAGGCCCCTTTACTTTTTAAATTCCATCAGACTCTTGATGTTCTTTTCTGCGATTCTGGTGGTATGATTTTTATATTGTGTAAACCAAGGGTGTACTGGTACTATAGCTACTATATTAGTATCTTAAATTGGATAGGTAGTAGATTTGGAGTTCCTATTTCTTTTCACACCTCACCGGACATGCTGGGAATCTTCGTTATCTCCTGCTACTCATAGCCTTCTCATTATGTGCCATGACTGTAAGATGAACAGGAACATACAGCCCTTTAAGAGAAAACATTTGGAAATTTGGGAGAGAAAAAGCACATTTTGTTCTAAATATACCATGGGAGCTAGGAGAGGTATTCTTTCCTTCTTTCACAGCACTCTGAGCTTCAGGGTTCCCATTTAAGTGGAATCACATGTTGTTTTCAGAGAGGGTGCAGCAGAACAAAGAGTAGTCATATAGATATCTTTCAACGTGTAGCAGAGAATAATGGCAGTACAGCACTGAGGCACAGGCTATCCTCAGATACCTCCCAAGCCAGTAACATGTATAATCCTAAAAATCCCTGTACGTATCTAAATAAGATTTTAAGCAATGCATATGCATTCATTTATTCAGATTGTATAAACTAATGGGTTTTCTGGAGTGTAATGTGCAGTTTAGATGTCTATATTCAAAAGCCTGGCCCCAACTCTATAAAATCTAATGCATTTTCCTACAAAGTTTAACAATTTGATTTAATTTCATAAATGCTTTCACAAACATAAATGCTTTCACAAACACAAACTTCTTCACTAATCCTTCCTCAGTGTGATCTGGTAAAATTGCACTTCTGTCTTTGAACTTAGCATGCCCTGTATTTCTGTACTCAGTGAACAAATAACATGTGTATCTTTATCTCACCTTAGCCGAGGTGGGATTTCTGAAAAAGGAACTGTGTACTGCTTTGGGAGCACATTTGGGAATACCATTTTTCTTTTTTTTTCTGTTTTTGTTTTGTTTTGTTTTGTTTTGTTTTAAGGCATTTCACGAGCCTCTCCTCAAGCAGTTGAAGAGCTGTACTCATTCAGCACTGTTGTGGAGCATGAGCATTCAGGTATCCATGTGACAGCTGTGTGACTCACAGGAGTTATTTTCAGCTTTGGTAGCTAATATGAAAAGGTAAGACAACAGCGCAATAATCCTAACTATCAGAAAGGAATTACAGTTGTGGAGGCAGAGGTTCATCTAATCAGTGTTACACAGTATGAAGTGATGCAGGCTGCTAGGATCAGAAAAAATATTTTTAGCTGGCTGTCAAAATCCTCTACCAGTTGCATGCTGAAAATCTGTTTTCTTTTATGCATGCTTTCACAAACACTCCTCATCTCAAGTGTGTTCCCAAGTGTGCAACATCATTTTTCCAATCATAAATAAGGGGTCAAAGGCACACTTAACCCTCAAAACTATGAGAAAAAAATGTTTCCTATAACCTCAAAAAGTAATATATGAAAATATGCTTCTTAATGATGAGAGAAGGATTTTCAGTAGATTTAATTAATTTATTTAGCACATTTATTTCTGTTGTGTCACTAATATATTAACTGTACTCTGTGCCAGAGACCTAGGAGACAAAAAATATCTCAGATTGCCAGTTATTCTTTATAACTGGCTTCACCTCTCCCCCAGGAAATCATAAAACCTATTAATTCCCAGAATATGTGAGGTACAGAAAAAGAATCACTTTATAATGGACTTATTTCTTTTATTTGTCTCCAGATATTCAATGCTAGTTCAAAATGAAGCCATAACACCGGGCAAGGCAGATCTATTGCTTAAAGTGCTATACACTCTCTCATTCTGTATCTCAACCAGACTTCACGGAATAGTCACCCACATTCTGTCCTGTGTTTTACCTTTTGAAAGAAACATGTAGAAGGGGGGCTATGTGCATCTCTGCATTGCTATGGATTAACTGGAAGCTGGGCTGGGTTTCCTTTGTGCACTGCATTGTTATCTCAAAACAAGCGCAGGAGCAATGGGGTTGCATACTGGAAGTGTCAAATTCACTGCTCAGCGCAGGTTATGTGCTTGCTGGCGCTCGAGCTCTGACTCCCTCTGACATGAGTTCATCCTGCATCAAGAGACACAGCCAGGAAAACTCCATGCTCTTTGGTGTGAGGTAGATGTCCACGTCCTAAGGGTAACTAATGCTGCTTTCCTTTGGTGGTAAATACAAAGCTGGCTGGTATATCCTGTTACATCTTAATCTCACTCAATAGATCATGTACAGGCGACATGTTGCAGCTGTCCCACCCCTGGCAGTGTTCAAGGCCAGGTTGGATGGGGCTCTGAGCAACCTGGTCTACTGGAAATTGTCCCTTCCCAAGGCAGAAGGGTTGAACCTAGATCGTCATTAGGGTGCATTCCAACTTAAACTTTTCTATGATTCTGTGATTCATGGGAAACCTTTTTGATCTATGTTACCCATCACGCTGCAAAGAAATATTTGTGCTGCACTGCCCTTTGCTCAACTAGGATGACCTTCATTTGGACCACATTATAGTCATTGTGGGAGAAAAGAGTAGAGACAGGTTAGCCTTTAGAAAATGCTTTAGGAACCTTTGTCTGGGTGTTGTATGAAGTATCTTGAGTTTTGGCGTGCCCCTGTCACTTTTATTTATAGTCTCCTGTCTCTTGGTTCCATTGTATGTGAGACAGAAGAGGTTTCCTGTGACAAATTAATGAACAAGCAAAGATAAAAATGCCAAAAACCTTGGAAATTACATCATGATGTACAAGAAAATATAACAGAAACTTTTTTTTTAATTTTTTTTTTTTTTAATATGGGTGGGTTTGCTAGGCATGAACTGTATGACATAACTTTCTTTTAGCTTAGCCTATAGAAATAACGTTTGTGTGGATTTCTTGGAATTTTTCTTTTTTTTGGTACACTTTGGTATTGATGTCATTTGTATTTATTTTTAGGCATGTTCAGACCTTTCAGATCTACTTTCCAAACCAGTGTTTTCTTATGTTGTTCCTCTTTCTTTTGATTGATATTTAAAAATCTGTGCTTTTTAATGTTAACTGGCTTTATTATTGTTTCTATTATTGTTATTTCTCAGCTGTACAGAAAATTGAGCTGTCTAGGTAGATATGAAGCAGTTACTAGCATCTTTTTGTATTTTACGTACAAGGTATGTTACCTACTCATCCTCAGACTGCTTTATGCATTTAGAGATTAGAGGGAGGAAGCTCATCTCTGATATCACTGCTGGCCCTTGCTCTTGCTGTTCAGTCTTGTCTCATGACTTATACATGAGCTACTCATTCACCTACACGCTCACAGATCAGAACAAAAATTCCAAAATGTCAAAATGTCATTGAAGAAAGAACAGAGGAACCTGTCAGGCACTCTGAGACACTGATGACAACTATGACTTACAGCCTCTGGTGTTCCGACACAAAGGTGTAAAATAAAGATCCTGTGGATGATGGCTCTTGTGTTGCCATAAATTCAGTGGACCTTTTTCCCCCCAGACCCTGCATATATATAACCAGGGAAGATTACTATTAAAATGTTGCAGCTGAGAATGGAGAATATAATCTATTTGCTTTGCATTCACTTTTGCAGAGGATTAATTTTTCAGTTGGATTTACCCTGGGTGGCTTTTTCTGACACAGGTTTCTGGTGTCCAAAGACAACATTAGCTATTTTCTAGGGCAGGCACAAGCATATACATGTCATTATCTCCCACTGAGGAATTCAACTGAGCACTCTTTCCAAGTTGCACTTGCATCAGCGCACAATTATTGCTGGCAAATGCTAACACACCCTTTTCTTCACACTTCATTTGTTGCCTAATCCATCTAATCTAATGGCCAGCCACAGAAAAGGCATTACCTTCTGCAATGCAAAGATCTTTCTTTAAACTTTTTCTGATTGTGACAATGTCCTATCCTAAATTTCTCTACAGGGAATATATTTATAGTGATTTGTTTGCAAGCTATTCCTGCCCCTCCCCTTCCCTATATAATTGCAAGCAGATTTAATAGCCAGGATTTAAGGTCAGTTTGTGTCTCAAGCTTAGTCCTGATATTCAGGAGGGGGGCAGAAGTAAAGAGACAATCAAAGCTGATGGCTTTGTACTGCTGCTGTAAAATGTGGTTCCACAAAACAGAAAGTACTTTCTTTTGAGGAGAGGCATGAGCTCAATTTTTGCTATCCTATGCCATTAATTTCCAATCTCTCCAGAATATCATTAGTTATTCAGCTCCTCATTCATTTTAAATTATGTGTAATTAATTTAATCTAATGTCAGGATCAGAATTCAGCTGTATATATACAGGCTTCTTGTACCATGTGAGATATCCTCATATATCTGAAATATCCTCATAGGCATCACAGGAAATTTCTTTCTCATTGGAACAGCAGCAGAAAGACATGAGCACACAGTTCACAGAGACATTAACTATGATGTCCGAGAACAAACCTGAATCCCACCCTGAAAGATATATGAGGTCAATCCTATCCTTAGAAAAGCTACAATAGTAGCTTTTAGCCAATTATGCCTCACAAACACCCTGTAAGGCTAAATGGGGTTCATAAAATGATGCAGGTAAATTCATATTTGTGGTGTGAATTTTGACATCCTTTGACATAATTTATTTTTAGTGAGTATGACTTTTGCACACTTGCTACACACAGGAGGAAAAAACAAAAACAAAAACAAAAACACCCACCCCATTAAGGACAGACGTTAAGGTAAAGAACAAGGTACCTGTTGCTGTAAGTTTCACTACAACTGCCAAAATGCACCACAACTCCCAAACCCTATTTTCTTCAGTGGAACTCGAGTGTCTGGTTGGGTTGCAAGATCACTTCTAGCAGTGCCATCTAGGGGCTGCAGCCACAGCAGTGCACTCATGAAGAGAGCGCCAAACATATTTTTCTGTCTCGCTGTCATGGCTAAATAGCTCAGTAAGATTAATTTGGAATTTTAATATTTCTTTGTTCCACGAGCTTCAGTGATTTTTTTTTTTTTTTTTTTTTTTTTTTTTAATCTGAAATATAGAGACGGGACAAAAAAGAAAGTGGTTTTGACTTGATTTTTAAATGAAATGTCTTGGTGAAAAGCTGGCTCTGCTGAAAGTAATGCAAAAGCTTTCATTGATGTCTATGAGCTGAAATTTCACTTGATTACTTTTCCTATTTAAACACATTGCTCTTTTAATGAAATATATTTACATCTATAACATTTGAGACAGACAATTCTAAAGCTTAATCTTTCTGTAGTATCTTTAAACTTGAGTTGAAGAGTTGAAAGCAAATCAGAAATAATAACCAGACATTTATGCTTTCCACTCAAGAGACTGTGCACAAATGTTCTGCTCTTTTTTCTGTTTTCCTTCCCTTTCCAATACACAAAACATTTCATCCATCAGTAGCTACTGCTTCAAAGCCTCAAAGGCTCCATAAATCCTGGATTATCTCTGCAGTCTCTAATAAGAAAGGAAATATTTGAGGTATGACCTTCTTCTTCTTCTTAAATTTCCTAGTAAAAGCACAAGCAGCTAATCATATCAGTAGAATTAAAGTGATAGAATTAATAGCATCAGAAGAATTATCAGCAGATATTACAGACCAGCTTCAAACAATCATCTCCTGGTTTTGTTTTCCCGCCTACCTTTTCTACTCTAAAGGTTTTTGAGTACGAAAATACTCATGATAATGTGCTCATTGCCAATTACTAAGCCTCCCATGGATTTATGGAATAAATTACAAAATTATGTGGAAAAATGAGATAATGCAAAAAGCCAAAACATTGTGAAGAAAATGAATGTTTGCTTTAATATTGCTATTAGCTTCCATTATGTTACATCAGGAATGGAGGTAGTACTCAGTGCAGTGGTTTTTAAAAAAAACATGAGCTGAGGAACAGAATAAGTGAGGAGGAACAGAAAAGGAGTACCATCTGGAGATTTTTGAGATTGCTGCTCAGCTGGTGTGCTCCTAGGTTTTATCCTCAGCTGCCAGCAGCTCAGTCCTACACAGCACCCACCAGAAGCTGAGTATCGTCACTCTGTGCTTGACACAGTGGCTGTTAGAATTCATTGGCGTGGGACTCAGCTGAGGAATACACAGTTTAGCAGCTGCATGAGGATTGAATTTCTGCCCATGTGCTTTATCTGAAAATATCTGGTTAGCTAGGAGTCCTAATGCAAATGTTTCCCTATCCTTGCTGGCCCATCAAAGTGGGGTTTCTTGTTGAAGATAAAGTACAGGTGATCAAGGGTGGAAGGATTTCTGATTTTGAGCTCTCTAAGCGATTTTATTTTGGCTCAAAGCAGACACCACTTTTGACCAGTTGTTTTGCTGTTAAATTCATAGCTGCTTTCTTGGGAAACCAGATATGCTATCCAACTACTAGGCAGCTAAATTGCAGATAAGGCTGCAGCTTCTGCAGGCTTCCCATCCAGATCATTTGGGGACACTGACACTTGTAAGGTGGGATTTGGGGCAGCTCCCATGGCCTGAAATGGGATGGTCTGAATAAACCCAGCTGTGCCTTTGGAAAAATGGATCTTAAAATACTTGAGCGTGCCATGCTGTCCCAAAGTTCTTGATTACCAAATCTGCCTTTCTATAACCTCCCACCGTAGTGATTTACTGTCACTGTTGTGAAATCCAAGCTCATGGAGATTGGCATACATCTAACTAATCATAGTAGGTATGTTACTGCCCTGGAATTTCCCCCCACTACACTTGGCGAGGGGATGATCCTCACCATGGTACCCTGGAGATGTGGAAACAGTCACAACTGTGTTCTGCATGTAAAGGGACAAAGCAAGTTAACAAATTCTATTCTGTGAAAAATTGTCAGAGCTCAGTCTTGCATGGATGGTATCAATGTATCAATCCACTTGTCTAATCCACATGTGAGGACATTGATTTGGTCCCCTGTTGTTAATTTTCATTCATCATAAATACCTTGGTGACTCCATTGAATACAAATGCAATTCTGCTGTGCTTGATTTTTTTTTTTTTTCCCCCCCCCCCAGGAAAACTCTATAGCTGAATTTGAATATAAAAATAAGGATATAATAGAATCACAAAATGCTTTGGGTTGAAAGAGACCTTAAAGACCATCTATTTCTAACCCCATTGCATGAGCAGGGACCCCTTCCATTAGACCAGATTGCTCAGGCCCCATCCAAATTGGCCCTGAATGTTTCCAGACATGGGGCAGCCATAACATCTCTGGGCAACCTGTGCCCATGTCTCACCACCTTCACAGTAAAGGAATCTAACCTAAACCTTCCCCCTACAGTTTGAACCCAATTACTTCTTGTCCTGTCACCCTATGCCTTTGTTAAAAAGTCTCCCTCCAGCTCTTTTAGAGCAAGGGACAGGGGAAGGGGTCCCTTCTAGATCAGAAAATGTCAGGTGGTGTCATGGGTTCCCATGGGAATCATTCACCTCTTTCTTGTACCCTCTGTCATTAGTTTTGTTTCTATTACTGTTTGCTGCCTTTTGTTCCACTAATTCTGCCCTCCAACCCTTTGCAGGGGAGGGATGTGAGAGGGAAAAAGGTGAATGAGTGAGTGGAACATGGTTTGGAGTGCTTCAGTGGGAACAATAAATGGAGAAATACCATTCCTAAACTACAACAGCCTGTGGGAAAGCTATATGATTTCTTTTATTTTTTTTTTTTTTCCTCAGGGAAATTGAGGAAGCTTAAAATTCTTTTTCCTCCAGCATTAGATTAAAACACACCCTATGAAAGCACACCCACCAGGGCAAGAAATAATAACATGAAGACATTTCATGTGGCACATGAGTGTTTATGGAAATATCTTCCCAATATTTCTTTCTTTCTTTGGAAGTACTGCTTTTTATGGATAATAAAATTTATTAGTAGAAAATAAGAAAAAAAGTATAGCCACAAAAAGCACCATTATTTTGTGTGGTTTAGCTTCTTAACAGCTTGACTTTAGCTTTGTATCTGCTTCCTGATTATTATTTTTCTATCACTGGTGATAAAATTAAAGGAGATGGAATAACTCTTTAACTGAACTCACGATTTTACTGAACATATTTCTATGTAAGATTTAAAACACTATAAAAGTGAGGGTATTTTTAATACAATGCATTTAAATGTCTGTTGTGCACAGCCTACTTAGGCAGAATATGTCTGTCTAAATTCAGCCCAGTCCACATCCTGATTTTCAGTGATCATATTTTCCTGGTAATTTTAATGAAATTGGGATTTAGTTCTACACACAGATTCCATTGTTTGGATCAATTTTAATCTATCAGGTTTTTTTCTTAGACCCATCTAATTAAAATTTTTGGTATAAGCATCTGGTTTGGAATAGAAATTGCTTGGTCTCAAAGCATCCATGGATTCACTCAAAGGACTCCATGTCACAACGTTGCCTGTGATTGCTTTTTAATACCACCTTCAAGTCAGTGTTTACATGATTTAGTGGTCTTGACAATGTTGCAGAGATCCTCAGAAAGTGTGGAGCCACAAGAGGATACCAAGTCTGCTGAGGCGCTCCCATGGGGCTTTATGCCTGGCTCACCTGATAGAAACAATCAAATCACAAAATCATGTCACAGAATCATAGAATGGTTTGGGGTTGAAGGGACCTTAAATACCATCTAGTTCCAGCTCTCCGATGTGGGCAGGGACAGCTTCCACTAGACCAGGTTGCTCAAAGCCCCATCCAACCTGGCCTTGAGCACTTCCAGGGATGGAGAAGTCAGAACCGCTTTGAGCAACCTGTACTAGTGCCCATCTACATACCATTTGTAAAAGAAGTCAAGGAGAGTGCTAGTGTTCTCTTCATCATCTTTAAAGCATGCTAAGTGATGTCAACATGAGCACCCACGTGTAAAAGTGAAGCAAGGAAAGGATTTTCCTCTTCAAATCACCCCAAATCAGAGTTTTTTACTGCAGTAAAACCATAATTAAACTCTAGTGAAAAATTACAGAGAATTCATTTGGCACAGCCTTCTGGAAACAGGGGTACATCATCTCCCTATCACCTTAGAAAGAAAGAGAAATACCTTCAAAAGAAGCAGTAAACAAAACTTCTGTGGACAAAGGGCTCAGATAACTGAGTGGTAAATACAGATATAAGCAATGCTTGAATAATTTATATTTTCCACGTGAAAGAGAATTTCCATCTTTGCTGTACAAATTCTCTTTGATCCACTTTGTTACACATTAACATATCAGAGCTGAAGGTCATTGAAGAGTTATAGGGCAGAACTTTTCCATTGTGTTAATCCACTTACAACCCTAATTTCACACTACACCAGTCTTTTGTACTTGGACTCACAGAATCTGCTACTATCTCCCTCCAAAATCCTACCAAAAAACCTGCTTGCTCACGGTGCATTCGAACAAGGAGTATCTAAGACATCTTAGACAGAGAAGGGAGGCATAAACAGCTATGGAAAAAGAATTTTTTGGTAAGCTAGTTGTGGATTAGCTTCTGGTGCCTTTCAGCAAGCCCAAAGGCATCTCTGAGCGGTGCACAGCTGTCAGTAATTCTGACCCTAAAGGTATATGGAAATTAGGAGAATACCAATAATTTTAGCAGTTAAGTGGGAAATTCTCTTCTCAGAGTAGTAAGGGCATAAACCCCACTAGCTAGCAGCTATAAGCATTTATTTCTGAGAGGGAACTGCATCAGGTCAGGAAGATTTAGATTAGGTTGTCACAATATGCAGTGTTTCAGGGTCCAAAATTCACCTTTCTGTAGCTTTACAAGGGGTCTCTTTGTAACCTCAATCTTCCATTAATGTTCAGTCTTCAAAGTGAATTCCAGAGTACAGCTGCTTCTCTTTAATTAATTTAAACATGCATGAATTAGGTACCTATAATAAGATGTATATAACTACATCTAATTATATATCATTGTATCTGAAGGAAAGAAAAGATTTAGTATACAATCATTACTTTTCCAGATAGAATAAAAATATTTTTCCAGGTCTTTATTATCTCTATTTAAATATTATCAAATTTTTATTGATTACCAAATATTATTATTATTATTATTATTTTAAAAGGGTTTTTTTGTCTTTTTTTGTTGTTTTGTTTTGTTTTTCTTTCTATATTCAGTATGTTTGCCTTCTTTCATAAATGTTATTTGATAGACATCCTAATATTTTCTCCATTGTACCTCCATGACATGCTGACCAATGTGTAACTTGGTAGTTGTTTAAATACTCCCATATCTTTATTTTTAATTCAGGAAAATACAGAAATACAAGATGAAATCCATGTCTTAGATGTGAGAAAAATTTAAAATTGCTTTTAAGTGCATTGCTAATTCAATTCCTTAAATATCATTGGGAAGAAATATTTGAGGATAAGCTTTGAATAAAGCTATACATAAACGGGACATTTCACAAATAAATATATTTAACCATCTCATATTTTCAGTTTCTTCTCTCTAAGCTTCTTATTGAGCATTAAATTCTTTCAAGCTCTCTAACACCCTGGAAATCAATGTAATATTACAGGTAGTGTGAACCAGAAGATTCTGTGTAGATGTTAATTATTCTTTTTATTAGAGTTTGGATTTAGAAATTAAAATTCACAGTGATTCAGGCTTCCTTGTAATTAGATGTAATAATTGGAATTTCTTTCATAGTGCGCTGTGCCTTTGTTTTGAAGGAAGAGCAATATTTTATACCAAGTGATATTTGATATTTATCAATTTTCCAACATTTCCTTGTGGCTCTCTACTGAAACTCCCCAACATGATCGCTCAGCTGTTATTATGGCAATGCCCATCACTTTTTACAGGTCAAGGAGTTTTGCATGAATTTCTTACTTTTCTTCCATTTCTCTAACTGCACTTTCCTGATGGCTCAAAAGTGACTGTGCGAGGGAGGGATGTTTCTGATGAAGGTGCAGCACAAACCAAACAGAGCCGTGGAAATTTGCCCCAGCAAATTTGACTTTTCAGAAGAGTAAGGTCTAATATCACAAAAAACTCTCCTGCCACATTTTTCCAAACTTGTTTTATGAGCACTTTTGGTTGTTTATTTCTTAGGCTCAGGTGGCAGCTCTATAGGTCATCACTTAAAATGAAATTGCATAAAGAGAATGGGCTGAATAATTAACTATTTTGTCAATATATTAAGTATGCAGCTCAGAAGTAAAACTGGGTATTAACTGCTGTCTAACAGGTACCTTTTAGAAATAATCCCTTCATGCTGACAGCTGGTTTTGAGGACAATCATCCTCCCTCTCATGGGGAATAACTAATTAAAAATGTCTCTTCAATCAGTCCTCATCATCCAAGGATTCTCTAGTGATGAAGATCATCTGCACAGGACCAGCACAGCATTTAAGCATATTCACATTAAGCTAACAACAACAACAACAACAAAAAATACAAACCAAAATCCAACTTATTTTCTCTAAGTGTCTCTGAGATGTGCTCATTGCCCTGATTTTGTATCTTCCATATTTTAAGATATTAATATCCAGCACTTTGCTATCATTAATTAAGACAACAGGTCTTAAGTCATATTCCAATCTGCATACAGGTTTTGATCAGCTAGCTAGAAATTTGAAATGATGGATAAAACACCCACTTTATATTCCATGTTTATTGTGCAGGTAAGTTGAATTATCAGAATAGCACCAATGAGTGAATTATAATGGTTTCATACTTGGTTCCAATACTCTTCTGCCTTTTCTTATCTTTTTAATACATTTTGTAGATGATGCTTCATTTTCATGATAGTAGCGAATTATTGAAATATATGAAACCCCCACAAGTTATTTTTTTATATTGAGTTTTTAACTTTTGATCCAGTATTGCAAATTTTCTACAAGAAGAAAGCACAAGTGGAGGAAATAGAGGCTTTGTTGTAATAGAAATCAAAGCACTGAACAATAAACAAAGAATTCAATGGCTGAACATACAGCAAAATTAGTATGGCAAAATTAGGAGACAGCTGGCAGAGAAGGAAAATTCAGCACTGTAAGGTATATTTCTACAGCTTTTTAATCTGTATCATTCCAAAGTTTAGTCTGGGGTGAAATTCAGTGAATCTAAAAGCCTAGAAGGAATGCAAATATTTTTTGCAGTTATTCAGATGTTCCACTAGAGTTTCACAATAATAGGAGGGTGTCTTTTATCTAAATGGCAAAATTTCTAATGTGGAGGATGCTTGGATGTTAGTCACAGCTGAGACAGTGATAGCTAGAGAATCCATCTCAGCAAGCAGTAGCTTACACCAGTAAATGCAATCCAGTTGGCCAAGACAAACAGAAGAAACACAGAGAGAGGCTGAGGGAGCTTGTTTATTGAGCTGAGAGAGGAGAAAAAGAAGGAGGAGACTTTTGTCTCCAGATACTTAACAAAGGTGTAGAGATGAAAGAGCAAGGCTCTTCTGGGAGTTGCACAGTAAAGAGGCAAGATGCAAAAAGATAATTTTGGTTAAATATAAGGACAAAGGAGGGAAACATCACAATGAGAGTGAAACAGAAACCCAGAAAAAAATGAGTGAATTGATTTAACATGTACACTGGCAGGTCTAGTGAGAAGGTAGACTGGACAATCTTGGAGGTCCCTTCGAAACTGTTGTTTTATGGGCATAGGAGAGGGTCTGTATTAACATAATAACAATGTATATGATTGTTTCACAGTACCAGGTTTGAGCCTTTTTACATATATTATACATGTAGTCTATAATTCTGTCAGTTTATGATAGCCATCTGTAATGCATATAGTGATAAACCAGACATATTTACCCTGCCTTAATATTTCTATCCAGCCCACAGCACCCATATCTGAGAAACACAATTTCAATTAGGTTACACTAATTACACTACAAAAAATTCAAGAATAATTTAAATTTTGTAGGATAGATTATAATGGCAGCTCCATTAACTAAAGGATTAATGTACTTTTTATCCAGATTTACACAACAGTGCCTGGGATTGGTCAGTTGCTTTGTTTTGTAATAATCAGATTCTATTTTGTAGCCCCACTTCTTACAGAGGTACTTTGCTCATAGATTAATAGAAGTTGATATTGTTGAGCATCTGCTCAGGGTCTGCAAGCATAATCAGGAAACAAAAACCATTTCAGTCAGAAGATAAGCAGTTTTGACTCTGTGAGAGCTTTTAAATCACCCGTAACTGAGGTTTCTGCTTTCAGGATCATTGCTTTTCCCCATTACGTGCACTGAAATTAATGTTTTCTGAAAGCAAATAAAAGTATAATTAAAAATTTTGTGATACAAATGATAATTGGGCACTTGTCTGTTAAGATGGTTTTATTTAAACAAAATGTACGCTTGTAATACTGCATTTCCAATTCTACAATCCCATAATCTTCAGGCTGTTTCTCTTCTCCAAGTCATCATAATTAAAGGCAGGTGTTCAATTTAGCCACCAGAAGGGATGAGTTAATGCTGTAATTATTAGTTGTGAAAGATTTCTAATTAGAATTATAAAGTATTTAGTTGTGAATAGATGCAGGTAGATGCTCATAAGTTTGTTTTTTGGGTTTTTTTTTGTTTGTTTGTTTTGTTTTGTTTTGTTTTGTTTTTGTGGTTGTTGGTTTGTGGGTTTTTTTTAAGTAAATAAGCACCTATCTCCAATAAAATGAGAAGGACTTGCGCTCCTAAGTATGTTTAAAATGTCATTAGCAGCTAATTTATGTCTCAGGGCAATAATTAAAAATGTTCCTTTGTATGAGATTCTGATTTAAATTATTATCTAATCTTACTGGTAACAAATATGTATTACTAATAAGAGTTAATCATCCTCTTTTGTTACTAAGAGAATGGAAAGCATTATACTGTGTTGTAGCATTTTATTCTGATTTTCTGTTTTCAAGTAGAAAACAAAAGTATTTTTCAAATAATTCTGACCTAACAGCCCTGTTATTACCAATATAAAACATTTAGTAGACATAGATTTATTTTTTTCTTTTTACTCAATAGGCACTGAACACTATATTCTAAACAATATTTAATTTTCTACATTTAGCTTGCACTCTCAGTTTTTATACATCATGAATACTTGCCTACTGCTTCATTCTTCAGGTATTATGAATTGTTCCCAGATTTGTGTGAAGCATATCATGCTCTCTCATAAATTTCAAATCTACATGGGGTTTTTTTTTGTTTGTTTGTTCTTTTTTTTGTTTTGTTTTGTTTTTTGGTTTTTTTTTGGGGGGGGGGGGTTGTTGCTGTTGCTATTGTCGAAAAATGCATAATTTTCAACACACAGTATAAAAAATGCTCTATAAAGATGTCTATATAATGGACACCTCTAAATTAGCCAATAATAATCAGGACAGAAGTCTTGGAATTGCTGTAGGAGTTTCTTTGAAAGACTAGTATTAGTTTTCGGTAAGAGAAATAAAATATTGAACTATGACTGAAAAAAATAGGTAGAGAACAAATGGTTGTCTCTTTCATTGGATGGTTCCTTCTACAAATTTTTAATGCCACAAATACTTGTTGTATTATCACAACAAAAATATAAGAAATAGAAGAGTACTGAAAATAATGACATGGAGGATCAGAGGAATGGAATATCTTACACAAGCAAAAATTGTGAGGACTTTCCCCTGTGAAATAGAGATGATGAAAGGTACAGTCATAGATGAGATCCAAAAAACTGAAGACAATACAAGTGTAACACTTCTCAAGATGAGTGGAGTCTACATCTCTCCCTTGAAAATACAAGGAGATAATTTCTATTAGTGGATATTAAAAATTTAATTTAACAAATATTGTTTTGAAAGAAGAACAGCTCTACCTACCATCTCTAATCTGCTTAAAGAACTACATGAGATTTTGATGCAAGTTAATATTATCTCTATTGATAAATAATATACTTAAATGGCAGAACACTTCAAGAAACTGCATATCCTTTTTCTTCTCATTATGTATCTATTTGCCTCATAACTTCCAAAACAGCTTTCTGACGAGTACTCATTATTTAAAGTAACTTTTTTCTTTTTAAAATCTAAAGTAGAATCACGCAATGATGGAGTCATTTATGTTGAATAAGATCTTTAAAATCATCAAGTCCAACTGTTAGTCCAGCACTGTCAAGTCTACCACTAAACCACATCCAAGTGCCACTTTTAAATACCTTCATGGACAGTAACTCTACCACTTCATTGGGCAGCCTGTTCCAACGCTTGACAACCCTCTAAGTGAAGAAATTTTTCATCAGCCTTCTGTAAATGGAAGTTTTTTGTCCTGTGTATATTCAGCTAAGCTCAGGTAGCAAGGACACAAGATCCTTCCAGTTCTCTGCATTTTCCTCCCCTTTTTTCATACTTTTTCTATAATTAGGGGCAATTTTGCTGATACAGAATGGAAGCTTTGAAGACCCCAATTTTTTCTTCTCCAGAATGATTAAGGACAGATCATGGTCATTTAAATGTGGATTAACACACATATATATTGGGATCAGTTAATACCTCTTTTTTGAGTAATTCCTATTAAAGAACATAGCTCTTCACAAAGCTGGCCTATTTCAGCCTTTTTGAGGCCATCAGGGGATAACCAAGTAGTGTCAAATTAATAAGAGCAGAACAGGAACAGAACTACTGTGTTTAGACAGAGTAGAACAGGTGTTCCTATTCATAATCTTTTCTTATACATAACAAAAAAGTGATAGTTTATAAAGAAGAGGTCACTTGGGATGGGAAAAGCAAACCAAAAGCTACTACTTTGCTTATTTAATTTTTCAGACCTGAATCTTTTTTAAAAAAGGTTTTCATTTTATTTGGTGGGGAGTTTTCTGCTGGGCTTTTCAGTTCTGACTCAAATCAATTAAATCAGACAGTTTATTTCATGGCTTTTTTGTTCCAAGAAAAACAAGAAGATTGGAAGTCTGTTCCCCCCACTTTTTTTCTTCTATATTTCAGGTTTTTACAAATTAATATCTTTCTACTTTATTTGATAGAATAATAGTGAGAAAAGTTAAAGGACTTTAACTTCTATAAACTTTATAATATGCAGTTCAATAATCCAGAAAATATGTGAAGAGTCTGAAATATATTCCTCCTGTTAGAGAGTTTACAAAAGAAAAAAAAAAAAAATCGATTATGTACTAGGTGTGATAATGTTATAGGGATGCATTCTATGTTGCTCAAGACATTTAAATACACTAGGAAATAATACACCAAAACACATCTTGATTTGGTTTGCATTCTTTAAAAATGTAATACTATGGACCCTCTGTGAAATCCTTACTTGTGTTGGTCAGCTGCTGTTTCCATCATTCAAACACTAATTCTGCTGTATGAATGAGTAGTCTGCAGCATCAGCTAGAGAAAGGCAAAAATGCAATTCATTTGTAAATATCAAGATCATATACACATCAATTTGTGCAGCCATGGGGTTTAAAAACAGCTCAATTTATTTCAATTTCCTATTTGTGAAATCATAGAATTCATCAAAGGTAATTGCTTGATGAATATTACCTATTTTGGACTTGGAAACCTGTATAACATAAACAAATTCACAACAATTTAATAAATCAAACTGATATTTGTCTGTTCACCTAGAAAAAGGTTACGTGTAGACAGCTATATACAGACCTATAATCTTGTAACTTGCTTTAGGGTTTTTTAAAGATCAAATTTTGTTTCAGTTTTCAGTCGTGACTATGAAAACTAAAAATGTTTGCTTGGGCTGGTTTTGGCTGGAGTAGAATTAAGGCTCTACATCGTAGCCAGTACAGGGCTCTGTTTTGAATTTCTGCTGGAAACAGATAACACAGGAATGGTCTTGCTATTGCTGAGCAGTGCTCACACAGAGCCAAGGCCTTTTTTGCTCCTCACCCAGCCCAGCACATGGGGTTGGGAGGGGACGCAGCCAGGACCACTGACCCTGGCTGACTCGAGATCTCCCATACTACATCGTCATGCTCAGCACGTAAAGCTGGGAGAAAAGTAAGGCAGAAATGTTCGCAGTGATGGTGGTTGTCTCCCCAGGTCACTCTTACAGGTGATGGAAACCTACAGGCCTGGCTGAACACCTTTCTGTCCAATAGTAATACGGAATTAATTCCTTGTTTTCCTTTGCTTTACCTAATTAATTGCTTTTATCTCAGCCAATGAGTTTTCTCACTTTTATTCTTTTGATTTTCTTCTCCATCCCCACGCTCTCTACTTCTTTGTTAAGCCTCTTAAAACAGAAAAATAAAAGCAGAAACCATTAATGAAGCTATACCAAAACTTAATAAATTCTTTCTCTGCTTTAAAACCGTAACTCGTGCTCTGACCAGGGCAGAGTTGAAGGTGTACCAAACCCTACACAAGGGATACAGTACAGTACAGGCTGCTTTCTTGTATTACACGTGCTACATTACCCGTACAGGGATGGCAAATAGTGGGCATTTCTGTGGTCTAATGCATGGATAAAAAATGCCCAGGGCTAAGAGCATAAGCATGAGCTTAAGAGCACATGCATAACACTTATAATTCATAAGGTTCTTGAAGCATTCAAGACATAGGCTATTGGAAATGGAGGCTGTTGCACTGTTGTCTTCTACAAATGGGTTTTTCTTTTGGAGGTGAATTCTGGGCCTGATGGGATTTTGGCTTGACACAAAATGATTTTTTTTCTCTCTCTGTTTGTGTATTTTTCTTTTAACAAAATAAACTAAACAAAATTTCCAGAGCAAGGAGTGATTTATCCAGCTAAATCAGAATCTCTTTGAATTGAATTGTCATGATTCATCTCATTTCACTGCAGAAATCCCCAGTGTGAGTGTCTACATCAGAACTAGTAATCCACATCTTATTCTCAATGGAGACAAATAGGCACTTTCAGGCTGTGATTCAGTGTATCTTAAGATAGATATCTAAAACACATTATATCATAAAACAGCATAAACTGTCAATGCTGTGCAATAAATCCACAACAATGCTCTAACAGGGTACTTACTGTAACATGGTTTTCACATGGCCTTTTGACCCCACATGTGAAATCACTGGGTTCCAATCAGAAATTTATATATAAGAGCTCATTTCTTTTACACATTGCTTCACAACCCTTTAAAGGAAAAGTAAGAGGTAAAACTGCTGTCAAAACTTCATTTTGCTCATTTGACAGGTCATTAATAAGTATACGTTACTTTTATTTCTGAAATAATTTAAATTTCAGTATTAGAAAAACGTAAATTCCCTGATGGGAGGCACCATTTAGCACTGTATTTGATCCATAGGATAGACAATAACAGAAGATTCTTATAAAAATCATTGAATACAGTCACTAACTGCAATCCACTCTTTTTCATTCCCCCATCATCCAGAACAAAGGTTTTTTTGAGATATTAGTGGTTACATTCTTGCCTTTTTGAGTTTATTTTAATGGATGTGTAATCTATGAATTTTTTGAACCGTTTCATATCTGTTTCTCCTGACATCAGCTTTTGGAAGTTCGCTTTTCAAGAGGAGTTTCAGATAATTTTTTTTTAAATTTATCTCCTTTAGACAGTGTCTCATCTTTGTTGTAGTAGGATCTTTGGGTCACGATAACAAAGAAACAACTAAATAATTCTATATTCCCCTTAACTTCTCCCCTTTAACTCCGCTAAACCTTTATCATGTTCCAGAGCTCTTCCCTTTCTCAGGGCAGCTGCTCCATTCCCTTTATCATTGTTAATAAGTTACTGTGAAGTTTTTTTAAGCTCCACAATATCCCTCTTGAGATGAGGAGAACAGATCAACATTTCAAGCTGTGGTTACATAAGGATTTTTTACTGCACCAAGTAATGTTTTCTCTTTTGTTTGCAATGCCTTTCCTGGTGATGCTCAACACTTCTTGAACATTAGAACTAATACTAAACACTGAGAGCTTCAAGTAAATGTCCCAAGACAGGACCAAAGGAAGCCACATTTTCCAGCGGCCCTGCAGAGAATCACCTAGCTTTGAATAGCCTCCTACACTAAAACCTAACTGTAGATGGCGTGAAAACTTCCTAAAATTGAAGAAAATAATATTCCATGCCTTTTACTGAATTTCCTAGACTCTGTACCTTAAGCTGTTTAACATTTGGAAAGACCAAGCCTAGTACTATAACTCGCATGGATTTAAGCGAAATATGAATAAGGAAAAAATATTGGGTTTTTTATATCTCATGCTTCAAGGGTAAAATTTTCCTTGTTGGGGCTAAATGGATCATAAGAGATAAATGGGTCTTTGCAGAGGTTTAAATCCCATGCAAAGAAAATAAACAGTGAATCAGAAACCACAACAGTTTGATATGTAGGGGTTTTAGTGGGAAATATAAATTTCCCAGGAGTGTAAGAAACATGAAGATTCATTGAGCTCATAGATAGCCTCAGTTTCCTTCAAGGGTTTTTGACTAATTATATATTACTTGGACCTTCGTTCAGAAAAATAAATTAGAAAACAGATCACGGTACTTGAAGAAACTGATAGTAATTACAGCTACAACAGTAATGAATTGGTAGTGCTTTCAATGTAGCACGACAATTCTTCCTTAGTTTTGGTTTTTTCACTACACAACTTTTGTTCAAATACTTTTCTTTATCATGAGGTAGTTTGAACACACAGAGTCTCAGAAAGGCACTCACACAAGCTGTAGTGTTTGAAAAGTGACAGTCAGGTAAGGTCAAGTACTCATAGAAGCAAAGAATCATAGAACGGTTTGGGTTCAAAGCGACCTTAAAGATCATCTGGTTTCAATGTCCCGCCGTGGGCAGGGACACCTTCCACTAGATCAGGTTGCTCAAAGCCCCATCCAATCCGGCCTTGAGCATTTTCAGGGATGTAGCAACCACAAGTTCTTTGAAAATCTGTTCCAGGGCCTCACAGTAAATCTTGCAACTAGAGGCAAATTCTACCAGAGAAAGCCAAAACTCTAAGGTTAGATATTGGGCCATGAAGTTTATTTACCACAGAATCAAAACTTAGTGAATGTTTTTTTAACTTTTTTTTCCCCCTCATGAAATTATAGTCATGTGTGTGAAGAAGTCCGGTATAACCACCTTCAAGAGATATTCTAAACTTCCTCCTCTATTCATTGTCTAAATCCTCCATCCCCTTGTATGAAATACTTAACAAAACCATCTATTAATTCAGCATGGAAGGCAGTACCAATCCCTCCTGGAAACAGCTGTACACTGACTGCCAGGTCTTCATTCTGCATTTGAAACAACAGCTGTAGGTTCCCACTTTAGTGAGTATAAAGGGTATAACAATGTGAGGTGATGCATCTGATGGAAACATCTTGTAATGCATTAAATCCATCTGAGAAAAGTTCTGTAACATGAAGAGGAGGATGGGGGGGTAACAGCAAAAAAACCCTGAAAAGGCAAACCAAAGCAAAAGCAAAACAAAACCTTCATTGCAGCTACTAAATTTCTCTTCCTTTAGTGTAAACAGAAAAGATTCAAGAGGGCAGGCAATGTCAGTTGTAACTCTGCTTTTTCCAGTTTCTCACAAAATAGCATCCCTGAACTAAGAAGCTATTCTAAAAGTCAGATCTGGAGATTGTTACACAACCCTTGTAAAACCAGTAAAGAGAAATACACACACCTGAAACTCCCTAATTTATTACATCTCAGAAATTCTACTGTGCACCAAACCAGTCTGCAAGGTGTGACTGTGTTGTGCTACAGGAGTTACTTCTTTGTCTTTGTTCATACGGTGCCTTACATGCGTGATCCATTTTGTCTTCTAGAGGACCTCCTTCAGCAAATGTTTTGTCATACTTGATATCTGACTCATTTTTTTCCTGATAATTCCTTCATTATCGAGATATTTCAGCTGAGGAATGGTTAATCCATCCCTGAAATGCCATCACTGTCTCATTATCAATGTCTCATTAGTGGATGGTTGTAGGCAGGACTTAATGGTACGTAAATATAACTAAATGGTGGAGCTAAATTTTGTAATAGCTGATATTGGAAATCAAGGGAAAAATAGAATGAAATGCAGCAAAACAGGAAAAAAAAAAAAAAAAGAGTAAAAAAAGCAAGTAACAGTATGATCACTGAAACTCATGAAGGCAGCCTGATGTACCATTGCTTGATGATTTATTTTGAAATTATTTTTTTCTGTTAGTGAAGTCAGAAGCATCTGAAGCTTTTGTATTAGTAAGAATTTGTGCTGCAGTGGATGCTCAGGAGACTAAGAAACTTGTTCTAATATCTGAGCCTCAGCTTGGCCATTTTTATGTCTCTTTTATCTCCCCTAGCTCCTGCTTATCTTCAGCTTCTCATTCACTCACCCAGCATTGTCTGAAAGTGGTAGACAGGCTTTGAATGTATCAAAACTAAATGAACATTTGAATAGGAAGAATTCCTTTGTTTGAGGAATCTGTCTTCTGTAGGAAGCTGGGCTACAAATGGTTGCATGAGCTGAAATTTCTTTTATATGCTTTTCTGTGGACAGTTATTGACAGAAATTGAATCTCTGAGTGCAATTTTAATTTATGAGTCTTAGTAACTTTTAGGACCCTAAAATTATTTGAGGATCCTACTTCATTATTCCATAAATAGCTCAATGGTCATGTGAAATGTTTTTGTCCCAGGGTTTTTAAAAACATTAATATTTTATATATGGACACTTCTGAACAATTCTAAATTTCATTAAAGCAAAGCCTGTACTCTACTTACTGTTAAGAATATATGAATATTCTAGAGTGAAAGCAAAGATGTATCGATGAGACCTCTCCTAGTCATTCTATTTTTCCTTTAAATATAAAAGCTACTGCTACTGAAAAAATAAAACAACCTTCCATTATCCCAGTAAAAAACCTTAAACTTAATCAATTGGTAGTGTTCAATGAACTTTCTCCCTTAGATACAAGTGATGTTTAAGAGGTTTTCCTCATTTACTGGAAGGCTGCTATCTCATACTTTTTCTCTTGCGGTGTAGGATCTACGCTCCAGCTGCTAGTAACCTGCTGGACAGAGTGTAACTGTCCCAGAGGAGTGACCAGGGTAGGATGCCATGTATATGCTGGGTTGTACTTGAACTGAACTGATGGCTACCACACCTTCACTCTCAGAAAAGGTTTGGAGTACTCCTCCTATGGCAGGCTGTGGGCTGCCTCGCCCTTAATGTTTCCTGAGCAAAGAAAAGTAAAACAAATTTACTCTTCCACTCTTCTTGTGGTCTATTCCAAGATATTCCAATTAGTGTTCCACATTAGAGATGTACCTTTTTCTTTAGTACAGCACAGTTGACTTCTGACTAATCAAGCCTCGTGCCTTGAGTTGACATTTGCAGCGTGCTCTCAACTGGCAGCAAAAACATTCTATTAAGCAATTTATAGGAAATATGGACACTAGAGTTTATAAAACATATTTCCAAATGTATTAATTCCAAAATTTAAGTGAATTAGTTATTAGTAGAAAGATATGATAAAAGAACAAGCTGAAAGTTAGAATGCAATCCATTCAGTCAAGCTGTCACATCTGGGAATAACAGGAATCTTTCTGGAGTTGTTCCTGTTAGGGCTCTGCCTCTTTTTCTGTCCCTTTATAAAACCCAGTGCTGTGATTCCTTAAGATTTTGAAAGGGAAAATAGTTGCAATAAATATGAAAGACAATATTTGAGTTCATTTGTAAGATATAGGTAAATAGTGGGAAAATGCATACCTGGCATCTATAATATTTTTATAGTTATAGGCAACACGTACGTGTTCAAACCACCATTCTCTCTTCTCTCAGTCATTTTACTTTGTTCAGTTGAAGCAAAGTACTAAGTTAATCAGTTGCAGATCTTTTTAGTTTAAGCAGCTCTTTATTCTAAGAGAATACAATGAACACACTCAAAGCACAATAACTTCATCTAATAAATCTAATAATATCTAATCTAAATCATCCCTCCTTAATCTTTGGGCCATTACCACTTGTGCCTGTAAAAAGTCCTTTTGCAGCCTACTTGTAGCTCCTTTTAGGTGCTGGAAGGCCGCAAAAAGCTCTGTCCAAAGCCTTCTCTTCTCCAGGCTAAACAGCCAGAACTGACTCAGCCTGTCAATATAATACAGAAGATAATGTGGAGGTGACAACCTTTTTCTAAACCACACTGGTTAAAAGTTATGCAAAGAGCAGCAATAATTAGGATAGTGGCAATGACTTAAGAAGCAAAAAATCATAGAACTAAACATCTGTGGTTTACTTTCACCAGATGCACCCTCTAATTGTGGACAAACACCTGAAAAGCATGAACAACAAGGAACAAGTCACCCAGACATTGTGTGAGGGTGAGAGCAGGTGCAGTATAGCCCATGAAACATGGGTGAACCATAAGAAGGGCCATGATTCCCTTTTTTCTTATTCTTTCCACTTTTATATTCTATCCAATATAGCTAAAAATTTTATATTAATTTCTCAGAGTGCTGGAGGCTGTTTCTTAGTCATTTGGTAGCTTGTTACATTGAGCTCCTTGGTTTGTTTCAGAAATGTGTTGTATAAAAATTATATTTCATTTCAGATGGTAGATTTTTTTTCTTTATATGTTCCTTTAGTATTACATAAAAGAGTAAACAGAAACATTCATTTGCCTTGCATAGATCTTTGATTTAATAAGCTCCTGTGACATCAACTCTTACTTAGCTCTGAAATTAAACAGCCCCAATTTGTTTCATCTCTCCTCCCATGGCAGTCTTTTTGTGCCCTTAATAATTTTCTTTGCCCTATTACAGACATCTTCCATTTCTGTTATCACTTTCTTTGAGATGGTATGACCAGAATTGAGCATGAGATTCAAAAGGAGGACGTGCCATCAATTTATATAATGGCATAATAATAGTTTATGAATTTGGGACATTGCTGGACTCACTGCATATACTTACTGCAGAATTCTGATCAGTTCACTAAATTCAGGGGATGATTATTATCCTATTAAGCTTTCAGAAGAGCATAATTGAAAGGCTAAGAGTTCTCTTTCTTTTTTCTTTTTCTTTTTCTTTTTTTTTTTTCCTACAGTGTTATGTTTTAGTCCTATGCAGAAAACAGTGTTGATAACAGGGATGTTTTCTTTATTGTTGCACAGTGCTTAGACAGCAATAAACCCTTCCTTGCTTCTCACATTTGGCATTAGCTTTATCTAGGAAGATGTCTTCATGTCAGCCCATGAGTTTTCTCAGTTTTACCCTTACGATTCTCTTCCCCTTCCCACTGGGAATAAGTGGCTGTGTGAGGATAAGCTGCCCATGAGCTTAAACTGGGATAGGAGCAACATGTGCGATGCACTTCAGGACAGAGATGGTGCAGACATAGTCTCTCGTCTTACCCAGAAGATGATTGGCAAGCTCCATGAATTAGAACAGATCCTGGATATTCAGTGATGCTACTGTGTCTTCTCCCCTTTTTAGCCAGTCAAGTAAAGGATGTTTCTGAAGCATTTCATGCCTTTTTGCTGTGGATGACTTCCTGTTTTAGTCTCTTTGCAGTAATTGTATTGTACACACACAACACGTACAGTTACTATCCCTTAAGACACTTATTCACCTTCCAAGATAAATATGTTTTTATCTTCTTTCTGTACTTGCCTACCTTGAATTCTAGAAATTATTGACCTGATATGTTAACCTTCCAGTGGCAGAAGACTAACTCTTTCTTGAAGAGTGGAAAAACTAAGGAACCATCCAGTTAGAGACTTACAGAGCACAGAGGAGATTAATATTTCTTGAGAACCAGATTTTTGCTGTTGATTTTTTGGTTTGGTTTTCGGGAGAGTTTTTGCTCTTTGGGGGTTTCGATTTTGGGGTTGGTTGGTTCATTTAAGTTTGTTTGGTTTGGGACTTTTTTGTTGTTTGCTTTTTCTTGTTTGTTTGTTTGTGGTTTGTTTTGTTTTGTTTTGTTTTCAGTTTGGGTTTTTGTATGGGAACATAATGGCCTTTACATATTAAAACAAAAGAAAATGACAAGATATTTTGCCAACCCTAGTTCTCAATAAACTTTATATTTTATATTGAGTGGTGTCCCATTTTGTCCCTAAATTTCTTCAAGAATATTTCATCAAATTTCTTACATGTCTTTTTTGTAATGCTTGCTTACATTTTTCTGGAGAAAATAGTTATTGGCAGGTGAGCATTTGCACACAGCTGCAGTAAAGACATTTCAAATTTTAAATAAATGTTCTGCTTTCCTCAACTCAGATTATTAGGCATGAGGTTTTTCTCCCTGATTTGACTAACAAATTTCTATTAGTTTTTGGATGTCATATTCATTAATTGAAATCTAAAGTTCCTTTACTTAAAAGTGTCATCATTTACTTTTCACGCACATTCAATTTTAGGATTTAATCCTTGTGATCATTTGACATAATAAATTCAACAACTTAGACATCTTTAAAAACACAACTGGAGAAGAAACTTCAAAATCCTCCCCCCTCAAAAAAAAACCAAACCCTCCCAAAACCAAAACCAACAACAAAACAAAACCAACAAAAAACCACCCCCCCCCCCCCCCCGCCCCCAACAACAACAACAAAACCAACAGAAAACAAAAATAGATTGTAACCTATGGTGAGGGCTAATACATGAATCCTGTTCCAACTGGTACTACTCACAGGCTCAGTTTGTGGTTTAGACTCAAAACCATAGATATAAAAATGTGCTTATTTCTCATCTTTTAGACATCATTGAATTAATGGATACTAGTGCTTTTAAGGAACAGTGAGTTCCTGCGTCTTCCCTTGCTTTTGCTGCAGGAAAATCCTAGTTTAACGAATACATTTTTATTTCCTTATAAAAGCTTTTAAATCCCTCTGTTTCCTATCTGATACAAGGGACAGTAATCTACACTCTTCTGCAGTGAAACACTTTTCTGGCTGTCAGGTGATTCACCTTGTAGATTCTTCTTTTTCTTCCATTTTTCTTTTCTTCTTTTTATCCCTTATAAGCATATGCTTCCATCCTCCTTCACAGCCACCTCCCTTAAAACCTCTGGCACTTCTGACTAGTTTTATTTTCTTAAAGTTGGGAAATTTTTGTTAGTTATTAATCCAGACATCCTATATTTTGCACCTGAGCAGAAATTAGCTTATATAATAAAAACGCATCTTTGGACTCAATGATCAGGTTTTTTCCATCCTAAAGTATTTTGAAATGTCTTTACTTGAAGGAACCTGTTATCTTCTGGCCTTGTCTTCCTCCTCACTCTGATATCACAACTTTCCTGTCTACATAAAATATCGCTCTGTATTTCCAGCAAGAGTTTATAGCTCTTTCAGCATCAGAAAACAAATGTGACCATCCTGAAAACAATAAAGACAACCTCAGTGCACCTGAAATTAGAGCTCAAGAATACAGTCAATTCACCATTGTTAATCCCACTAAGTAGACACCTCCTGATCCTTAGTAACACTTAGGGACTGTATTGCACTTTGACTCAGGTAGCTGTGGTGAGCAACAAGCACTCTGACTGTATTAAGAACAGCTTTCCAAAAGTGCACAGGCTTATTTTGAAGATGAAACAAAGTATATTGAAAATATGAATGCTTTCATGTGTCAGAGTGCTTTGTCTGGTACTACCTTGGAGCTGCAGTCGGAGATCAGATATCTTATGTGCTCAGCTTTGTATAAAACCTATAATGAAGAGCTATTATCCAGTTCAGAGCCAACAGAAAAGGCAAATAGAAGCCACAAAGGCAGACAGGAAAAAGATTACTAGAGAAAAAGAAATCAGTGAGGTAATACTCCTTAGCATACCTTCCTTTTGTAGTCATCCTAGAAAAGGTCACATCTCCAATACCTCAGGATAAAAGTTCTAGAAACATGATCTAAAAATGAGGTCTTTTCAGTTTCAATTTTTGCCTGTGTACAATAACTACTGTTACTTCATTAGAAGCAGAACCACCTATTTACAAGTGACCAAATACACACCAAATTAATAATTTCTGGGGTGCTTATTTCGTGAGACAGCACTAATCTAGAGCCAGAAATAACACATAAATAAACTTATTTTATAGCAATCAGCACTGAGATAATAATAAATTTTGGTTGCTACTGATATGAACAAGCTTTATATGTTTTTGTATTTCTACAATGTGTAAGCAAAAGGACATACTCATCATCTAAATAAACCAAAGGGTGGGAAAACATCTTCCAGACCTACTGTTATGGCCCATGTCAGAGAATGAGGATCTGTCTAAATTTCAAAATGCTGTTGTAACCATTCCTGCAGAATGCCTCCTGCCAGTGCAAGATACTGAACTGATCACAGTTCAGCCTCAAGTATGGTTTATCAAACTGAACACAGAACAGCAAATTTTGATTTAACATAAAAATGGGATATCTTGATACCTTAACCAAATGTGTAAATATAAATGAAATGACAGCATAATTACAAAAGTTTCAGTTATTATAATTAGACAGCAATTCATGCTTCACTGATGCTACGATTATGCTGCTCTAACTATTCCAGCATCATAGCTTGGATACCACATCATTCTTTCTTCAGCAAAATGTTAACTCAAAGGTTGGGCTGCATTCAGAATTATTATTGTTCCATAAGTATTTTACTAGAATTATGTTCTTAATACATACTCTACAAATGCTTATTTATTGCTACATTTCCAAACTTAACAAAATTTTGGGAGTAAATACAGAAAATATGAAAGCTCCAGGAGAAACTCAGGCTGTTCAAATACAAACGAAAGTTTTAGCATGGTTCCAGTGGGGTCTTCACCCTAGTAATAGTGATTAGAACAGGAAATTTTGTAGGAATATTAGCCTTTGAATAATATAAATGCTTTGAGTCTGATTAGATTTATTAGTGCAGATTGAATGTAAATAAGATCTATCTACACATTGACATGACCGAAGGATCTCTGTCACATATGGGGTTTGACTTAAGGCAATCTAGTCTGGGAATGGATCTAAAACCATTTTCGATTGTACTGCTATAGTTACACCTGAACTCATTATCTCTGCTGAAAAGCAGAGGTGACTGCATTAGGTATTTCTGTGCCACACTCTCTTGGGGCTTTGTCTTTGAGGTCTGAATTAGAACTACAGACTCACAGAAGTATTTACCATGCTCAGAGTTATCTCAGAGGGTTTTTTTTACCAATGACTTTACCTCTGTTGCCCTATGCAGGTACATCTAAGAACAGCTCATTATGACTGGTATGGTGGACTCACCTGATATGACTTATGCTACAGGATGTAGGAATTTTGATACTTGTTTAGTTGCAATCAGGACATAGTAATGGTAATTTCATAGCAATTTCTCCTTCACTCACATCATTCAACATGGGACTAACCCAAACAACTCAATGGGGTAAACTCAATGGATGCACATGAGAAGTGGAGCCTAAGAGAAAGAATTGTCTGTTGTCGCTAGGTAAAAATCAAGCTATTTAGAAATTCCTAAAGGCATTGACACACAATTCTGAATTCAAATGGAAGCAAAAGAACAACCACAAGCTTGCTCTCTATGTAAATAGCAATTACTTGAATACAGGATTTCTGTAAAGCAATAACCCTCTGTCTTTTTCATAGCTCTTTTCCTCAGAAAGAAAAAAAATATATATATACCTTCTGAAGAAATATTTTTCTTATCAAGATTTAAGGCAAGCAACTACACTTTTTAATGTGATATTACCTATGCAGTGAACAAAGATATTCTTCACCTGATAAGACCCTTTCAAATTGTCTTCTCCTTTTCACTACTAAGATTTGTGTCTTTATCTCTGTTCCTTGTCTGCTGCTTCAGAGCACTGTGAGACTTGTTCATTTACCTATATCTTACTAAAAGTATTTGAAAATGAAGGTAGATGGAAGACAATGCATCCAATTATTTGATCATTTGCAATGCTGAAATCCCAACTACACATGATATTACATGGGAAATCAGGCAGCCTTGGAAATTCAGCTGAAATCCATATATTTCAATGAATGTGATAATTTTCTCAAATGTCTTGTAATTTTCCATAGAATTTCCTGCAGAATAAAAGAAACATCTGTTTCCTCTTATTCTAGATGGAGAAAAAGTAGACACCAATACGACACCAATACTAGCTGTATGGTAATCCAAGACCTTTTAGAGTTTTCAGAATTACCCTGGAAAAAAACAAAATAAAACAAAACAAACCCTCCCCCCCAATATATTTATATAAAATTATATTTAATAATATATATAGGTGGATATGTTTATGTGTATACATAGAGGTATTATTTGTGTAGAATTTAAATGATGTAAACATTCATAGATACCTTCATTAACATGAACAAAGTCTTTATTGTTCATCTCAAAATCTAAAGAACTGGCTTGCTTTTAAAAGTGCAGATGAAAATGCAAATTGAGCTGCACTTAACTTTTTGTAGTGTTTCATTTTGTGCAGTTCTAAGCAGCTACTGGTCAAACAAATGCAGCAGAACATTGTTGGCCACTTTAGCACTAAATGACTCCTGACATCCGTGCTGTGTGACTGAGATAACAACATTTGTGGGATTTTTTTTTTTTTTTTTTCTTGTCTTTTGTGAGCTAGTTTAGAGGGGGAAAAAATAGTGAAGTTTATTATCAAATTTTCTCTAGATGGTAAGGTGAGAAGTACTGCTTTTAATGAGACTCTTTCATGGTTGGGCATCAAACCTAACTTAGTTTTCTAAACTCTTTTCAGAGAAAGACCTCTATTCTTTCTGAATGTGTTCCCATTACCCAGAGGGGGTAAGTCCTCTAGGCCAAGTCTTTCCAAAGCTGGTATTTACACTGGCTAGGGCTAACCAGCAGACTGGTGACTTCCCTGTGACCTGAGTCTCCCGTGAAACTGTAAAGCCTCCACACCAAAGCATTCAGTGCCTGAAAGACAAGGAGGGATATTTTTCAGTCTGCCAGAGTGATGTTTTTAAAGCCTCATGCCCAGGTTTGTGTTACATTCCTCTGAACTCTCCTGACTTGGAAATAGCTATTCGTGGGCTATTGGACCAGTGTTGAGGATCCAGTTGAGTGCAAAAGGCAAGCCTGGCTTAGCTACCTCTAGGATGACTAGTCTAGCAAGACTTATGGAAAACCCTCTGTAGAACCATATCCTGGCCTCTTTTTTGGTAGAATTACTTGCTTTACTCAAAATAATAATAATAACAGCAAAAAAATATTGTGGGAATAGTTTCACATACAGTGTACAATCAAGGAGCAAACTAGGGATGCACTTTGTTTAGCATCGTAGCTGTATCTGTAACTGTGTTCTATTGCAGGATGGGACAAATCACGCACCAAGTGTCTTTGTCCAGCTCTTCTGAATATAGAGAAAACCCATACAACAGTTTTAAAGAGAGTACATTTTCACTGGCTGAAGTTCAGTGAGCTTAATCCCACCCAGTGTGTTCACATGCTTAGCAGTTGTTAGGAAAACCTCTCTCTGCTCAAATCTACCTGCTTGTGCAGCTCAGCTGTAATCAGTTCAGCTAGCAGCTGCAGAAGAGGCTCAGTCTCCAGGTCATTAACCTCCCAGCAGTACATCCAGGAGTGGAGATGCTGCAGAAGGTGCTTACTGGAAAGTTTACCTTTCTGCTGCGAATAACCTCACCACTGCTTCTCATCCCTGTTACTCATACAAACCAAATATGGATCATTTCAGTAGCCATAAATAAAGATATATGAAGTTTTGTTCTTATTCCCTATGGTGTCCTAGCATTCCTCATTTCTTGGAGACACTAACTCGTGGAATCAGTGATTTGGGTACCAGTCCATTTTGTAATCCACAGCATCTTATGTCCCATTAACAGGGCAACAGGCTGTAGCCAAGATGCCATTGGAGTATCTCACTATTTCCCATTTGAAATGCTCCTTGCTTTGCCTGTTGTTAATCAGCAGAAAAACTTGCTGTCTCAAAAACATGAAACCCATGGCTGTAAAGTGAATCCACAAACACTTAATGTCAATGGCAAAAAGAAAAAAAACCAAAAAACCCAAACATTTATGGTCATTTTCTGGGGTTTTATTTGTTTATTTATTTCTCAATGGCAGACTGTCTAGAGTAGTTTAAAATTTTAGACTGAGGAGGTAATCACATTTTAATTGAATTACTTAAAATGTGCAATTTGTGACATGCAGTAGTAATTTTAATTACTTAATAAATTGCTTTGGTGTCATGTTTGAATCTCACTTTGAGTACTATATATCTTAAAAATGTCTGAATTGATTAATATTAAAATATAAGTGTTCAAATTAAGCAATTCTTTAACCAGTTAATGAACTAAGGTGATCTTAGAAATAATAAAAATGAATGTCAGATAAACAGCACAATATCTTAGCTGTATTCAGTGAAACCATTCCTAGAAATGAATATGATCTTACATATTCAAGGAATGAAAGTTATCTACTCTATGTGCTTACTTGTTTCTGAGTTCTGTGGCTGAGAAAACATGCAAATAAGTTGAAATATTTGGCATTAATTGAGAACTCCAGCTTTCCAGACGGGAGTCTTTAAAAAGGCATGAGGAATCTGCATTAGTTTTGCATGTATCATTGTTTAAATGGAAGAAATTATGTTTGCAGATATTCAGTAATTGTTTCTGAGTTGTTTCTTGGGAAGATATTCCAAATATTCATAGCTTGTAAAAATAAAATTTGCCATCACCTAATTTGATTTTTCTGTATAGCTAAAATTAGATACAAGCAACATAATCTTGTTTTAAACCCAAATAATATTTCATTCTGTGAAAAAGAAATAAACATAGATGTGAAACACTAGTATGTTCACCTGCAGTAAGTAAATTCAGAGTAAAGAAGCAAAAAATCAGAACTCTAATTTCCAAATCTAACATGCCTAACATCTAACTTATGGCATTGTGCTAAAAGTTCTCTTCAGAGGAATTGAGCAAATTGAATGTACAATGAAAGTGGCCTTAAGCAACTACCTAGGGGAAGAAATTGATTGCCTAATTTTAACTAAAAGTCAAACAAATTAGTGCTGAAATCCTTAGGGACACTTAATGATCACATGGGGGTTGGGGTTACTTATTGGTAGCAAGAGAAGATTTAGAGCATTTCCAAGCTTTCGCTGTTTTCTCATTATATGAAGAACATTTGTTTTATCTCTGTTAAGCTTTAGATCTCATAGCATTAATCAGCTTCCACTTAACTAGTAATTAAGAGACATAACAGTACAACACAATCTAAAAATTCAGAGGGCTCTCTGTTTCTCACCTTGCTTCATTTTTTTATAGCTGAAAACATCCTTGATTCATGCCAAGGTAAGAACACAGCACAGGTGTGAACAAGGCTCTGCAGTCGGCAGAAACTGAGAGCTCCCTTTCATCAGTGAGTTTATCACTGTTCAAAAGGAAATACTCTTAGCACAAAAAAAAAAAAAAAAAAAAAAAAAAAAAAGGTTGAGGGGTTGAAGTAAACTGGAGGTACTCTCTGACATCTAGACCAACTGTTCTCATTAAGACAGCCTTCTTTCATGCTGTTCTTTGTGAAGGTTGTTCCTCCTGTGGCAATTCAATTGCCAGTAAGTCTGCAGGCGACACCAATCTGGGAGGACAGTGAGCAAATAGACAGATTCAAGCTGTGGAGTGACCTGGTGGCAACTGGGGCTGCAGGCAGTGTCTGGGAGATTCAGTACCAATAAACATGTGTCTAAATACTCATGAGGAACTTGATATATGAACATCTGAGCATCTGTGGTACTATGGGGCAAGTTGTACAGAATGAGGGGACTAATTGGTTTCTATTTCTGCCTTAAAGAAATCTAAAGTTAATGGCATCATTGCTTCCAGCCTCCTCCTAGCTGCTACACTTCACCTCAGGTGAAAAATAACAGCAACAAAAAAACCCACCCTGATGCCTTGAAATTGCCTTTCCAGGTCTGATGATTCTATTATCTTGGGAAATGTGTTGCCGGTCTAATCTTATGTTTGTCAGGTCTTTCTGTTCAAACATGACTCTTCCCACCTTCTGATAATACACTGTTGTTATTCTGACTTTCCTACAACCAACCCTGTCTTTCTGTCTAAAAGGCATTTCTAGACAAACTCACATCTTCCTTCATCCAAAATTCTCTGCCACAATCTGCTATTTACAGTCACCTGGCAAGCAGTTGGCTCATTGTTTGTGAGACAAACAGCAAATAAGTAGCTCCTTCATCCCAGAAAAAAAAAGAAAGCAAGATATTTTCACTTCTGTATTGGGCCAGGACAGAGAAAAAAAACCCTCTATTTTGTTCCTCTTTCCAAAATACTTGCTATGAATTTTGGTAAATCTTGTAAATTCGTTAAGTTTTGGGTTTCTCTGGGGAAAGACTACGGCCACACGTACACATAATGATTTATGTATAGACTGGGCAAAGGTAATTGGATCCATATATATCCGATTGTGTATCTGGTCAAATTTTGCTTCAAAGATTATATTTCATAATGTATGAGTTAAAAATTTTGGAGAACCTCAGAGAGTGTTTATAACTTGTGTGAAAATCAAAATTTACTCTATTGTTGCATGATAAGACTGTGGAATAAGGAATAATATAGTAGAGAAGGGTCATGAGCTTAGAGAAAGGAAAACTGGGACATACAAAGCCCCAGACTCTCTTTAACTAGCAGTTCGTCCAAGGCAGCAAGTTTGTTCATCTATCTGCTTCACCAGGGAGAGAAAGCAAACCACTGGGTTTAATGCACTCCAGTAGAGTTAAGTGACATGTCTACGACTTTACCTTTCTTAATTGCAAAAGTCTGGATATCAGGGGGAAAATAGCATTAAGAACACATATGGGTATTACATGGCTCCTTTGTGTGCTATTCCCTACTTTGTTGAATACTCCTCTATAACCTCAGGGAGGTGAGTCATAACATTCACATTTTGGAGACATTTTAGACACTTTTCTAGTACTGCAGATCCCCTGAGCTTGGAAAAGTTCATGTTTAGAAGTACATAAGTAATTAATTCAAGTTTATTTTCTTTTTTTTTTTCTGCATACAATTAGTTGAAGCTATATAAATATATAAGACTACCTATAGAGAGAGAGAGATAGTCCACATAGATTACTTATAAAAAGTGATTTTAGTTCCTAAAAAGAGGCTGGAGTGGAAGTCAGACCTATGAATCAAGACACTATGTCATTGAGCCTCCTCTGAATTCCTCTTTAAGCAGGAGACCACATTATGAAATTATTAAGTCACTCAGCTGCAAGTAGGAGCCCAGTGATCCATCTGCTTAGGATAATTCACAGCTTTTATTTGGAGGTCATTTCACAGCATAAATCATTAGATCAGAGATTTTAAAGGCTTCCTGCCCTTTGCAGAGTAGATGAATGATCTCCAGGCTAGCCAATGTGGCTAGTTCAGTTCAGCACACATCCTCAGAAAAGGAGCTGGATTCTGGGCTAGGAGCAGATACAGATAGCCAACGCTCAGCCCCTGGTGGAGCAAGGTTCAGACCTCCCTCTGTCAGGTGGTATTTCCCACTAAATGGTTGCACAGCCCTGCATAGCACAAATGCACCCATGTCTAAATACTCAGGTGTAATGTGGTCATATATAAACACCTGAGCTCTGTGGTACTGCAGGAAAAGTCTATATAATCACAGACTCATTTAGGGCGAGAAAACACCTTTAAGGTTGTTGAGTCCAGACATCAACCAAGCACTGCCAATCCACCACTGCACTATGTTCCCCCATGCCCCATCTGGACATCTTTTAAATACCTCCAGGGATAGTGACTCATTCAAATTGTATGTTTGAACAGCATGCAGCAGTAGGTCAGTCAAACAGAAATATGTACAAAAAGAGGTGACTAATGGTTTACTCTTGTTGCAACTCTGTTATGAAAGCATGGAATTAATGACATCACTGCTTCCAACATCTTGACTGCTATATTTGATCTTCAACCAAATACCAACAACAACAAAAAAGAGGAAATAAAAATTAAAAGTTGATACCTTGCTAAACTGCCTTTCCCAGTTTGATGTGTCCATCATGAAAGTAAGAAGCCTAGCTACGTAAGTGGAACCCAAAATAATCATTCTGCTAGGGGCTTCTATTCCCTTTTGCTACTAAAACTCTTATGCTGATCGTAAAAAGGGGGAATCTTGACTTTACCCTATTACATTTCCTTACTTTGCAATCCTTAATAAGTAAAGAAGACATAACTGTACTTTCTTAAAAAACTGAGTTTTAATATGTTTTTTTAAAGTTCTTTTTCAGTTGATTTTTTGTGTGTTTTATTTTGTTAGTTCTTCTGTCTGTTTTTATAGTTTTTTCTTCCAAGTAAAGTTACTACTAATGCCACACTGGTAAAAAAAATTACATGCAATCAAGCACAAGCTGGTTTAAAAAATAGATTTATGCTAAAATCACATCTTTTAAAATAAGCAATTCATTGCTCTAATCAGTTTTTCTTTCAGCTTTTCTACCCCTTGCCATTAAAATAAGCAGGATTATTAAAGTGCATAAGCTTAGTCATTAGCAGATTGCTAAGATGCTGCAGTGATTGACATCTGTCTTTGTCTATATTAGCAGCTTAATCTACTGGTATGGCCAATCAAAACAAAAATAGGTTGATTATTTGGTGAGTGCTTAGCTTGAACAGATAATTTAACCTGCCTGCATAATCAGAACACTGATATACTTTTAGAGATCACCTAATAGAAGCAAGCAGCTCTGAAGGCTTTCAAATTATTGTACCATTGGGTTTGAAGCAGGTATGTGAAGTGAAAGTCATGGTAAAAACCTGTCACTATTTTGTTCCTAACCAATAACTGCAATTCATTGTGTATGTATCTACATAAAACACCTTGAAAGAGGATGTGAAGTTTAGTTTTGTTCCATAGGTTTTCCAATTGCTCTTGTTCCAAAAAAAAAAAGAAAAAGGAGAAAAAAAGGGCATTCAATTGAAGTTTCGTTCTCCTTCAGAGTGATTTCTTGGAGCTACCTTATTGTGCTTGTATTTTCAATTCCAATCAAAATGACCTTACATTTTGTAAACAAGGCCTTTGAAGAAGGAAAGCAGTGTTTTCATGTTAGTTCACTGCCAGCTGTGCTGCCTTTCATCTTTTTTCTATTACAGAGCTTTTACAAAGGAAAAAACAACAGTAGAGTATTTATAATTAACAGTACACCTTGACCTGCATCTCATGGTTAAAATATTTAAATCAGCAGCATGTCAGATACAAGTGAACAATGCTGCAGTAAATTAGGAACAGCAAACCTCTTCAAAAAGACTGCAAAACCTTTTCACAAAAGTAGCATGATAAAAACACTTGAGCCTCAAGTTCTCCTTAAACCAAAATATATGTATCACTCTTATAATGCCTTTAAATGAAACTTAATTTAGTAGTAGCAGTAAAATCTCTTTCCATTAGTGTTCCCTGTTTCATCTAACAACAGCAAATGTGTAGAAAGCATTGGCTGATTAAATTTTAGGAAACTATCAGTATACTGCTGCACTGATATAAATTGTGGTGATGAGCACAGGGCTGCATTCAGGCTGAATATAGTGTATACACAGCTACCATTTTTTTACTTAAGCCACTGAAACTGACCTATATGCTGATGTATAATCTAAGCCACTCTCTCTCCCCAAAATTCTTTTGGTTAACCCTCAAAAAAATCCCCCCCAAAATGTTAATGCTTTCCCTCACATTTGGAGAACCGGAGTATATATATGCAGTATATCTGTGTTAGTTTGTTAAAACTTAAACTACATACATTTTAAAATATATTAATCGGGGGGGGAAAAAGAGAATATTTGATTGCTGACTAGCTAATATCAACAAGATTCCAAGAATGTCACTTTTCCATCCACAGCTGGTATTACAAGCAGATCACTAAAAAATTCACGTCAAGGTAGTATCAAGCTAATAAGCACAATCAAAAAGTCCCTACCTAGGTCATTCCCTGGCCTGGGAATGGCTTCATACTGAAAGAGAGTGTGTTTGGACATTGGTAAGAAATTCTTTACTGTGAGGTGATGAGGCACTGGCACAGGTTGTGCAGAGAAGCTGTGGACACTCCACCCATGTAAGTGGAGTGGTGAAGGCCAGGTTGGATGGGATTCTGAGCACACAGGAAAATGTCCCCACCCATGGCAGGGAGGTTCAAACTAGATGATCTCTAAAGTCCCTTCCAAAACATTCTTTGATTCTATGATTCTGATTTAAACATCAGAGCAAGTCAATTTAGATAAAAAAGTGAAATTAAATTAAGTGAAGCCAAGAGGTATTAACCTGTATTTATTGTGTGAGAGTAAAATTAATAAATTTTAAATTAATTAACCCTTGAAATGTGCATGCTTGAACCCACGGATTCTTGGATCCAATGTTTTTTAACTAGTTCTACTGACCAAATTGCCACAGTGTGAAATATAAAACTGTGTTTCTTTGCCACCTAAATTCATGGAGGTAACTAAGCATTTCATTGCTAAAGATGTAATTTGTCATATTAATGAAATATTCCTTTTAACAAATCTATATACAGCCTACTTTGTTCTTGAATAATTTATATGGACAACAGTGCTCCTTGAGAAACAATTCTCATTACCATTGTAAAGGAAAGGTAGTACATGATATTTCTGACCACATATTCTATTGTGATGATAAGAGCACTTTATTGCATGATTGAAAGACTTTTACCCCTAAACTACAGTTACGTGACAGTAATAGAGATTGTCCATTTAAGAAAAAAAAAATTACATTCTTCCTTTTCCTGCAGTGTTACAATATTCTTTTAGCCTTCTGTGAATGTTTACATTTTGTAGTGGAGTCTTCTCATGCTTGTAACATAAACAAGAGCTGTTTTTCACATTCCTCTCTAATAAGGGACAACTGATTGACTTCTAGCCTAGCCAATGGGATGGAGAGTTGGTAACCTTGTTCTCCAATCCCTGGTCATTGTCCAGAATCTATATAAGTAAGGTAATCTAAATAAAGTCTTCTTCTTTGTTCTGGACAACTTGAGCTTTAGTATAATTTTCTCTTTGTGTCCTCTAGCGACACTTACAGGTTTAGGTTTCTGGTCTATGTGTTCCACTCATAGTCGAAGGTTCAGTCTGCCTATCCTTGGATACTGATGCAAGTGCCAAAGAAAGGAAAACAGAATCAGAATTTAAACTGGAAAGCTTTAAAAAAACCTGTGAAATCACCTGATCAACCTACTTCCAAAGCCAGTCAGACCAGTTCCTCTTAAATAACTGAAGCTGTTCAAGACCAGGTTGATACAATTCAAAGAGCAACTTTTTCTAGTGAAAGGTGTCCCTCCCCATGGTGGAGGGTTGGAACTAGAAGACTTGCAAGATCTCTTCCAACTCAACCCAATCACAATGATTTGTGTTCTATGATTTGGAGGCTATGATTCAAAGCTGGATCTCAGCTTGAAATCAGATTGTGCTATTGTAGACTTGTCCTGTGAGTGTTGAGTATCTGCAAGGATTGAGGCTTTGCAAGCTGTGTAATCGATGATGGAAGAGAGATACTTTCAAGGCAAATATATCTATCTCAAAATCTGAAACACTCTTTAGAGTTGTTTGTGGACATAAAAATATGATATCTTTTGATTTCTTAGAAAGTTGTGACTTCCAAGTTTACTTTTTTACTTTTTTTTTTTCCTGTTCCAGTGTTGCTGGAAGGCTACTAAAAAAGCCTTGTTTAGCATCTGATTCTGGTGGTGTCCTACATTTGAGGTTTACCTTAGAACAGGATAGTGCTGAACAATATATCTTAAAGTCTGCTGTACACTCTCCAAAGAAAAAATATATTTTATTGGGGTCAACATTATGAAAGCTATTATCAATCAGTGTCTTTGGATTATATTTTTTTTACAGGGCCTTGTGAAGCAGCTGTATGGGTCTTGACAAAAGAATGTGATATTGCTGGACTAGTGAAGTGCCTTAATGTTGCTGATCTGCGAAACAAAAGTAGCTTGTGTACCTAATGTACTTTTTTCCCAATTCTTTACGGTTAGTTCAGCATTACTCGGAAGGTTTGTTTTAATTTTTTAATTCAAATCATCTGAATTAGCATCTAAACATAAATAAGAAAAAGATTGTGGAGTACAGAAAGGAAATATGTGAACAAGACAAATCTACCTATTTTGACAAGCCACTATACCTATAAGGAAACCTTCATGGTCAGTCAATTTCAAAGTGTCTTTTTCTTCCAAACCACAAGTGTCATTAACTGAAATAATATTAACTGTGCCTTGGCTGTTATGCAAGCCATCTATTTATTGCTCATCACAGTTAATATAAGATGCTGCTTCTGAAAAAAAATGCACACTCTATTGCTAATTTCTAAGACAAGGTTTCAGTTTAATAACTTTCAACTTTCTTGATCTTCAGCCTTACTATGGCCTTTCAGTTGCTAACATTACAATTTCTCTTGATTATGTGGGTCAGAACATCACTGGATGTAAATCACTCTACTACTGATGTGTTGGTGCTATTTAATGACCTACAAAATAGAACTCAAAATATGGAGTTCATGTTATTTGACACTGAGAAAGAGTTTCAGGTTGTGACACAACAGTATTATGTTGGAGGCACTTTTAGATTAGTTTCACAACTGCCTTTAGATATAGTACTTTGAAAATCTCACTGATGTTATTAAGCCTTCCTGACTATGATAGCTGTTTTTCCCATTATTTCCAAATACTAGGTTTTCAAGAAATATCCAGTTTTATCAGATTTTATTAATCAGCTAGGTCTAGATCTTGTCAGTACTTGAAAAGATTTTAAAAGAAAGCCTGACAACGATGTAGATGCAGACTTGAAGAAATGATTTCCTAATTTCCTAAGCTCATGGTAAGGTCACTGGAAGTTTTCTTCACTGGAAACATAGACAATCTATTCAATTTATTCTTTATCAACTTAATTTTGTAAGATTTCAAAAGAAATAGTTGTTATTTTGTGCTTTGTATCCTACTAGTAAATAACATTCTCCCAATTATGAGTAAAATATTACAAGAGAATACTTTTTGTGGATTTTTTTTTTTTTTTTTAATATTCTACTATAAAGATAATTTGCTTCCTAGAGACTAGGAATAAGATTTAATATCTGACTTAATGATTCTTAAAATATGACTTACACTACATCAAGATGATAACGTAGTTCAACAAGTCAGGAACAAGACAGTAGTTTTAGAAAAAAGTCTTTTGCTTTGTTTTGTGAGTTCCCCACAATTTCTGATGATTTTCTCTTTGGAATGAAGGCACACCAATATTACTGTCCCTGATGCAGAACTGGTCATTGTCATGAGTGTATGGAACATTCTAGAAGTCATAGAAAAGTGGTGTCTGCACAGTCAGGAAGAGCATTTCAGTCAGCAAATATTTCTGGCATGGGGGCACGGCACTAACACTTACATTTTATTAATTCAGTTAAAGGTACATTTTATGTGTAGAATGGGTGATTATTTGTGGTCTTGATTCAGAATTCTCTCAGATTCAGAGTCCATTCTTCTAGAAGTTAATGGATTTACCACTCTCTTCTGTATTTTCTTGCCCTGTGTGGATACAAGAATTTGCCAACTACCTTCCTTAATGAAGACAGAAAGTCTTTTGAGCTCAAAGCTCAAGAAAGGTGAGATAAAATCATAAGGACCATGTTGCAAATATATTTGGCACTTCCTATGTTCTCATGTGCTACACAGTCCTAAAATCCCAATTTTACGACTCAACAGTGTTCTTATGTCTACCACGTACCAGGCAATGCGTTTCTCTGACGCAGAGCTAGAAGATGGACTAGAAATCCTCACAAAGGTGAGAATGTGGTGTGGAAATCTGCTTTCTGCACAAACCAAAGATTCATCAGCAGATCTCAGGAAACTCTTAACTCTCAGCTGAATACTCTGTTTTACTGCTCTAAGGTCACTGTATAGTGTTTGCTAAGAAAGAGGATGGTTTTCCTCTGTTTTTAACATTATGAACATTACAAAAAAGAAAACAAAAAACATTTTCATGTTGTCGGCTTGGAATGCTGAATTCAAAGAAAAGTTATAATATTAGCAGAAGTAACAACTGTTAGTGTTGAAATGGTATTAGATAAGTTTGTAATAGATTCCTTTGTACAATGTACAATATCTCCAGTGATCATATTTCAAATCAAAATTCACCTGTAACCTGAAAGGAAACATATTAGACTTATACTGAATTAAAAAATATAAACTTCCCTATACTTCTGAGAATGGCTCTGGGGAAATCTCATGGAATTTTCTTTTTCTCGCCCTTGAGATTTTTTCTCCTGATAAAATGTCTTTGAGTTTTCTGTTACCATGATAGGGCCTTGACAAGGAGTTGAGAGGTTTTCCTTCAGTTCAGCAGAGGGCTCCAGAATATACACAAGCTGGGGAGTTTCAGTCTTCATCACCTCCACAGTGCAATGGAGTGGTTAAATTCCCTGCTGCAAGCTAATTATGCTTCTCTATTGCACAGAACACTTGTCTTCCCATAATTAATTATGAGTAAAAAAAAAAAAAAAGAGTGCCCTTTTGTTGCTTTTAATGAATTAATCCTTCATGAAAATAATTTCTGTGACATAATAACAAAAGGACATTTGTTCATTGTCCTCATCACCACGCACACCATAGTACATAAATGGCCTCATGTGCGGACTCTCTTTGTCTCCTCTGTCCAAGAACACACTTTTTTGCAGATGTGTCATGGGAGTATTAATACCCTCAATTGCTGTACAGGCAGATAAGACTGTCTAGATCATTATAACAAAAAACTACAGAGAAAAGAGTCCAGTGTTTTGATAGTAATTCTCTCTCTAAAATCAAAGGAACAGTTCTATTAAATGGATTTTTCTTCAGACATAAAAAGTCCACATTGCCCTACTTAATCCAGTCATTTGAAACACAGCTTAGATAAATCTATTTGACTAAATGAAGAAAGTCAATCTCCGTTTGATTGCTCATCCAAGGTGTAGGAAAGGAATCCATTATGTCACAAGACCGAGTAACTCAAGAAGTGCTTTGTAAGATTAATGGATACTGTGTCAAATGTGTGTTTAACTGGGTTGCACGGAAGAGCCTGAATACAGCTAGAATATCTGGCATTTTGCTAAAAGTGACGTAGGATAAAATTCTCTAATATTGTGCAGAGTAGCTGCATTTCTTTAATTCTTCATGGAAGTTGACTGGATCATCAAAGCTTAGTAGACAAATGTTTACATTACCATTGAGATTCCACAAGCTTTAATATGCTTTGTATCAGAGAAAATCACAGAATCATAGAATGATTTGGTTTGAAAGGGACCTTAAAGATCATCTATGTCCCCACGGCAGGGACACCTTCTACCAGACCAGGTTGCTCAGAGTCTCATCCAACCTGGCCTTGAACACTCCCAGGGATGGGGCATCTGCAGCTTCTCTGGGCAACTTGTGCCAATGCCTCGCCACCCTCACAGGGAAGAATTTCTATTTAATATCTTATTTTAATCTGTCTTCCTCCACTCTAAAACCATTACCTCTTGTCTTATCATTGTATTGATTTTAATTTAAGGGTGGGTGTTATGTTACCTACAGAAGATCAAAACTCCAGGTGGATCTCCTGCTGCGGTAGCATGCAGATGTTGTTTCACCAGTTGATCTGGGAGTGAACACCACAACACCAGAGACAGTGGGAGAATTTTAAAGATTCTTAATAATCTTAAAGAATCTTAATAATCACCCCAAATTCCTTCAGTAAAATCACATCTGTTGCTACAGCAGATATAGCAGCCATTGTAAAACTTGCTTGTATTCATAATGCTGATTTTTATGACAAGACTTTGACTCACACAGTATTTATCTCACCCTATGACATTTTCTCCTGCATTCTTATTCGTCTTCTTGAGAAATGTATATAATTTATTGCATTTTAATTTCCTTAGTCTTAAGTTTAAAAGAAAAAGTGGTATGAAGGAACTTAAATTGTTGAAAGTTTTGAAGTGTATTTTGGATGAAAATACAGAACTCATGCTACTAGTAATAATATTGTATTTAAAATCATGTATATTAAGAAGTTCACACATTTTCTCTTCATTCCTTTCATAATTTTCAACAGCTGTCCTTTACCCTTTGAGATAATTAAATATTTTTCATACACACTGAGACCATTATTTTCCCCTTTCACTAGTAATAAATGAAATATATTGAAGTTCTACTACTAATAAATTCTTTCATGACAGGAGCCTTCCCATATATCTTTAGATACCTGTTTTAAGGCAGCTGCCCAGACTCACCTGTTACTCAGTGGGAACAAATAACACAAACTATTCCATCAGTCAAAGACTTAGGCTAAGGTGAGATGAAGCAGCTTCCCCAAGAATTATCTTTTGTACACAAACTATGCAGGAGGGCAGGATTACAACTTATTTTAGGTTACTCACAAAATATTAAGAAATTTAATATTTTCCATTCCACTAATAATAACCAAAAATCTTACCGTCTTTCTGCAGCAATCTTACAAACAGCTGTCAGAGCACACAGGCTACTGATGAGAAATGCAGGGCTGGCTCTTGGAATTGGGTTTAGTTAGAAGCTTTTGAAATAATTCCAACAGCTAATCCAGAGCATGTCTCTATATGTTGAATTGGTCCCTCCTCATTGAGGAGGGGATTGGACTAGATGGCCTTTGAAGGCGACTTCCAACCCAAACCTTTTTGTGATTCTAACATTTCAGATTCAGAAAAATGGTGCATATACAGTTAGTTTCATTCCTATATAGTGTCTTGCATCCAGTCATTTTAATTGTTTAATTTTTCCAGCTCCTCTTTCAACATTATTTGCTGTTTTATATATGCATTCTATTAACTCACCAGAAATCAATTATTGTGTTCCACAATCCTCATTGCCTTATAGAAAAATTCCATCAACAACAGGTTATTTTATCTTACTATTTGCAACCTAGGGGTTATGCATATTAGCACAGGATGGAAAACACTGCTAAAGCTTCTTCCTGCGGAGATGTGCTATTTCCTTCCACTAGCTGTTGAAGAGCTGAACAAACAGAAAGCATAAATTCACTTGTGTTTGGCTATTTGGTTTGGGGGTTAAGCACAAAGGAGAGAATTATTTATTAAGTCACTATAAAGACCAATGACCTCAGCACTTCTGACTCCAGGAAGTCCTTCCTCTGCAGGTTGCAACCACTTAGCAACTCCCTAGCACAGGACGTACAATAGTAGATTCTGAAATAGAAGAGAGTAGCAGAGTCATAAATAAATTATGATACAACACTGTGATGGACCTGAGGATATTAGAGCTCCTTTATAACATCAATGGTTTTATAATTCTATGATTCCATGGAGGGCTCTGCTATTTCCCCCAGAAGCTGTTGTGTATGTTTGCCCATCCATCCTGCTCATGCATATTGGTACGGCTCCATCAGCATAATAAACAGAGGTTCCTGCCTCTACTTGGACAGAAATATTAGTACTGTTTGGAAGATATCAAGGAATTCCTAAGAAAGTCAGATATGAAACTAAACCAAAGTAGAAATTTAATGATGGAATGAGACGTACTAAAGTGCAGCTGATGTTTAGGTTAGCACAGGTGTCACCACACCTCACATCAGCTCACCCTGTACAAGCGCCATATGGTCTTGCCATTGCACACATTGCCAGTCATGTCAAATAGTTCAAAAAGTAGGAGGTTTGGTCTGGCAAAAGATGGGCAGAACATACTTACTAGTAAGGTTTTGAGGGAATTTAAAGCTGAAAGAGAGCTAAGGTTGGGGTAAAAGCTTGTTTGTTTGGATCTGAGGTTAAACCCTGTCTTGGTTTGGGACAAATTTGGGAGAAAACCTCTGTATAGGATTTCTTTAATGAAGCAAACTTAAGTGGCCCCTCCCTCCAACCGGTTCGGAAAAGAAAAACTAAAACTCTCTTTGGAGAAAAGTGGAAAAAACTATTTTACTAAACAAATGAAGTGCATACAAGTACAAAGAATGAATAGTATGAAACAATGAAACCTCTCCTTCTGAAGTGAGATGGCAAATTGAGAAAGTCCTTGCCGTGGGTGTAGCTCGGCTCTCTCTCAGCGTCTCCTCAGTCCCAGTCCCTCCGGCGCTGCTGGAAAATGCCGAGGTCCAGGCCCCGGTGGGCCGCAGGTGCAGCCCCCAGCGCTCCCCTGGGTTTTCAGTCCAGAGCAGGTTTAAACAGTTCCAAGAAAAAGGAAAAAAAACAGTCCAGGGAACTTCTCTGCCCTAGCTAGCTGAAACTAACTAAAAGCAAAAAAAGATCTCTGTCCTGCAGTCTCTCCAAGCCTCCGCCGAACACGCTGTCCGCAGAAGAATGTGGAGGAGTCAGGCAGTTTTCTCAAAACAAACTCCGCGCTTCTCCTTGCTCTTAGAACCAGTCTTAAAGGCACAGGACTCAATATACAGCACAAACAGAACAGACGATTAGAGATACAAGCATCATAAAGTTACTGTAAGACAAACCCCAAGACTAAATCCAGTGGAAAGAGAGTAAAGGAGAAAGAATATAAGCAACAGAGGTCAAGAGCTCTGTCTGGATGGAAACAAATATCATAAGGAAAGGGCTGAATCTGAAAAGAATTTATACATCTTAAGAAAGACTGGAATATAAGAATGAAATGTGGATAAGTGTCAAGGAGAAGATCGTACAAATACTCTTATTTACAGTCAGCAAATATCTGGAAAACATGGCAAACACTGTAACAAAGACTTTGAGAGTTCTGCATATTCCTCAGAACTGCAATGGAAACCATTAGCCCTTCCATAACTGCAGTAATTTTCAAAATGAGGTTTTATTCTCTTCCTACAACATTGTTTTAAACAGTCAAACTCATTAAATACTGCCCCACAGCAATGGAAAAATGCTGTTGCATTTTGAATTAATCTTGTTGTCACACATTTTGGTACAAAGTATGGACATAACACTTCCCTCTTTGAAGTCAGCCAGATTTTTCTTTCACCATCTACTTGAGTGGGAACAAGATGAGGCACAATTATCGATCTTTTTGAGTGTGCGCTCTAATTTAATACAAACATGGGCAGCCCAATTTGGTTGCACAGCTTGAGATGCCTTTAGCTTAATTTTCATAATCAAAGCATATTCACAACATTCCTGTACAAAGTAAAGATGACCTCTTTCTAGCTGGGTGGTCATTTTATTAAAACATTGAGTTTATAAGTTCTTGTGAACATATTTCTGGCTAGCTGTAACTTAGAAAAAGCATCTATTCATTGCTTATAGCTAAAAGGAATTTACTGTTAGCTTTCAAGGGAAACCCGCATGTTCTTGGATTCTTAGGATCAGAGGTTTTGTCTTTCCATTTCTATATTCCCAAAGAAAATAATGCATGTGTTCATTGTTTTGTCAGTATAAGATTTATAATGTCTTTAACTATTCATTTCCTTGCCATAAAGTACATAGGTTTTGTAAATTATGTGAGAGTTACAACACTGTAGTTTCCTTGGCAACCTTAACTGGTTTTCAAAACAGTGCTTTTCATGTTTGGACTAAGCATTGATTTGTATGATCTGGCAGAAAAAAAAAAAATAAATAAAAGAAAAGAAAAAAGAAAAAAGAAAGAAAAGCAAAATGAAAATAAAAAAGGAAAGAGAAAGAAAACCTCTTGAGGGAAAAAAACTGGCAACGGAAAAGATTGCAAATCAACCTTCCGCCACTTAGTCATCTATATGATATGAATTTTAAAGTGCTAAAACTTAAAGAAAAATACATCTGAAACTGTCTTTTTTTTTCCTTTGGTCTCCCTGAAATTCAGAAAAATTAAACTTTTAGATTAGATCCAGTATTGAACTTAATTTGGCCTTTTTCTTCCTAAACTTGGTTTACTTTGAATTTGAAAATTTGGCTTATGTTTAGACACTAATGAGATGCATGCTAGGGAACATTTTTCCTGGCTTTGATGGGTTTTTTCCCCCTGTTTTTAATATTAAACACACTTAATACTTTGCAAATACATTAACATACTTAATACATTGCAAAAGGGGAAGTTAGGTATGGTGAGGCACAGATCAGGCCCTAAACTAAATATCTTAATTTTTAAAACATTTTCTCAGACCTGATTGGAAAGAGAGATGTTGTGTTAATCAGTATGGATCTTTATCCTTGAGAGCAAGGACATGAATTGTTTCCTTTGATGGAGAGGGTGCCTGAGAAAAGTTTATTTCTTTAACCAACTTTTTGATGATCTCCAAGCAAAATTTCAAGAATTGGAAAAATAGTTCTATTCTGTGTTTTGCATCGTCATACAACTCTGTGGTTTTCACTGCATCCTTCTGGTTTTATAGATTCTTCAGGTATGGAGAAAAAGAATATCATGGAAATAACATCATTCCAATAGCATGAAGGGGACAAGCATGGTGAAATCATTCCATTATCTCTTGCTTTCTGATCAGCATTAGCCAGGATCCTATAAAGATGTTCAGTGATAGAAGGTGTTGGCATTAGTTGAAAACCTGATTCTCATTTAAAGTAGTTATTCAGCTATGAGGATCAAGCTACAGGGACATGGAAAGCTGCAATGCTGTTTGTTGTTTGTGGAAAACCTGCAGATGACATAATTTACTCCTTCAGCAGAAAACAGAATCAAAAACTGGGTGAAGGGTTTTGATTTTATAGGGAGCTTGGACATATAAGCTGAAGTTGTTTGGGATGACTCATATGAGATGTGAGGCTGAAATCCATATATACACAATATAAAGGCATAGCAAAAAAAAAAAAGAAACAGCCACAGAATTTGTACCCTATTTGGTATTCTATCCTGTCCATGTAATTCTATAAGTTGAGCATCAAGATTCTGCTAACAAAGATCATGGAATTGTAGAATATTCTGAGGTGGAAGAGGCCTAAAAGAATCACGGAGTCCAACTCCTGGCCCTGCACAGGACCATTCTCAGTCATACAATGTGCCTGAGAGAATTGTCTAAGTGTTTCTTAAACTCTGTCCGGCTGGAGCTGTGGCCACTTCCCTGGGGAGTATGCTCCGGTGCCCAACCACCCTCTGGGTGAAGAACCTTTTCCCAATATCCAACCTAAAGCCCTGTTGACACAGTTTAAAGCCATTCCCTTGGGTCCCGTAATTGATTGCCACAGAGAGATATCAGTGCCTGCCCCTCCACTTCCCCTCACAAAAAAATTATAAGCTGCAATGAGGTCTCCTCTCAGTCTCCTCTTCTCTAGGCTGAACAGACTAAATGACCTCAGCTGTGCCTCATAAATCTTCCCCTCCGGAGCCTTCACTATGTTCTTAGCTCTCCTTTGAATGGTCTCTAGTAGCTTAATTGTAGCTTATATTTTGATGCCCAAAACTGCACACTGTAAGATGTTACTTCTTACTGATAGCAAATGTGGAATTCCTCTTCCATATTAGACCCCTGTGGTGTACACATCTTGGTATGACAGGGACAGGGGACAGAGCTCCTTGAGCAGGGGTGGTCTCTCTTTTCTAAAGCTAAGATATTTTTAGTAAAGCCCAACATTTCTGAGTCTCCTGCCTTGTAATAATATCTTATGTATGACTTGTGTAAGAAGAATGTAGCTCCATGTCCTTGTAAAGTTTGCTTTGGAGATAATTTATTTCTGCTAGCTTAGGTTTCTGACAGAGCTTGATGCTCAGCTTTGTTGTGAAGGCATTGTATTGTTACAATCTGAAAGAGCCTTCTCCAACATTTGACTCATTAGGAATCCATCACTGCTATCAAGCAGAGTGAAAGTACTGATGACCAAACACAGAGACTATATGTGGGGAATGGTATCAGTAAGTCATGCATGTGCATGAACCCTTCACACTCAGAAAAAAAAAGAAAAAGTTGAAAATTTGCCTCAACTCGGAGCAACACTGTTTGGATTCCTCCTCAGGGTTGGTTTTATGATGGTTTTCCTAAAGTATCTGAAAGATTGCATCAATTTATAAGTGAGTAACCGCTTGTTCTTACCCCGTGACATTTATCTCTCCCTGCTCCAGCAGGCTGCTCCTGTTGGAGGTATCCTTCCATCAGATTTATCTTTATATTAGCACATAATTCCACAAAAAATATTCACGTGCTGTCTTTATGTGCACTCACGTAAATGTAGGTACCTGTGCAGAGACCTGAGAGATTATCACGTACACTAAGTGTCTTTTAAACTATGAGGAAAATCTAAGAGATCATAAAGTCATCTGGGTTACTTCTCCGTCCGCCTCTAGGCCTACACTCTCACACCCAAGTTTATAAGCCAGGCTTTTATGGTAAGAGTCATTCAGAGCTCTTGCAGCTCTGTTCCCTTCTCAAATTTTAAATGTATCTATAGTTGATCTAAAATTAAAAAGAAAAATGTTCTGACAAGCCCTGCAATTGCAGGTAGTTAATTATATTCCATTACATATTTGTTCCTCATTGTTTTCTCTGTACAAAATAAAATACAGGAATATATGCATGCTTTTGTACACTTTTTCTCACAAGAATGGTGTTTTTCTGCTAGCTTTCTACTAGAAAATAAATGAAAGCTCAAGCAGAAGGCCAGCATTTCTTTTTTTTTTTTTTTTCTGTAGTAGATTCGTATTCATTTGATGGAAAAAGGGGGAATAAAAATGGAAAACATCTTGGACAATTAGGAAAATTGTAGAGCTCACTACCTATGTCCTCAGAAACAAGGTAGTATATAATATAATTGCGCTTTTCAAGGCATTCTGGCACTTTTGAGTTGGCATTACATTCTCTAAGTACATGTAATAAACAGGTAGTGGAACAGACCAGCATGGGGCTTGAGAGCCTGAGTCCTCAAACAGCACAGAAATACAGACCTTTTAGAAACAGACAAGACAACTAAGTATGGCATCAGTGATGTTGTAGTCTTAGTAAATGTTCAACACCATTGCTTTGAAAGGAGGAGTTAAATCACCAGAGGGTTGCTGTGGCTCTGATATGATCAAACACAACTTGTTCTGCTCTATTCTTCAAAGTATCTTGAAGGCAAAAGAAAAAGATAGTATAAGCTCACAACTTCTGAATCTGCATCTCTTTCCACTGAAGCTACTGATCCAGAGTGTTACCCCCATATGAATGGTAAGGTCTGATTTTATGGATGTTCATGCCCCCTAAGCATGTGCATGAATGCCAAATCCAGGTGCTAGGCAGCAGAGTCAGACAAAGTGTTTGACAGCTCCATTAAAGTACCTGATTGAATGCTGGGGACATTCCTCTGGTTATACTGGTTATTTTTGTGAGCTATTAAACTAATATCAGTGGTGTCTTTTCATAGTGTTGAACGTGAAGAAATGATTAATGCTGACCTGCTGGCTGTCAGTGTCTTCCCTTTGTAGCGCACGGTGTTGGAAATCATTAGGGATGGAGTTGTTAAAACATGTTTTATGGAGCTAGCACAACACCTAGAGAATATCTCTCAGCTGTGCTCCTGCTGTTTGACAGCAGCGGTGGTGCGTAATGCAGTAGGGAGTCAGGATCTTCAAATGTACAAAACTTGGTCTCCAATTGTAAAATGTTTAATTTTCCACTAAATTATATTTTGCTTGGGTTTCTGGCTAATTGTTGGGGCTATAGTGCATTTTACTCTCTCTTGCTTACCTTAAACATTTTACCTGGTTTTAATGGGTAAAAGTAAAAGGTAAGCAGGACTGGTTTTGTTTATTGCAAGCCTGGGAAAAAATAATAGCATAGGAAAGAAGAGGAGCATTTTTTAAAGATACTTTTGTGTGCCCCTCCAAGGTGTGATGGATACGTTCCCCTAGTAAAAATCGCCTCTGGGTTACCAAAATATTTGATTGCAAAGGCTGCAACAAGGAACTGGAGTGTCAGCTTACACTGATCTTATCTTGCATCTTTTTTGCTCCTCCACACAGCAAAACCCACTTGTCCTCTGCTCAGTATCTGCTCTTGGAGAAAGGAGTGGAGGATTCGTGCTCATACCTTTGCAGCAAAACAACTGTTTTCTAATCTGGTGGTTTACTAAGATATTTGTAAAGCTTATTATTTCATTCTAACAACATCAATTCTGAGAAAACACTGTTACATATTTTGTAGTGCTTGGCTGGTTCATGTTGTTTGCTTGGAAGCAAATACAGGGTAAATGAGCCTGTGGTCCTCCTGCTTTTTTAGAGAATATCTACTGAGCCAGAGGGGGGAAAAAAAGAGTGCAGTGTCATGGATGAATAGTTAAGATACTTATGTCAAAGGAGGGTCCCCAGTCATCATTCTTTCTTTCTTCATATTTCTTCCTTTGTGTATCCTAGTGCAGGTGTGGCTAGCCATTCCCAAGGGCCTGACTACTTTCTTCATGGTGTACCAGTTCTGGGAGCCCAGATATTTAGATGCAGTTGTTAAAACATCACTTCCATATCTCTGAATCTTATTTCCATAGAACAAGAGAATGTTGATAGGATGAGCTACTTGGAACATTACAGAGCATCTATGCAGACTGGATTAATGCTCTAGAGAACTATCGACATTTGCTTTTAAGTTAAAAGCCTCTTTTTAAACTAATAACAGAGCAATGACCATGGAAATTAGAAAAAAGAAAAAACAAAACAAAACAAAACAACAACAACAACAACAACAAGGAAAGCTTCTGAATTATATTTGAAGCCCACTATTCAGCTAATAAAATTAATCCAGGCAACATTAGGGGTTATAGTCTCATTTCTGGCACAGAACTTGAATCTCTGTGAGAAAAGGATGAAAACAATGAAGGAGGTTTAATCACTTGATTCAGGGTGCAGATGTGAATTTATATTTTACTCTTCTGAAGTCATGAGAGCAAAATAATTTATAATTCCTGTTTCTTCCCGAGGCACATCTTGCTGAGAAAAGACCACTAGCAATTTTCAAAAAAGGAAGTAATTGCATTTCTGAATGTCATCAAGAATTATCTTCAAACAAGGCTTTTAAAAATATCATATTTTGTGTTTACAATCTCTCTTATCGTACATTCTATGTCTCTTTTTTCTGTATTTGTTTGCCTTCTGAGTTCAGTGATAGGATCATAATTATATGTGGCAAGGCAAGTAATACTCATTATGGTAATTTTAAAATTTATTTTGTGTCTCCAATTCAGGTTTTAAAAAAGCTTCAAGTAATTCTCTTCAAATACCATTTTTCACCATTTCTCTTATTTTCCTTCATTATTAGGAATAATAATATAAAAATAGATTTGACATTTCTTATCAATTAATCAGTTAGCATTTTATGTGTTCTTTAATTTCCCATTTATATTTAATCATTATTTTTAAATGTTTTGCAGTCATAAATATGTTTTTCCTATAATATTGTCATGGACTGATATAGAAAAGACAAGATTTTTCTAAAATGTGGAAGACTTATTGAAAGCTTTTCTTTTATATACACAACAAGAAGCCTGCAAGTTTCTGCACTCCAAAAGAAGTTTTCTCAGCTAAAGTCAGTTGACTAGATGAAACTTGGATTTTCAATGACATTGCATCAAATACTGTGTGATCTCTAATTGAAGCCATTCTCCCAGGTCATTCGAAAAAGTGTTCATCAAAGGTGATTTTGTGGTCTCTAAGAATAAATGAATTTACAAGGAAGTTTTTCTCTTAATGAGCCCCAAGCCTCTATGCAGATTTCTATTTCATAAAAGTTATAGGAACTTAGTAATTCTAGAATATTTATGCATATGTCAATTTTCTTTCAGAATAGCCAATAGGTTAACCTGATTTTTTTCTTAGGAAATGCATTAAACATATCCCCTCCACAAACATGCAATCACTGAGTGATTACAGAAGCTTTCTTTTCTGTAGAAATCCAGGCTAAAAAACATAATAGGAGAAGAAGTGTAAGTAGCAATTATATGTAATGAATAGAAAAGCAAAGAACTTGGTAGTAATAAGTACAACTCAACATTTAGGAAATGCAGGTAATTGAAATTATAATCAAGAGTCAAGTATTCCTTCAGAATTTGAATTAAATGCAGAATTGTTGATTTTTATTCTAAAGCAAATTAAATGGACTTGATAAAATACCATGCTCACCAGTAGCAGAACTTTTGCAGACCATAAGACGGAGATTTAAAGTTTTAATGATGCTGTAGAATATTTGTAATACTTTTTTGGTCTCATTATTGCCCTTCTGATGAGAAAAATTTGATATTTTTCATTTTGGTTTTGCATTTCACTAGAATTAGATGCAACAATTTAAATCTCATGTATATTTAGCAGAAGGTAATATGCAAGTCTGAAAAACAAACCTTTTCAATAAGTTGATTTCTGGGCCCTCCCTAGCCCTCCATCATCCCCAATTTGAGAGAGAGATGGAAATGAAGAAGAAGAAAAAAAGATTGTCACACAGAGCAACACAATACTTAAACCAGAGCATCCTGGAGGTATATTATAATTTGAATGTGAAATTTGGTTGGTGAATAAAGAATGTCATGCCATTTCCTGATCCCACTACAAAATTCCATATTTTGACAGCAGAGAATGACTCGGACTGGATATGTGCTACGGTTTAATGAAAGATACAAAGCCTTGCAATTTAGTTTCATGGTTCAAATCCAACTGAGCATGAAAGAGTGAAATTCGATTAAAAACAAGTGATTCTTTAGAGAGAAAAAAAAAAAAAAAAAAAAACAGGCATATGCAAAGCAGGCTTTAGAGGATGAGTATTCAAACTGTAATACATTTGCATAATTTTCACTGATGCCCATCTCTACTTGTGGTTTTAACAAACAGGCTTCATTAGCAACAAAAATTCTGATCCCTAATGGCAGCAGGAATAGGGCTTGAACTAAGGAAAAAGCAAGATACAACTCAAAATTATTCTGCAGGGTAAACATCTTTGAGATTATTGAAATGTCCTGAGTATTAAAAAATTGGCTGAGATGCTTATGAAAGATGGCTGGAATCTCAAGGTGATTTGAGTCTTCCATACCTGATCTTTTACCTAGAAATTAAAAATGGGAAATTGTGCAAAATTTCCGTCTGATGGCTTCAGATGTGTAAATTGGCAGCTTGTCTCATATGGTCTACCTCTATGGCAATTTAAAATGTAATCTCACATTTCTTCAGAGACTGGGCCTCATTGCATATCCAAATTAATAAATTTCAAGGAAGATCCTGAAATTATTATCCATAGAACAAGCGCTATTCCCTGGTATGCAGACACATTTCAGTGCTGTACTAGGTGGGGCTGACCCAACTGAGGTCTGGGTCTCAGACTAAAGTGAAAAAGTTACGTGACTGATTCTAATGCTTCTTGAGTTTTGTGATATTTCTCTCTTCTTTTTGTGGGAACCATGGGAGGTGGACTCTAGATATTGATCAGCTCAAGATTAGTTTTCAAATGCAGAATTAGCCATTCTGATTACAGAAAAGGGATGGAATGGGAAGATAATTAAAACCTGAAGTTCTACCAAAAAAAACCCCTACTCACTATTTAATTTGTCTTCACAAATATATAAATCACCTCCAAAAAGCCAAGGATACCACGTTTGTTGCAATTTTACATGCTTAGGAAGTAACAAAACTTGTAAAAATATGTAAATATACAGTTCACTGGTAAAGTTAATGTATCGATCATAATCATCTGGAATTACACACCATACTACAAGTGACACGGTGCCAAGAAGACCAGTGGCTTCCTGCGGGCTGGGATTTTGGACAAAATGGAGACTCACAGTCAATATCTGTCCCACCACACTGTCCCAACACAGTCAGTAGGAGGGCAGCCGCAGGTATCAGGCCATGGGGATGGGTACAGGACAAGGACAGGGCAGGGAATCCATCTGCAAGTAGTTTATTTCTACCCTCATGTAGCATCTTCCCTGTTTATATCAAAGTTCATTGCTTTCCTACCTGCATTCTTAAATGTCAACATGCATCTAGACTTTTCAACTGGTTTCAACACTTTTCTTTAAATGATGATAAAGTCCTCCCTAATATTGGCAGCTTCTTACAGTTTTTCAGCCAAAAGTTTGGATGAACACTCATCTACCTCTTATCTCTAGGTCATTGGTAAATTAAGTGGAACCAGTCTCAGACTTATGACAGAAAAATACAAATAGTAGCACTTCTCCAGACCAATTAATCTCTTTTAACATAAGACATTGCAGTCTCCGTTAGTCAGCTCTTTATGAGCCTACTATTCTTATGTCAATGTTCACCATCCTTTCCTTGAGAAGTAATTTCCCATGGAAAACTACATCTAGTCTTTTGGATAGTTTTATAGTGATTTTTTTTGTTTTTGTTTGGGTTTGGGGTTTTTTTGTTGATTTTTTAATCTGCATGTACTAAATCCATTGCTTAACATAATCTAAATATATCAGTCCTTCAAAAAAATACATGTATTAGATTAGGGTGGCATCTTTGATAAAACCACATGGATCATTCATTAAATTTTATTTGTCTCCATGTCCTCAGTTATTCTTTTTTCAAGAATGGTTATGATACATTGCAAAGCATTTAAGTCAAATTTAGAGTCCCATAATTGCAGAGATCACCTTTATTTTCCCTTTTCATGTAGCCCATTATGTTTGCCATTCTTCAGGCAGGCTATTACTCCCTGAATTTATTAAAAATCCCTCCTACTGGTCCTCTGTTATTTATGCATAACTATTACCATGCCTTCTTCTTGTGCCTCAGATTAGTTTATGCTTTAGATTCTCTCAGCTTTGTCTTTTAAGAAAATATTCTCTGAATTGTACATCCAGCACTGCACATCAAGGGGAGGAAAACTGAGGAGGGAGCCACATAATTAATCAGGGCAAGAGCACCTTTGCCAACACTCTTGCCAGGCTGGTGGGCGTGGATTAAATTGGGAACAAGGGAGGAAGATGATGAACAGTCAAGAAGTGATGGGCTGTGTCAGGTGGCGTTGTATTGGAGTGTAGATGGCAGTTCAAAGGAGTTGATCCTTCCCCAGCACTCAGCCCTGGTGAGAAACACCTGGAGAAAGGCCAGCCAAGGTCCTGAAGAATGTTAAAGGACAGACTGGAGTACCTGACATATGTGGAGATGTTGGGAATGTTGGGACTGTTCAGCCCAGAGAAAAAAAGTCTTGAGAGGATCTTATCAACGTATGTAAACACCTAATGGGGGGAGTAGCAAAGACAGAACCAGGCTCTTCTCAGTGTCTGGTGTCCAGTGCCAGAACAAGAATCAATGGGTACAAAATCAAACACAGGAAATGCCTATCAAATATAAGAAAAGGTCTTTTTTACTGCGAGAGTGGAAAAACACTGAAAAAAAAGTCCTTGAGAGGTTATGAACCTTTCCCTCCTAGAGATATTCAAAACCCTACTCCACCCAGACCTGAGCAACCTGGTCTAGGTGGCCCTTTGTGCACTGGGTTGGATTAGAGAGGATCTTCACAGATCTCTTCAGTCTATACTGTTCTGAAAGAAAATTCTGTGATCTGTTAATAAATTGATTATATATTTGGAAAAATTCTGACAAGCCTTTTTTTGTGCCTGGAAAGACACAAAAACCCTCTTAAACATTTAAGGGTATAGCAAAATGTCACATAAACCACAGGACTATTTTATAAGCAAGTCACCATAAAAATATTCATAAATTTGAAAAATGTCAACTGTAATTGTTAATTTGCAAAACACATACAATTAAAACAAAAAATCAGTTTGCTCAGAAAACACTGTAAATAGCCAATACTATAAATGTTATTTGAAAAACCATCCCCAATTGTAAACAAAGTTTATTGGAATCAAAAATACTAGTGGAAACTCTTCTAATTGTTTTATTTTATTTTATTTTATTTTATTTTATTTTATTTTATTTTATTTTATTTTATTTTATTTTATTTTATTTTATTTTATTTTTTTTTTTTTTTTCCCATGTTTAAACATAAGGCTCCAGTGGGAAAATGACATTTCTATAACAAAAGACAAACAGAAAAATGGCTTCTGGTCTTCTCTGAGATACATCTAAGCTTGTGTAACATGGCTGTCATGTGCAGTGCATGTCATGAGTGGTGCAAAGCTGTAAGAAAAATCTCAGTCCTGCTCCAAATGCTTCAGCCCCCTTTCAGTAAACAGCCAGGGCTCTGGCTGTTTGAATTAGCTTTGAATTAACAGCTGAGTGGTCTTTAGTTGCTGAAGCAGAAATCTCCAGTCTGTAGTCAAGGCAATGCAGTTATTTGTACTGGCTTTAAAAATATCCACTCCCTGAACTTCTGTAAGACTGTATCAAGCACTGCTTTTACCCTGTAAGATCAGCTAAATCGGATGAGAATTTCTTTGTCTTCACATCCACAACCTCTGTCTCTGGTACGTTTTTGAGTTGAAAATCCAGTTTTGTGCAGTTGTGGCTGGATCCACAAATAAGATTTTTTTTTTAAGAAGTTTTGCTTATCTTACATTTCAGAAGAGTAAATCCTTAAACTCGTAAGAATGATGCCTGAGTTGCCCTGTGACGCTCTTCTTCATGTTGCTAATCATGTCATACCCCATGCCTAAGTTGTAGAATCACAGAGAGAATTGACCCGGAATGGACTTAAAAGAACATTTCCAAAGCCACATGATCAGGTTAACCTCCCACTAGAGCAGGATGTCAAAGTTCTGACAACTTTGTAAAACCCTAACAGGAGTAACTAAATATTGCCTGAATTTCCTGCCTTGTCCATCAATAATGGCTATTGAATTAATAATATGGGGATTGTGTAAATCTTTAGGGATTCCTTACAGGTAAAATCTCTTTATATAAGGTCATATTAATGTTTGAAGCCCATGTTCTGCTCCTGGATGTGTTTGTGTAATTTTTATTAGTGAGGGGAACAATGTACTTACATTTAGTAGAGAATAGATCTTTGTTACCTCCATCATAGTATAAATAAACTGACATATTCAGCTCCCTTTTCTGAAGAGCTCTGGCTTATGCCACTTTCAGTAGATAAAAACATAGTCATACCAAGGGAATATCAAAGAAAGTACATCTTATCACTCTGAAACACAAGGAACTCATCTATAGTTGAAGAAAAAAAATTCTACAAGTGTCTCATTATTGCCACTTTCTGAAAATCCTTTCTCCTAAGGTAATTATATTCATAGTCTAAAGCAGTGCAGATTTAAAGAGCCAGGGTTAGAGCCCAAATGGAAGATGCAGAGCCTACAGGCTCTGGAAAGGTGAAAGACAAACCTTTAAGACTGAAATAGAATACAAAGTACTTTCTAGAAAAATACTTAAGACTTTTGAAAGAAGCATCTTTGTAACTAGGAAGACAATTTTCCAGATGCAAAAACTCCTAAGATTTTAAATAACCTCTTCAGGTGCTTGACTCCCAATCCTGTGCTGATTCACAGCGACTGTTTAGGGAATATCTCATCCAGGTGTCCATACCTTGGTCAAAGAGCCAAAACAACACAACTGTGCCATCTGTGTTGATCTACAGAAAGCTTCTGGACTTGAAAGAAATTCTAATCTCTTCAGGCATATGTGTGAAGTGAAGGATCCTGGTGATCCAACATTGCTCTCAGCTATGGGAAAGCCGATTAAAATAACTAAACTGCGGTATGTAACTGTGCCCTCAGACTTTAATGCAATACTGAGTATGCACGCTCAGAATGGGGCTGACAGTAAAATCTACAAGAGTGATATTTTTTAATCACATTTTATCTTTTTCTTTCTGGCAGCTGTGGGAAGATCCTTAAACTTTTCCTCCTAAGCAGTCTTCTTCACTTATGCACCACTGAACAAATATAGTTTTAGAGCAATCTGGGAATTCAGAGCTAGGCAAGTTTAATATTTAGCGGATCAGAAAGAAGAGAGTGGGGTTTTTGCATTGATGTGTGATATGTCTGCAAGAGTAGGGGTTTTGGATTCCCCCACAGAGAAAAACACTAGAGAGACAGTGGAAGGAGAGTGCTCTTTCCTATGGAATTCATAGGAAAAGGCATAATGTCCATCAGCTCTTTTTCAATGAAGGGTACTTACATCATTCTGCAAATCAAACATACTACAAAGTAAAAATGTTTCATTCTGGGAAATACAAAAAATAACTTTCAGAATTTCTTATTCTTCCTTTAATTCAATGTGTGTTTAAGTAAAAATATTTAAGGATTTCATGTCAAATTTTTAGCTAGATGAGCTTGACTCAAACCTGAAAAACCAGTACAAAGCTATATCCTTCTCTCTCTCAGCAAAAGAAAAAACTCTCACTGTATCTCAACACTGTCAGAGGAATTTTGGAGGGATTCTTTAGTGGCTACTGCTGGTGTGAGACAGGCTGTGGGGATCTCCCCAGTGCCATTCGGGGCTATAGTCATAGAGGCTACATTCTACCCCGTGTTTGCTCACAAGGCAGTGCTACCACTCTGCAGTGTTTCTGTCCAAAATAGAAGCAACTCTTCACTCTATGAGTCTCTTTTCAAGTATTGGAATAGGTCACATGTGGCTGTGCCTTTCCTCACTGGGCAGGCGTGGGCCCCTGGCTGGCTCAGATCTGCACAGCGGCCAGAGTGTTTTCGGTCCGGGCATGCAAGCAGGTTATCTTTACCTGCTGGACTCAGCTTCTCAGCAGCAGCTGGCCCAGATTGTGTTGTGACTGCGGCAGTAGATGAAAGGATGGCTCTCAGCTGAGCAGGTTTAAAGATGGTTTATTCAAGCCGAGCTGCAGGAGATCCGCAGCTCGTCTAAACTGCCGGCCAGAGAGACCCTTTGAATTTCCCTCCCCGATCTTATAAGCGGGGGAGGGTTCAGGGGAGGTGACAACAGGACAGCAAATCAGGGAATTCAGGGGGTAACAGGGGGTGTCCACTTCTAAGCTTCTGACCACTGACAAAAAGGGAAAAGGGAATTCCCCTGGGCACCGACTTATCACTCTACGCATCCCTGGGAATTTCCCAGGCCTGGGAGGGGTCCCAAAGTGATAGACAGGATGCCCCAGAGTTGGGGGGAGAGGGGATTAACAAAGATAGGTGGGGGGTGGGATGATTGACATGAAACAACTCAAAGGGGATGGACTGTTACAGAACTGAGGGCACAGTGAAATGAACCATAACATAAAACTTATTATAAAAACTTGATAAAACAATTCTTGCACTGCCACAGTCATATCATTCCCACCAGTTGTGACCCATGTTTGATTTACAATGACTGAAGCACTAATACTGTGAAGAGACCAGAAAGTATACAAACATCTCTGAGGGTCAGCCTTTTATCCTACAAGGATTGGCAGGAGCTTTGTGTTTCCTACAGGTGACATAAGTAAAACTTTACTCTGGGATAATTCCAAAATATAATACTCCAAGTAGAGTAGGAAATCTAAGCCAGCTGAAATCTAAGTTGAGTATTTTCATATCTTGTTCTGTCTCCTTTATCTTAAATCCTGTTTAACTAGCAGCAGCTGCCACTGACATTTCCACGAGGATGGTACAGATGGAGCAGTGACTCAGATCACTGGCTCTGCAGAGTTACGAATAGCTAAAAACTGTTGCTGATGAAGATTATCAACAGGGCTGTAGGAAAGGCTCGTGTGACTGAGGCTTGTGAAATTCAGATTTTCCACTTGTATTTTTTTCATGAAAGAAATTGCATCTATCTGCCTACATGTACAACTCCAAACATGAACAAATTCTTAGTCATCAGATGATTTGTAATCATAACTTTCTCTGCTTTGTGTTTGTGAAGAAGTAGTTAAATCCAAAACCAAAAATTACATGAAACAAAAAATTATTATATTTAATGTCAGCATTTAATCTGGGACAAAAATTCCTTTATTGCTTGATGTTCTTGTAGCCTGAAAATTGTTCGGGTGGGGAGAAACAAAACAAGGTAAATCTGTTAGCTGAGCTTTCTTGTCATTTGGGTCACATCACTGCTTATCATCCTTCATTTTCCCTGGGGAAACAGAGAGTAAACAAGAAGATAGCTGCACTGAGTCTTCCTGATAAGACTTTCAGTTGGAAAATATAATCTGTTTTGTGATTCCTTGGTCAAAAGATAGTTTGAGATTGTTCATTCGTTTACAATGAGAGGTGTGTTTAATTGTTTCCTTTAACATCTTAGGTGCATAGATTTCCTGGGAAAGACACTAAGTTAGTAGATTTAAGAAAATACAGTTTCAATTCATTAGAATACCTGACAGACCCAATTCTTTATAAACTTAGATGATCAATACAGCAAAAAATAAGGTTAATTGAGATGGACTCTGCTGTTGCCTGGGATAGAACACACTTTGCTAAATTTTGTTTACCTGTTCGGCAATAATGCCTTACCCTCATCAGACACCAAGTAAACAACCATCTCACAATCTTCATTCAGAAAATAATCCTTTCTGCACAGAACTTGCACACATACATTCTAGTATATATCTCAGCTCAGAAACAAACATTGCTAGGGAGTGGTTCAAAATCATTCCTTTCCTTGAATTTTGATCTGGCAGATAAAAGTCCAATAAATTGTTAGTTATGCTGGACTTTGGTTCCAAATAGGAGAGATTGATCTCACTTTTTATACTTAGCACACAATATGTTAAATTAAATAGCTGCCGTGGAGGCAAGTTGAAGTTAATCAGCTAATAAGAGTTAGAGGCTTCTGTAATGGTGATGTAAGTTACTGAATGAGACATATATTTTATATCTGAAAGGAGGAAAGGTGGTCAGTTTTGCCTTATGACTCCCAGCTACAGAATCTCATGGGCAGCAGGCTTTATTCCTTTACACGTGGAATTAAGTTTTAGGATGAAGTAACTTCCTGGGGAAAAATGATGGCCATGTGAGATTTCTGAAAGCATTAGAAAATTTGTAAGATTTTTATAGTTGTGTTTCTTCCAGCTCCTGAGTCAGTATATAACTTAAACTAGCCTTAGCAAACTCCTAGGTACGACTTTGCTTCTTTTCCCATGAGAAGAAAACATTCCCGAAATCCTGCACTGGGTTTAAATCTAATTACAAGAAAGGAAAAACAGTATGTAATGTGCAGAGAGAATGTAATGTGCAATCCATAGCCCAGATTTGAGATCCAGCCCCTGGAAAACCATGAAAATATTCCAGCAACAATGTTCCACAAATGTCTTAGTAAATCCTACTAAGCCCAGAGAACTTGTGGATGCATCATCCCTGCAAATATTCAAGATCTGGTCAGACAGGGGCTTTGAGCAATCTGATCTAGTGGGGGACATTCCTTCCCATTGGAACTAGATGCTTTTTAAGATCTCTTCCAACCCAACCTTCTCTGTGGTTCTATGCTTCTAACCATAGTGACAGCAGAAGAATGTAACACTGGGTCTGTTGATCAGTATCATTGCAATTTATTGCACTTCAAATACAAGCATTTGTAATTTGTTAAGACAGAAAACGAGAAATACAACCACCATTCTCAGGATTCAGCTCAAAAAAATATTAGTTTGGTTTGCCAAAAGGCTTTTTAAAGGACTCAACACAAGATTCAGAGACTCAGATGCCAGAATGCATTTGATCAGCATAATTTTCAGCACGGATGTGTTAAATTAACCTGGGAACTAGTTAATCTTACAAGCCCAGAGAAAACATTGTCTGCCATCTTGATTGAGTTTCCTCCGAATTCGTTTTTTGCCACCAGGTGTCAGCACAAGTGCACAGACAAGACACCCGAAGAGGTCTCCACGGAAGCTGTCTGTACAATAAGAGTATTTCATGGCAGCTCTCATGCTCCTGAAACCATTCTCCATTTCTAGTTCCACTAGAAAACAAACAAACAAACAAACGAAACCCTGATATTGTGATATTGCTTACTTGTAACTGCAGAGTCTACACCAGTCTTGTGTAGTGTAGGTAACCTAGAGTCACCTAGTCTATGTGCCCTAGTATTTCCACCCATCCTGTTCTCTGCCCAACAGTCAGGGGGCTACATTATCTCCCTTCAGACTCTAACTTGAAGGTGTTAGACAAGGAATAAGGAGGGATCATTTTCATTTGATGTGGCTGAAAGACTTCTGATCACAGATAACTATCCTGCTTTTTAAAAGTCACTGTCCATATGCCCTTTCAAGTTGTTGATAACACTTAGCAGTTATGTCCCCAAATCTCCTTTATGACAAGTGGGTCCTTGGCCCTCTATGGTAACAGCACCCTGGGGTTTTCCTGCTAAAGGCAATATCATGAACTGAATTTCAGTTAGTCTTTGTTAACATATTAAGAGAATTCCTTCTGTATTTCCTTCAAACATTTGGGCAGCAGACATTTTTTGATCAGACTTTCCTTATTGCAGTTCCAGTTCCCTGATGAAAAAGAAGTGTCTTGTTTTCAGCATATTTCTTACATTACACAGTTTCCTATTCCAGGCTTTTCACAGAGGTCACTCTCACCTTGAGCTCACTATTATAGGGATGAACCTGAGTTTAAGATATTTAGTTCTGTCTAATGTTAAAATGTGTTTGGAATAAGTGCTTTTAATAGGAGAAGACTCATGAATGAATAAGAAGACAAATATAACATTTCCATGACTATGATAGAACCTTCTTGCTTTTAGTGAAAAGTAAGTTTTCCTAAATGAGAGGGGCACCTCTTGAAGACAAGGAGATACAGACTACAATGATCTAGTTGTAAAGTTTTATTTCAAAACTGCACCAATAAATCTAGCACAGGAAAGGAACGTGAGGGCATGGGGATAGGTCTCATCAAGTATTTGCTCTAAAGAGCTCTGCAAATCTCCTAGCTGTAGCTGGGAAAAGAGCAACACAACTTGTATTGTCATCTCAGGTTTGTCTCCAGTGATTCTCTTAGCAGGTGTCATGACTGTTTTGTTGTTCCTGCTTGTCTACCTGGTACACTGTATTTATCATTGTTTGTAGTCTGTGGCTTAGTGATTTGTAGTTTGGGTTTTTTCTGCAGGGTGTTTTGACCCCTTTTTTAACTTCTATTTGACTCTTTTACTTTGTTTCCTATAGCAGTGTAAGAGATGCAACCCTGGAGCTGCAAAGTTTTACATGATCTGCAGGGCATCTATTTTTTACATTTGGAGTGCTATGAAGAGACAATGACAGAATTTTAAGGCCTAAAGATCCAGATTTCTGGGAATGATTGGCTGTTTTTGACAGGGTTCTTTGAAACTCCAAAGTGTTACATCTCCTTTGTCAAATCAACATCACTGAAGCTGTCCATCTAAAAACAGTAGTATTTTTACCATTTCAAGTCCTAAAGTACGCCTTTCATGTTTCCATTTCATTTATACAATGTCTGCAACAAATTCTGCATAAATCTGTTGGAAAATTAGAAGGAAGGCTATTTATAATGGCGAATCTCCTTAAACAAACAATCCACCCAACCCAATATTTTTCTGGTACTCTACTGCAATTACTAGGGAACTCTCTTTCAGTCTGCTGATTTAATTTAGCATTGAATATGTGTGCATCCATCTTCCTTTGCAATACTGTAGTGAGACTTGTCTGTAATTTAAAGGATTCTGTTTGTAGTCATGGTCCAAGATATCACTGTGGTTTACCGATTGATGAAAACTTTTTTTTTTTTCTTTTTTTTCTTTTTTTTTTTTTTAATTAAGTATTTACTGAAGCACTTGGTGGTGGATTGAGCTGATTAGTGCACAGTATCATATCCAGCCCAGAAAATCGTTGAAAAAGGAGGGTTATTCCCTTGTTGACTGCCAGTGGTTGGGTAAGAGTCATGTTACTTTCTTATTTACAGTGCTAGAGCTGGAAGCATTTGTTAGTTCTGGAAGTACAGCCTGGGTAAACAATGTCTATCAGACAGAGACCCGTTGTATCATGTCTTTCCAGACCAGTTCCATTTGGAAATGAACTTTGCCATGCAGGCAGACAGGGAAGTAGAATGTACAATCAGGAATGCTGGAGTCATTTGACTGAAAACCTGCCTTCAATTTCCATGTAATGTATCTTTATTGCACCATTTGGAGATGTTTTGCTGCAGTCAATAATAATTATATATTGCAGTCCTTCCTTTCTTTCTATATGGACCTTCTTTGGTAGGGGTCTCATCAGCTGAGCTGGAAAACATGAATGAAAAACACAAACCTTTGCTTTTAAGGATCTCCAACAAATCTCATTTTCTTTGTGGTATTCTGGACATTTTTATGTTCACTCAACCAAGTGCATTCTGCCAGCTGCTGAATTTGGCATGTGGAGATCTGACCTGCTGACCCGAGAAGATGTACCTCTTCAAGACACTGCCAAAGCTGGCTTTGTACCACAACCCACTGATTCCAGGATTTCCTTGGCAATGGCTCAGCCACTCATCTAAAACAGGATTTGATCCAGCACCCACAGATGTCAATTTAAAGGACTTCCATTAATTTCAGTGGATCCATCTCTTCCTTTTTGGAACTACGTTTGCCCTGGGAGTGGGACAAGCCCCTGAACAGAGGGGTGCGAAGCAGAACACCTGAGCCACCCTAGCTTTCCCCACACAAAGGAAAAATGCACTGTTATCAGGAAAAAACAAAGCAACCCGAGAATTCAAAAGCACTTTTTTTTTCCCCCCTACCTTTCAATTTTGCGTAACTGCAGCACTTCAAGTTCCTGTTATTGTACTATATTGTGTCATCTCAATTTCCAATTGAATAAAGGGTTTCTCTGAATGCAAGTTACTCTGCTTCGAAGAGTGGCATGTAGATTATTTACATATTTTAATCCTGACTCCCAAAGAATTTTTACACAAATAATTCACATATAATTATGCATATTTACTTAAAGAATTATTGCCATTCTTAGGCAAACTGAGTGAAAGCAATATTTTGCTAAAACCCCTATTAAACTATCTTGCATCCCCTTCTCATTGTCACTAATTAGTTGAGTATGAATGCAAACAGAAGCTTTCTCCCTTTTTCTCTAATTGAAATTTTATTATAGGCAAACAGAAAGTGAGAAATTAAAAGTAATATATATGCATGTACAAAAGCACTGGAGATCAGTGTCTTGCTCTAAAGAAGTCTTTTCTTGCATGAACCTTTCCTAATATTGCAACTCAAATTTAGGAGCTCTCCATTGAGCCAGCAGTTATGAAGCACCATCTCTCTCCTAAACAGAATAGGGGATCAAGGTCACCAATGAGAAAAGAAGAATCTGATTAACTTCAGCTGCACCTTTCTGTCGTTCTTTTCTCTGACTCCACAGAGAGGTCCTCTGATCAATTTTAGCTGTAGCACTTAGGTACAAGTTTCTCTTTCACCCTAAATCCTTTTGAGGCTTGAAGAACTGGTCTGATTGAAATAGCATGAAGATCGGGTTTCCTCACCTCCACAGCAGTGACCCCCCAGCCATGGTGATCCAGTAGTGCCCTATCTAGAAGGTTCTAATTTCCTATAGATGTGTGTAGTACTGAACAGGAAATTAATCTTGAGGCTTTCTGTAGTGCATTAGGTGATCAACAGAGCTGCTCACAGTGCATTGATATTTGGGGTTCTATAGGGATTAAGGAACTTCAGAAAACTATATTTCCTAACGCACCTTTTAGACTCTGCATAATACAGCTCTTAGCAAGAATGATTTCTTCTTTTCCTTTCAATTACAAACTGATATTTTTACCACTTCCATGTGTGAATGAGTGAGGCTTTAATGGGACAATGCCATGTAAAAGGCTGTTTCTGAAGGGTTTAATTTTAACTATTTAAATAATCTCCAGGCCATCTTCATCCATACTGTGAAATATTTTCACTCTCTAAACAAGACATTAAGCTGACTTTTGGAATTTGTTCCTTACCCATGTTAACTCCCTAGGCATTTTAACTCCCCAGCACCCCAACTTCCAACTCCCCTCCCATGTTTGGCAGGATATAAGCTGACTTTTTCCAAAACTATATCATTGCTCAGTTTGGCTCTGGTGTGAAACCAAACATAAGACCACGTGAACTGGAACTCCTAATTCTAACTCCTGGCCTGACAGCAGCATAGCAGTAATCTTGAGGGAGTCTGTTTCCATGAGATCTTTCATCTTAAATTTTTGTTACAAGAAGTCCATGAATCCTAATGTATGCCAGGTAAGCCAAGACCTTTGAGGAATATAAAATATTTTGTCATGTAAAGATAAATATTATCATTGGTTTCTCTCTAATGTACTAGGAAAGAAGTGCTTGCATAAATATGGAGGAAATAAGTAATGTTTTCAACAGAATGTTACCTGAAAAACTTTTTTCCACTGTATCATTTAATTCTGAGTAATGGCCAATTCAGAAGTACTAATTCAGAATCTCTGTGATTGATAAATAATCACTATGTATGGCACTAACAACTCAGAAATTGATTCTGTTATAAATTCTGTATTTCTGCTGAAGAGTGAGCAAAAAACACATGTAAAAATAACATACACTTTGGGCATGAATGGAGTGTACAAAATTCATGCAGCTAGCCTTCACAATAAACCTAAGCACAGGACAGAGCCACAGAAAGGGTTTTTTTTTTTTTTTAATTGGAACAAGGACTCCCAGTATATACAGCTTGATTTTGCAACCATAGGAATAAGCACCACAGTGACAGTAATACTGTGTCTGCTGATATTTTATGAAGGTTAGAACAACAATCTACTACCTTCTGTATGTATTTTCCTCCTAGCAGTGGAGTCCTGTTTTAATTTTAGTTTGCTTTATTGCTTGCTGGTTAGAGCATCAGGCAATACTAAAATTGTTATTAAATGCAATCTGTCTCTTTAATAACAGTTCCAAAATTAAAATCATAAAGTTGATTCATATACCACAGAAATATATACAGTAGTTGGAGTAGCCTTCTTTCTGGGGCATTATTGAAATGTACCAATTCAATGGACTTTATAGAAATATCTTGCAATTACTGTTGTTGATGGGAACAGGGAGCTTGTAATAACCCAGATGTGTGTGTAACGAGTACAATATAAATTTGAAAAAGGCTGCCAGCACCATCACACAGTGCCTCTTACTCAGTGGGTTAAGAGCTGATAGTGTGCTTTTATTAGCCACTAGCCATCAAGGTAATATCAGAAATGGTCAGGAGAGTCCTGGAACCAAGACTGAGCATCAAAGTCTCCATCAGCCACACTTCTGCAAGCTTATATCCAGATGGGCAATGGCTAAACTGGAGTGTGCAAGGGAATTTCCTTATTTATTAAATAAATATTTCAATTATTGACAATTACTGACAATCTAGAGATATTCAGAAGTATTCAAGCTTGTAGCTTTATGATGTGTTGCATTGCATGTGTTGGGGACCCAGAAGTATCTCCAGGTTTGCTCTTTTTTTCTAGGTTTTCCTGTGTCATATGCAAGGAGAGTGTTGGGTAGCTGGCTTAAGGAAACACATTTGGGGGGGATTCTTTTGTCTAGATTCAGCCCAGACTGTGTATCTTAAGCCCTGCTGGTTGAGAATCCGTCATGTTGGACAAACTTATTTCATAAACAACCCGTCATTTTAACCTCATTAGAAAAATATAACCTCAAAGAAGCCAGAAGCATGCCAAATGTGAATAGTTCTCCATCATTCAGAGCGGGATTTCGAATTCCTCAGTGCCTTCCAAAATGTCCACAGACATCCCAGTTCTTGATTCACAGCTCTGTTAGTGGAAGTAGCTGATGCAGAGAGAAATGTTGGTTCCACTGTGTCTTTGTTGATGTTAGAAGACTGGCAAACATGAAATAGGATGCAAACTTCAGAAGTGCTTAGCTCTTCCCTGCATTCAAATGTGCATTTTCAAGCAGTTAATTTGAAAACCCATATGCTTAACTGATACAAATCACACTAATTTTCCCATTTCAGCCCTCAGCTATGTATCAGATAGCTGTTTAGCAATGCATCTGTATATTTTGGAGAGTAGAGAGAATCCTGTTTTTCCATTTTGCAGGAAGGAAAATGGAAGGAACAAGAGTTTTGACCAAGATCAAATAAATTACATCTATTCTAGCATATTAAGTGTGTCTTTGTATTCCAAAAATGCTTGCAGACTACCTCCTGGGAATGGTCCCTGGCCTATCCTAGCTCCTGAACTGTCTGGAAATTCTTTAGGAGGAAGGTAATCATGTCAGGGAACCACCTAACAACTGAACAGTTAAATTGTTTGATTTTTCACAGTCATTTTCCAAACACGCTGAAACGAGTCAGAAACATAAAAATAGCCTGGTTTGATGGATTTTGGAGGCAATGAACATATTTACATCATACATTGTAAATCCATAGGTGTTTTAGAGTAAATTTGCAGCACAGGTAAGCACCTGTAAGACAGCTGGTGTTCAGACTATAGGCAGTTTTTCAGGGTCAGGCTACATCCAAAGTCCTCCAGCAAATCCTTGCCATGCTTGTAGGCCTAATGTTGTCTAACTAGAGCAAGCATATGATTTGTGTCTCTGTTGCTATTACAGAAACTTTATAGTTTTCTGTTAACCTCACTAGTAAAAAGTTTTTGTGTTCACTGCAACCCTAGAGATTTTGCAGATTTTAGGTATCTTTTTCACTAGACACCAGTTTTCATCCCAGTCTTCTATTCTTTCCATTTCCAGCTAATTCCCTGTTCAGGATGTTTTCAAGAAAACATTGAAAATAAATAAAAAGAAGTACCCTTTGGCACACTGTGAAAGTGAAGAGAGAAGACACAGACAAATTGGCTTTTGAATGAGTTATTCAGATAGAGTCACACAAAGCAACACAAAAAGCACAAAACAAAAACTAATAGATTCCTTAACACTTGAAAGCACCCGACAGCATTAAATAGAATGAGAATGAAGATACCAACAGGAAACCTGTCTCTTGTAGAAAAATTGGGGGGTTCTTATTTAATTTTTTCCCCACATATGTATTTCTAGGTTCTGGACAGCAATATATACCATTGAAAATATTTCCATAGTGCCCTGTGTTCTGAAAGCCAGCAATAAAATTACTTAAGTTTAAATAGTATTCTAGTGCTAAAGACAGGACAGGAAAATATTGTAGGTGATGGTGGCTGTTTTAAGGATCATAAAGATTTGTAACCATTTTATTTCTTCTGCCATAGTGTTTCCATTTTTTTAGCCTTTCCTTTTTTTTTTCTTCCCTATCCCTGGAGAATGTATCTGTATTTCCTGCAACACACTCATCCAATTAAAAGGAAAAAAAAATTCTCATTTTGTTCTTATTTGTCTTTGCTATTTCTTTCCTGTCTCGGGAGCTTTCATTCTCCTCACATGGGATCATCTCAAATACACAGGGAGCCATTTCCAGGTTGTTTGCACGAATCCTGTTATTTAGCCATTTGTGCCTGTATCTTTTGTACACAGTGTTCTGTGTTCACACCCTCATTACAGACATTTCTCACAATTACGTTCTTTGCTTTGGTATCAGAAGATTGCAGACTTCTCACTGCACTTGTAGTCTCCATGAGATTTGTGGGTTTGCGTGTGGTCATTCACTCTATTTTTTTTTCTATGACGGTCTGAAAGGAGAACAAGACATCTTGGATATTAAGACCAAACAAAACCATCTTCCAATCTGTGATTTGAATTTGAAGTTTTCTAAGCATCTGATCACCCCTAACTTCAACCCCTTTTTGTGGCTAAGAAAGGCAGAACTGATAGGACCAGGTAATTTTTCTCAGTAGTTTGGGGGGGGTGAAGATGAGGTAAAATATAACTCTGTTGGTTTGGGATTTTGGGGGCTGGAAACATGTTCTTTTTTCATCATTTTTGATTTTGGGGTTTGAGACTTTTTTTACGTTTTAATGAAAATTTCTATTGATTTATTTGCTTATCTATGTACCAACCTATCTCCTTTCTTAGAAGAATGTTGCACTTCTCTTATAAGACCCAGACACATAAGTATATTTCTACTACTCTGGACAAGCAAGAGGATGAGATCAACACTCTTGTCATTAGTAAGATAATGTTAAATGTAATAGGATATATAATTGCCAAAAAATGAACAGGAGAAAGAAAAAAAACAGTCTAGCTTTTTTCACATAAGTATATTTGGTCAAAAATTTATTCTGTCTCCAGCATAAAGTTATTTGCTGAGGAACGTGTTAGTGTTTGGGGATATTGATATCACTGGATGAAGCTATGATGTCTTAGGAAAAATACATTTGATTCTTGGCAAAGTTTGATGTACATAATTTAATCAATACTGTCACAGAGATTTAAGTGAGCTGGACATGAGATCCACTTCTTCTAATTCAATACTGCAAAACAGAAAGGTCAGGCATTAAACATAAATGGGCTTTTCCAGTGGCCCAAATAACATACACAGCTTTCATCACGCTAAAATAAAGTAAATAACTTTTAAAAATCAATAAATTGAAAATATTCCAACCCTGATGGATTTAAAGAAAATTAATGTAGTCACTTCGATGCTGTCATCCTGGGTCTACCAACAGCCAGGAGCTATGGTCCCACTATCTATGCCTCTCCTTGACCCTGTATTCTCCTTTGTGTGCTAATCCTGTTTGGCACTTGCATTCAGATGTTATCATTTATTACTGAAATGCTGATCATTTTTGTTTAGTGTAATGTCTGTCTGAGGTACTGAAAAAAGTAGATGGAATGAGAAGTCAGGGGGTAGTAGAAGGGAGGAAAGAGAAAACTAGAGAAGATATGAAAAGAGTGATGAATAAAAGGAGATAACAACAGAAAATGCTGTAGAATTGCTGGTCTCCATTTAGTGCAGGAGATGCTATAGTATGTGTTCTTCAAGCAACCAGGCTGAAGACCCATGAAGGTCTTTCACAGCACTGAGATCAGTTCTACAATTGAAAAACAGCAAAATGCCATATTTTACCTTTTCTTATTATCTTTTTATTCCCCAAGGCTTCCACTGACATCAGAAGAGAAAAGACAGTTTGAAATCTTAACCACGCAGCCAGGTCTATTGTTATGAATTAAAGGAATGATCTAGCCTTTTCCATAGAAAGACCTGCAGTTGCCCAGTTAAAAATCAGGCTGGACTTTCTATCTGATTATTTTTTAATGCCTGTGATTAAATTAAAGATACTTATTCTGATTCATTGTTTTCTTCATAACATTTTGTAATGGCTTTCAGTTTTATAAAATCCTTCATTTTTTCTTTTTTTTCCTCAGGCACATTTCAAAACTTTAATCCCCAGCTGCTATTAATAGAGACATGACTAACGCTGATCTAAGTGACGAAGGAATTTAGAAGGAAATAGTACTGAAATAAGATTAAATGTTTGAAATATAAAAATTCAGGTTAAATTTAAATTTACAAGAAAGAAATTTTAACAGAGGTTGTTGTAATTTAAGCCCAGATGGCAACCCTGTCCCCCAGTTTCTCGCTCACTCCTTGCAATGGGGAGAGAGGAGAGAATCAGCAAAGTATAAGCAAGAAAACTCATGGGTTGAGATAGACATGCACAAGCAAAGCAAAACAAGGGATTCTTTCCCCAATTCCCACCAGCACACAGGTATTCAGCCTTCCCCACAAAACCAGGTTTCCATCATGCGTAACGGTGATCTGGAAAGACAAACACCATCACTCTGAACGTCTCCCCCTCCTTCCTACTTCTTACCCTGACTTTATATGCTTTGCATGATGCCATATGGTCTGAAATATTCCTTGGGTCAGTCAGGGTCAGCTGTCCCAGCTGTGTCCTTTCCCAGCTACTTTTGCACCCACAGCCCCCTTGCTGGAGGGAAGGGATGAGGAGCAGCAAGAGCCTTGACACTGCTCACATCAACATGCCTGTGTTATCAACACTGTTTTCAACACAAATCCAAAGCACAGCCCCATGACAGATAAAGAAATTTAACTCTATTCCAGCCAACACCCGCACAAGACTGAAAGGCTCTGGGGTATCCAGTTAGTGTGAATGGTGAGTTCTGCTGGAAAAAAAAATGTTGTTTATACTCTATCTAGTCTGTCCAAGGGTTCTTTATTGCTACTAATGGCAGAATTTCTAAATTGCTGTGTCCAATAACCTGTGTTATACTCCATGGTATTTTATTCAGGTGCATATGCTGTCAATCATACCCATCCCCACTGCTCGCCTCAGTGTCATCACAGAGCAATTTATCAAATAAGCAACAAGAAATGTTTCTACTGAGACAATGCATTCTGAAACAAGCATCAACTTACAGAAAATGGGAAAGAAAACGTTTTCTAAATAAGATAAATAGAACTGTGAGTTAAATAGCTACAAAAAAACAAAAAACAAAACAACTTGATCTTGGAAATGAAAGTCCAGGAAAGCTGCAAGGGAAAGAAAAGATTGAAAGGTAGATGATTACTATGGCAGATATGCAGAATCAACATCTTAAAACTGATTTTGCTACACTGGAGAATTTAGAACATGAGCTAGAATTACCAGCTTGGTGGGAGACAGGACTTTTTTAGTATTGCAACATGTTTTCATCCCATAACTTTATTGCTTTGAGTGACCTGTTTTATGCAACCCAATCAGCTGAACTGAGAATTTATCTTTCTTTCAATGCACTTTCAAGACACTGTTTTAAGATCCTAACATGATTGTTGAGTTAAGGATGGCTTGTATTTCTAAATGTCCAGCTGAAAATATCTGAGATTCTCAGTAAATAGAAATTAAGGGTTCTTCCATAAGAGGAGCAGACCTGACTGCCATTAACTGAAAAAACCTTTTGTTATGTAAGGGTATACTGTAAGCCTTGGTAACAATGAGGTTCAACTGTGTGAAAATAGCAGGTTTTCAGTACAGAAGATGATATAGTTAATGATAACAGAATAACCTTGTATTCAAAAACAATGCCAAGTGAACTACAACCCAGAGAATGGCTCTGAGAGGTGTTTCATAAGAGAAGATTCAGAGGTGACTTTATGGAAAAAAAAAAAAAGTGGGCTGGTATTATTTCTTGTTTGACCATTGGAAGATACTATCTTCCATCCTTGGTCATGATGGTTTCTTATTTTCTACGTATTCTTATACAAATAAGCAGGGTTATTCTCTGAGCAATTCACTAAGTACACACATCAGAATGTAAGCTGATACACGCTGCATTTTCTTGGCCTCTTTTATTCACCTCTGTGTCCTTTTAAATCAAAGGCAGAAGGTGAGGGAAGAAAAAGATATGTTAATGTCACTTAAATAATAAATAAGCCTTGTACCAGGTAAATTTTCATTCTTTAATTTACAATGCCTACTTCTGTTAGGAAAAAAACAGACATGCTTAATATTAATTCATTGTGCTAGATTTCAATGACCAGGTCCAGATTAGGTTATTAGTTGCTAAAATACCTTGAACATATTTTCTGAATTGTAATTTAAATTTAAAAGAAACATGCTGCTTTAGTGCCATGCACCATAATATGTAGGATGAACTCAAATATAATAAGAAAAAAAATCACTAGAAATGGCTTTTTTTCAAGTGAGTTTGAACAAATATAAGGAAGGAACCAGCCTTTAACACTGCTTCTGGCAATATATTTTGTGATTAACTGAAAAAAATTTTTTAGGGGAAAAGAAAAGGTGGGACGACAAATATCCTAATATAAATACAGATATAAGACAAATATTCATGATTTTTTTATTCCCTGTCAAAAGCTGTGAAAATCCACCAATTTATTTACTTTATTTATGGGAGCAATCTTATAAAGATTACTAGTTTTCTCAATATATGTAAGCTGTTCCAGCCTCTTGCCGTTTCTGAACCATGAAAATGCCTGGTGACTAAAGTCATTTTTGTAGCTTCCAGGTACAAAGAAATGTAGTTTGTTTATTGTATGTTACATGATAGGTTCTCCTGTTTTTCTGTCTTTGAACTATGTTGGGAAAGCAGCTTGATGACAATCAGTGTGGGAATTTCTCTGGGTCATTTGTTGTCTTTCTAAGCAAAGCTTCAGGAGTGTTTAAGAATATCTCAATAAAATATACTGAGTCACATCAAAAAATATAGTCAAATTTTTTGAAATGCATAGTCAGCATTTTGCAATTTCATAGATGCCTGGTATTGTGGAATGGATTAGGAATCAACATCAGAAATTACTTCAGTTTTGAAGCTGTTTCCCAAATATATTTACTTTTTTCCATCCTCAGGAGGTTCTAATTGTTACCTCTACAAAGACAGTCTAGAGTGACCTTGTAATGACATTGGCCCTCAGCGATGGCGGGCCACCAGGCCACGTGCCATATTCAGCAGTGGGCACATTTTTCATTCCTTTTCCCTTTGTTCCTGAAATTCCTACAAAGCCCTGCTTGCTGCCCTGATAATCCCTCACCATATTTTCCTAACCCCACCCATGCACACTTGATCAGATTATTAGTCCTGTATGACCTGTCCCCGGCTCTTTCCATTGAACGCTTCTAAAGTTTGACTTGACTGTTTCATCTCTGGAGCACTATGGCAGTCGCTGCTGGACCCAGCTTTGGACAGCAGAGGGTCTGTCTTGGGGCCATCTGGCACTGGCTGCATCAAACACGGGGGAAGTTTTTGGCAGCATCTCACACCAGCCACCCTTTTAGTCCTTCTACCAAAACCTTGCTACACTAATCCAATACACATGGTTTCAGAACAAATGCAAAACAACTCCTAATATTAATCAGTACTACAGTAATTTGTGCTCATAGGTTTTTCTTTGGCCTTATTTTGGAGGAAGATATCCATCTTCTTTGCTGTCTTGACTTTAACTGCCTGTGATTTTTTTTTTGTCCTTTGAAGCAGAAACCTGTGTTGTTTAAGGCCATTAGCCAGAAATATTGTGCAATCGCTCTGTTAACAAATAATTTTAAATCTAATTTAAACAAAAGTGATCATATATGTGTTGTATTAACAATGAATAATTGCTTTCCACAAATATATTTACTCTAAAGAGCTGATGACATAAATACATATGAATTTGCATTTCAGAAAATAAAATCCACTAGAAAGAAAATAAAGTAACGTAAGTAGTGGCACCAGGTTTATATATTCAGTTCATTTAGGAAAAAGAAAATCTGGAGCCTTGCTTTCAAAAACTGCTGACATGGGATATATTCAGTAATATTTTAGACCGCTGCAATGTGCTCACCTTTGGCTCCAAGAGCAAAGTGGCAAGAAAGAGGCATTTCCTCCATGTAGTTCATTTGTTCACTTTTAGGCACCGTAAAACCTCTTCATCTCTTCCCCCAGCTGTAGGGAACACATATGTCACCCCTTCACCACATAGAACTGCACACCAGGTATGAGGAATTAGTATTCAGGCACTGAACCACCAATAAATACATCTGCAGCCCCCCACAAGAACACCTTTCTAGCCTACAAGCCTATCAGGGACAAAGCTGATGCTTCCAATAAAGTTGGAAAATTCCAATATACTGCCCCTGATGACACAACCAACCCTTGGGTAGAAAAATCTCAACTGAAACACCACAAGATACAGATTCAGAGCTGTGATTTTGCTCTGACTTGTGTGTCTCTGACTTGTATCGAGGTGAGGGAGAGAGCTGGCAGAGAAATCCCAATTCTACACTCAGTTTTGTAGACACCAGCTGTGAGAAAGGGTCTTAGCCTGCTGAGCCAGAGAGGCATTCTGGGGAAAGCGAGCAGCTAATCATAGTCTTGCTGCCTGTGTGCAAGTCAGGAGGGGTCGTGAGCCCTCTGACAGCTATCAGGGGGCCTTCAGCTGGCACTTCCTCAGAAATACTTCACACCAACTTTCACTTGTAACACCCCAAGAGCAGCAGTGGTGTTTCAAAGAGAATATGAAGGTTTAGACCCTGCTAAAGTTGATGTTAACCCAGACTAATCTGGGTCAAGGTTAATCCGGCCACTGAGCCTCTTTGACTCTTGTGTGATACAGCAGTATCTATAGGCAGTTGATTGCTCTGGTGTCACAGCAATGTACACATCTGCTTCCTTTTGCAGCATTAAAATTTCTTTTATTTCTTTTCCCAAAGTGTGTTCTGACTTGCCAGAAGATGCTTTCATTTATAATCACCTTCCTACTGCTCCCTGGGTGAATATATTGGGTGAATACATTCTTGATATATCCAGCAGTTCTCATTGGGATTCCTAGTGAGTGAGGAAGGAAAGGGACAGGAAAATGGGAATGGTCCATGCTATGTCCAGGGTAGTCAAAAAGTGTTAAGGGTCATGGTTATTGTCTGATGCTACTGTTCACCAGAATATGAACTGAGGTTTGTGGTTTTTTGTTTTTTTTTTTTGGGGGGGGGGGGGTTGGGTTTTTTTTTGTTGTTTGTTTGTGTTTTTTTTTGTTTGTTTGTTTGTTTGTTTGTATTTCCTTTGTTTGAAGGGAAAAAAGAAAAAAAATAATAAAAAAGCTATATGCAGTTTCTCTAAGTGACTAATTCTTTTGTATACTTTTGTATTTTTCCAGTCATGGATGTTCTGAAATTAACTGCACACTCTTTGATATTTCTTTAGTGTGTTTTTAGGGTCCTTGCCATTGTAGATAGGAAGTATATTTTTGTCTTTATTTTTCATGGTGCTGGGTCATGTAGTCTATGTCCTCTCATAACTTAGACAGGTATTCTCTTATTTTAAATGAATCTACTTTAGATTTGTGAAGTAATTGGTACTTATTTTTCATTCACAAACCAAAATATGTTTTATTTTGATGTTTGAGGAGTTTTATTCCGTGAACCTACAAATAAAATTGTTCTTTAGGAATCTAATAAAAATTTTAGAAAGTGAAGAAAAAAAACCCCAAATACCTGTAAACTAAACCTGTAAATCATTTTGCGGTGCAGATACCAATGGCAGTCTTCTATTTCCTGGAGATTATTACATCTGTGGTAATCCATTATCATCTCAGGAGAAAACTGGGCTCTTTAGGAGAATTTTTCTGACCTATTGTAAGCATTCATGTATGATGATTAGATGAATCACACCTTAAAACTTTCTGCATTAGTCATCAACTCATTACATAAGATAATTTCACCTTATTTCTCTGGATTTGTAAACTCTATTTTACTTTATCCTCTTGTCCAGGTTCGATTATAATTTAGAATGTCAGCACAAGGATTATTTACCTCTCTATGAAGATTTCTTCTTTGTGTTCTTCATTAATCTGGCTCACAAGAACAGACACCTGTCTTGTCAGGCACAGCATGAATATCTCTAGACTTCTCTGCAAATAAATTCTCAGATTGTGTGCTAGAACTAAGAATATTTTTCCCTTGTTCCTTTTAGTGTAATGGTACTCAGAGCTGGCTGAGACAGAACTCAGATGTCTTACATCAGAAACCTTCAGGATGTAAACTCCTTCCTTCTTATTTTAAATTATTTTAGCATATACAGTATTAAAGTTCTATATAGTAAAATTGGAACACTATTCTTTCTTTCAAGCTTGCCAAAAAAGCTTAAAGATAAAACAGATGGTCAGAAGGATAAGTTTGTATTTTATCAGGACAAGTTCATGTTGTAATGGAATATCCCTGAAAATGTTCCAGGCAAGGTTGGATGGGTCCCTGAGCCACTTGGTCTAGAGGGTGTTATCCCTGCCCAAACCATCCTATGGTTCTATGGTTCTATCTATGGTTCTATTCTATTATGTGAATATTTTTATGCCTTCTTCCCTCTTTCTTCTTTTGGGGGGGGGGGGGGAAGGGAGGAAAAGTGGAAGGGTGGAAGGAAGGGAAGTGAAGGAAGGGAGGGAAGGGAAGGTGGGACGGAAGGGGGTCCTTTCCTTTCCTTCCTTTCCTTTCCTTTCCTTTCCTTTCCTTTCCTTTCCTTTCCTTTCCTTTCCTTTCCTTTCCTTTCCTTTCCTTTCCTTTCCTTTCCTTTCCTTTCCGTTTTTCTCTATTGGCATTGACAATTGGAATAGAAATTTACCTGTCTGCCTTAGATTCAGATCCTGTGTCTGATGCTGAGGTGTCTTGACAGTCTGCTTAGGAAGCAAAGGAGCAGAGCATCCACAGCAGCTGAGTGAGACTCTTGGTGCTGGTCCTCAGGTCTCATTCCTCATACGCACAGGCTAACCTGGCAGATGTATTTCTTAGGGGAATACTAACGTTAACAGAGAGTAATTTAGGTTTCAATTTAAACCATCTTGAGCTTTCCATACATTTGCTGGAGGGAATTACTTTTACAAATCCTCCGAGTGGATTTATAACCAAATGAGTGTTTGGTTTCACATTACTGCATGCTGAGAAGGAAGCCTATCATGGGAACAAATACCTGCACTAAATTTTCACATCCTTCAGTCTAAAAAAGTGGGGAGATTAAACATCAGCTCCTGTGTTCTCAAAGGAAGAAGGAAAGAAAAAAGTATTTTGTGGGATGTAACTTAAAATACTGCAATGCATAAATATTGTTCAGAGCAGTTGTGGATGTCCCATCCCTGGAAGTGTTCAAGGACAATTTGGTGGGGCTCTGAGCAACCCGGTAGTGGAATGTGTCCCAGCCCATGGCAAGGATTTGGAACTAAATGATCTTTAAGGTCCTTTCCAACTCAAACCATTCTATGATTCTACAGTACTATGGTGAAGGAGAGAGAAATATTTTTTTCTGTATTATAGGCACAGTGAAAACCTGAATAATTATACATAGCACTAGACATGAAAAACACTGTATAAGCTTTTGACATTAAGTACTAAAATGAACTGACAGGCACAGCTGAGCTCTGTATCTCATATTGTGCTTGTCTAAGGGAGAGCAACAGCAGAGCCCCCAAAATAAGAATGGCATTTGACATCCCATTTCTTTAAAAATAAGGCATTAAAGAGCCTCCTGTTTAGACCTTTCTGTGGGCAGAAAGACAGCAGAGGACATGGGATGATGTCACCCCGTGAGTCCTCAGCCTTCAGAACTTCCTACCAGGAGCCATAAAAAATATTCTCTCATGTTTTTAGGTACTTTGTAAGGATGTACTCAATATCACCACTGTCCAGCAAGTCAGTTTCAGTGTTCGCACCTGAAACCGAACAGTAAGATACTTTTAAAAAAAGAATAAAAAGGCACACTGAAACTACATGTATTATATATATATTTCATGGAAGGTAGATAAATACCTAAAAGCAAAGACTGATTACAACATTTTTTTCATGGAACTTCTGAAGTTATCTCAATTTTAATCTCTTTTTGACAGAAAGTGTACAAACCCTCTTTTTAAAACTAAACAAGGGAATTCTCTTTTAACACACTTGTTTATAATTCTTTCCCTTCTCTTATCATGCTGAAGGTTTTCCTTATTTTCTGGTCTCAGTAGAAAAGGAATTGGCCACAGGAAAGAGCTGAATGCTTTAGTGTCTTCATGTTGTAAAGATAAATCAGGGTTTCTCTCTAGAAGACATCTTTTTCTCCAGACAAAAGCCATCGTAGTCTCCATAATATAGAATTATTTTTTTAAAGCATTGAATGTAGTTTGATTCATCATACCATGAATTATACTCAAATTTGAAGTGGAAATTTGTGATCAGTCCTACCTACTTAGGCTGCATAAAAATTGGTTTTTGGCAAATATCCCTCACACCACCAAAGGATAAGATACTTTTATTTCAGAATTAGAGTGTGCTTGTATTCAATAATATATGGGTTTATTCACAAGTTTCCTTCTGCCAGCAAACCTTGTATGCTGTACATGCTGTAGCATTGCGCATCTTGTTCCATGGACCTCTTAGATCAAATGCAAAATAAAATGTCTGTTTCTGTCCATGTTACTTAACTTCTCTGAGCGATAGGGACACAGTGTCTGTAGCAGTGATGCTGGAATCAAGAAGGGTATGATTGATTATGAGTGGAAGAACCAGTTTTTTATGTAATGCCTTAAGAGCTCTTGCTGTTAACGCTGGAATATTTGTGTGTTTGCATAATAAACCTGAAAGTTATATGGCTTAGGATATGGTTATCACCTCATAAACAGGAAGCACCCTCAAGGTATCATCTACTATAGGCAATGTGATCACAAAAATCTGTGTTCCAGCTTTGCAGCAGTCCTACATCGGTTTCTTTATGGCATCATTATGTTAAATGTTTTTAATGCAGGAATATTTCAGAATAATAGCAAACTATTTTCTGTTTCACTGCAGTTTCATTCGGGTCCATTAACACGTGAACATGAAATAGAAACAGAGATTAAAAGACTTGTCTAAGAACACAGTGGTCTGGGTTAGATGTGACAGAACAGTGACAGAAAACACCTGACATCTGATACTGGTTTTGATTTGCTGTAGGACCTCATATACATCACTTGTACGAGGTCACTTTTGGGAGTTATTAGAGCAAATCTGAACATGTGTGTCTAGGCTGTTTGCTAGATCTATTGTAAATATTCAACATTGAAAGTATAGAAGAAAGTGAAAATGTGATAGTCCATTTTCACATGAAGCAATAAACATCAGTACAGTTGCCAAGATATTGCTAACCTAAATCTAATGTTTATATATTATATAATGTTTGCACCTTAAATTCATACTTAGTTTTCTTATTGTCATTGTGTGTAAAAGTACTGATCTGTGTCATGAATATGTAGTATAACAGATTTTGTAACCTAGGACAGCTTCAGTAGTGCGCCACACTGCTGCTTTAATGCAAATACTCTTGAAGCACTAATGCAAATACTCTTGAAGCACTGGGAGGGGCAGAGCTGGCGGGAGCATCTCCGCACCTTTAACCGCACTGCTGTCCATGGTGAACCACAGAGGCTCAGGTGTGCACTGTGCTGCTGAGGGACACTAATGGCAAGACAGAGTAGGGGCTTCACCAGCTACACAACACAAAGCAGCTCTGTGGTCACTGCACTGCTTAACCAGAGATTCACTGAATGGTTTGGTTTGGAAGGGACTTTAAAGACCTTCTAGTTCCAATCTCCCTGACATGAAGAGGGACACCTTCCACTAGACCAGGCAGCTCCAAGCCCTTTCTAACAAGGCCTCGAAAACTTTCAGGGGTGGGTCAGACACAGCTTCTCTGGGCAGCCTGTGCCAGAGTCTCAGCATCCTCACAGGAAAGAATTTCTTCCTAATGTCTAATGTAAACCACCTCCTTCAGCTTCCGGCCTTTCTTTGTGTTATCACTGCCTGTCCTTGAGCAAAGCCCCTCTCCAAGCTATCTTTAAGTTCCCCTTAGATACTGGCAGTCTGCTAGGAGGTGTCCCTGAAGCCTTCTCTTTGCAGGCTGAGCAAACTGCACTTCTAGTGACACCGTAACTGTTACCATGCCACAGACTTGCTGCAACAGGAGCAGTACCTCTCATTATTTTCCTGTGAGCAGTAAGACAGCAGGAAGGGAATTTATTTTCTCCAAGCCATGACTTTGTCCTGAATCTTTTCCACACGTTTTGCTTCTGAAGAAACTAAAGCTCAGATCATTTTTTTACAGTGTTTCTATCTTCTGTATGCTGCAGATTGCAGAGTTAAACAATAGTATTTTTCTGCAGTACTTATGGCTGCTCAAGAGTAAAAAAAGAATAATATTGGGCTGCTGTCCTCATGCTGGGGTGGAAAGATAGAAAGTGCCCACTCAGTGGTAAACACACTGGTAGCTCAGCTTTGCCTGTCAGCATGCTCACATTCTGAAAAATATCAATTTATCTATTCAGATATCTACAAATGTGAGTGCCACATGCAAATGTCTTGCTCTTTTGACTTCAAAAGCTGATTTCATAGGTCTTTTTTATATATTTGAGGTCATCCATACTGAGAATAAGAAGCCTGACAGCTGCTAACTGCAAAGAATACAAATGAAAATCAGAGCTGATAATCACCTGTCATATTAAAAAAAAAAAAAAAAAAAAAAAAAAAAAAAAATCTGCTCAAAAATACCAGAAGCATGAGTAATTTGACTGACATTGTGAGTAAGGTTATTGTTTTCTATTTTCTGGATTTATTCAACTTTATAATTTATTTTCAGAGGGGTATGCAGCTAATGAGGAAGGGAAAAGAAAAGTTGGACAAGGAAGGAAGGCAAAACCATTTATAGATTTGTCTCTTTTCAGCAGTCAGTTGTATGCTGAAAAAAAAAAACTTAGAATTAAACCACATTACAGTTTTGAATAGATGTGATTTTCCATTCCTTTCACGGGTATTTCACTTTGCACGTGTAGCGTGACACGAGGGTAATATAAAATGTTTGGGCCAAGTTTTGTCCTTTAACATGCGAGTCACCCTTTTCCTCAAGTATGGTCATGTCATTGCAACATGTAAACACTTTTAAAAGTGCTTACTCCCATGCCATTAAATCTAATGGTCTAGAACTTCTTAACTCCATATTTTTTGTATATAGTGACACTGGCTTAGTTTCTTATCTATTTTGTGTTTCCATTCCTGAAACATCTGGTTAAACCTCTTCTTCCTTTGTCATACCACCACCATCTATACACACTCACATCATCTGAGACGATGTCCAGCAATATGTAAATACAATTTTTGTCTTAATTATCTTCAAATTCCTAGTTCAGGAGATTCATGCTGGTATTTCTGCACAATTTTCTCCCAAGCTTGGCTATTAATATTCCATTGTAGATCAGCACATGATTTTCCTTTTGAATCACTCTACTTCCATTTCATTTAGGACTGTACAAATGTATAAATTGATACTGCTGAGCTTTTCAGATTTAGGCAGCTGCTGGAAAAAGGTTAATAGGTTTGGTTGCCTGGTGATACTATTCCAGTTCATGTCTGTCAGGTGTTTAATCATGTGTCTCAGCAGATGATACTGCACATGATATTGCCAATAGCAGCTTTTTTCTATCTTCAAAATTTCTATAAAGTTTGAAAAAAGAGACTGTCCTATCACCAAATGAATGAATTAGAGCTGTGATTTTAAGAATCAGATAAAATCTTGTTGATTTATGCTGAGACATATATAAGCATCAATATTATGTATTATAGAATATTAATATAATATATAATACATACATAAATAAGTTTATATTTTTATATAAAATTGTTTTAAGCACAAGCTAGTACCATAATATGGTGACTCTGACACTAGATGAATCATTAGGCAAAGGTAGGCATACAAGTTGCTTCAGGAATATACTCAGCTACTGAAGAAAAAAAAAGAAAAAGAAGGAGAATCCTCCTCGGGTTTTTCTTTGATTTAGAGAGGTGATAGATATATGTGGCTAAATTTGCCTTCCAAATGTGCCAGCCAGGTGTTTGCCCACTTGAAAATTACTCCAATGAATGCAGTAGAGTGGCTGATTTGCTGAAGTGCAAGAGTACTAAATTGGTCTCTACAGTTAAGAGCTCCATTTCCTTGAATTTTGGTTTTTTGTTTACATCACCGAAAAATTACTTTTTGCAATTGTTTTTAAGTCACCTATCCCTGTGTGCGGGTGTATATAGATATCTGCCTTGGCCCACACTGCATGCAATATGCAAAAGATGGGCTTATTTGGTCAAAATTTACATCTGAGGAGAACTCCAGGTTAGTTCTCTCTGTGGATGAGATACCATATGGTCACATACGTGCCCATTTTTCCTAAGTCTGTATTTAACAAATGACAAAACGCACATGAACTTCACAGGTGTGGCATTCATCTGTGATGGGGAGATGAAACACATGAACATCACTGACAGAAGTATACTAGAGCACAAATACAAACTAAGATAATACTAAAATGTCTGAATACTTGAAAAACACGGGAAAAAAGAACCAACAAAACAAGACCAAAAGCTTTATGAGAGGGGATTTAAAATTAAGAGGATTCCAGGCAGCACAGTCATCTTTGTTGCCTCGAGTTTGCCCCTTAGAGTGTGTATTAATTGCTCCTTCCTATCAAACTTCACAGTATTCAAATCGGATCAAAGCTGGATTTCATTGTGTTTGAAGCGTCCATAGTAATTATTATTCCAAGGTAATTTGGTCGTTTATGGTGGCTGCTTAAACTTTCCACCTTTCAAGTGAAAATCCTAGCCAATTACACTGATAGGTAGATCAGCTCTGATTTACTTAATCATATTGTTATTTTCTTCATATTTATCTGCTGCAGCTTATAGTTCTAGGCTCTTAAACCACGTTAAGGATGTGTCATGAGAAAGGGAGATTTCCTCAAGCCCCTAGCGCTTGGTTAGTCTGTCAGTCCACAGGAAAGACAAGACCCTTGTGTGCCACCAGCCCATCGGCATCCCGTTACAGAGACCCTTCACTGAACAGTCCTCTGGGTCGGAGGGTGGCTCGACTGCCTTGCTCAGGGACACAGAGCAACAGCATAAGGGAGACCCCTCAGTAGGTCTCCCCTCTTTTTTTTGAGTATATTGCCTGCTGCTAGCAATGGCTAGCTCCTGTGAGGGACTTATACCAACAGTTTATAGAATAACTCTCTTTATTAACATTAAAATTGTGACAGTGATAGTACCTCACTGCAAAAATATATCCAAAGCAATGCACAAACAAGTTCTAATCCCCAGTGAAAGTATTCAGTACTGACAGAGAGTGATTCTTACCCAAGAGGCATCCACAGGGGAGAAGGCAGGTTCAGCCTGTTGAGTGATCCCTGAAATTTTGATTAAGTCTTTCCTAAATTCTCCCCATTCCTAGCATACTTTAATACTATTTATTTATGTTTAGGTGGAGCTTGAATGACTCTAGTCATTTCGTTACTGATGTTCACAAAAGGCTGAATGTGCATTTTCAAGTTCACCATGTTTGGGCACATTTCTTCCTTGTGCTTTCTTTTTCTGTGGAGCATGACATGAAAAGGCAGGAGCAGGTTGGTCTTGGAGGATCAATAGGAACAAAAAACTATATTCCTTAAAGTAAAAGAGGATTTTTTTGTGTTTCCTCTCTCCCCTAGCTATTTATAGGAACATGTAAGTGAAAGATGAGGATAAATTCTTTGTGAATTTCACTAATCATCCCACAAAAAAAAAAAAAAAAAAAAAAAAAAAAAAAAAAAAAAAGGAAAAACCCTGGAAACAGAACAGGGCCTTTTCTTCTTTTCTTTCTTTGGCAGCTTGGCAGTGTGAGCTAGTTTAAATCTCTGCTGGAGCCTTTTAGGAGAATTACCTTATCTCTAATGGCAGCTGTCACTTTACCTAAATCTACACTTACTGCTTTGTATTTCCTGCTTTCTCATTTGTGCTGCCATTCTTATTATACATCCCTTAAGGGTTACAGGCATAGAAAATAATATAACATAGCAACATAACAAGACATAACAGAACATACCATGACATAACAAAACATAAGGAAGAAGAAGAAAAATTGGATGGGAGCAGAAAGAGTAATTTAGTCTTTACGTAAGTTCTTCAGTGAAGCGCATTATTTGGAAAAAGACAACTGCAGCAGCACACCCACGTGACAGGGTTAGATTGTGTTATTTCTACATTGTAAAATGTCACTCTCCCCAATAATCAGTAAGTTTTTGATACTGGAAGAATATGGTACCTGGATAGCAGCATTACCAAACAGACAAAATAAACCAGACTAGGGCTTCTTTATTTTTCTTCCTTTTTCTTTCCTTTTCCTTGTGTTGCAGTCTGTTCAGACTTTGGGGATTTAAATTGATTTTCCTGGCAGCTTTTTCTGTAGGTTTTCATTGTTCAAATCATGATAAGCTTTGCTCCTAGCACCAGTGGAAAAAGAAAATTAAATATAGGCATTTGTAGGTTGAGAACTCTCATAGGTGTCTATACCCTCAATCTCTAACATCAGTAATGTGCTGGAGACATTGTACAATAGAATATGGAACATGAGGGGAAATCCTGTAAAACTCTGAGGACAGGCACCAGGTATGTAGGTTTGGTTTTGTTTATTTTTTATGTGTTTATTGAACACTCAATGTAATGTGACATGGACTCACGAGAGTTTCTTTTTTTATGTCAGTACTGGTGTAAACATACCCACCCTAAATCAGGACAGCTGCCCTCACAAAAAGAGGAACAGCTTTTAATTGCACAGTTTCCCAACCAAAGAGAGGAAAAGGTGCACTGAAGTGAGTTTCTAACTTGCTTTCATGGATCCCATTCCACTTAAATCAGTGCTAAAACTCCCACTGAGTTGAGTCATGCAGGATCATGCCAGAAGTCCTCTGTCATCCTAGATTAGAGAACAGACAGCTTCAAGTGAAACCAGCTTTGAGTCCTGGGAGAGCTGGTGCTAACGACATAACAGTGAATTTTAAGTATTTTACAGATGATTAGCTCTCTTTTTTGTGTTCAGCAAAGTCAAAGTGAGGCTGTGCAAAAAGCAAACTGGAAAAAGGAGGAAGATTCTACACTCAACACCCCCAAGGATATTAGCTTCAGTGGCACTAACGTGGCCTGATTAACATTATGACAAAAGTTGTTAAATCGGTTTGGGAAAGTTGCCTGTATGACATATCTTGTTCATTCTCGTGCTGTATTCTGATTTTTACTCATTTCCCTGTATATCACACAAGCAGATTAGATAAAGGGAAATGGCTTTGAGCTTTGCCAGAAACTGGAAACCACTAATTAACAGCTACTTAGAGTCGAAAAGTTGTACCATTTAATTAATGATATTCATGGCACCATGGAATTAATGAAAATAACCGCTTTTTCCTCATTTTTCTGCACGCATAAATTTTCTGGTTTTCTGTGTTTGAAAAAAAGTTTACACTGAGAAATATAATACTTCACCCTTTTGTGTTCAAACTGCAAAATTGTGAGGGAAATATGGGGTTTAGCAATTTTTGTTTGTTTGTTTTAGTTTTGAAGTGTTTTTTTTCCCAAATTTTTACAATGGATAAATATTTCATGCAATATATAAAATGTTTTAACATAAAGAGCAGTGGTAAAGAATGCACAATAAAACACATTGTAGCTCTCTGCCAGTACAGCTTGCTGTTGAGAGTATGGGAACAGCGCTTCCATGGTGGAAAAATGTAGTGCTTCTCACAGTGAAGACAATAGATCTGCTTCTGACCAAGAGATGAAGCATCTGTCAGGGGATAATTCCTGCAACTTGTAGTCCAATTCAGGGGTTTTTTTTGGTTTCCAGTAGCACTTTTGACCACTGCAATTACAAAATCAAGACCAAATAAAGCCTAGTGCAGTTGCTCCATATCCTTATATTGTGTTTCTTTGGTATAGATTCAACTCTGAGCAAATGTGTCAATGGCTTGAAGATAAACTTAAACCTTTCTGAGAGAAAATAAACAAAACAAAACAACACAACACAAAACAAAAACAAACAAACAACAACAAAAACCAACTAAACAAACAAAAACAAAAAAAGCCCCACAAAACCTACTTCATTTTCTGTAAAGGAGTGATTGTTGAGAAAGATTTATATGGTACAAAATAAAACTGTAGGCCTGCAATAAAGTAACCCACCTGTTAGTTTTAAGAGGTTTTTTTTAATATTGTTCACAACTTTTTATTTTCCATTTATACAGAGATATAATCTGTAGAATTATGGAAATAGAACTTAGAGTGGGTGAAAAGGAATTTCATTTCACGAGTATCTTTGAGAACATATGATCTAGTAACATCTGCAGGATGTTCAGAAATTCTGTCAGCATCTAATATCCGAGAATTTCTGTAGCTTCCTGCCCAGACCTGAAACCTCAAAATACTGGAATCTAAGAAATAGAGTAAAAGGGGGAGGGGGGGGAAAAAAATCTTCCCTTATTTTCTTAGACCTTTCCTTCCAATTATCAGGATATCAATTACATTGATATTTATCATCAACACATTATGGTTTTGATGATTGGCCTTTTTTTCTTGATTCAGGGAAAAGAGGACAATAGATTGTACATTGGGATTTGTTTAACTTTAGCATGGTTGCTTCTGTTGATGCTAAAGTTTAATAAGTTTCATTCTTGCATTATCTAAGGTTAGTTAGACCTTCACTGGCTTTATGAAAATGAACTAAATATTTCCTTGGATGCATGGACAAACTCATCAGGGCATATATAAGGCAAAGTGACTCCCAGTCTTCTGCCAGATGCAACCCTACCATCATTGCCAAGATGAAGTAGTGCTAAAATGAGATTGATTCATAACCAAAGAATGAATCTAAGCAAGTGAGAGATTAATGTGACAAGCAAAGGATATTTCCTAAAAATAATAGTTTATTTTGGCTGAAGACACAGGCTTGCAATGAATTAATGTCTTGGAAATGTTCTGGATACAGATGCTGCTCTCTCATATAGCAACATATATGATTAAGACATCTGTCAGGTTGCAAAATTAGTTCCTTCTTCTGGATGCTAGCCTGACCCAAGCCATAAATATTGCTATTCTCAGCCATGTGAGATTCAGCAATACTGGATTAAGCATGCAGTACATGCAAATCCCAGTGAAAACACTTGAAGAACCTATTTCTAGTACAAAATTTCCAGTCAGCCAAAGCTCTAAGAAGAGGACTATGATTAAAAAGTCTACTTAACTAACAAGTGAAATTGTAGGCTGTTGTGGTTTTGTTTTTTTTTTTTATTTACACACAGACAGGTTTTTAATATAAATATGAGAGTACTGTAGTGGGAGAGTTGAGGAGGAATTAAAAATGTAAGTGGTATTTCTTTGGCCTGCTTTCAAGCAGGCATAAGGGTGTAAATAATTTAAAAAAATAAAAGATTTATATCACTGCACTATACAAACAAAAGAGAAATGACAGCTGCGTCATTACAATCCCTTAGCCAGGAGATAATACATATTACTGGATAAAAGACCTGATAAGAAATATAAATCTATCAACATGTAAAAGAAAGAGTAATCACAACAAATTTCCTTCCAACCCAAGAATTTCCTTGTAAAAGACATTTCCACATGATAGTTTCAAAAATTTCTGACAGATGTCACTTATCATCTGTAAAATAGCACAAGTACCTTAAAAATCTTGCAAAATTTTTATCATGTTATTACCTGAAATCCTTAACATTTTTACTCCTGTCTTTAACACTTCTGCTTGAAAGGATTGTCCAACCTAGCATGTTAAACCACACCAATGATTTAAAAGAGCAGTTACACCTCAAGGTCTACTAGTTAAGTTGTAGTTCTTTACTAAATGAAATGGCTCACAAATAAATAATGCATTAAGGACTTAGGGGGAAAAAAACAAATCTCAAGTAACCAAATCAAATTGCAATAAAACTACCCATGTCAAGTATTACTTTTGATAGCTTCATGGCCAATTTTTTTTTTTCATTGGAAATAATTACAGAGCAATTAGAAACATTAAACACACCATTGTGTAAACAATTATTTTAATACTGTTGAAATACTTTTTTTTCTTCTCTTCAAGTAACTTTCTAAGTATAAATGAGATGCATTTCCAGGACTCTTTTCCCTGTAGGAATTTTATTTCCCTTCACAGAATTTTAGGTTGTGATAGTTTCTTCAATAAGCTTCAAAACTCTACCTCTCTGCCTCTAATTAGTTAATATTTCTAAAGAGCTTTAAGAGATAAAAGGCTATATAAATGCTAAGTGTTGCCATTTCCTTTTGCAGAGGTAAATCTGATTCTCTGCTTTAATGACGAAGGCCATAGCTCATCATCTTGGCTGATTATAGAACTTACAAGAACAGATTGCCCATAACCATTGTATACCCTTCTTTCCCATTTTGAAAATTATATTGCTCACAGCTTGACTCCTTAAAAGGTAGAATTATAATAGTTTTCATGGGTCTGAAAAAGAATATCAACTAAGACTGGTTGCTCTGAAGAATTCTGCTCAGGTTTATCTTCAAGCCAGTCAAAGCAGCTTCAAAAAAAAAAAAAAAAAAAAGTAACAAACCAAAACAAAAAACTCAACTAAACAAAACAAACAAAAAACAAAACAGAAACACACACACACACACACACAAAAAAACCCACAAAAAACAAAACAAAACACACCATCCCAAAAACAAACCAACAAAAAAAACCAACAAAAAAAAAACCCCACCACCACCCAAAGCCAGAACGAGAGCAAAAACAAAAGCAAACCATAAAAACTTCATAAACTTTTGCACATCTTAAAAGAGTAAATATCCGGATAAGATGTTCTTGGGGTTTTTGGTTTGGTATATTATGTTACTGGGGGCTTTTCAGTTCTTTTGTATTAATCCCTTGAAAGGTACAATAAGAGACTGAATTAAGTTTCCTATTTCAGCCTGTCTGCATCTGCTGTGTGGATTAATAAGGTATTTTTTTCCATGGATGTTCTTCTGGCATCATTCTCACCCTTTCTTCTCAAGCATAGAAGAAAACAGTTTATTTCTCACATATCAATTATTATTTTACAGCAATACTGGTGAAAAAAATGGCAGGAAGAGAGGAAGAGACTATCTCAGCTGTTTAAGAGATACCAAAGTAGATCTGGAAAGGTTTTATTGAAAGTGTCAACTTTATCTCCAGTTTATCTCCCCTGAACTTATTTAAATATCCTGACTAAAATCATTTCCACTTGAACTACTGGGAGATTGGAAGTTCATTATGCATGTTTCCTTTTAGCTGTTATTTACTGGACATGACTATGTTAGTCAGACTTCTTGAAAAGAAATTGCAAATATAAAGTGAAGGAACTAACTATGAGCAGATGAGGAAGACATTTTTTATAATTATGAGATGAACTTCAACTTTTGAAAATCTGGGGAAAAAAAAGAAAAAAAAAAGAAGTAAAATCTATTCCTCTTGCACTATACTTCTGTTCTCATAAATGACATTTCATGATATGATTCATATGTGCTGTATTTTAACAGCAAATTAAGATCTGGTTTTTGGTTTAGATGAATCTAGATGCCCAAGAAACCAAGTGCAAAAAAAAACCCCAAACAAACAAACAACAACAAAAAAGCAGCCCTCAACTCTCACACAAAAAATACATATATAAAAGCAGAGTTGTTCTTGAGTAGTGTGTAGAACATGAATGTAAGATTTCTACTACAGTTTGATTTCAGTGTTCATAATTCTTTTTGTTATAATCATTCACTACCAGCTGTGAAGTGATTCTTAAATAAGCTTCCTTGAGCTATTAGTCATTGATGCCTCATTAGTAGTGTAAATACTGCTTTGCAGTGTCTGCCATTCTTGCTTGGGTTGAGGGTTTAGCCAAGCAGTTTGTTATTTTTTATTTATATTTCCAAAACTAAGGAGAAAAAATGTTCACCAGATGCAATTTTGACTTCAAAACTTACTGAAAATAGGAGCCATCGTGTTTTGAGGGCTAATAGACCCAAAACTTTCTCTATTGCTTCAGGATTCCTTCTCTCTTCCTCTCAAGTGAGAGGTACAAACTAAATAAAAATCTATAGGAATTTCATTTAGCAAGATGAACAATACATTTTAATTTTTTTTTTTTTCAGTTCCTCATTCATATTTTTAACAAAGATGTTTTTTTGTACCTTTGTTTTCCCCTGGTGACTCAAGGTGACATGTGATCATGACTTTCAGAAAGTCTGAAAAAAAATAATTATACTGTTTTGAGTGAAACCTCCAATATTTTTAAAGAAAACAGATTTTATGGGATTATTGTTTTGGGGCCTTTTATTTATTGGTTGCTTTTTGTTTTGTTTTGTTTTGTTTTGTTTTGTTTTTTAAGAAATGTCAGAAACTAAATCACTGTCCAGTTAACTGTAACACTGAGTCATGCCAAACCTGGGATGCGGAACTAACTAATTTTTACAGGCAGGTTCTTTGATTTCTATAGGGGAAAAAAAAAAAAAAAAAAAAAAAAAAAAAAAAAAAAAGGGAAGAAGAAACATTGTAGAGGCAGCTTAACGTAAGTCATATCATTCCCTTAAAGGTGCTGCATGTTTACTCCAGAGCTGAAAGCAGTTTTTGCAATGGAAAATTAGATTTTTACATGACTGTGAGACCCGGGCTGTTTTGTGATGCCAGCTCTGTAAATTTCCCAGTAAAAACTGCAGGAAACATCAGTGCTGTCCAAGACTTCACAATCCTTGGCCTCTGGAAAATCCTCACCACTGTCATCATGACCAAACCACAGAAAGTCTTAGGCAAATTAAACTAATACAGTCTATTAGTAAAGAGATCAGTGCTCTCACTTTTGGGCAAATTGCTTTTATTTTTTTTTTTTCCTATTATTATGACACTCTGTCATTATTGATATAAAAAGAACAAGGAACATGTGCAAAAGTAAACCACATGCTGTCTCAGCTAGCCAAGAAAATATATACCAGATGGGAGATGATGAGACAAGCCATTAGGATGTATCAGCTCATCATGGAACAAATGCAGAAGAAGCCTCGGGGCTTATTTGCTAAACCCATGGTACTGACAACACATGGGATTAAGGTGTCCACCTGTGAAACTCTGTGAAAATATGCCCTGTGCTTCCACAAAAAGTGTAGTCCTGGGTTCAAGGTGACTAGAAGTAATAAGACAAGTAGTTTCTTTTCTAAAACTGTAAGAGTTGGAGCATTGTTCACTCAAGAACTAACCAAGATTTGTGTGAGTAAAAATGAAAAAAACAAAAGGGTAAGGAAATCATGGTGAAACCACCTTCCCAGCCTGAGTTAGTAGCTGAGAGGTTTGAGTTACTGATGTTGCCCTTTTCAGAACCGTGCAGCATCTAACATTTTACAGATGTTGGGACTGTCAGTATCCAGGAGCTATCTTCAGCAAGGACAGTGAAGAGGAGACACACTACTCACAGCCTGAGATCATGCAAAGCAACTCTTTTGCCCAGTGCTTTCAGTTTAGCTTTAGCTACCTGATAGGTCATGCTTTTCCTTATTTCTCATAAAACAAAAGACAACTGACCTCTGTCTTGGCACCCTTAATGGGGTAAAATCACCCTTAAACTGATCTAAATCTAACAGACACAGCGTCAAACTTTTATCCCCTTTCAGATTTTACCTGGAGTAGAGCAAACATTAAACCCCCAATTTTACAGATTTTTCCGGTAACACCATTTTAAAATATGCTGTTGTGCTAATCTGGCTGAGTGTAGACATAGAGTTTATTTCTGTACTGAGATTTATATAGGACCTATTATAAAATGTCCTCCACCCCTGTAAAAAAAAGAAAACCAGCAACTGTGAAATCAGCAACACAAGTTCACTCAAATGGAAGTTTTGAATACTTAAGCAGTAACTAAAGTGTTAAAAAATTCTGATATAAAAGAACAATAAACAAAACAACAAATTTAGTGTATCATTGAAAGCTGTTGTACTTATAATTTGGGATACTCATAGATGCATTCCTGAAACTGCCCTGCTGAGTAATTCTCACTCTTTAGATTTGTCATCAATTCTGTGATTCTGTGAGCATCTTCGAATGACTTGAATATCTAATTTCCTTACTTTTATTGCAGCATATTTATTAACAAGTAGCTAAACCCTATTTATTTCCCAGTAGGAATATTTTTAGTAAGAGACTACTTCTGATTGATGAAAGCAGAATGAAAAATAATTTAAATATTTCCTTTTAACCAAGTAATTATTTTTTAGTCTCTTTACTCATTTGTAATAAGCTCTTAGCTGAAATGAGTCTACTGTGGTCTGTGTGGGGCTATAACTGGTAGAATAACATCTGAGTCTGAATGTTTATCTCTTCCTAAGGTAGCTGATAAGGATTATCCATTTATCCATTTCCAGATTTTCTCTTCATTCCAAGAAATATACAGTAAAGATGAGAACAAACCTACTGAGAATATTGGCCAGACCCCTTATAGGTTAGTGAGTATCACTGTATGTGTGAGTCTCTAAAAAAAGATCTTAAACACAAATCCTATCTTTCCATAACGTCTTTCTTTTACTTCAGTTTACCAGGTGAAATGAATTTATTTCTTATTTTAGCTTGTGTTAGTCTAAGTTCAATTAATTAATAATTTATTTTCAAAAAGCTTCTCAAACCTAAGGAAACATAGAAAATTTTATACTGAAGTCAGAAAACAAAAACCATTTTATTCATCATGTTCAGCAAAAGGCTGTTAAGTAAAATTTGGGAGTCACAAGTAAAATTTGAGAGTCATTTAATAATTGGGAGGAGGTTAAGGAGTCTGCTATGATGATGTAATTTCATGCTTAGAAGTGTTTTATGTCAGTGCAAGTGCTTCATTATGAGCTGGGGATAAAGTCCTGTCTTACTAACTGGATGCAGGATTATCATAATTTATTTCTGTGTATGGAATGTAATTTGATATTTTCTTTGCTTTGTAGTTTACCATGTAAAACTATTATTCCAAGTAATATGTAGTTATTTTAAAAGTTCTGAGAGAAAACTATATACTGAGAGAGTTCAGTATAAATAACTCTTTCCCCCTACCCCCTCATTATTTCCATAGAAAATTTAGAGATTCAATTTTAAAATAACCTCAATAGTTAACGAATATAATATGGTACTTAATATATGAATAAGATTTTTTTAAACTTTGGGAAAAAAGGAAAATACAGGGAGCAACTTTTAAAAAATATTCATAAAATTAGATACATATTTCTGAGCAGTAATTATATTTCATTCTCTGATGCTGCCATATCAGTCAGTTAAAATTAATTTGTGTAGGAAATTGCAAGTCGTGCTTTTCCTAGTAGAAGACCATGAACCAGGGCATTGGTTTGCAGTAGCATACCTGCAACAGGAGCAATCCGAACAGCCTACAGACAGCTGGATCAGAGCTTGTCACTCAGGTTGGCTTTAAAGTCCAAGGAGAAGGACAAGCACTTTGAATCCGAAATAAACAGACAAAAGAGGTGAGATGGATCACATTCTGAAAGTGACTCTTCATTTCCACGGACTACAAGGAAATGGGACAGTGGATTACTTTATCTTCAGCTATGTGCTTCATAGACCTGCACACTGAGATAGAGGAATTCCATTCTGATGAGAAAAAGCAGTTAACCATGTTTAAACCAAACAAGTCCCAGCTTATTTGGTGGCTAGTATCTTTGTATGTGCTAGCCATTACCTGTATACCATTTCACAGCACCCCTCCCAGTCTTATCAAAACAGGATTTCAGCCACAAAAAAAAAGGAAAAATATAAATATTTTTAGTTACTTCGTGCATTTCCAAAAAAATTAATCCCAGTGTGTAGGTCTACAATTTTTACACAATATTTTTTCACTATTAAGACACTCGTTTTGTAGTTCTATTTTTCAATGGTGAAAGATAATCTGAAAACTAGATCAGCCTCAAGTTTGCATATAGAAGAAAAAAGGAAAGTAAGGCCCTCTTATAACACCTCCCCCTTAAGTAATTTCAATATCTCCACTGGGATTACAAGAAAATGCTATAGTGCAGGACTGCAATATTCATTTGAAATATAAGAAGCAATCAGAAGTATTGATATTACAGCTAGAACTAGATTTGAGTCTGCAAAGCCCACGTAAATCAAGAAAGAGCACACTGTCCAAGGGAGGAAAAGGATTTGCCAGCAGGGAAGAAGAAGCTGGAAGAGGAGAAGAGCCTCTGCTGCAGTGTGACAGCAGTCATGGTAGAAAATACATAGGAGCATACGCCTTACCAGGACTTGCCCATGTCTTGATGTGGAGATGAGCTGAGCTATAAGAAAGGTGGGAATTTTTTTATTTTTTTTTAATTGATTTATGAGTGCTCCAGAATGTCTGAGTGACCCAGGCTACACTGGTGGCAAGTAGTGCATCTATAACCCCAAAGCATTTTGAGATGGAGGCATCACTTTGATGAATCATCATCGATTCATCTCACGAGCTGACTGCGCCTGAAGACATATGATTGCAGTTACCCAAAAAATAACCAGGCTGGATTTAATCAGGAAACCACTGATTATTTAGTCAGAAAGGATCCCAGAGTGGTGGTGTATGTGCCATCCATGGAAATGTTCAAGGCCATGTTGGATGGGGTTCTGAGCAACATGGTCTGGATGAAGATGCCCCTGCCTATGGTAGGGAGGCTGGACTACAGGACCTTTCAGGATTTCTTCTGTGGGGGAATGAGTTCAGTGCAGGTTCTTCAGTAAGAAGCTGCAGTTCAAGCTGCAGTTTGAGCTCTGGAATGGGGGAGCCCAAGTGAGTGAGCAGCCAACACTTCATATAACCAAGGGCCCCTCAGGCTCATCCAAGTGACTGTACTCTCACAGACACGGCGGGAGCTGAGGGCTTCACACTGTCCTGAGGTTAGACTGAGAGGATGAAATCCCAGAATTATTTCCTTTGTTCAGGGTGCCTACTCAGAGCCACCAGCTTGAGTTGTTATTTTATTTAGTTATTCCACCAAGATCAAATTGTTGTAAGGATCTGGAAATCTGGAGTTCTACTATTGGAAATCTGCGGTTGAGAGGGTAAGAAAACCTGCTTTGAGTGTGAGTGTGGAGTGTGTAGACTCAAAGGGGCCTCGGTTCCAGCTCAGGTGGTGCAAGTGTGACTGTCAGAGTGGCTCCTGGATGGTCAGACAGGAGAGTTTCCTTAATACTATCCAATCCAAACCATTCTATGATTCTGTGATACGATTTTCATATATGTAATTTTTTTCCCTGTCTCGTTTCTGGTTCAAAGTTCGTAATTCAAACATAATTCTTAAGAGGGGACTGACTCTGAGTCCAAGTTACAGTAAAATGCAATTCCAGATATTGGGCTCACATTTTCTCAAGAGAAAAAGATCTCAACACTAATCCTAAACTGAAAATCAAATTATCACTTTCTTGCAGTATAACTCACTTTCTTAAAACTGTTCAGCTGTATATATATATATTTTTTTTTTTTAATGGGATGAACACATATATAATTCAAACAGGATTTTTACATGTTACTTTCCTGCCCATGACTTAGTAGGCTTCTTATGGTTCTCATCCTTATTACAAATCTGTAGACCTGAATAATTTTTAGGTACTTCTGAATCTCACTACAATTACATACTTTTTTTTTTTTTTTTTCTCCTCCCTGCTTTTCCTTTATCTTCACATTTAAGCGTATTTCACTCTTATCCTCAATCTGCCATTCAAAATATGTCAGCTTGAGGAACACTAGACTTTAGCAGTAACTGACATTATTTTTAAAAATCAATCAAGACTGTATGCAGTAGGTCTCAGAGAAAAGTGCTTGCCTATGATATATGGCATTTTAACATATTATTCTAAATTACTTCCATCAAGCAATGAAATGGCATTCAGTTCACAAGCATGTGAACAAGCTGTAGAATTTCCTTTGACAACATGCTCCTCGTGAGATCAAACTTGTAAAACATCACATCAGATTTAATGTCTAATACATCAACTTATTCCCTCGCATTGTTTTTTTTTTTTTTTTAGTTCTAAAGATTTAATGTTGAGAGGATATTTTCCCCAAGTTGACATAAATATTAGAAATCAGAAGAAAATGTGACTTACTCTTCCTACAAGAATTGTCTCTAAAAGACAGTGCAGCACTTAGAAATAATCAGCCTGCAGAAATGGAGAAGATAAGGAAATGACAGATTCATTAAGCAGCTGTTTGCATCTGTCTTTAAAGCAGAAGCAGATTTTAGACAGCTGTATAACAGAGAAATATGCTCTAACAGAGCAGAAAGGAGTAGTTGCATGCAATACAGCAGTAACAGGAATTGTTGCAAATTTTAAAATGAGACAGCGCTGTGCAAAGTGACACATAAATAACATTCAGGATTCTGCATTTTTTCTTCCCTTTGATTTCTCTGTTGTCTTACAGTCTGGAGAAATGTAATCTGTAAAATGAGGTTAGCTGATTTGATTTCCTTGTTTGCAATAGGGGATGTGTATCAGACCGGTTTGAGCTGGGCAGTGCTCAGACGAGGACTGATCTCACCTGTTGCTGCTGTGGTGTTCCTTGCTCTGTGAAGCACTTCAATGTTTTTGGTGACTGGCAGTCGTTGTCTCCTCCGTGAAGTAAAGGAGCTTATTTAAAAATAGCCTTGTTGTTCATATTTCTTAGCACAGGGATTAGTACTATATTTAATGTAGTTTTATATTACATAAAATATTTAATTGAACAGAATACATATGTGTATATACTGTAAATATGAATATTTCATATGACTTAAGAAGACCTGCATGTCCCAGCACAAGCACCTCAGCACTACCATCTTCCCAGGAGGGCCGTGACTGTGACTGGCATCTTTGTAGCCAATGAAGCAGCTGAGTCTTGAGCCTCCCTGCCTACACACCATTTCAGTGGCTATTTATGCTTGTGACAGTTCCTTTTCCCCACTTTTATTTTCTTTTGTCAAAGCTTGACCTTGACTCAGAAATATAATCCAGTATTTTTGTTTTAAAATAAAAACCAATTCCTTGAGGGAGTTTCTCATATCCTTAATGTGTTTGTTTGTTTGTTTGTTTGTTTATTTTTGGTTTGGTTTGGTTTGGTTTGGTTTGGTTTGGTTTGGTTTGGTTTGTTTGGTTTTTTGCTCTCTATGAGGGCTTGTAGCAAAAAGACAAGGAGGAACAGCTTTAAACTGAGAGTCAGTTTGGACTGGATATTAAGAAGAAATTCTTCACTGTGGTGGTGAGGCACTGGCATGGGTTGCCCAGAGAAGATGTAGTTGACCCTCCCCTGGAAGTGTTCATGGCCAGGCTGGAAGTGGCTTGGAGCAACCTGGTCTGATTGAAGGTGTCCCTGCCCATGACAGAGGGTTGGAACCAGATGATCTTTGGAACCTGATGATCTTTAAGATCTCTTCCAATGTGAACCATTCTTTGATTCTGTGTTGGTGTGTAATCCAAACTGGGAGACCTCACCTTACCTATTCTTGCTTTTTAAACAGTCTTGAACCAGAATTCACTATATCACACTCTCATGCTCCTATGCTGCCCCCATGAAATCATTCTGATATAAATAACTCTGAGTTCACAGTCATGGTTATTATATTCCTCTTGTGTCTCTCCACATCACCTCTTCATTAACACCAAATTGCAGTTCTTGTACCTTGTTTCCTTTTAAATTTGAATACTTGGTATATTGATCTGGAAAAAACCCAATGCTTTATGGTGACCATGTTCTGCATTGCATCTTCGTTATGAATTCAGAGCCATCTTCCAAGTGTGTGATCTCCAAGTGTCTGCTTTTGGTCTGCCATGACCAGAATGAGTGCAGCTGGAATTTATCTGTTAAGTCCTGTCACCAGCACCAGAGGAGGTACAGGTCTTCCTTCCTTCGTCAGTAAGGCATTACGTGTGGAGAAGGAAGGAAGGAAGGAAGGCAGGAAGGAGGAAGGCAGGAAGGAAGGAAGGAAGGAAGGAAGGAAGGCAGGAAGGAAGAAGGAAGGAAGGAAGGAAGGAAGGAAGGAAGGAAAATAGGAAGAGGAAGGAGGTGAAGGAAGGCAAGGAAGGAACGGAAGGAAGAAGAAGGAAGGAACGGAAGAAAGGAAGGAAGGAAGGAAGGAACGGAAGGAAGCGAAGGAAGAAGGAAGAAGGAAGGAAGGAAGGAAGGAAAGGAGGAAGAAGGAAGGAAGGAAGGAGGAAGGAAGGAAGGAAGGAAGGAAGGAAGGAAGACGGAGGAAGGAGGAATGAAGGAAGGAAGGAAGAAGGAAGGAGGAAGGAGGGACGTCAGGAAGTGCCTTCCTTCCTTCCTTCCTTCCTTCCTTCCTTCCTTTCTTTCTTTCTTTCTTTCTTTCTTTCTTTCTTTCTTTCTTTCTTTCTTTCTTTCTTTCTTTCTTTCTTGCTTTCTTTCTTTCTTTCTTTCTTTCTTTCTTTCTTTCTTTCTTTCTTTCTTTCTTTCCCCTTAGATATGTTAATTTTGTCCACAAACTAACCAAAGCAAAATAGAATTCACACTAAAAATGCTGCTGATTGTCTGTGTGATCCCTTTTGCATTCTTTGTTTGGTCTTATTTGCATTATTTATCTTAGCTCCCTAGAAAATAATCAGTTTTTATAAGAACACATTAACTGCAATTTAAAAGTGAAAAATCCACAGAGTTTTTAGTGGTTTTGATCAAGATTTTAAAATACCATTAAAATCTTCCAGAATATAATTAGTGAAAGGACAATTTATAACTTACATTCTTTGGTTTTGATATTTTATTCTGTAAACTGTGCTGGTTTTTTCTCTGTCACTGAAAGCCTACATTATCACAGGAAGGTATACTACAGAACTCCCTTCATTCCACATCTGTATGTTTCTCTCTCTAATTTTCCATTCCAAACTGTTCAGAATTATTTTCCTGTTTTGTACTTCAGCCACTGACAATGCAAAAGAGAAACTGAAAGCTAAAGACCTGTATCTGTCCTGAATGAGCAAATGCACAAACCCAGGTTCATCCTTTCACAATACTTTATTGCAAATGTATATACTAACATTTGCTCTAAATCAAAAACTTTTAGCTAAGGAAATTCTTGTGCTTCCACTCTTGGACTTTAGAAATATATCACCTACTTAAACAAAGATCAGAAATATTAAATATTCTTTTGCCATGAACACCATAATAAGAAAAAACTGGTTGATGAATAGATTAGGAGGAAGGCAAAGGAAAGCCTGAACTGTTTTTTCTAGAAGCATAGAAGAGCTCCAAGGAAAGTTAAATGAAGCAATTAGTAGTCTAATGAATTATTACAAAACTTTTATTAATTTAAGAATTAATATTCATATTTAAATTAAAACAATTTTTAAAATTTCTCTATTCTGTATCCTACTATAAAATATACGCAACACTGTGTGTGTATATATACATATATATATATATATATGTATGTATATAGGCTTTTAACTTTATAGAGGCTGTTTATGTCATGGGAAGACACCTTCAGACAAAGCTAATTCGAGAAGCCTCCCATTGAGTCATGAGGTGCGGGACTTCCTTGCTTTCTGACCTCCATCTCAGAAAGGGTGTTGCTGTATCCAATTTTAGCCCCAGATTTTGTCAATGGCTTACGTCTAAAGGATAGGAGTAATTGGAACTTTGGTCAAGGATGGCAATCCAAATATATTTATATAAATAAAATAAATCATTTGAATAAATTGATTATAATAATTATTAGACCAGAAGATCTTAAACAGAAATATTTACTACACAGTAAAGGTAGTATAACTACTAGTATAGTGCACTATTTTTGAAGCAGTAGTGAAGTAATTATATTAAAGTTATCAAAACCAATTATTAAGTAGAAATTTATGTTACACCCCCATATGCTTTGTGCAGATAACTTTCACTCAGCCTCAAGGAGGAACCTTGAGGGGCATCCCTACTCAAGGGAGCAACCTCCACACACACTCTAAGAAGCAGCTGGTTAGAAGATATTAACAATTAAAAGTGAGGTGTGGCTTTTATAGTATAAAGTGATTGACTGCTGTACATCTCCAGGCCAGCTGTGTCAGCTCAGTAGCTATAGATAGGTGGTCGGTACTGTCACTTGTTGGTTCCTTTATAAGGTACTTTGTCTGCAACATCCACATAAGTGCCAGTTTCTGTCAGGAAACTTTGTCCTTCCACAGGATGTTTGACTTTGGGGTTGATTGGTTAGGTGGGTTTCAACATTTTTCAACATCAAAAGCGGCTTGACCCCCATTCTCCATCATTATTGATGGCTTTGCAAACAGGGTGTTGTGAGTGTTGTTTTACCCCCACAGCAAGAGCTACGTTAGGAAAGCTTTTTTCTTTAAAGTTTCTCAATAATTTCTGTCTGGCATTGTGGGTCATAATCTTCATTATCCTCCCATTTTGTCAATTGTACAGATGATCAGATTTGCTTAAACCTTAATTTAGCATTTATTACCTCTGCTAGGTTAAATGCAGACCAGTCCTATTGCGGTTATTATAGCAATGGTAAACCTTGTTAATAATTTGAATTCCCTTCTTTTGTTTTGCAAGAACAGGAAGATCTCACTGATTAAACATCAGTGTGCTGATGTCACCTTAATTGCAGCATCACACTGTTGGCCTGGGATTTAGCTCTGGATTGTAGACATCTAGGAGCAGGTGTTGGACTAGACACCTAATTCAGTTTTCTAGCTAATTGGGAGCTAGTTAATGCAGTCAGTGGAGCTTAGCTGACTGCATCTGTATTAGAGTGCGTTGAGCAATTCTCTAGGCTCCTTTCATTGTGTTGGTTACCACTGAGTGTAATGAGAAATTAGCAACCCATCTCTCCTGTAGGCATATTGAGACATCCAGATTTAGGCACCTGCAGTCTGGAGTTGGTCTACCCTTAATGACCTGACTGACTCATCTCTTGAAAAGTCAAATATTACATCCAAACTGCCAGATAATTTGCCATGAAAGTATCTCCTAATCAGGCTGTAATCCATAAAATGCACACATAATGCTGTATTTTATTTAAAAAACCCACCAACGGCTTTTACCATGTCAAGACTTTTCTAATTGTCTTCAGTTATTTCAACTTCCAAGGTGGTAGGTTAGGTCTAAGACACAAGTTTAAGGAGAATGAGGTTTAATGGATTTGCTCTGAACTCGTGTGTCTGCGCTCAACCCCAGTCTTTTGTTTCACAGCTTCTAAGTCTCCACAAACCTGTTTCTTAAGGGCACTGTCCCAAGAAAAGAAGACTAAGCTGCAGAAGCAAAAGGTCACTGAAAACATTCGAATGTCAAAAAACTTGAGTTAAAGCCTAAACAGAAGCTTTAGGAAGGAAGTCTCATTTTAGTATAAGCACAGTCCAAACCATTCTACCTACTCAGGGTCGTATGGAACAAAAACAAAACAAAACAAAGCAAAACAAAAACAAACAAGCAAACAAAAACAAACAAAAAACAAAACAAACCCAAAACACAAACAAACAAACAAACAAGCAAACAAAACCAACACACACACCCCCCCCCAAAAAAAAAAAAAAAAAAAAAAAAAAAAAAAAAAAAAAGACAACACCAAAACAGCTGTCGGCAGTGGGATTAGTGGTGAAGAGAAGCGCTATGAAGCAAGAGCCTGAAGCCCTTTCCCAGTCACATGTACAGCATGGAAATAGAATATGTTTCTGGTGTAATGGACCTCCTTTCTCTTGTTTTCCTCTCTGTTTTCCTGTCACGCATCTTTAACATTTTTGGTAGGCATCTTTTCAACTTCTACAGATCCTGAGCTGTTCTGAAAAACCTTTATCACAGCTCCCACATACCACAGCATCTACCTTGATTGTTCACCTCTTGTGCTTTTGATGGACACACTATCCCACTCTTTCTACTTTTTTCCCTTTTTTTCCCCTCAGTTTTCAAACTGCCAAGATCTCATTTTTGTTAATATTGGATGAAGCTGTATATAAATCTCACATTCTCTGTTACTGAGTCAAGTGTTCTTTCCAGTTCCTCGTCTGGCAGTGCTGCAACCAGATCATTTGGGAGTCTGGCATTACCAAGTGCAACTTGAGAGGTACAGAGGCCAATTTGCCTTTTGGTTTTTCCTGGGCCCGCTGGGATTTGCACATTGGAAGGAATCACTGTGGAAAGCTACCTCTGAACCGCCATGCAGAAAGCCAGGGAGAAATGCTGGCCCTTTACTCCTCTCACTGCAAAGCTGATTAGCTTTCTCCCAGGCTCTCTGCTGTGCTCCAATTACATCCACACAAAAAAGGTCTCAACTGGAGGGAGCTACTTCTGAGCAGCGTGGACTCAAGCCAGTCAGAGTTGTTTGGTCCCAAGGTACCCATTATTCAGCAATACAAGTTTTGATCTCAAAATTCTGGTTAGGCCAGCATTTTGCCTTAGTTATATCATTTTCTCTTCTGATCCATTCTCCTGAGCAAAGAAGCCCTGGGTTTTGGGTCAGTTTATTCTAAACTGAATAATATGGAGTTTTATTTCTACAAAATATGAAGATATGATCCTACTTCTTAGTGTTAGAGGACACCATACCATCTATTTAACCATTCTTCTTCTTTCATAGGTGACAAAAAAAATCATATAGGTAATATTGTAAACATGGAGAAAGTAGCCTGAGTGTCCTAAACAAAATATAATGTGGGTCACATGCTGAAAGAACATTTGTGTAACTTAGTAATCAAAAGAAAAATATGCAGGTGAGATGTTAGGTTATATTTCTGGTGTAGAACTACTGTGGTGTTGGTGCATCTACTTGACTCTGGCAGCATCCAAAATGTGAGAAATTACAACACTTAAATGACAAAAATTTGCTCAAGGAGGAGGTAGGAAGATTTTAATTTGCCCTAGAATTTTTGTCTACTATGAATTTTGACATTCTTTTGGTAGATTACATTTATTTATTATGCATATATTTTTATTATTTTAATAAGTTTTTTCATTACATATGCTATACAGTCATCATATATACCATATTAATTTTATTTTCATAATTGACCTGACTCTTACACATCTAAGATATCCTATGTATCTGTGCATGTATTTGTGAGAAAGGAAGAGAAAAAGACACTAAGGAAGAGTTAAAAGTTTTCTTTTAACATATTCAATTTCTAAGTAACATACTGGAACTGCCAATTTAAAAGAATATAATAGCTGGAGAAAAAAAAAAAAGTTAAAGAAATTATACAGAATTTGTTTTTCTTGAATTCAGAGGGAAAAAACAAAACAAAACAAAACAAAACAATGGCCTAACTCTGTATATATGCCAATTTTGGAATATTATATTTAGTTTTTACTTGATCCAAAGCAGTATATCATTTTAATAAAGCATTGGCTTACTAGGTATCAAGAAAAGATTCTAAGGTTTGACCACATAGGTATCAAAGTATCTCAAATCTATTTTTTTTTTTTCTTTTGCATTAATTCCTCCTTTCCCTTAAGATAGTCTAAACCAGAAATCATTCTATTGGAATCAGCAGAGTTAAAATTCATGTAACACCAGAACAGCACTGGGAAAACCAAATGCACTTGAAGTTCAGGCATGTTTATGTCTGGACTTTCCACTTTTCTTATCGTAATAGAGAAATCTGACCCTTGGAGCCAGAGTTGAATTTCCACTATGTTTTCGATGGGAAAAGATGTCTGCACTGGGAATACCATCCAAACCCACAATTTTTTTTTTTTTTTTTTTTTTTTTTTTTAAAAAACAACACAGACAGAAAACAGATGTTAACTGCTGTGAGAGAAAAGTGATTGGCAGGGAAGAGAAACTGAAAAATTGATGTTTTAGCATAAAGTGCCTTTAATTGGAAATGGCGATAGCACAATGAGAGAGGAAAGCAATCTTAAAATGTAAGGCATAGCTCAACAGAAGCATGAAGGCTGTACTTCCAAGCAGGGACTTTCTGTATATTGAGGATATTTTACATATCCTGCACGTAGCTAATAACGTGCTGAAATGTCAGACTTGTGTTTCATCTCCCTTCTCGTTACCTGCACTCGCCTTTGGATGGCAGAGGACAACATAGAATTACCATAGAAATACCTCACTTATCTTGCAAGCTATTTGTCATACTTATTTTCCTTTAGGGAAAAAGCTGTGTTAGTGATTATAAGTTCCCTTAAAGAGGCATCATTTTGTCTCTGAATCCAGTATTCATAGCTTAATGAAGTTAGAACAGTCACTCCCAGCTAAGATGCCTCACGTGCCAAATTCTATCTCTGTCTCTGCAGAAAGAAATTTAACACTAGTCATGCTTTACAGGACGGTTTTGCGTTTTCTTCCAGTTCCCCCTGTACTGAAGGATGCTGAAGGCTGCAGTGATTGATGCGGTGGGATAACCCCAAAAACTGTAAATCAGGATGGAAGCAGGGGGAGATGGAGCAGGGCAGTGAGATGTGCTACAAACCAGCCAACCAAAGCTTTATTTCTGCTGCATCATCACTGAGAAAAATGACACTGTAAATGAGATTGAGACACCTAAAGAAAATGAATGGAATTTTGGGGTCGAATTTTTTTTTACCTCCATACTAAATAAATCTAATATTATTTGGCAGAAGGACAAAGTACTTTAGTAAAACAACATTAATTCCTGTTCACTACAGGAATGAAGTATCCAAATTTGTAAGATATACTTAAAACTAAGTGCAACTTTAAGTTGGTCAGGACTTTGCTCCTAAGCAATAAAGCACACACATTGAAAGGAAACCTTTACCTTAAGCTGACAAGAAATTACTGCATAGCAATAATAGTTACCATGTTTTTCCTTTGTTCCCCTTTAATTAAGCAGGAAAACATTGTGCTAAGCATAATGTGTTTGAGCTGTATGTCCCATTTTTAACAGTATTGAAGTTTAAACCTACTTTATTTGCAAGAACAGCATTTTCGGACATTTATCTTATATCCACGCCCATTGCTATAGTGGTGGAACTGTATTGGTTCCAGGGGGCTGTGACTCACATCCTACAAAGTGTAGGAGACAGCACAGCCAACAGGGTTTGTATTTGCTGTATGAGAAAATTTATTTTTTTTTTTTTCTGACAGAAATTTCAAGGCTGATATCATCCTTACTAAATGATATGAAAAAAATTAGTCTTCCTAATCTGGACACTTAATCACAAAATAATGTTCTTTCCTAAATTCAGTATCAAATTCTATAAGTGACAGCTTCTACATCCTGCTCTGCAGTGCTGGAAGCTGTTTCCTTGCACTGAGAAATGCCTTTTCAGCCCTCCTTGGTAGATGGCTGCTTTGAAGAGATGGGCCGGGGATCCTGTAGGTAGCATGATACACATGATCTTAGAAGTGGGAGGGTTCCCCCATCTTAGTGATTGTAGGATTTGGATGAACACTTGTTCCCATGGCCTATGAATGAATCAACATTTTTTATTATTGCCACAATGTTCTAAACCTTTGGAGAGCAATAGCCTGATAAAAGGGACAAATAAAAATACACAAAGAAGCTGTTAACATAGTTGTACCATTCCTGGTTGTGGCTAATTACTGGTACTCTGAGAGCTGAGAGTAAACAAAATTAAATTTTCTGCTTGTAGTTGTAAACTCAGTAGAATTTTAGGTAGGAGGGAAAAAAAAATGGTGAGTCCATTTAAGCATGAACATATGAAGATCCTCATTAAAATGGAAACAGGGGAACTTACTGTCAGAATTATAAAACAAAACTTGTTCCATGCTTTATTATTGCTTAGCATCCAGCTGATCATGTCTTTTAATCAGTGGGAATTTCTTGCATTTTTTTTATTACTTAAAATTTTCTTTTCTTTAATTTTTGGGGTCACTCTTGCAACATGCCAAATTGCCAGAATGGATTTTAAATCTTTTTTCCTCCATATATACACACATATGCACACTGCTGTATCCTTACACGTCTGTTGATCGTCTCCTTACCAATAACCTGATTTAGTCTGTTGTAAGCTGGTCTCCCTTTATGTGCTTTCTTAACCAGGGAAATCTTAATTCCAGTGGAGACCTGGAAGTAACCTAAACTGATTTAAACAAATCACATGGTAATGAAAAGAGAATACAGAAAGCAGATAAGTTGCAGCTTCTGCAGTGATTGTCTTCAAGTGAAGGGGGTTTTTTTTCAGGTTTCTGTTGAATTATTTCCTTCTGCTATCTTCTGGGGGAAAAAAAATTGCATCAGTTTCTGCTGCTCACCTTGTGCCTGTCTCCAGCCTGGTTCCAGTGTTGCTGGTCCAGCAGTCTGGGGACACACAGTGCATGGCATCAGGGTGCTCATGTGGCTGCAGAGTAAGTGATGCTGAGAGCAACACCCATAGCATCACAGCCCTGGCTGCTTTGATTGCAGCTGCATTGTGATTTATTTTACATATTTTCCTCCTAAGTGCACACTGATAAATCTCTTTCATTGACATTTTGGAGAGAAATCTCTCCATAGTTGCCTCAGACAGGACAGGATGAGCACAGTGCTTGTACATATTTCATTGCCTCATTGTAATTTGGGTTCTCTAAAATGGAGTATTTTGACTGAAATTTTGCCTGCCCTACACTGTGTCCTTTTAGAAATGCTTCTTATCTTTGGGTGTAAGTTGAAGTAACTGATTATGTGATTCTAGTTAACGTTTGGGCTTATCCGGAAACTAGTGTTAAATTCTTATTGCAGTTGAACTACTGTAGAAGAACCACTAAATCTCTGGTAGATGTTGTGGTCCCTAAATATAATCTGGACATTGTTTGCCTTTTAATATTTTGGGGGGGGGAAGAGGGGGGGTTACTTTTGTTTTTTTGGTTTTTTTTTTTTTTTTTTGTTTGTTTGGTTTTTTTTGGTTTTTTTTTTTTTTTTGTTTTCCTAAATGACTCATTTTTTTTGATAGAAAACTTCATAAGTTTCACTGCTTTTGGTTGGGGCAGTCAACCAAGCAGTCTTGGCTCCTTGGTCTTCACCCACATTATTCCTCATTCCATTTTAGCATCATTATCTATTATGGAATTCAGATCTGACCTCCAAATTAGGTAAACAGAAACACAAAGCTATTTGAGACTGAGGCTCAAAGGGGTCATACGTCAGGGAACTGGGGCAGAACTTTTGACTAATTCTGTAAGTTCCTGATGGCACAGCCAGAAAAGGTTTCATGCCTCTGAGTGGGGTTAAAGAAACTGAGAAGTGAGCAAGGGGCTGCTTCAGGCTGTTCAAGGAGAAATCCTGTTGCCTTTGATGTTTTGCTCTGAAATGTGCACAAGATGGTGAAAGCTGAAGGCATGGCCTGTGCACAGAGACTGGCAAATGCAAAGGTTTCAGTTTGATTGCATTGGATTGCTTAGAGTTTTCCGCTCCAAAATGCTTTTGATTTTTTTTTTTTTTTTTTTTTCCATTGGTTGTTTTGGGGGTGGTGGGTTTACCACTTCTCCAGTTTTACTTTGTATTTAAGTTTGCAAGGAGAACAGGTTACAATGAGAGTGGAGAATTTTATTTGCTGTTTATTTAATGAAACCTATCTACTCTTATTGACAGTGTTCCTATAATGGAATTCAAGAAGGTTTTGAACCATTTAGCCTTTCAAAAGGCAAAAATCCAAACTGCAGAGCTCTCGCTTTGTTTTTCCCCTTTACACTCACATCAAAAGGGAATCTGATTCTTCCTCCTTTTGCATCCTAACCGTATGCCAGCCTTTGTAGCAGCTGCATACTGATTTCAGCATTTTATTCCCTGTCTGCATGGTTTTTGTCCCTTTGTCAAGTTTTGATAGTTAATCTATACCAAACTCTTATCTACTCTGCTAAGGCACATTTTTGATTACCTGAGCATGTGAATTATTCCCACTCTATGCAGTGGGTTTCAAAAGAAAAAAATACTCCAAAAAATTTCAAAACAACACTTTATTGATGTCATTTTATTATTTGATATTTTTATTTATTGTGGACACAATTAGTTATTTCTTTGTGCTTCTTTCTTCACTTTCTGGTCTTATTTTCTAGTTCATATGGCATGCAAATAGTTTTTAAGCTATCTTTAGTACTGTCCCGAATTTTTTGCTGAACATGATTCACTCCTGTTATTGCTTCAAAACTCCAATTTTGACTTTTAAGATGGTACTCTCTCTTTCTTGCCCTCTAACACCTCTCAGTGTCAGCAATGACAGTAGATTTTCTGCTAAAATATATTTTTCTCCCTTTCAAAGTCTCTTTCCAGTGCACTTCAACATCAAAATCTGGTAAATTAATATCTAAAAATCTAATTCTGTTTCCTGCTTTCATCCTGAACTGGTTTTGTCCTTATGCTTCCCATGCCCTCACTCCTCTTCTGCACTTCCTCTGCCATGCCCTTCACTTGGAATCACAGCAAACACTCTAAAGAGCCCCGAGTTCTCAAAGCAGTATGTTGCTTGACTGTTTTTCTTTGCCTCAGCTTCTGTTTCCATCAATTGAACCACAGACAGTATAAGATGGCTTTTTCTGAATCGACCAATTAAGTAAATTGATTAGCAAACACATTTCATACACCAGTATATTACTTAAACCGTTCTCTAAAATACAGAGGCATCTTCACATTGCCACAGCAAGTATTGTTGTACTCTAAAGAGTCCAGGAGTTGCCCCAGGTCTGTATTGCACATGTAGCATTAGATGAAATGACAATAAGAGTTTTATTTTATTTTCTGAGAACTAACATTGCATTAATTCATGTTTCTTTTATAGCTGTCAGGAAGATAACATTCTATTAATCTATTGATTTAGTAGGAAAGCAATATCTTCTCTTTGTTTATTAATTACTTTTGAAAAGGGAAATAAACTCTCATTATTCCCTGCTCCATTGCTGAAAAGCACGTTAGAAAGAATTACTCAAAATTTCCAGAGTGAAAAATTGTAATGAAAAGAAGTTCAAGCAAATTTCTGAAAAATTCTCCAATCAGAAAACTGGAGTAACACTGCAGATTTGTTAAAAGATAAGGAAATTATGTTGAACTTATAGTTAAACACACTTGTAAATTTTTCAGAAGAGCACTTGCTGATGTAGTAGAAAGGCTTGAGGGAAGGGAATGTGTGCTAGAGCTACGGCAATAAGGACTGACCAAGAAATCAGAAATCAGCTTCAGTCATGCTACCTGTGTCTGCTTCCAGCAACAGAGTGACATCAGCAGGTGTGAGGAAAAGGAGGTGGAAAGATAAATGCCAGACTTCCAACTCTGCAAGTTGTGCATGTAGTTTGATTGAAAATAATTTCTGCTTTGTTTTGTTCCAATCACTACAATCTTCCCCTATGTCTATTGGTGGTGTATCCTCTTCTTCCTCTTGGTTTTCTGCCTCTTCCTTGCTTGTTTCCTGAGGAGAGACATCCTTTGTCCTCTGCTCAGTTTCTGATGTGGTCTACTGCTGGGGATTTCATATGGTGGAGATTTTCACCAGCAGACCACCTACTTCTCCAGCTATTCCAGTTCACCCCCACAGCTGTGAGACAGCTTGCTCTAATCACAGGAAGACCATCAGTCCCTGTCCCATCAATCCACAGTCCAGCAGACAGCAGGGAACATGCACCTCACTGATCTCAGAGTGAAGTTTTTGATGCCTAGTAGGTCATTAACATCAAGTGAAGATTTTCGCACTGCCAAGGCATTAGGCAAACCTCTCCTCCATGAGGGTTCCCTGAAGGTCAGTAAGGCAAGTTCACCTGGCAGCTGTTAGATGATTTTGTTGGAAAACAGACACACCACAAGATGAAATCCCCAAGAAATCAAATCTTTGTGAGCTCTGCCAATCACAGAGATAAATCTTGAAGATACAGTGTGAAAGTAAATTTAAAACTTCTCCAAGTTTGGATTGCTGTGCTGGCTGGAGGAAAGGAAAAAAGAAAATGACCACAGAAGAGTGTACTTTTGTTTATCTCAATTTGCTGTGCTTCCTTTTCTTATGGTGTATCACAGCCCTGCCTTTACCTCCCTCTGGGACATTTCTTTAAAAAAATACCTTCCCAAGAGAGAATAGTGATTAAATCCTCCAACCCTGTCACGTATAATGAAAATGGAAGGGCTGAGAATTGAGCTGGGTCCATCAAGCTCAGGTTCTACACTTTCCAAGGCAAATTTAAAAGGGACTATAATAATGTTTTGGAGAACAAAATTGGCAACTGCATTTCAATTGGGAATTTTTTGTTGTATGTTTTTCCTCTTCTCCTTCTCCCTGTGTATTTGTGCTTTTTATCTATATGCAGGATTGTTGTCTTTTTGTTGAAATCATTCCCAGAAATAAATTTCAAGAAAATACATGAGTAGAGATGATTTATGATAGTGTCCTTTAAATTTGTGCTGGTAATCAGCTAAAATAGAAAATATAGCATCTCTAACATGTGTATAGTTTCAGTCATTTGGTGAAGATGTTTAGTCATGCAATAGTCAAAAAAGGCACAGACTTGTGTGCCAGTTTTTGGGATGTCTGTGTTGAATGATTTCCAAATATAAAATAATGGTATAGGAAAGAATATAGATTTCTTCTGTAATGAACCTCATTTGTGGCTTTCTCCAACACAGTCTACCAAAGTGAATAAGTACTAAACGTACTAGAATACTGTATATATTCCCAGACTTGGAAAGCAGAAGAATGGCATCTCTATGGGATGTCATCTCTTATCAGCCAAGTTCTGCAACATGTTGTTTTGCCCTACCTCTGAAGAACACAAATAAAATTTACTTTGATGTCACTGAGTCTTCACCACTTACCACAAATGAGAGACAAGTTTGGGTAACGCATCTCACCATAACAACATGTTAGGTCAGTCTCTTCTTACAGATAACAAGTGACAGGGGGAGGAAAAATGACCTCGAGTATTGTCATGGAAGATTTATATTAAGAAAAACTTCTTCACTGAGAGGGTGGTCAGGAATTGGAACAGGTTGTCCAGGGAAGTGGTGGTATCACCGTCCCTGGGAGTGTTCTAAAGGTGTGTGGAAATTATGTCTGGGGACACAGTATATTGGTGAACCCTGTTAAGAGTTGAACATGATGATCTTAGAGGTCTTTTTTGATAGAAATGATTCTATGGGCTGAGAGACAGACAGATTTTAGTTTTTTTTGTTTTGTTTTTTTTTTGGTTTTTTTTTAACAGGTTGGGAATGGCAAAGAGATCTCTTATTTACTAAGATCAGATCACAAGGTAATCAGAACACCTGAAAAATGTTGAAGTACAGAATCTCAAGTGTGTTAGACTCTATAATTCCAAGAGAAATAGCCAAGAAAATAGGAGAACCTTTTGAGAAAACCCATTGAGAAACATCCTCACTAGGATATGGAGGGGTGAAAGGAGTAGATAAGGGGACTGCACTGCTAAAGTTGTACAATTATGCAGAAGATGAAATATTGTTTCCCTTCCAGTCTCCTTCAGATTCTACAAGAATGGTAGATGACTCAGAATTAAGGTAAGGAAAAAAGTAGCAAAACTGACAGAAATGTCAACTGATTTTAGTGGTCAATTACATTATTTTCATTTGACTTTGGATGATTTTCTTTTGTCTCTGGACTGGGCATAGGGGTGAAGGTTAGATTTAATTGTAAATGTCTCAGCTTACCAATGGTGCTGTGATAATACTGTACTACCCAAGTCTATCTGCCTTATGTATTAAGCTGATATATATTTGAATTCTGTGTTATTACTTAATTTTAATTGTTGTTCAATTATTCAGCAGATAAACAGCTGCTATTTTCTCTCAAGTGGAGGCTTTTTTCCAATGATAAACTGAAGCAGTTTCTGCTTATCTCCTAGTGTGGCTTTGGATTCAGCTAACTACCTCCAGGTGTCTGTTATCTATCTACATTGTAGACAATTGTTTACCTGTATGCTAGGTATTTGTAATTTCAGCAAACGAAGGGAGAGTCATTACGAACAACAAGACACAATTCACTTGTCTAAGTGCAGGAATCATCATAATTTCTGATACTGAAATAATCTGCCTTTCACAGCTACATGGGAGATCTCCGCCTTTCTGGAATGGCTGATTGAGATCAGGTGGGATAGCCCAGAACATCTCAAATGCCACTGGTTGCCTACATCACATCACGTAAATTGACTGCCAAGGTCTCCAAGGTGTTATCTTGTTCACATATTTTGGACTGTGCTTTAGGAGTCCGCGGAGTGCATCATCTTGATCTCCAGAGAATGTGGGTTTAACAGCTTTTCTTCATCTGGAAGTAGATGGCCTTTAAGGTTCCTTCCAACCTATATCAATTCTATATAAATGTTGCATGTGACCACCTAACTTGGGATATCTGATATCTCCTGTTTCCATGAGGTCTTTTGACTTAAGCAAAAATCAGATAGAAATATTCAGTGTGTCTTTTTAAATACCTCGGTTCCATAAATGTGAATATTTCAACATGATAAGCTTCTCCATGATAAAAAATGAAGTCTGGGAAGCCCCTGTACTTTTGACTCCTAGAGCAAGCATGATCGGTAGGATGGAAAATCCCAGCCACTTGAGCACACTTTAAAGAGTATGCTATCTAAATATTTTCAGAGGAAAAAAAAAAAATCCAAAACAAAACATACTGATTCTATCCAAAGTTTGTGTTATTCAGCCAAGTGCAAATGCTAACCTTCAAAACCACAGACAGTAAATACTTCTAAAGTTTAATTGCACCCTGGTTGGGTCTCATTGACATGCTGTTTCTTGTTGCCTCCTCTCTCACTGAAGAGATGACCTTAACTGCAGATCCTAAAATTAAGCGTACGATGGGTGTAATTAAATCACAGAATCATAGAATGGTTTGGGAAGAAAAATACCTTAAAAATCATGTAGTTCCAGCCTCCCTGCCATGAGCAGGAGCACCTGACCAGGCTGCTCAAAGCCCAGTTCAACATAGCCTTGAACAAAACCAAGGTGGAGAGAGAGGTAGCCACAACTTCTCTAATTAAGTGGCACTTCTATAACTGTTTTGTTCTTTTGTTCAATCAAAACCCTTACTGGGTCCTGGAGAGAGGTGAGAAGAGTGATGAAGTGGATTAAATGCATAGCTGGGAGCCCCTGTGGAGATCGCAATTTACCAGTACTTGTTATATTTTCCTGTCCACCAACTAATTCTGAAACCACTCTAGCTGATCTCAGGCCCTGGAAAAGCTTATTGAGGTAGGAGATGGATCCAGAACATGCACAGACATATATACAAAATCCTTTTGAATAGAACAGTGAACAACAATCAATAGATATGCAATACGACTAGACTCTAAGTCAGAAACTATAAAAGAGGGAATGTACATTTCTGTGAAAGTCACTGTGTACCAGGGTGATGGTTCTAACATACAAAGACTCAGACAGGTCAAGAGTAGCTAATAAATCGTCTCTTCTTCAGTCATGACAATCTTGAAGGAAGAATTCAGGCTAGAATTTCCACAGTGTGGAAAAAAAATAGAGCAGATTCTCTATCATTTATTTCAGCTGAATGGTCTGCTTTTCCATTCTGCACTTGTTAACCAGCTAGGTACCTCTTTCTTCTTTCTTTTTCCTTTGATCTTTTACAGTCCTTTGCTAATGGTTTTCATTTTGTTTTTTTTTTTGTTGGGTGTGGGGTTTTTTGTGTTTTTTTTTTTTTTTTTAATTTGTTTGGGGGTTTTGTGGGGTTTGTTTGTTTGTTTGTTCTTGTTTTATTTAGGGAATATATACTCATAGCTCAACACAGATGCTGGTAATTTTAATCTAAGTTATTTGTATGTGTTTTCTTCCAGTTGTGCAAAAGGCTCCCCAATAGTGTTAACACAGAACTTGTCTCAACTGGAAATCATTTGCCTTCTTTCCTTCACTGGCTCTATACAGCAGTAGTGAATAGCCCAGGAAGAGCCAGGCAGAGGATAGGACTTTGGATGAAGCCACAAAGTGACACAAAGCACAAATAAACAGAGGAAGAGAAAGACCTCTCCCTCTATTCTGCAATGACACACTTATCTCTGCTGCAAAACTTGCCTCTTCAATTAAACATACTGACATTTACACCACCTTGCCACCCCACCTGTCCCTCCTGATTTCTATCTGCTCGTATGTTCCATGCTTTCAAAATCCTGTGTTGCGAGTCCTCTGAGGCGGCATCTGTTGTTGTGTCACTTGCTCATACAGAGGCTTGTACAATGAGGCTTTAAAGCATGTATCTAGTTTCTAGGCACTAAGAGAATAATAATAAACAATATTAAAAGCTGTAGCAGCTGCAATAAAACATGCATTTATAGGGGTTAGCTTGATGCATAGCTAACAAATCATTTAAGCTTTTAAATACATATATATATAAATAAATAGCAACAATAAATAAGATGAAACTGCAGCTGGGAGAGAACTCTTATGGCTGTTAATTTTTTTTTCCCCACTTATCTTCCTTCTGCATAGGTTTGCATTGCGAATTCCAGGCAGTCGATCTCTCCTCAATGACAGTTTTGCTATAATTCCCTTAATTTCAAGCTCCCCTTTAAAAAGGTAACTGTAAATGGCAACCAGGCCATTTTTGCAGTCATCGGCAGCTGACTCAGTTGATTCATTTCCACAGATTTAAGCTGTTGCGTGCGTAGTCAATCCTCCTGGAAAAAGGCTGCTTCCCCATTTCAAATAGCAAGCCTCCAAATCCTGATTTTAAAATAAGCATAAAAGCTAAGGTTTTTAGGGTCCGTGTCATCACTCCAGCTGAGGTCTTGGGAGGGAGTTAGGCACCATTTGCAAAATCTTCTCTTCAGGAGTTTTCATAATGGTTGTCACATCAGAAACACACAAACATACATAAGATGTGGACTAGCTCTTTTTTCTTGAGAATCATGAGTGTGTTGGTCATAAAATAATTTTGAGCTAAGCACTGATATTGTCCAAGGGCTGACCTCTGCCAAGTAAAAATGATAGATATGACTCATTAATTTGATATGATAAACCACTGGCCAGTGCTACTCATGTTAGTTCAACCAGTATGTGCCTTGCTATTTTTATAAGTATTAGTCAATAGGAATTTCCTCTGCTGGAATCAAGAAATATTACTGTGTAAATCATATTTACATTTTAAAGACTCTATTCGGTCAACCTAGTATCACTATACATCTGTTGAGTTTGTTCAAATTCCAAAAATGGCAACCAGACATTATGAAATCAGTATAATCCCTAAAAGAGCTGAGACTGTTTAGTCTAGGGACCAAAAGACTGAAGGAAAACAGGATAATTATCTCCAAATATGCAGAAAAAACCTTCAAAGAGAAAAGGAGTAAAACATTCTCTTTGTCCTCATTGAATATACTTAGAAGCAAAGGCTCCAACTGCATCAGAGAGCTCTGGGTGAAACTGCTGGGTGAACCCTTCAAAAGGAAAGCAAAACACCAGACTAAGTTGCTTAGGGGTCTGCAGCATCTTCCCCAGAGAGGTCAACAAAAAAGTCCAAATCAGGACCAGGAAAGGGGTTTTGCACCCTCTACATAAGCTATCAAAGAAGAATGTGTTGACACTCCCTTTTTTTTACATTATTTTCTAATAATCTGTACTTTCCCCGGTTCTGTCACGGACATGCCACATTGTTTCAAAATACCAGTAAAGCTGAGAAATTTAGGGATGAAATTTCTTTTGTAGAAGTACATTTTTGCTTAACTTTCTGCAGGTAGATGCTTCATCATGAGACTTCTGGTCTAGGCCATAAGTCAGTTTTTATTTTACAAAGAGTGTATTTGCAGAAATTACAGCAGCTCTGCCTTTAGGTATCTTGAAAATAACCCAACAATAGTCCCAATGAGTAATGTTGGGTAAGAAGCTATATTTGTACCAAGGAGAAGAAAAATATAGCCACAATTCTGCTGTGGCTTCTACTGCTTCTGCTGTTGCTGCTTCATAAAACTGTTGCACATTTGCGCACCTACTATATATCCTTATTCTTAAATATATAAAATTCTCAGGTAACACCTTAGAGACCAAAGCAGTAAAAAGTGTAACAGGTAGCTGAACTTTATGGTGGCCATAATTTTTTTTGCTAGAATCAGAATCTTGGTGTTTACAACAAAGTCAAGTAACTTTCTCATGCTACTGTTGTGATGCCACACCGACTTCTGATGACGTTTACATCATTGGCATATGTGCTGCATGAAGGGAAAACAACCTCACCTCTGAGAAAGAAAACCACAGGAACACATTTTTGTCAAGATATTTTATATACTTGTATAGCTCTAAGTTCTCTCAGGTCTCTGCAAATAAGGCTGATTTCACGTGACAGCCCTTTCAAAGAAAATTCACTTAAGTAGATTCATTTGCATTTTAAAGAAGGGTGTAGGAGGTAGCAATTAAGGAAGAAATTCTTAGTTAAATTTGTTCCTCTTCACAATGTCTTAAACCCTTCTTCCCAATATCTAACTTTTGTTTTAACATTCCTTCCTCCCATTTGACTAAAAAAAAAACCCAAACCAAACAAAAACAAAAGCAAAAACAAAAAACAAAACAAAATAAAAAAAAAAAAACAGCCAAAACAGAAATATTTCCTTGACCTGATCATTGTGCAGGTTAAACTGCAAGGCTTTATTTTGTACCAAATGCAAGGAGAATAAAAAAAATCCCAAAGTTAAATTATAAGTGCAGGTCTTTAGGGCTCTGTGTCTCTGCCTTGCTATTTATTTTTTCATCCCTACTTTCGGTATTGCAAAGACCTTGTTTTGGGAGATGTGTCATGCTCCAGTTGCAATATCATGGCATTCTAACTCTGTTTGTGGCCTCTATGTAGACAACAAATGTGAGTGGACACTGGTTCACAGTTTCTGGAAGGAAATTTTAACCTTTTTACTCTAATGTTTCTTCTACCATTAGCATATTCAAATGGTGACAGGAGAAAAGAAAATTGACTCAGTATATTTATTGCCAGGAAGCTTTTGATAAAAAACTTAAGGTTTCTTGTAATGTTTTAAGTTAAGATAAACTATGCCTCAAAATTAAACTTGAAACCTGTTGGGAGTTTCAAATGTGTCACTCAGTCTGAGTTTCCTGATCCCAAAAGGTGGGTTATGTGGAGAACAGTACCACAATATATTTCAGGGTATGAAATTGACAACATTGCTGAGACATTCTTACCTGTACTCAGCTCAGTATGTACTGGATAATTCATAGGAAGATATATTTTGCAACTCCTTCAAATATTCAGGATTTTAAATCATGAACTGTCATTTAAAAAATTACTACTTTTCTCTTAGTAAGAGAGTACTTTGCTTCATTCTGCTGTAAGTCATGCTTGGACAATTTGAATTCTGTTGCGTTTAACAAGATTCAGACAATTCATTTTCTCTCAAGATAATAAAATGGATACAATGTCATTTATGGTTGTAATTCTCTTTCATAATTTTGCTCAGCAATATTTTTTTAGTGGAATGCTCATTGAAAATGAAGCCATTACATGTAATGTAAACATTTCTGAATTGAGATGTTAACATTTAAAAATTGCCTCATTTCTCTTTAATGTGTTTTGCTGTTTTTCTTGCCTAATTATCATTCTTTTCAATATTTATGTTAACATGACCTTTCTCTGACTGAATGGCTTTAAGTGCTTCTCAAGCACTTACAGCATCATGATTTTTAAATTAAATTATGTTGTTGCTGAAGAGATTGCAATGCAGCCCACAGAATAGAAGGGAAAGGAACAAGTTTCTGTTAGTCCCAGAATATTAATGCAGTGATAGCGTTTATTAGTTCACTCTTCGAATCAATGCAACCGTATCAGAGGAAGCATGACTTTGTTTCTTGTTCATGATTAGAAACATTCCAGTAAATTTAATTCTGGGCAAAATTGTCAGATTGAATAGCCATGAAAGATTGTTTAATGTTGTAAAATGTTTATTACTTTTATTTATTATGCCTTCATCCTGCTGACAGAATTAAGCTTACACCACAGATTCTGTTTGCCCATGGGAAAAGATCACAGGAACACAGGCAGTAAGATTGGCTCCACATCTTGAATTTTCAGGTCAATGTTATTCCACAGCGAAAGCCTACTCTTTTGAAATCTGTGAGGTCTAGGGCTACAGCATGTGTAATAATAAGCAAATGCAGAATTTTCTTGTAAACCGTATGAGACGTTTACTTTGATTTTCTGCATATCTTTCAGCGTATGTGTTCTGTCTGTCTAGAATTTAAGAGTAAAGACCAGACTATCAGCTTTCACTATGAAGCCTGTTACCGTATTACCAACCTTCCGAAATGCTTTTTTTTTTTTTTTTACCTTCACCCCTCCCCGCCCCAAAAATAGGAAATTTCTTCTCAATCCTTCCACTGTCCTCCATTTAGAGATCATGAGTAAGAATATGATGAGCTGAAAGACATGTATGACACACATCAAGGGCGAAAGAGGGAACAAAATAAATCACTGAAAATAAAATCAAACTAGATGCAGATTTTTAATATTTGATTTTTAACATTGAAAGATGTGAACAAAATTAAAGACCAAATAAGACTGAAGGAAAATAATGGATGTTAAAAACCTTCCTAAAAGCGGGACATTAAAAACGAACAAACAAACAAACAAACAAACAACCCAAACAAACAACTAGAAAAACCACAACCAACCAAACAAACAAACAAACAAAAAAGCCCACAGAAATAGCCTGTAAATTGTAGCAAAAGGAATCAGGAAGGCTTTAAGTGAAGCAGTCACTAATTAGCAAAAATTTTTGTACTCATCTCACCCTTTAATTCCATTTGACATAAAAATGTCAAATACAAATAAAAAAACTGGCAGCTAACAGTCAATAAGTTCACATAAGTTAGTCCACAAGTGCCCCACAGAACAAAGCTTAATCCAGAAGAATGCTGAGTCTTCAAGGTTTTTCTGACCTCCTTGGCTGAGCAACTGGGTATGATCTAACACTGTACTTTGTGCAGAACTTTCTTGGGCTGAGTTCCTTAGTGGAATTAAGGAGGAGGGGGATTTTCCCCCTGTATGTAAAATGCATGATTGACTTAGTCTCATATTCTAAGAAGGTAGAGAATAAAAAAAGGAATTATTTGCAAGGCAAATGCATAAGTCAGGCAGGCCAGGATCTTAAGGCAAGTTGCTATAGATGGATGGTGTGCATAGATATTCCAGAATATGAGGACAAAAAAAAAAAAAAGGATGACATTTCTAGAATCATAAATTATTAAGGCTGGAAAAACTTTTCTGATCATCAAATCCAACCATCAAGCTAGCATGACCATCATGTTCAACACCAAGCCATATCCCAAAGCATTTGCGTGTTTTTTGAACAGTTCCTGGGATGGTGGACCACACAAATTCCCTGAGAAGGCTGTTCAAAAACCTCACAACTCTTTCCCTGAAGAAATTTTTCATATATCTAATCTAAACTTCCTCTGGTTCGACTGGAGGCCCTTTCCTCTTATCCTTTTTTTTCCCCCAACATTTTGTGAACTTGTCTTGGCCAACAAGTTTCTGACACTCTTGTGTCAATAGCATAAATGCAGCTTCTCCAACACACCATCCTTCCTTTCTGGTCATCAGGCTTGGCCAGGTAAATGTTAACACTTGGTTTTCACAAAGGATGCTCTAAAGATTGGCAAGATACAGGGGAGCTCCCTCTCAGAGGTGTTCAACTGGAGTTAAACAAGACAGGGTCACTGCCAAGAGCTTTGGAAAAACAGCACAAAAAGAGGCAAAGGAAAAAACAGAGAGAGAAATAGAGAATGCAATGATCTACTTTTTTTTTTTTTTTTTTTTTTTTTTTTAAGGGGAAAGATGTCAAACTGTCATGTTAGTCTCTGATGAGGTTCTGAGCATGAACAGTTGCCAGGGTAACTGTTGTGCCAAGCCTCAGCACTTATGTATTTTTTCCATTGATAATTGCTAATGTGAACAAGTGCTGGCTTGCACTTTACACCTGCCTGCCTTGTAAGTCTACTTTAATTGGATGTGCCAAGATTGAGGAAAAAGTAATCTGCCCTTTCAAGACAAGTGACAGATAGATGAAGTGTTGCTTAGGCCTTTGCTGTAGCAATTTTGCTGACAAAATTACCATGAATTGTCTTCCCTCAGTGCACATATACTGCCTTTGTTTATGGAATTGAGAGTTTAAGCTTCAAGGTTCATTATAAGTAATTATGCCATAAAGTTTTCGGGACTATCTTGGTGCTACGTGGCAAAATTCTACTTTTACCCTCAGAATTCAGAGTGTTTCATTTTATATGCATATATGAAAACAGTTTTTCAAAGGGATGGAAAAAAATGAGAAAAACTCCAAAAACCATTACCTTCCCTATGTATATGGATGTATATAAAGTCCTTTAAAAAAAAATGGTTCTAAGGAAAAACCCTGGAAAATTATTAGGGACAAGTTTTTAAAAAATTCTTCTGCTGATAGTTTGTTCCACAGCCTTGGAAGTGATGTGGAACTTTGGAGGGATCAGTTTTTGGATGCCCTGTTCAAGGTATTCTGAAGACTGATAGAGAACAGCAGCATCTTAAATTCTTTAATAAGTTTCCCTGAAAAAATTCAGGCTGAAAGCCAAGGAATCCAGGGTTCACATAGTTTTTTCCCCGACCACCGCTTCCTTAAATATATGATCTCTATCCCTATTTTAGACTACACTGTAAAATTCTGTCAATAATGTTTAATTCACTTCTAAGCTGCACAAGATTGTCCCAAAAGATACAGAAAAGTTATTAAAGGTCCTTCCTTCTTTTCCTGTTTTTTTGTTTTTTTTTTTTTTTTTTTTTTTTTTTTTTTTTTTTTTTAATTTTATTTTGTTCTTCCTTTCTTCTTTTTTCTTTTTTTTCCTTCCTGATCATCAGGAGATTAGAGCATTTCTATGCTTTTTATTTGCTTTTCAGAGCTGTGTCAAGCCTGGCCTGCTCCATTGCTTAGTGTATTCACTCTGTGTAACTGTCTTTCTTTGATGTTGATTTCCTAGTGCACTTAAATGAAGTTTCCTGAAACCAATATGCCAGAGCAAATTAATATATGAATAATACATGGTGCTTATTTTAGCAACTTTCATCAGAAGACCTCAAAGAACAGCATGAAGGATAGCACGGAGATTGCCTTATACCATTCCAAGAAGGAAATACTGTGATGTTGCACACCTTACCTAAAACTGAACTATCAATGAAGGTAGAAATAGGAGAAAACTATCCTACTTGACCAAAAATATTCCTAAAAGTTAGACGGCATCAGATATATCATTAATTATGATTGCATAACCTGACTTCATTCTGAGCCATGCTAAAGGTTTCATCTGCATCTGTTTGCTCCTGTAGGACTGATTGAGGAATAAAAGGTTACAGTGTAAGGCAGAACACAGCTAGTCAGTCCAACCCACCAAGCTGCTTGGCAAGATAGAGAAACAGGAGTGAAAGCAGCGAAATCCCAAACCTACTCCATAAAGCACTATGAACACTAGATAGGCCTTTTATGTCCGGAAACACAGTGGACTCCGAGGAATGCTATTTTTATAAGATATTTAGGTTAAAAGCTTAAAAATGGGAAGCTGCTGAAACTACCCAGGAGAGCAGGGGATTTCAAACACCTTATTTAGGATTATTTTTAATCCATGTTTTTAGTGATATTCATTTACTTATGTAATTCCCCCGTGAGATAGACTCATGAAGCTGAATTCTCTCTCATATTTCTGCTTGGTCACTGTCATGGAGATGAGAGAATTTGGAAGTACACAGAAGTAAATGAGAGTGCCATGTGGTTACCATAGTTGATAAGCTCCAGCTGTAATGACGTATCAGCTGGATGAGTTTTATTAGTGCCTGCTGCACATAAAAGCATGTAATGTCATCCTATGGGTTAATAGTGGTGACCAAAGTTTAGGAGTTAATCAGAATTTACTCTGTCACACATTCCAAAGTCATCAGAAAGATATTTGATTCACTTTTCAGTGAAAAAATTGACCTAGATTTTCAGCTTCACCATGGAGATGCTTATAGAAGCATCTGTAATGGAGTTTATCCACAATGATTGTGACTAAACTGTAGCAGCAAAAGTATAATATACAGGAGAACTGCAGTGCAATAGCAAATGTTGGTCTAACGATGAAGAAAATAAATTGTAGAATCAAGTTTAGTAAACAGATTATTTTAATTTACACAACAATCAGATAAAAAATATGGTCATTCAAAATCTGTGTTATGAGCAAAATCACATTGGATAATTTAGAGTGGTCAATTTTAATTTTATTTCATAGTCTATCAATCTGAAAACATCACAGCAGAGATAACAGAAAAATAGCTGGGCTCTGACTTTACAGTCTAGTAAGAAAAAGTTGCTCCCTGGAGATGTATTATCCATTCAGCTTTCCCAGCTTTCCAAAGAGAATTTGAGGGGGGGGGGGAGGGGGGGGGGGTGGAACCCCCCAAAAAAACCACACAAAGAAAAACCACCTAGAAAGCAGACCAGGAAAATGTACTTCTTAGAAGCACTGTGGCTGCCTGGGGTTGATATCTGCCATTTATCATGATGCAAAAAATTGTATCTTGGTTTGTATCAATAATAGTGCGGGCAGCATGACTATGGAAATGAATGACTTGTTGCACTTGGCATTGTGAGGCTGCAAGCCAAGTGATAGTTAAGTTTGAACCCCTCACTTCAAAAAAGACATTGAGGTGCGGGAGTGTGTCCAGAGAAGGATGACAAATCTGGTGAAGGATCTAGAAAACATGTCTTTTGAGAAGCAACTTAGAGAGCTGAGGTTTTATAGCCTAGGAAGAGGAGGCTCTGGGAGACCTCATTGCTCTCTACAACTTCCTGAAAGGAGGATGAAGTGATGTAAGGTACATCTCTTCTGCCATGCTTGAAGTGATAAGATGAGAGGAAATGGCATTAAGTTGCACCAGGGGTGTTTCAGGCTAGATATTAGGAATGAACAAACAAACAAACAAACAAACAAACAACTGGAAGAGTGATTAAGCATTGGAATAAATTGCTGAGGGCAGTGGTGGGGTCACTTACTCTGGAAGTGTTCAAGAGATATCTGGATGTGGTACTTGGGTATGTGGGCCAGGAGTGACAATGGTGGTGTTGGGTTGGCAGTTGGACTAGATGATCTTGAAGATCTCTGCCAGCCTTGAAAATTCTGTGTTCAAGGCCAGGTTGGATGTGACTTTGAGCAACCTGGTCTAGTGGAACGTGTGCCTGCCCATGGCAGAGGACTGGAACTAGGTATTATTTATGTCCCTTGCAACTCTTGCAGTTCTATGATTCTGTTATGAGAAGATAGGACTATGCCCCTGTTGACATGTTAATCACAAAGTCAAGAAAGTTTATCAACTCTGGTTGCAGCCATGGTGAGCAATCTGAGGCAGGCATTTACTGGCTTCTCTGCAGAGCTGGAGTTTCTGCTCTGGACCAAGAGCTTATGGCAAGCATAGTTAGTAAATTAACTACAGGATTCAATTGTGAAAAAGTGGAATCTGAGAGTCATGGAAAGGGATCTTCAAATAAAAATTTCAATAATACAGTGTGAAACCTGACACATTTTTTTCTTTCTTTGTTCTCATGAGCATATGTTACAGGGCTCATGAGACTGGGTAGGTATTGCAGTATAAATTGAGTGATCTCCCTGTGATAGTCCTTATTCAACCACCCTTGGATTTATTATTTGTAAAACTGAGTATAAGGTAGACCAGTTCATACATTTTCCTCTTGTACAATTGAAGTCAAAGACATATCAGCAATGTCAGTTATTTATGCCCTACAATTTTACCTGGGAGAAAGACAAGGAATGACTAATGTCCAGTTTGATTAGTCCAGTCTCACTATGATTTCCATGGTAACTGCTCCTGACCACAAAAAACAACCAAACCAAACAAACAAACAAAAAACCACCAAAAAAATCTCAGCAGGAAAAGTGGGATCAGAAGTGGCTAGAAGAGGATCAGAAGCAGAGTATAGGTGTTTGACACTTTTCTGTATAATTAAATTCAGCACCACAAATAGCCTTTTTTTTTTCCCCCCCTGTGAGGACAGGGTTTTACTGGCATGGATAGATAGATAGATAGAAGATGGATAGGTGGATAAGAAAGAAAGAAAGAAAGAAAGAAAGAAAGAAAGAAAGAAAGAAAGAAAGAAAGAAAGAAAGAAAGAAAGAAAGAAAGAAAGAAAGAAAGAAAGAAAGAAAGATAGAATTAATGCTTTATCTCTCCTTTAACTCTGATATACTGTGTGAATGCAGTGTCTTGCAAGGACTATGTTACTCCAGGAAGGACACTACTGTTGCTGGTAAAACAAGAAGTTTAAGCAGGAATATTCAAATTTGTTCTATCTATTTATTTGTTTGGTTTTTTTGTTTCACAGCTGCTCTGACAGATTTATTTTCTCATTTTATTTTTCATCTTTCCCTTCTCCAAACCCAAGTCAAGCATTTGCTTTTCCTCTGAGTTAAAGAACAGCATTTTGCCCCAAGTGCTCATCAATTGCAAGTGCCCATTTAATTATTGTTAGACTTTAGAACTTTTTACTCGTTAGTATTAAACTGCATAGACATATAGTCCCTCTAGTGTGAAAAGTAACTAAGGTCAACTTTTAAAAACAAATCAAAAGAGAAAACCACCACCAGAGTAACAGAAATTAGAAATAAAATAGAATGGAAGAAAATAAGGAAGGAAGTCCTCCTAGATTTCTGAAGTCATTATCATCCAATTCTGTCATTCACATTAGTGAAAGGTGGAGTACTTTCACTGAAATCCGTGATGAAAACCCCCCAACCTTTTCCTTTAGGTACAGACTTCAGTTACACTGGCTTAAAATAATACACGTTTCTCTTAGCTATGCTCAGCTAACTGCCAGGTTGTCCCCTTGTAGCCAGCCTGAATTCAAAGTCAGGCTATTTAAGTTAATACATCTTCTCCTTGATATTAACCTGAAAGGCAGGGAGAGCTGAAAATCATGAAAGCAATAATTCATAGAACTCAACTGGTAAGTTTTAACTCATTAAATCATTATAACTTTATCACATTCTTAAGTGTGTACTCTAGCCTTGTTCTTGTCTAGGATTTGTGGAAGGCCAAGACAAAAAATACATTTTCCTGATTTCCATGTTATTAATCTGAGGGAGAAACAAACACTTGACAAAGCCATGATGTATATAATTAAATTTTTGATCATATAAATATGCAAATTATAAGAAGGAATTTTTTTTTTTTTTTTTCTGTATAAGAAAACTTTTTCTGGACACATTTTCTTTCTGGTTCATCCTTTTTTTTGCATTTTTCACCTTAGCTATCAGAGACAAAGGCAGCATGTAGGCTTGCATCTCTTAAGTGTGAAGGACAATCCACAAAACTTCAGTGACAAATATTGTCCCTGCAAATTGCAGCCACTGGTGGGGTTTTTTTGTTTGTTTGTTTGGGGCTTTTGGGGGGTTTTTTTGTGGGTTTTTTTTGTTTGTTTGTTTGGGGTTTTTTTGTCTTTTTGTTGTTTTTTTTTGGGTTTTGTTTTTGTTTTTGTTTTGTTTTTGTTTGGTTTTTGGTTTTGTTTTTGTTTTTTCCAGGCAGTTGTCCTGGAGTTTGTTTTGGTGGTGGTGTTGTTGTTGTTGTTGTTGTTGTAGATATATATATAGATATAGATATATATATATTTATTTTTTTTTTTACTTTCCTTGATGGGTGTCAGTAGCCTGCTGCTTAAAGCATAACAGCTGGGAAACAGGAACAGAACAAGCTGGAGCCGACTACTTGCAGAGGTCTCCTTTACCTGTGAATTTATTTTGTGAATAGAGGTACTATGACAGTGGTGACTGAGCTTAAACTACTGAAAGGGCTTGGTCATTTTTTAATCAGTGCTAAAATGGTTGAGTCTCTATCTCTGGAACTGTTAAAAAAATATGTGGATAGGACACTCAAAAATGTATAGGGTTTAATGGTGAACATGGTGGTGGTTCCAGGTTCATAGCTGGACTTGATTAACTTAGACGTCTTTTCCAACCTCACTTATTTTATGATTATAAGGCTCAGGCACTGGGATGGTTAGATTTGAGGTCAAGATTCACATCAGATTTAGTTTCAGAAGAAGCAGCATCAAAATCCCCCAATTTCAACTTTAAATGATAGTAAAATCTGGTTGTCAGATCACTTCATATAGTTTCTAGAATTACTTACAAAGTAAGTGTTCTTATAATTTTGACTCCCCAGATAGTGAAAACTAAACGACCTGTTTCTGCTCTGACAGTTCCAGGGGAAACAGGAAATACTCTTCCACTCAACAAAAGATCAGTGTGTTCAATGCAGCTAGTCGGAATTTGGGAAGAAGAGCAAAAGGCCTCAAGTTCTTTGGCGAGGGTGGGGGGGGAGGGAAGGGGGAGGGGGGGCCAGTGGTAGGTTAGATGTTAAGGGAAAAAATTTCCTCTGAAAAATGTTGTCAGGCATTGGAACAGGCTGTCCAAGGAAGCGATGAAATCTCCTTAATCAAAGGTTTTTAGAAGATGTGTTGATGTAGCACGTGGGGATGTGAGTTACCAGTATGCTTGGCAGTGCTGCGTTATCAGTTGGACTTAATAATCTTAATACTCTTAAGTATCTTTTTCAACCTATAAGGTCTTGTTTCTATGATTCTATGAATCTGTTCTGCTTCTGTATCAAGACCATCTCCTAAGGTGTTTTAACATTTTGTGAAGATGAAATGATAACAGAAGGGTCCTGACTAGAAGTTAAAAATGTTTTGGCTTTATATTACCATTGTGTATTACCTTCTTAAAAGTGTGTATCTAACATATGTATACATGTGAATAAATGTGTGTGTGTGTGTCTTGAAAGTATTACAAGCTTAAGTGGATGGAGTACCTTTGCTGGCCTTGTGGGATACAGGATGGATAACAAAGGTGAACAGTCATATTATAAGATAGATATTTTGATACTGTTAGGTATACCTGGACCAGGTTTTTTCTATTAGGTGTATATATCAGTAATCCTATATTTAGGTCCAGGAATGGAGGCTCAGTGACCTTACTGCAGACAAATATAAAATTTGTTTTATAGTGTAATATGCTGTGATTGAAATGTGATAAAAATGTGCGTCCTGTGGATAACAGCTCAGAAAATCTCCTGTATAAACCCATGATATAAAAAGATGATGACTTTCTAAAAGCTCTTTGAATCAGCAACACAAGAAGAGCCTTCAGTTCTGTTGTGTTGTCTTAGTTTAACGTTCATTAAATGTTTCACAATACTGTGATCTCCTCATATCAAATATAATTAAACTTCCTTTCCCCTGGCACTAAATAGAACTTCATTATTACTTTCTAACTCCATAACTGTACAAGAGAAACAGATTTTCTGAAACTGAAAGTCTTATCCCAATTTCAGTTCTTCTTCCTCTTTATTTTTTAGGTAGGATGGACATATTTCCTTGTTTGGAAACTAACACATTCTCTGCTTCTGAGACATTGGTGAAAATCGGTAATTAAGGTAAGAGAAGTAACTTCAGATTTTTTACAATTTCACAGTCTTGCAGTCTCTCATGGCTTGAGAAGTCATGTGCCTATAATTCTTTCTGGGTCTCATTTTTATTTGTATTTCTTTTTTAGAAACTCAAGTTACTTTGGTGCATTTTTAACGACATAAAGACTAAGTTGTTACCGGAGCTTGTTTAGCTAAACCGGTACTTGTGGGTTTTCTGGGTTTGTTGTTAGAGATGCCATCACAGATTTAAATTCTACCAGCCTGTAGGAATAGATTGCCTTTCTAAAGAAAACAATTATTTTTTGTAAAGTAATTTACCCTGCAGGAATTTTAGTGGGTTTGGAACACTTTATAGATAGCATAAAATTTGAAAAACAGCTTTATAAACTAGGACCCTTCACTCCCACTCAAAGAAAAGAAGACTTACGGGATTTGCAAGTTTTGATCCCTCCACCCCTAAACAACTAATTTAAGAGTTGGTCTCTAGGTCACATCAATTTCCACTGAGGTTCATTTTCTACTATAGCTTGGATTTGAATAGGAAATGTTGATATATTAAGACTAAATTACACACATCTTTCTGGAGGCATGGATTAACAAACACAAAGTTCTAGCATTTTAAAGGAGTGGACTACACAAACACCAACAGAAGCCAGTGGGAGCTGATCTAGCTATCTCTTGTAAGGGCTTTCTCAAACTCTTGCTCTAAGCAATAATGTGAATCAAATAAAATTATTAAATTAAAGATAAACGCAGGAATGCTGAGAGGCCAGTTCTCAGAAGCAGAAGTATTTTCCAACCTCTTATGCTCTGTGTGGTGGGATTACCACCAGCTGGTACAGCATGGAGTTTGTCTGGCAGCCTGCTCAGTTTTCTGTGTAGCTCATCACATCTTCATCTTGCAGTGCACTGGTTGGAGAAAAGGGATGTAGGAATGTTTTTTTCTTTAGATCACTCACTTATTTACTAATGATAAAAACAGTGGTTTTTAAGCAATTATAAAACTGAAACACTGTTCAGGTGTCCTAAAAAACTTTTTAAGGATTGCACGTACAGAAAATAAACAAACAAACAAACAAAAAAACCTCAGCAATATTTACTTAACTAAATACAGATATGGAGGTAGGTAAGATGGGACCAATTCTTGACAGATTATTTCTGTCACATAATAGACTTGTCTGTTTTCAAGAAAATCTTATAGACTTTATATTTTTACAGCTGAATTAATAGGAGATGCATTTTGCTGTCTGCTGTTGTCTGGAATCACCTTTTCTGCATGGTGTTGGCATGGTTAACTTTGTTATACTAATGTCCAGTCACAAGTTCATTAAGGGTTTGGCTGCCGGACAAAGCAATGATGCTTTTGTGATAGTTTGGTTAAGTCTGTCATCATAGCTCAATTATAATCTCTAAGGAAAATACCTAAGGTTACATACATGTAAATATGTTTATATATGGGCAACACTATACACCCTTTATGCAATCTATAGGTTGCAATTGGTATTAAAATAATGGTTGAACCCATTCTTCACAGAAAGTTGCAAAGGCTCAGTTTCTTTTTTATTTAGTTGCAAATTAAATGCTCTGTGGTATAGCATCTAGAAATGCTCTAGTCATGCCCTTTGAAACTTCTATGAGAACCAAAGCCATTCAGCAAAGGCTACATTTTATCCTAAAAATACTCATAAACCCCCCCACTCAGAAGTATTTTCTGAGTTCTGCAGTTCCTTTACCCACTGCCATCAAGAAAGCATTTTGCTGATATATTATGTTCATGTATTTAATTTTCTTGGTCACATTTCATTATGTCTTGAAGTGTAAGTTAACTTGATTGATGCAAATTGACTGATTATATCCAAGTTCTAACCCAAGCCTTGGAACAGTTGTTAGCAGATGCTGAGATTTTTTTGCCCTTATTCTACTTCAAAGCATGTGTCTGCATTTCGGATGATGTTTTTATAGTCCTGTGTGAAAAAAACAATCATTTCTTACTGAACTAGATCCACAGCCCTGAATTATCAGTTCTTAGCAGCTTTGTGATATCTGGTAACTTCCATGTAATGTGTGAAACTGTAAATGTGAGCTTAAATGTAAATATATCAAAGCATCATTCTGACTGAATTTTAAGTTAAGTTCTTTATGTACCCTTGACATCATTTTACACCTACCAGCCTATAAGACTTCTATTACTAAATTTAAACATAAGTTTTTATCCACTCCTTCTAAAATATATCACTTTATTTCTTTTAAGTAGCATAAAAGTAAGTTGTGAATGTTTCTGTTGGCAGAAGTTTGAGAATCAAATTGCTATTAAGAAGAGAGAAAGGCCATAGAATTTGCAAACTCACACTCAGCAGGTCCTACAGTGGAAAATTCTGAAAAGCGCAAGAATGGAACGATATGATTTTAATTGTAACATAAAAATTGGAACAATTACATTTTTGCAAAAACAATCCCCTCATTTTTAGCTGTGTGAGCTAGTGAATCATCGGAGATTTTTAAGGTGCTGCTTTCGAAGAGTGGTTAGAAAGCAATCTCTTGTAAAATGCATGTAACCTCCGGAGTCTGAACATAGTCCCTGCATGCCCACCTGAAATAGCATGCAGCAGAATCATGCAAACTTCAGATGATTATTTTCCTAAAGCCAGAACTTAAGTTAGACTTTCCTTAAGAATAAATAGCTGTTGAATATGGAGCAGAATCAGAACTATGGAACTAAAATTAGACAAGATCCCTAAAATAAAAGCAATTTCAAACTTTAAATGAAAACTTATTTTATTCTGGTAGAAGCTATTCAGAGTATTTCTGGTGATTAAAAAGCATTCAGCCATGAATGGAATGAATGCATTCAGGCTTCAATATGTTTTATTGCCAGGCTTTAAAAGTCCCTGAATCCCAACCATAATGGTGAGTGACGGCACTCTCTGTGTTTTGTTTGAGAGAAAGACAAGGCAGAACACCACAGCCTTTATCATATGGATCCCACTCAGATGTCAGTGAATATAGCATGCATGTAAAACTATAACCTGATTTTTTTAAAGTTGAATCATCATATGAAGCCTAGTTGTAGCATTAAACATCTAGTATGTTTGAGATTCTTTGAAGGAAAATATGCATAACTTTAGTGGTGAAAATAAAATCATAAACTCCTGTCTGTGAAAGGAATGTGGATCTCTCTATCACCTTCCTTCTTGAGATAACAAAACCAAACCAAATCAAACCAAACCAAACCAAACCAAAAACAAAAAACAAAAAAAAAAAAAAAAAAAAAAGAAAAACAAAACAAAAAAGCAAACAAAACAAACAACAACAACAACAAACCACCCACACAGCACCAAAAACGTGCTTTCTCATTGAAAAGAAACAAATAATTTTCCATGTAACTGTAGGAGAATCTCTGGATATTTTACTGAAGATATAGATAGTCTGCATCATTCAGGTGCTGTCAGGGGAACAGAAGCGTCCTCTTCTGGGAATGTATTGTTGAAATATATCTGTCACTGAATGCCATCTGGTCCATCATGAAACAAACCATGCTGCATTTCGGAGGTATTCATAGTTCTTCCTAAGAATGTAGCTGCTGACAGAATGGGACAATATTCAGGAGGGAAGGGATGTATGGGAAACACAGATTATTCCAGGATATCTTTCTCCGAAGGTAATGCCTTGTAAGTCCCTGGGTCACACCACTCTGAAATACAGCCTGTTTGATATCTGGAGTCCAGTGACAACAAAAGCCATGTGTTCACAGTGTCTTTTGACAGGCAAAGTTTATTTCAGCTATAAAACAAGACAAGAACTTGCTAGATGATTCTGGGTGTCTCCCCTGAATGCAATCCCCATGTTAGGGCTAGCAACATTTGTGGTCCTTGTACCCTGTAAGTAACTACTTTCCAAGGGGAATGGGTAAGGTATGTCACCATGGTCCTTCCAACCCTGGGCTACACTGCTGACTGTGGATACTGATAACATTGTGATGACTTAGTGTCAATGGAACTGTTTTCTGTGAGAAAGTACATTTTATCTAAAACCCAGAAACTTAGGAAAAAAATTATTTTGGCTTCCAATTAATGTAGATATTAAAAGAGGGAACATGATTATCTTGGAATTAAAATGTATAGATTAATGAACAAAACATAAATAAAATAAGTTGTTTTACAAAAACAGATATTTTAACTGAAATTGAAGTACTCTCAGCATTCTCTCTGTAACAATTTATTTCCAGTCAGAATTAAGAAAAAATGTAACAAATTTCTTTGAGCAGAATATGTTTGTATTTAACTCCATTCCACAATAGATCTGAACGTTTAGATTTTCTTTTCCTGTCTTGATCACAAGTGTATCTCTTGCCAGTTAAAGAGGCATCAGGGCACCTTAGAAGATGACCAGTGTTGGAGAACTGTTTTCTGCATGACCGGAAGCCAGACTTCAATCATTTTGGGCATGGAGCAACCTGGTCTAGTGGAAGGTATCCCTGTCTGCAACATGGGGATTGGACTAGAAGGTGCCTTTCAGCTCAAACCACTCTATGATTCTATGCTATTGTATAAGAAGATACTTGGCTTCCTCAGGCTCTTTCTGAAGTAACCAGGCTGAGAGTTCAGGCCTTTAGAGTGCTAAGATAACTGACTCTATGCCAGACAGTCATTTCAGAAAAAAACATTGAGGCAGACAATCCAGCCAATGTCTTGTTCAGCAATCTTTCAGCCAGAACATTATTAGAGAGTCTAACTCATCTCTGTTTCTTGTGAATAAGGAGGGACTTATGAGATGTAGTGGGGGAGATGGCAGCCAGCTTCCAAACAGGTTAAAGGGTTTGAAGCTTTATGACAGAGGGTGGTTTTTTTTTTTTTTTTTTCCTTATTTGTCTTTTTATTTTTTTTTTTTTTTTAATGCAATTTTGTAGGCTGTTATCAGCAATGATGACTCCATCTATCACAGGGCAATGACTTAGCTGCAGTACTTTTAAAATAAAACTAAACCAAGACATTGCCTTGGAAAAACAACATGGTTTATGAGTGGTGTGATAAAACCAGAGATCGTGTCGTAGCAACTAACAGATCACAATTAGGGCTGACTGGTGTGTTTATCAGCCTCACCATAATAGGCCTATCATTATTTCTTTTGCTACTAAGCCTCTGCATTATGATTTTCTGACAGTATCTAGAACTGGACTCTGTGAACCAGTTAGTACTTTCTAGCTTTCTACATTCATTATACTACAGTGGCATAATAAATAATGTGTAGGCATATATATATATATATATACTTGGAGGGGTTTTTTAAATGAATGTGTATGTGTGTATATATATATGCCTACACATACATATATAAAACCCCTCTCAGTTATGCTAATTGATATTTTGTAGTAGGTACAGCTCTGCTAATATATAAAACCACAGTATATGTACAATGTCATTGTCTCCCTTGGGCTTTACATAAAATTTTGTTTAGATGAAACATATGATTTTATTATACCATGATGTACTGTATTCTCATTTCTTCCGCTGTTGCATGTGCAATTCAAAAGCCTTCTCAATATACTTTCCAAGGGAACTTTTCCTGTGCTTTCTGTTCATGGTCTTTGTTTGTACTGCTTATTTCTAATGACAACTTCAGACATAATTTTGTACATTTAAGTAGATATGGAAAATTAAAGTATCAGGTCAATATCTGGAACCAAATTCATTATTTGTATGTCCCCCTCAAATAAGTTTTAAATAGAGAAAGATCTGAAGAACGCAGATCTTTTGACACATTTCTACTTTTTCAAGTCTATAAAGTTTATGAAATAAGGTATTTTGAGACAGATCCTGAGGTGTGGATGTAAAATCAGCTATTTCTTGTGCTTATATATCATATTTTCCTGACAAGAAATTGGGTATTTTTGTGATGAAGTTTTGTTATGTGGTTGTCGGGCAAATAATATCAATTCTTGTGCCTTCATTCCAGCAGCATCCTAGTCAAACAGATATTTAGCAGATATTGCGACTTCTGCTTGTAAAATAAAGCCCTGTTTGATAGAACTTCAATTTTGGTAAAAAGTCATAAAAGAGCACTGAATCTTCTGCTCGGAAAGCAAAAATGCTTACAGGTGGCTAATGTCATTACTGCTGTATAGAAAATCTGGTTTCTAAACCCTTTATTTTCTTGTGTCTCTGGGATGTGACAGGAGAAGGTGATGGCTGCTGTTAAAGTGCTGTCCATAAACGTAGTTTGTTCGGCAATAATCTCTTATCTCTCTGCTTTTTCCTTCCCTCAAAGGGCAGCTTCTTCAGGACTTTCTGATTTTCAAATTTCTTTACCCTTTAAAGTACTTACATGATAACAAAGAGTGTCTATGTCACCACTCTGACAGATGGAATATTTCAGGGGGTCTTGCTTACTCAAAAGCAAGATATGCCAAAGGGATCTTCAAGATAGCTAAAAGTACAAGCTCAGCTTGATAGCGGACTTAAACATTTAAAAGAATTCTGTTTTTTTAACTTTATTCCTATGAAAAATTTAGCTGTAAGCCCTGGCTAAACTAATTAAAAATGCATTGAAATCTCCAGTGAGTTTTCTCCCTCAGTTTATTTCTTTGTTTTGCATCTTGTTGGAGTATTTCTGTTAAAACCTCATTGTGTCCATTCTTTGCCAAAACTGCTGGCTCAAGCTGCATTATTTGTTCTACTGTACAGCCTGATGTGCTGTACATTGGCCCACGCTGGATACTGACTGCTGCTGGGGATGTACTTAGTTCTCAGACAAAAACTCCACTATTTGCAAACCTGAGCTTCTATTAAATTATCATTATAAATCATTTATACAGATTATATAATCTGTTTGAGTAACCTGGTGCTTAACTTCACAGGATTTTTTATTTGTCTAATAAAAATAGTTTTCAGGACCTTTTTTTTATTATTATTATTATTATTATTATTATTATTATTATTATTATTATTTGATTTGTGAATTTCCTATACAGATACCTGTTTGAACAGCTTTCCCTTAATTTTCACGTTTTCAGTTTTTGTTAAAAGATCTGTTAAAAATTGTTTTGTTAATTATAATTAACTAAGATTATACATTACACTTACACTGCTTTCTTTATTTCCCAAAATGTGTAAATATATCATACTGTTATATATTTTCTCTATATAATATACACCATAGCAATACTTGAAGGAAGAATTTGCACACTTTGGCCAAATTGCTCTCTGCAAAGTGACTTCCCGGCAGCACTGGGAAGTGAGCACAGCACACAATAATTTCCAGGATGCAGTTTGGGTGCCAGAGGCTGATGAGTTTTGTTGGCAGTGCAGAGGGCTCTTTCATGCTAGCTGGCCTCTACCTGAGGCTGGTGCCAGACACATCCAGGTCAAGTTCAGCTCTGAATGTTCATGATCTGGGGTTCATGCTTGCTGACTGCTGCATTGGCACATAGCAGAGACCTTTGGGGCTAACCAGCATATGCCCTTAGAGGTCTGTGCATTAATTATTTTCTCTATTTACCCTGTGCACTTAGGTAGAGGCACAACACCATTACCTTCTGAACACCCTGCTTTGAATTGCTTCGTCAGCTATTTTGGAAGGACAGCCATTTTAGGACCTGCCACAGCCATGGCAAAATCTTGTTATTATGATCAGAACAAGTTTTATTGCTCCACAGAAACAAAAAAGAAAAAAATTGAGCCTAAAACATTGAATGAACAACTAGTTGCATGAATAAAACATGAACTTAAAATAAAACTTCTCCACAGTTCTCTGAACATTTTACCAAGCTTCTAAAGCCACCTTGTAGGTTTTGTTATTTGCTCAAGGGACAGTATGCTCTAAAGAGTTCCTTTCTTTATTCCCTTTTTTGTGTGACAACTATTACATCTACCAAGAAAAATTGCTTAGAAAAGGTTGTTTCCTCTGTAGTACAAGATGTTTTTCCCCTCCTGATGCAGCTGTCCATCATTCCCTGTAACTGGTAATGGGAAGTCACGTGAGACTGGACAACTGTGTCACTTCCACTACTTCTCTAAAATTACTTGGGCATTGCGTATTTATCACATTTCATTAGAATATTTTTGCCTTAAGGTTTCAGTCTTCCCTCTTTTGCTTACATCTTTATCAGCCCAAGTGATATGTATTTTTTATGAGCTCTGTGTTATGAGAAATAATGCATAATGTATAATGTAAAACCTTCTATGATTCGTGTTTAACTCCCTACAAGTTTTGCATGCTGTCTACATATAACATGCAAATGTTATTAAACATTCTTCAGTGAAGGTAATTGAAAAAAAATATATACTCCCTATTTGATAAATTGAAGGAATTTTGTCACAAAAAAATATTAAAATAATGTCAAAAATTTAATAATTTAATGTCAAAATTTGTGTAATTTACCCATTCATAAGTAACTGTGCATATCCAGTTTAGCAACCTACTGCAAAGCAAGAGTACTGTGCAATTACAACTTAATTACATAGCTACAACAACATCTGAAATTTACAACACCTGAATGTTTCTTTTTTCAAATTATAGTAATTAACCTTGCAAGATCTAGGTTTTACCTTGCGTGACAATAACATGCATGACTTGCTTAAGTTTGACTTTTCTGCTCTTACATTTACTTCTCATAAAAATCTTACATATAATGCTGACATAGGATCATTCACTAGCCAATTTAAATTGAGAATTATTTCAAGACAGTTTGTAAACACTGCTTAACTGGAAAAAAAATATATGTCTATTTATTTCTAATTTTAAAATTTGGCCATAAAATATTAAGACATCTGATCTTGTGTTAAGAAGCATTCTATTGCAAACTTTTTCACTTTTTTGGGTTAAATCTAAAGTTTGGCCTCATCTTTCCTAACTCTAGATACCTAAGGTGGATAAATTCCATTTCCTTTTTCATTTTCTGTAGAGGGAACAAGTTAACTAGCTTAAAGTGATGTGCACATTTCTGGGGTGGTCTTCCCAATGTCCTCTGACTTCCTAAGCTGGTGAATGACAAAGGCAGTTTTTCCCTCAGCAACTTCTGTGTTCTTCCCCTCCTGACAGCTATCAGCATTCATGAGCTAAATCATCTAACAAAAGTGCACAAGAAATTCAAGTGCACAAGAAATTCAAGTATACAAGGATTGTGAAGTAGCAGTGGCTTTTCAAAGTCTCAGGGCATACTGTCTATATCTTAGGGTTTAAAACTGATAATAAGTTAATTTGAATATTTATTATTTTATTATTAATCTGAAACATTGTCCTTTATTGAAAAGGATGTTTAAAATTGTTTTGAATCATTCTTGGTTTTCAGATCTATAGGCACAAGGAAAAGGGAAGTCTAATGTCCTATTATCAGAAAGTTTCATCCTAATATTTCTTGTTATTCCACAGAATTACTAATGTTGTACATAAAACAACTAAGAAGTGTTTCTAGCCAAACCCAGAGATTAAAGGTGCATCAAATGAAATACAGGCATAGGAGAGGAGTTGAAAGTGAAGTAATCCTGATTAATGTGTTGAGCAGCATTTTCAGAATTAGTCTCACTTAAATGTTACCTTTATTATTAACCAAACCAGTCTCTTGGTAGATATTTTAAAGTCATGTTTTGTGCTCTGTTGTCACAGATTTTCTTTTTATAAAAGTAGCTTAATGTCCCTCTGCTAAGAAGATCCTAAGTTGGACTCCAGCAGAACTACACTGTATCTCTAAAGCGGGCAGTGGATGGGATGTTAGATGTAAGAGGTTTTAAACCTGCATGTTGCCAGGAGCATCTGAAAGTCTAATCATGACATGTTGTACATCCTTTCATTTCATGAGTCTATTTGTTCACACCTAATCAATGATGTAATTTTAAATAATCAGATTAGGACAATTTGCCTCAGGAACAGACAGCAATTCAAAGAATTGCAGACGCAGTAATACCAAGGATCAGTGATTTCCTATTCCACATTATGACAAAATTCAATTTCAAGTTACCATATTTTATCGTAAAAAAGGAAATTAAAAAATCCTGATATGTGAGTTTCATAACCATACATCTACTGTGTTACCGGGGGGGGGGAAGGGGAAAAAAAAAAAAAAAAAAAAGGCACAAATGAGAAAACAGTAATTTTATGAAGATTGGGAAGAGAACTGCATTATGTAGTTTTGTTATAGGAGCACATTCTTCATTACATTTTTTAGATATCTGTATATGCTGCTGTTTTCTCAATGCCCATCATGGTGTTAAGTAACCATGAAATAGTGTCATAACAGAAGCAAATGTTTGTTCTTAAACCTTTATTCACCCATATCAATAAATTTGAGAAAGTGTTTTCCTGTGGAGAAAAGTACACTGAAGAATAAATGGGTCCATGTGTTGATTTTTTTCTTTCTCCCTGAGTTTAAATTTAGTAGATATATCTTTTTCTTCTAGGGTAAGCACATGGGATCTGACTAAAAATATTTTCATTTTGTTGTTCACTGGAAATGCCAATGATTATTCCTGAGTGCATTACAAACGTTTGAAATAATTATGTTCATTACAGTATACACATAAGTTTGAATTCATGTAACTAAACTGGTGGTATAGCCTTTTAAATACATCAAAACTATGTTTATATTAGGACCGAGAAGAGGCTTCCTAACTGACACAAAAGTATAAATCGATCATTAATAAATTTAAGCTGGTAATTAAAAGATGATGTTTAACCTTTAGAAGGGTGAGGTTCCAAAGCTGTTCTGTCATCACTGGGTGAAATTAAATCAAGTCAAATTTATTTCTGAAAAACATCAGAAACAGGTTGTGTTTTTGGTAAAGGGAGGGTGAATTCAATGAGGCAAGAGTTGTCCTCTTCGGTATCTCAGCAAGGTCAAAAAGGACACACTTCTGCATTAGAAGCATATGTAAAATCATAGCATTAGTAGCTATGATACAGGAAAATAACCAATGGTTTACTTCTGGTTACAAAAAATGTTGTAGTAAAAACGGTTCATGAGAGGCATGCTGGATACATCTAAATCTGCAGGCTGAAGTACAAAGATCGGTGGAAGAGAAGAAAATGCTGATGGAGGAACAATAACCTGATTAGCTCAACCACACCAGGAAAGGAGTAATTCAGAGAAGGAGGTGTTTGTTTCAACTTTATAATTTGTTTTTCTTCAGGTAAATTCCCTGAAGTTTCTTGTTTTGTTAGCATTTCATGTCTAACCTGCCTCTTAAGTACATAACACAAACCCATTAAAGTTCTTCTCCAGATTTCTTACACACAGTGGTTTTAGAAATGTGTACAGTCTGATTCAAAGACCTCTGAAGGCAAAGGACAAACTTCCATTAAGCTTTGGCAAAATCACCCTCCCTGTGGTTACTGCTCTTGCAGCATAAGATAAACAGTGCACTGACACATATTTTCATTTAATCAGAGCTAGTTTTAGTGAATTTGCTGCAATCTGAAGTCAAACTCTCCATACATTTTGATATCTACACATTCACATATTTCCTATATGCTTACATGTTTAAAAGGTGTAATTAGGAAATATCACTCTTCGCAGTTCTGATATCCTCATCTTCTGATTCAGCATTACAGGAAGGAGTGAGTGTAAAAATGGTCATTTTGTAACACTTGTCATTGCCAAAGTCAAATGTACCAGATCACAGTAAATTTGCCCATCAGTGTGTGCACAGTAAATTACATCTCTTCATAGACCATTGTGCATTTCCTGTAAGTATCCCTAGAAAGCATTTCCTAGATATAGGCTTTGAATTAATCAATCAACTTTTGTTTTTATAGCACCGTCCTGGAAAATCTACTCATAGCACTTTCAGTAATAGAGATAAGAAAAACAAATCCATACTCTCCATTTAAGTCCAAAGCATCTATCTTCTTGACTATGTTCACTTAAGACTTTTCAGCTGTGGAAGCACCAACAACTTTATACTTTTAGGAACTCTTTAACTACAAAACAAATAAACAGAGGAGATGAAAAAAGTATCCAAGTGACAAAAAAAGAATGTGGAGTCAACTGGAGCGTTGATATGACCCTACAAATCATGTCTTAATTTAATAATTTGGGAAAATTAGAAAATATTGTGAAGTCATTTCTGCAGGTCACAGTGTGTCTCCTGAAGGGCAATTGTGGGATTATTCATTTACCCATGGATATTGACAATGTGGATGTCTCCAGCTGAGCTAGGATCAAGGTCAAGAACAATAAAATGGTCTCTTATGGCTCCAGTCAGCTCAACTGCTCTGGATCTGACCACTCAGCCTTCAAATGTCTGTTTCTCTCTTTCAACAACTAAAGGTGTTGAGCATGATTAGCTCTGCTGACAACATCTACAGAAACCTCACCAGTTTACTAAATGAGTTTTGGTATAAACTATAACCTGACATCATGGTGAAGCTTCAGTTTAGCAATGAAAGAGGAAAGATATCTAATAAGAAACCCAGCAAACCCCACATCAGACGTGTGTAACGATATTTGTGGCATGAGCTCGTGTATTTAATAGTAGTGTGCAATGTCATTAGAGTATTGGAAGTAAATAATGCCATGAAATGACAAAGCAGAAGCTGTATTCACCAACTTAGATAATATTTTGTCATTTTTTAGAGGAACTAAAATGTCAATACAGTTATTATTTCCAGATATAAATAGCCTAGAAACTTACACAAGGTTCACAGAGATGCCTAAAAGCATTCAAAAGGTAGTTCCTCAGTAAAATAAGGTGCTAAATGAATTGAATGGAAATTACATGCCAGCTTTTATCAGATGGTTCATTGACCCCTATTCCCACAAATCATCCAGAGAAAATGATTAAGACATGTAGAGAGCAGAGGCAGAGCCAACGCAGATGTACAACTGGGCAGCTACAGAAATACACAGAAGGGCAAAATGAAGGAATTTTTCATGTGTACAATACTCAAAGAGAGCAGCATTTGGGATCCAACTTGGGAGTTCTAATCCTTGGAGAATTGAAGAGGAAGACCTCTGAAGTACAAAGTGATTTTTCTGCTTCTGTTCATCTCACTGCCTCCTTGGCTGTTTTGCAAAACTTGTTCCTGTCCTAAGTTATGTCTATTTTTTCCTCCAGGCACCATGCCCCTCGTTGTTTTTTGTTCATTGTATTTTATTTTGCAAGCTTCCCTTATGCCAATTCAACTGGGGGGCCAATGTTCCATCTGCCTTTCCTCTGTGTGTTAGCACATTTACAGAGGATAATTTAGTAGCATCATACATGTGCAACATATGTTTTGGCAGATGAAAGGATATATTACAGAATAAATATCTCAATGCTGAATGTAATTGAAAAGTGGGGGTTTTTAGTTAAAAGAAACCCAAAGAGATACAAGGTCATTCATTTCTTCTTGTTAGGATGCATCTACACCTTTATTTGCACATTTGCTGACAAGCTCTTTCTTCCCCTGGCAGGCTTAAAACTTACTCCTTTCATCTGTTCTCAAGGTAAATGCAAGTCCTATATGCAAACAAGGGTCTGTTGAAACAGCCCTTCTCTCACACCATGCTCTCTTGACCTAAATTTGCTACAGTAACAGTGAGATTCCAGTCATGTAACTGTACCTAAAAAATTAATCATCTAGTGCTATCAGTTAAGCTATCTATGGACTTTTAACAATACAGGGATTTTCACACTGTGAAAAGTTATTTCCCTTCTTTGTGAAAAGTAGCACACACCCAAGGTGGACAGGTCTCTGTAATTTTTTCTTTCCTGGGTCGGCTCTAGGACATCAATGATAAAACAATCTGCTATGTTAATTCTCTTTGCTGTGCAATCTTTCCCAAAACCTCAAAAACCAAAGTCCCAGCTAGTCATGCCCAAAGAGAAGAGGGCAAGTTCCTCCCTGCTCCTTGTGGAGCCTGGGAATGATAGTTGCAAAATCCTACCTTTTCACTTCCTTCAGCATTGCACAGAATGTTGGTTTCTCTCATCATTTCCCTGTGACCATTTCTTTAATTGGTGCAACAAATAAGGATAATGACGGGTTGGTAACAGAAGCAGGAAAGAGGACTATAATGTGAGCAAAATTCCTTCTAATTCCATCAGAGAGCCAGTAAACTCTTTGTGCATCTACCATAAGAACTATCTTGAGGACTCCTGTAAAGGCTAAAGTAATGGCTTTACTCAGGACAATAATATAAAACCTTCAGAGCTCAATAAACTGTAAAATTTGTTTTCAGTCACTCATATGCATTTTCAGAAAATCCAAGTTATGTGGGGAAAAAAGGGATTGCAAAAATGCCAGTATTTTAGTATGTGTGCAGAAAACTGCCAAATACCTGCACAGATTTAAATACACAGCAGTTAACCCAGTCACAATGAAGAAATTACTCATTTACTTTTGACCAAGCAAGGTGGGTTGACCTTGGCTGAATGCCAGGTGCCCACCAAAGCTGCTTTATGCATCCCATCTTCAGCTGAACAGGTAAGAAAAAATGTACTGAAAGGTTTGTGGTCAATATAGGGACAGGAAGAGATCACTCACTGATTACTGTCATGGGTGAAGCCAAGTGGACCTTGGAAAATTTATGTACTGCAAATTGAATCAGGGAAGGTAAGAAAAAAAAAAAAAAAAACAACCAAACTGAAAACAGTTTCCCCACACCCCTCCCTTCTTCCTGGGCTCAACTTCTTTTACAATTTTCTCTCTGTCCTCCCCCTCAACAGTGCAGGAGGATGGGGAGTGGGAGCTGTGGTCAGTTCATCGGATATTGCCTCTGATAGTCCTTCCTTCTTGGGAGAGGAGGATTTCTCACATTATTCCCCTGCTCCAGCATGAAGTCCCTCTCACACAAGATGACTCTCTACAGACTTCTCCATCATAAGATTCTGACCATGGGCTACAGTTCTTCTAGGCGGGCAGGACTTCAGGAACAAAAGGCTCCATCATGGGTCTCCTTCAGGGTCACAGGTCCTGCCATCAAACCTGCTTAGGGAGAATTTCTTGCCCGTTCTTCTGCATTGACCTTCAGGTCTTGAGAACTGTTTTTCTCACATGTTCTCATTCCTCTATTTTGCTGCTGTTTTTGTTCAATTTTTTATCTACTTTTTCTCCTCTTCTTAAATATGTTATTCCAGAGGTACTACCACCATTGCTCTGGGCTCAGCCCTGGCCAGAAGTGGGTACACCTTTGGATCTGGATGTCATCTGCTCTGTCTCACAGGGGGGAGGTTCTAACAACTTCTCACAAAAGCCAACACCTGTAACTCCCCAGCCACCAAAACCTTGCCACACAAACCAGACAAAGTAATATAAAAGGTATGACAGCCTTATTGTGTAGCAAAATAACTTGTCATTGCAAGTACATTCTGTTGACAGAAGAGAATTTGGGGTTAATTACTTGATGTCTCAAAGCTCTTAGCTATACACTTTCCTGCCAGTAAGTATTGAACATTTGGTGATCTCTGATTTCTTACAGACTTCTTCTGCCATTCTGTTTCCTAGCCACTTACTGATGATTGTCCTGGGAATGCCCTGGCTTTCAGAACAGCAGTGTGTTCTCTACTGCTTAAGGTTGTCAATAAATTTAGGAAATCTAGCAAGAAAAACATATTTTTGTTCGTTGGGCACAGGGATATCATCAGATAGCAAGTGGGGGATTTTATAAGTTGGATTATCCTGAAATGAGCTATTATTTCATACCTTTAGCCTTCAATTCACAGGAAGCTCATTACTGAAATGGTCCTTAGTACCTCAGTAGAATTTTGGTGTTTAAGCAGACTTACAGAGACAACAAAAACATTGTTTAGAGGCTGCTCTTCACTTACTCACCCTTGACGAAACATCATTCCTTTGACAACTTTTCTACATAGAGTGTAAATACATCTCAAGGTCTTAGAATTACAGAGTCATAAGACAATTAAGGTTGGCAAAGACCTTTAATATGGAGTTTAACCATTAACCCAGCACTGTCAAATTCACCACTAAACCAGGTCTACTAAGCATCACATCTGCAGAGTTTTGAACATTTTCAGGGACAGTGGTTACACCACTTCTCTGGCCAGCCTGTTCCAGTGCTTGACCATCCTTTCAGAAGAGTTTTTTTTTCCTAGTATCCAATCTAAACCTCCCCTAAGGAAACCCGAAGCCATTTCCTGTTGCCTATCAATCATTAAATGTGAGAAGACACTGACCCACACCTGGCTACAGCCTTTTTCTAAGTAGCTGTACAGAGGGCAAATGTACCTCCTGAGCCAGCTTTTCTTCAAAATACACAATCCTTTTTCTCTAGAGTAATCCTTACAAGTGCAGAGAATAGTCTTATCTATAAAAGTATATGTGTGCACACACATGGTGTTGAAAACACCTGCCTTCCATTCATCCTGCATCTTGAGGTAAGAGAAATGACCATGGGAAATATCTCAATTTCCCTTGAGAACCCAGTCCCAGTCTTCTCCAGGAGAAACTGCGCAGCCCTGATGCTCTCACCTTGGTGTAGCTTTCTCCTACATGGGGACCCTGTGCCCAAAGTTGTAGACACCTTTTCCTGCTCTTTCCCATGGGGTACTCAGCTGACAACAAGGAATGCTGTAGTTTCTGGTTTCTAGTAATTGAAATCATCAAGCCCAAGTATTTTAACTATTTAACCCAATTGTTGCTTTGCTTTTCTTAAGTGTTCAATATAGCATATAAACAATGATCAGAGACTCATTAATAAATAAAATGGATTAAATAAGAAGGAGAAGGAGGAGACTATGGAGGATAGAGAGTAAATAAACAGAAGAATGAGGAGATTTATACTATTCTCAGTCTATTGGAATTCATCACTAGCTCCTGCAGGATTGATGTAGTTATCTTCAGTCCTTTCCCATTTATCTGGTTATTTGTAATTCCACCAAAAAACCCCAGAAGTTCTATTTCCAGATTGTACATGCTGACTTTTGAGAAGGGAGTTTAAAATTCATTACAGGCATAAAACAAATCAAGCTGACAGAATGCTCAAATATACTGTGCTGCCCAGATTTATAATTGAAAAACCCTCTGCTGCATGAAATGAGTGAAATAGAGCAGATGAACCAGCAGACAAGCAGGAGACCAGAATTAAACAAATTTGTGTAAATAAATCCCACTTATTTATCAGATACCATGAATTCATTTTCTCTGTATTTGGCCTCTCTGCCAGATAATGTGAGCAAATATTGGTTGCGATTGGAGGGCAGAGGGCATCCAGGTTGTGGTTTTTTATTATTTATTAATTTTCTTTCAGGTAGATGATGGCAAAGGCCTCTGTGAAGTTTTGGGAAGAAAAGAAAGACTGTCAGGGTGTTTCTGATCATGATTCATAATGCTGTGGGCTCAGTTCTCCTCTGGGATGTTCTAAATACTATGTTTGGGAACGTGATTTGCTTTTCAGATATGGACCACCTGATTAAATGCAAATGTCTGGCTTTGTCTAAACATCACTATAAAAATTAGCAGAGGGTTTTGGGAAAATATTTACCTGGACATCAAAAACTAGTTATATATCAAACCGTGGCACAGTTTAGCAAAAGTTAGGTAATTGAGTACTAGTATTGATCACATAATTAAAGGTATATTTTTTTCTGTTGAGTGGTTGTGGATTAAATATTTAGTATTGCTATCTCTTCAATAAGACATCTGAAATTCTTGGACTGAGATCTTCCTGAAGTCCAAAAAAAAAAAAACCCCTTAATAATAAATGCAAGGTAAATAGTTGAGCTGGCCAAATAGTTGAGCTGGTATCTATGTATATCATGGTGGCATTTTTTAGAACGAGGACTTAATTAGTAGCAGGAAGCCAGCCTTAGTATTCAGGCTGTGGTCCATGTATTGTGAGCCATTTCTCACTGAATTTAATATGACTTCCCACTAGCTGAAAGCCAAGAAATGCCAGGCCACTATGACCAAGAAACCAATTGCTACAGGTAAGTCTGACAGTTCATGGAGACTCTTACAGCCCTTCTACCCTGTTAGTAGCATGACTGAGCTAATATTGCTTTAGGTTCAACCATTAAAAAAAAAAAAATAAATTAGGATGGTTTACATTTTTTTTTTTTTCCATTTATTTTCCTCCGAAAAGTATTTTGCCCAGACACTTTCCCTGGGGAATCCTACTAATGTGTCAGTTGTGATTACAATTTCCACAAATTTTTATAACAGTGGGAGTCAAAGAAGTATTTGCAACAGATTACTAGATGAGAAAAACTCTGGAAGATGGTTTAAAATATGAAAGAAATCCAATTAGAGCCTGCTTCTGAGCTCTTTGGCTCAGTGTCGTAAAAGCAGTTGTGAGAACAACCCATGAGAAGTTATGTCTGTCTGCTGAAAGATGTTATTTGCAAAGAAAATTGGACATTAAAAATATGGATAAGCCCTAAAGTTGAAAAGAGTTTTCTTTGTCTTTTTGGAATTGATGAAACACCACATGCTGTGCAGTTGAGATTTTTATTTGCAGGTGTTTAACCATCAGAGGTAGCTTTGCCTTTAATATTTAAATGCCAGAGGTAACCACATGTAATTTTTTTCATTTGCCCTGGTCATCTTGCCAGGAGGAAGACAAGAGTAAGTACCAGAGCTTATGTTACCAAGCTGTAGTCATTCAATGCTGACCATTTTAGAAACAGAAACTCTAGCTACCAGTCATGAGGAGAATCAATGTTTTATTCGTCTTGTACAGTAGCACAACCCAAAGGTATGGAAAAAACTCAAGATTAACTTGGATAAACATCCAAAAGCTTAAAGGCTCATCCATACCTAAAGAATCTGCAAAGCAAAGTGGAAGCTTTGTGATTTCTGGTGGATGCTCTCCTTAGAAACTTGAAAATTAAAGGTAAATGGATCTTACAAAATAATTTGGAGCCTTGGTATATGTCTGTTTTGAAATTTTGGTAAGGATTTCAAGGAGAAAATTTTCATTACTATAAGTCTTTGTAACAATCCAAATTTGAAAGCTTATACAGAAACCAAATGTATCTTGTGCTTCTGAGCTAAGTTTCTCAGAGTATACATGTGCAGTGATACTAAACTCAGAGCTAAGTCTCAAAGCTTTCCATTATTAAAGGGCTAAATTTTGTGTTATACTGAGGCAGAAATGGACATTGAGGGTGAAAGAAGGAGGGATAAATAGCTGAATTTTTAAAATCTAGTATTATTTTCCTACTTGTAAAAGACTTGTTTAATAACCCAGGAAAATGCAATTTTTTCCTCTGTAGATTTAGTCTCAACAAATCTTAGCAGAGGATGGGACCTGAGGAAGTTCCATATTATCATTAACTGTGACTCCCTGATGCCTTTCCCTAGTTCATCTCTCTACCCAACTTTTATAAATTATCTGTTTGGGAAATTACTTAATTGCCCGTCTCCCAAGAGTTCTATGAGAACTATTTAATTAGTCTGGAAGGTGTTCTTGAAACTATTAATTTATTTCATTTTATTTGTATTATGTCTGATTAATAAGTGCTAGAAGCGCAAACTCTGTTCAAAGTCACTGGAATTACGTTGGGGTTTTCTTCTTTCATACTTTTTTTTTTTAATTATTATTTCTGTCAAGGTGTCCAGAAATGGAGACCGTGACTAAGGAGCTCAGACTTTGAAGGCAGAACCTTTTAATACTTGTCAGTGCCTGCTTCAAGTCCCTAGTCAAGCATTCCCATGATTAAATGACAGAACAGGTCTATTTCCCAGTTCCAGAGCTAGATAATGATAATGGTAATTTCATTATATTTTCTGCATTGCTTTCAACTTATTCTTTTAATTAAAATGTAAAGGAATGACAGATTCCCCCCTGCTCACTCTGACTTTAGTGAAAGTTCAACATCCCAAGTGGGACTTGAACTCACATTATCACAGAGCAAAAGTTCAAAGCACTAAAACAGGAGCCATTAAGGTGTCAAGCAAGTAAGCTAGCACTTACCAGGATCAATTTTCCACTTAGGCAGCCTTTGCCCAATTGTGCTAACTCTCACTGAATCTATACCCACTAATGGATCAAAGCTGAGAGGCTAGGAATTCTTAAATCATTAATTCCCAAAGCTCATTAAAGTAATATTACAATTGCACCCACTAGCGTTGCCGTGAGAGGTAGGTCTTTATGGGTTTGCTTTGATACAAACTTTGCTTTTTGGCTTTGGGATTTCTTATTTTCGTGGGAGTAGGATTTTTGACCCAGAATGAAAGCTTACCATCTTAATACTTCAGACTAACTTTCAGGTTGGGTGGTTATTATTTATTCAATAAATTTGCATGCATGTTCAATGAAATGCTAAGCTAATATTGTAGGAAAAAAAACCAAAACCAAAACAAAACCAAAAACAAGATAGTGTGATATTCAATAGTGAAAAGACTTTTTCCCATCATCATATGTTCTATTAGACTACCACTGTAACTTCTGGATGAAGAAGACAGTCACAGCTCATTCATGAATTTGTCTTTGTACTCCCACCCAGGACAGCAAAATCTTCAGAATGTAGGAACATTTTATAGCTTCCACTTGTCCTTTTAGAAATAATGACATTATAAATATTAAAGAAAACTCTTGGTGAATGGCATGAGGACGATGAAAATGATAACATTGAATTTATCAAGGTATTTGAAAATAATAACAGTAGAAGATCCCTCTCAATTGTTCTTCTCTGTCTTGCTTTTCATTGCTCAGTTTTAAGAGGTGGACTTAACATATATTCTCGTAGTCCATCCACTGTAATCTACTAAGCCTTAAAATTTGTTCATTGATGCAATTAAGTTGGAGTAAAATCAAAATTTGGTGGAGGTACAACAGCATCATCAGCAGATTTCTAGACAAGGACTGTAAATCTCCTGGCTTTACCTATCCTCTTGAAGCATCTACCACTGACTGAAGTGATGGCCTCCCACGGTACTGCAGGGTTGAGAGTATATTACAACAGAATCTCTCAGAATACATATCATCTAGCAGCTGAATTGACCCCAAAGGGTCATGTAGAAATAAAGGTGTGCAAACTATACAGTCTGTATATCTAGAATATATGCTGCACAGTAAATAAAGGTAATTTTGCTGTTGATCTGGTGTTCTTTAAAGATTTGATTAAAACTCTGAACAAACAACCCTTTTTTGAAAGATTTTTTAGCCTTGAGACAGAAGTCTCTGTTGTGTGGAAAATCAGTGATTCCAAGCAGAAATCTATACATAAAACACATTTAGTTTTGTAATAGCTACATACTTATAGACTATGAAATGCACAAAATCTTAAATTGCAAAATAGCTGCCTTTCAAACACTGGGTGCTGAAGTAACTTCTGCAGCAAAGCTTCTCTTTGTATATTAAAATACCAGAAACACATTGCTACACATTATAAAATGAATTGCCTCACCAGAAAAATAGAAAAAGCTTAAAAAAAATTGTAAGACACTCTCTGAGCAGAATTACATTACTGAAAGTGTCTTTGGAAACAATATGGATTATAGAGCAAACATTAGGAAGCCACAGTGATGTTACGCAGTCCTGCATGGATGTATAGGGGAGACAGTATGATTTAATTATTCACACAATGGTTTAAAAAACCCTGATAGGTATGAACTTGATGTTCTGTAAAAAACTGACAAAATAATAGAAGCGAGGATTTGATCTTCATGCATTGCAATTGAATATCTCTCTATGCAATAATTCATAACATTCAGAGGTTAACTAAAGAGAACCTAACATCTTTCTGTTGTCAAGGTTGAGTTAATTTCTCATTATAAGCCATATTCTAACAATCTCACAAATATAATCAGTTGTAGGGGAAGCTGGTAGCAATCAGTACATTTAGGCTGCCAAATGCATTTCATTATGAGGTATTACAGTGACTCCTTTTCCCTCTGAGAAGCAGTAAGGCCATTGTCAATTAATTGTCACACTGACATTTTTTACATGATCACAGGGGATCCCTGTGTCATTTAGTGCATTGAGACAAAGAATTTGGTTTGCAAGGGAAACCATTAAGAGTTGCTCAGTCTTTCAGCCTCAATAACAATTTTATAACCTTGCTTATTTCCCTGTAAGTGACATTTAAGGCCCATCTTTCTATTATTCCTTTATACAAAAATGGCAGATTTCTTTTCTTTTTAATCCAAAAGGCCGCCTCAATCATGATGTTCTCAATTTCTCTGATACTACGCACTATTCTTTTCTTATCTTTTGACATTTTTTCAAAACTGCAATAAAAAGTATCAAAGGAAATTTAAATCACAAAATCAAAAAGTTCTCTGTGAAAAGTCAAACTGAGAATCTAGTGGTGGCCGTGTCAATGCATGACAATATTTTCTCTGCATTAGGTGCTGAACTGACAATTGAAAAATATCAGAATTCCATTTAAATTCTCTCTGTATGCCCTATTTGTTGTTCATAGGTGATGAGGAATATTGCAGGCAAAATATACTCATGATGATCCAGGATGAAGTCGTTTTCATGTCCTCATGTATGGTAGTCAGTTTTTGGCTTTTCACATGCTAAGCAGGAGTTTACTATTTCGTCCTCAAGAATATTTGCTCAGTTTAGGTATGCACTGAGTGAATGGTAAATTTGAATGAAAAAATGCACTGAAATACACCCACTGATGACTTCATAGAACCATAGAATTGTTCGGGCCAGAAGGAACCCTAAAGTTCATCTAGTTCCATCCCCCTGCCAAGGGCAGGAACACCTTCCACTTGACCAGTTTGTTCAGAGCCCCACTTGGCCTGGCCTTGAATGCTTCTGAGGATGGGGCATCCACAGATTCTCTGGGCAACCCTGTGTTTTTGTGCCATAACTAGAAAAACGCAGACCATCCCAAGTCACTCTGGCTGGGGCATCAAACACTGCAGAATAGAACTCTCACCTGGGTCATCATATGCATTTAATGATCAATAAATGCTCCTAATATGCACAGCAACATTTTTGATGACCATTTTGCATTATGTGGCTCTTCTGCATTTTATTAAACAAATTCCACACAAATAATACAAAATTCTGTGAAGTAAAACCAGATGTTCATATATAAAACAAGACATATTTGTATGCATATCTTAAATTCTATTCCAGTCTATCAGCAAGCATTTTTTTTTTTTTCCATTTTCTGGCAGCATAGTAATAAAACTAGTTTGTTTCAGATAAAGAAGTCTATCACCCTCAAGCTAGGAAGATTTCTTCTTTCTTTTTGTTTCAAGAAATGTCCTAGAGATAATCATCATAAAATTAAAGTCAGCACAGGTGGGTTCATGGAGCAGAGACAGTGGTGGAATCTAATTAAAAAATACGCTTGTAGGTTTTATCTGTAAAATATTCCTGTAACATATACCACAAAGCTTAACAGTGTAATGATAGGAAGATGTGAAGACTGATAGGAAATTGGGTCTGAGGTTCACGGATGCTACGTTGTCTAGCTTTATCATTACTCATTGCATATTTATAGACAACTTGACCAGCATCGAAGGCACCTTTTTTGTATGCAAATAGAGAATATAACAGTCCATATCTGAAAAGATTAATCTCTTTTGCCAGAAATCATTGTCATAAAGTTTGATTAAATAATTTCAGATGGAGCTTCTGAACGTCAGTGCCCCCTTTCCCAAACACACTTAATAAATGCAAGACAAAGATCACATAGCTTAACCAGGCAGTCTCAGGATTAAATGTGTCCAATCTTTAAAAAATAGAGATTGTACCAAAATTATTTAATTTATAGTCACTGTGGAAAACTAAGAAAATGAAGATAATTTAAACCATTGAAAACATCTTAGAAAACCCTATGCTTGTTTTATTAATTGACAAGTGAACCTGAAAAAGTCAGTATCAAGGCAATTGGACTCAGACTGAAATGAAAATCAGTCACAGTGTTTTATTCTGACTACAAGTTCTACTAATGGGTTTTTTCTCATATACCCACTGTCAACTCCAGAGCTGTGACTAATAGCAAAGTTAGGCAAATATCAAGTTAAGTTCAGCAATGATCAGATACTCTATTGTGATGGGAAAACAATTTGGAGTAAAATTAAAAATGTGGATTTGCAGGCAGTTAGCTCAGCCTATGTGTGAGACGCAATTTTTTTCCACAGAATCAATTAAATTGGAAAACACCTCTGAGAACCTCAAGTCCAACCTTTGACTGAACGCCACCATGTAATCTAGACCACGGCACTAAGTGTCTTGTCCAATAGTTCCTTGAGCATCCCCAGGGATGCTGACTATACCACCTCCCAGCCCCCTCAGCAGCTCTTCATCAAACTCGTGATACAGGCCTTTCTACATCTTTGTTGCCCTTCTCTGGGCACACTCCATCACCACAGTGTCTTTCATTGACTGAGGGGCCTAGAACTGGAAGCAGGATTCGAGGTGTGGCCTCACCAGTGCGAAGTACAGGGGGACGGTCACTGCCCTGGTCCTGCTGGCCACACTACTACTGAAACAAGCCAGAATGGCACCGGCCTTCTTGGCCCCCTGGGCACTCTGCTGGCTCATGTTCAGCTGCTGTTCACCAGCACCCCCAGGTTCTTTCCCGCTGGACAGCTTTGCAGCCACTCTTTCCCCAGACTGCAGCGCTGTTGCAGCCCAGAGGCAGGACCTGGTGTTTGTCCTCTAACAATTGGCCTTGGTCCATGGATCTGTCTGCAGAGACTTCCTGCCCTCCAGCAGATCAACAGCCCCACTCAGCTTGGGTCACTGGCAAACTTACTGAGGGAGCACTTGATCCTCTCATCCAAATCACCAGTAAAGGTATTAAAAAGGATTGGGCACAGCACTGATCCCTAATGGACACTGCTAGTTACTGAACACCAGCTGGATGTGGCGCCATTCACCACCACTCTCCGGGCCCAGGCATCCACTTTCTAACTCAGAGAAGAATGCATTTTTCCGAACTGTGGGCTGCCAGCTTTTCCAGGAAAATGCTGTGGAAATCACTAAGGTTTTGCTGAAGTCGAAGTAGACAACAGCCACAACCTTTCCCTCATCCTCTAGGTGGGTCACCTTGTCATAAAAATCAGGATGGTCAGGCAGGACCTGCCTTTTCTAAACTCGTGCTGACGGGACCCGATCCCTCAGTTGTCCTGTATGTGCCACATGATCACACTCAAGATGATTTTTCCTTGAAAAATTTTAAAAACGCAGTATTAAAGCTCATCCCAGGCTTGCTGTTTCTTAGTGCTATGATGCAATAAGTCCTGAATCCTACCCAAAGATGGGTCTAATATGAGACAGCACCGCTAGAAATTTGGCTATCTCAGGATGCAGATAATGAAGGAAATGAGAGGTCTTGTGATTTGTGATCTGAGGTGCTCAGGAGAAGTTTCACCTCATTTACCTGCAGAGGTTTTCAGTTTAGGTGCTGAAATGAAATGTCCTCAGTCCTCTGCAGAGGGAAAAATAATCGCTTCAGGGCACCATTTATCTAACCTGGTGCAGATATGCAGAGAGATATGAACCATGCCCCAAAATTTTTTTTTTCACTTCAGAGACTAAAGAAGGACCCTTAGATGGCTAGGTTGGATGTCAAGTTCTCCATTGTAAATGCCAAGTTTAGATGAGATTACTCTTATCCCAGTCTTCATAAATTTCACAACATATAGAACTAGTGTTTTATTGCATTATTATCAGGTAGCTAAATAAAAAATGTCTAGGAAAAATTTGAATTTCCATAGATTTCATGTTTCCCTTTTTTTTTTTTTTTTTTTTTTTTTTTTTGGTAAAGATTTCTATAACTATGTATTGCTAAAAACAAACCATACAAAACTGTTGCAACTTGAGGCAATATTTAAAATATTTATGATTTAGGTGACAGATATGTTTCCAACAGAATTGTTTGCATATTTCCAGCATAGTTGAAAGGGAAAGCCTAGTAGGGATCATTCTAGCTTTTTATTTACATCACAGTACTTCAGCAGCCTCCCCAGTGACTCCCTTCTTCATTTATGTAATACCTGCCTGTAGTTTCTTTCTAAAATTTTGTGACTACAACTTGTTGTCTCTAATGTTCTTTTTATCACATTCTTTTTCTCAATATATTTACAAACTGCACCTCAAAATAGTTCTTCACTGGTTATCTCTTGTCCTTTTTTTTTTTTTTTTTTTTTTTTTTTTCCCCAATTGCTATAATTTGAGTCCCTTAGATGTACATTATGACCTCAAAAAGCATTTCAAGACGTAATTTGTCTAAAAAATATTCTACTACATGGAACATAATGACAGTACTGTATAATATTATTGCTAATAATTAACTTCTGGGCTTTCTGAATATTTTCAAATTTGGCAGAACAGTATCAGGTTCAGGTTTTCATTGATTATTTTTCTCATAGGAGCAGGAAAAGGACCCAAAAGAGACACATAACCTCTGTTTTCTAGAGATGTTTTATAACTTAGCATTTAATAACTTTCAAGAGATGAAAGGCTTCATTTTTACATAATCAGAAGTAAGCAGTTTCTCTTGAAGGTGTTGGATACAAGAATGATTAGTTTTGCCAAGATTCTTAGCTCCAGAACAGATTAAGTCCTGTGCCTTGGCTGGTTGGTGTGGTAAACTAACATTCAGAGGAAGGGAGAACAAGTGGCAATGCAAAACCTTAAGTAAATTTTTGGGATGTTTTATAACCACGTAAGGATGAATACACCTAAGCTAGGCACCCTCTTCTTCCTGTGTCTCTATGTTTTTTATCTGTAGATTTAAATTCCTTGTAGTAACCTTGGGCTGACTTATGCTGACATTTACATCTTATGTGAATGAATTCCCTGGAAGGGCTCCAAGGCTGAACAGACCATGCATGACAGAAAGAAGCCCCAGATGCAAAGCTGTCCTGAGGCGCTCAGCCCACTCAGTGCATCTTAGCAAGAGGTGAGGGAAATAACTGAGGAATGGGGTATCTGAATATAGATATAGTACTTTGAGAATCTCACTGTATTGCTGCCAGAAGCAAGCTGACTCACTGAACATTGTGTCAGCTCTCCATACACACAGAGCTATTTCACATGTCTTTGAAGGATTGTGTAGAAGGTCTGAGGAGCCAGCAAAGCACGAAAAGAGAGAGCTTCTCACTTCTTCAAGGGAGAAGCCACAGCTGTGTGTCATGCAAAGTGTGCCAGCTTGGCATACAGTAGGATAGTAGAAAACACAGAATCTCCCAAAAGGATACAGGAGACAACAGACAGAATGTATAATGTCTTTTTTGTCCATAGATCTCCTATGTTAGGATATCAACTACTGCAATTCCAGTTCAGCTAAAATTACATTATCTTGTACATCACCTCGGTTTAGATGTTTACTTTCTGTCAAATATCTAAAGCATAAAACTGGTATAATTTTAGTGATTGGCAGTACTGTGCTATAGCCTCCCTCAGCAAAGCTAACACACTGCTGGTATGCAGCTTAAAAGCTGACAACCTCAGAAAAACCTGGATGTATCCTTGATGGAAAAACCTGCAAAACAGTGATGGTGGAATAAGAGGCAATAAAAAAGGGTCTTTTTTTGTTACTTAAAAAGTTCTGAGGAAAAAATATTTAGCCTTTGTCTTTCAATGACCTCTGCATTTTTTTTTTCAATCTATTTTTAGTAATTAAACAAACATAAAAATTAAGGGAAGTAGGAACAAGAGTGAAATCTGTTAACAAAAGGAAGCAAAGTATGACAATCCACAAAAGTAATAAACATGGACAGCAGAAGCTATGACACCCTACTACATGTTTCTCCTTTGTGGATTCTTTGGTTATTAGGTCAAGCTTATCCAACTCTGAGTAGAAGCATTAGAAAGGGTATCTCTCTACTTCTTCACGGTTCTGTGAAATTCAAAGGAAAATAGTATTTTTTTAATGTCTCTTCATAGTTGTTGAACTCACTTTGAAATCAGGCTATTACAATTTAAAGAACTGGCAGACATTCATGCAAACGTGCAGACACGTAGATAAGCACATACATCTCCCATTAGGACGTTGCATAAACTTATGAAATCAGGCTAAAAAGACACCTGATGTTAAACATGTTAAAATTTCTTTGCTGATGTAAACCTGTTCCAATGATGAAAGGTTGATTATTTACAATCAGAAATGGTTATGAAAAAGAACAAAAATCACAGTACAGTGCAAGCCTTCATGTGGTTGTTTTTTTTTTTCCTTTCCCTTATTTCCTTTTTCTTTTTTCTTTTTTCTTTTTATTTTTTCTCCAAAAAAAAGCTTTTATGTTGAATACATGATTATAGGATATTTGAAAGAAAAGTTCTAAACCCTTATCTGTTGAGAAATAAAAGACACATAAAAGAACTGTAATGTCAGAGAATCAATTGGATTGAGCCCACAGATAGTGCTGTAGGCCTAATAGCAGGGGACTACAAGAGACCCACATGATAGGAAAGGCAGGAGAAAGAAATACTATATGATTAGATAAGGGAGACAGGAAAGATTGGGATTATGTGTGATTTTAGTCTCCCTAATAATTATGGAGAAAACTTTGAGATACTGGCTGATGGCATGTGGCATGACAGACATAACAAATTAATATCTTCTGAAGCAATATATCAAGGACTCTGCTAACAATAATTTCTTTCTAGATTTCATGCTATTCCATCTCCAAGATATTAATGGGCACATATGAACTGCTCATCTTTTTTATGTAGTGTAAAAAATGTAAATTATAGGATATTTCCTGAAATCTCTTATCAGAATTTTAGGAGATTCTGGATAACTAAATAATATTTTAGGAAAGAATTACATGGGAGGGTATGTCTGTATGATTTGCTCCTAGAAAGGAACATTAATACTTCTTAATGTGGGTTCAGTCCCAGTATAAAAACCTCTATATAACTTAGATTCCAGAGTGCTTTCACCTTGTGTTGCACTTCTCACTTTCTGGAACCTTTTATGCACTTTGAATGTTGCAATAAAACCTTCTTACACATTTTCATTTGCTCTAGAAATTAATCTGGGTCAGCACAGGGTGAGAGCTGTGCATAAGATCAAAGTGCTGGAAAGCACCACAGTATACCCACAGACCAATCCCCTTAAAAAGTCAGCCATATACAGCAGGATACTGGAGGCTTGGATTGTCTTTTGGATGTCTCAAAGGACAGAGAAACCACAAGTTTTCTATTCCACTGGTTGACCACCATCACAGTTGACCTCCACCACAGCAAAAAGTCTATAGCCAAACATGGTCATCCAAAGTATAGGAGACAAAGGATTGGGATGGAGATGATTCAGGGGGGAAAAACAATTATAATTTAAATAATCCTTAAAAAACAAAAACTGAAAACAAAGGAAAATGAGACTACTAAAGGGGAAAAAAAGAAAAAAAAAAAAAAAAGAAAAAAAGAAAAAAAAGAACAAAATCCAAGTTGAAATGAAAAATGAAAAAGAAAGTTTTAGAAAATGCCAATATAGTGGGAAAATTTTGAAAACTTAGTACAGGAAATGAACCAAAAACTCCTGTAAGGATATTTATTTATGCCACAAACAAGTTGTGGTTTTTGGTTTTTTTTTTTGGTTTTTTGTTTGTTTGTTTGTTTGTTTGTTTGTTTGTTTTTAAGAAGTAAGAATTTACATCAGTTTATGTATCACATGAATACAAAATAAAATTTAACTTTTCAGACTCTGGTTTAATGGTAATTTGGTTATTCCTTAGTTCTTATTTGTTAGTGTAATCTCTACATTCTGTGAAATTTCACATTGAACTTTAATGAGCTGATAATGCTTAATTCTATTAAACATTTGTTTACTATACTTGATGCTTATCCCTCACATAGAAATATATTTTTCATCCAGCAACCTCTCATAGCATAAAAATGTTGTCTCTTCCTAAATACACAATAGCTTGTTGTCCCCCAGGATCCCTGGGTTCTTCTCTGAAGGAGCAGAGCTGCTATCCAGCAGGTCAGCCCCCAGCCTGTGCTGCTCTGTGAGTTTATTCCGAGTTTTTTTTCTTTCCCAGGTGCAGCACCCTGCATTTGCCCTTGTAGAATTTCAGAAGTTCCTCTCTGCCCATCTCTCCAATGTGTCAATGCCCTTCTGAAGGGCTGCACAGCACTCTGGGGTGTTGTCTTCTCCTCCCAGCTTTGTGTCACCAGTGAACTTGCTGCAGAGGCATCTGCCCATTCATCCGAATAATTGATGGAGAAGTTATGCAATACTGGGCTCAGTACAGGACCTTGGGGGACACAACACAAAGAGAAATAATCCAATCAACTCATTTTCTAGGACTATCTAATCACAAAGGTACCTAAATTTGACACAGAAATTGCCTTTCAGCCTTTTAGTCCATTAGTTTACTGTGAAATTATCCTAAATATTCCAAATTGCCTGCTTTTTGCCTGCAGGGCTATTGCAACTTCATATTGGGTGGGAAAATATTTTTACAACCCCCCCCCCAGCCCAATGAAGAAGTTTAAAAGGCTTATTATGTTATGCATATGTGAGCGTCTGAAAAAGTTAGATGCTCAGCACAGAAATGGCAGAATTGTGTTCTAGACATTACTTAACCTTTTGTGACTATTTCATACCCCCTTGTACCACGTAAAATTGCCCAGCTTCAAGGATTTTCCAAGATATTGCTCCGGCATCTAGTGTGATGGGTGCAGGTATTCCAGCCCTTCTTCACTCCAGTTACCCTGTCTACTTATTCTAATTATTTAGAAAACCAACTGTGAAAATTATTAGTGCATTTTAGAATTCTATTGCATTTGAGCCTCTTCTGGTCATATGAAGCCAAAACACTGTATAAAGCACATGTACACACTCCTTTACACTTCTGCACTACAGTACAAAATTTTCCCCCTTTTTAGAGCATTCGCAGCCATGAGTCGTCACACTTAGCAGCCCTCTGATTCTCTCAGAAGGATGTAGTTGATATCCATTGCATACGGGGTGTAATATTTTATTTTTCAGGAATGTAGGTGTAGATTCACTTCATAGTATCTTGCTTGACACAAAGCAGCTGAGATTGAAGATGGAATAAAAAAGTTGTTGCTTGATGGACAGAGGGATTTTTGTAAATAAGACTGTGTTAAATGTGGACAGTGGTTACCCTAAGGGATTCTTCTAAGGTGTTTTTTCTTCTGACTGTTTCATTATCTGTAAATCACAAATCTGTAAGATTTGAACACCACTAAAGCCAAAAAATAAAACTTGAAATAAATTTTAAGTTGTGACCAAATCTAGCTGTATGTGAAATCTGTAAAGTATTGAGTCTTTTATGTGTGCTAACTCCCCTTCCTCACGCTAACATCACTACAAAATTATGAGAGTCAGTTCTGATGAGCAATAGCGATAATTAAGGAGAAAATGCACTGGGCAACAGACATTGCCCTCCTATCTAGTGCAACGTGCATAATGCTCAGTGCTTGAATTCCCTTATTGCCTGTGCATGCTGGAAATTATTGTTTCCAGAAGATAGACTAGAAATTGGAAGAGATCAAACCTTCCCTTACTGTTTAGATATCAATGTAATATTTTTACAATATTTGCATTGTATGTGCATATCCATATTTACAATATGGTGCTGAGATTTGTTTAAGGAATATTCCTCTTTATAAGGCCTTTGTCTACAATTACCATATATAAAAATAAGTGCATAACTGTTTTTCTTTATACCTGCCTGTATCTCTTTATATTTTGTTACTTCTTTTAGGACATAGTAACTTTCATACACTGCTTTTTCTGTCTTGCTTACTTTCTCATCTCACATGCAGATGAATGGAAAAAAAATCTCAAACCAGCAGTATAAACCAGAAAATGGAATATCTAAAACAAGAAAAAGTGAAAAACTAGATGAAAAATAATGAAGCTCGTAGGATGAGCAGCAGTATGACAGCAATGACAGACAAGAGTTGCACTGAAGTATCTTGAATCTGCAACTATCTTGCTTCCATAATAACTGACATACACCAAAAACAATTAAAAGAAATTATTCTTAAAGAAAAAAATATTTTTATATGAAGATGGATATGCTCATAAAATTAATGAATCATGAGACATGTACAAGCTGAAGCAAAGGTTGTGCAAAACTGATTGAGGCTGTGGCGAGATGGGGGTAACCATGTTCTCCCAGCCAGCTAAAGATAGGACAAGGGGAAGTGGCTTCAAATGCAATCAGGGGAGATTTAGGTTGCATGTTAGAAAAAATTTCTTCGCTGGAAGAGTGGTTAAGCATTGGAACAGACTCTCTAGGGAAAAGGGTACATTCACCTTCCCTAGAATTGTTCAAAAAATAACTGAATATGGCACTTCACAATATGGTTTCATGGGCATAAGGGTATTAGGTCAAAGTGTGGACTTGATACCTTATAGGTCTTTTCCTACCTTAATGATTCTATGATTGCGGGAAAATATCCTTGCTTTGTGCTATTTAATTCCTTTGGTTCTCTGTATTTCTTGTTTCTGTTTTAACATTCTCTCATTCTAAGTTTTTCAACTTAAAATAATTATTTGTTGAACTTTGAAATAGTGACATTTATGCTGCATTTCAGCAGGGCTACTGAGGGCACAGAATGTTAATCATGTCTAGATGTTCACAACACTTTGAGTTTTGATTGAGTAATATTTCCTGTGAAAGGAATTATTTATCATGGTTTACATATATTTTTCCATGTAGTTTATTCATCAGTTCTTCTACTGGCACAAATTTAAGTAATTTTTGTGACAATCCCTGTGATAATCCTTTTGACAGGACAGCTATTATATCTGTTAATAGAGAAGAAGCTACTGACTCACCAGCAGATATATTTTCTCTTATTTAAGCTAAATGTGGACAAAGAAAAACCTCACATGTTAAGTTCAAGACTCTAAAGCCTCAGATTACTCAGTATCACCAGGGAAGGGTCTTTTTGCTTTAACACTATAAGAACACTGTATCTGATTATCCCATTTTGGTATACATCATTGTCAATAGATCATTTTCAGTATGGCATACTCATTCATATACTTTGTACTTCAGATGCCTTAATTATTATTTTTTTAATTTTTTTTTTTTTAAATTATACTCTTTGCAATCTCTTGGGGTGCCCATGTAAATTATTAAGAAGAATGAGTAACAGACGACTGATGGGAAACTAAATTGAAAGAGACGGCTGCACAACACAATATAGTCCTTGCCCAATGCCCTGCTTCTTCCCTAAGGCTAAAGCCTCAGTCAAGGGATTTGCAATGTGCCCAGAGGGTCAATGGGTTTAACTGGTACTGACCTTTACAGGGAAAACACATCAAAAGAAGGAGAACTTCCAAGTTAATTGTTCTCAGACATTGTGAGGTCAAAAATAATTAATATATGAAATGTGGAAATAATTTTGCCTATGTTTATGTTCCCAAGGTAGAGGTTTCTGCAGAGAATATAGGTTCCTAGGTTTCCATTATAGTCGCTGGAGGTGTAGTCAGTTAGCTCCTGAGAGCAGTTACTCTCTTCTTAGCTAAACATGCACTTCTCAATTTGATTGCTTGAATATGAGCCCCTGATGATACCCTAGGCTATGTCAGGCACGTAGAGGGGTGAGAGCTGTGATGCTGAACTCACGGGAGACATTGCTTTCTCAACCTGCAGCTGAAGGTCAGATGGGATGCCCCATCTCAACTGGTATCTCAAGTGGTACCATTGCTTGCCATAAGGCAGTTGAATCATGTCCCTGCTGGTAGATCAGCTGACTTGATTTCACTAAAGACAGAAATCTGGAATTAGAAATTAAGGAAATTAGGAATTCCTTAAGAGAGATGAGTACCACCTTAACATTTAAAATAAATGCAGTCACATGTGAATTTGGTCTGAAGAGGCTGGAAGCAGTAGTCTTCATGCCACTGTCAATATGACAAGAGGCTTTACCTGGTTGAGCCTGAGCTATTTACAACTTCTTGAAAAGACATCAAATTCAGCTGATAATGAATAAGTATCTTTCATTACTCTGTTATAAATACAATGCATAAGTTTTCCACTTCAAAATTCTGTGTTTTATACTTACAAACCTATTTCATATTTAGATTATAGATTACTTTTCCTATGATGAATTAAAGTTCACAGGAAGTGAATTGCATTTTGCATCTTCTACAGTTGTTGACTTCTCAGCAGCAACCTTTACTTGTTAATATCTTTTCAAATTAATTTTCAGAAACCTGTATCTTCATTAATTTATTGTCCTTGGTCAAAAGCTTGAATATCAAATTTTCAAGCAAAACCTGAAAATTACAAAACTAGTAAGGAGTAATGATAATGTTCAGCCTTTATGCAGAGTTTCTCTTGTTGGTGACCTTCCCTGTTCTAACAAGACCACCAGATTTTCTTTCCAGAGTTCAACAAATGCATTTCACAAATTTGCTTTGCTGCACTTACCACTGCAGTATGCAGTTGCTTCTGTAGAGGAATTTTCATTGTGACATCTTATCACATCTAAGAGTAGATTATCTTCTGTACAGCCACTGGCTGATGAATGGCTTCAAGACAAGAAAAACATGCATTCTGTATTTGTCTTTCCAGAAACCTAAGAAAATTGTAGTACTGCTACTGTCTACATTATCCTTACATTTCTATCGCTGCCTGAAGAGATTCAGGCAAGGAGACATTATTATCTGGTTGTTTCTCAAAAATACATGAGCAACAGGAATAAGTTCCCACCCTGTGTTTGATTTTGTTCATGAACATCTTCACAAAACCTGTTGCCTATAAAATGGCAAAGGCAGAATCCTGGATGGTAGTTTAGATACATGTAGATGGGAACTCCAATAGTCATTTTCTTTCTCCATGGTCCCAGGGTAGAATCATACTGACATCAGCTGACACATTTCTATCCTTTTGAAAAGCTACTGAAAAGAAGCATTTCTACTTTTGAAAGCTCTGTGGCAGGAATTCCACTGCCATCCTTGGATATCCCATTGCTTAATTATTCTTATTATTATAAAGATTTCTTCTTACTATCTGACCTAGATCTCCACTGCAGTTTAACCCCACCAAATTATTCTCTCCCGATAGGTGCACAGAAAATTTTGTTGTCTCTTTCCCTATGGAGCTTTTAAAATATTTGAAAATCATTAGCATATCTTCATAAGAGTTTTTATTACATAGACTCAACCATACTGTCTGTTGGAGACTTTCCTTTTAAGTCAAGGTTTTCATTCCTTTAATTTGTTTTTCTCTTCTGGATGCTATCTAAATGCTTTAGAGTTTCCTTGGAATACATTTCTCACAAATGGATATTCCTGAGCATTGCAGTTTAAGACAGTTGACTGGAAGTGAAGGTTGTTTCATGTCATTTAACTATAAAAATCCTGTTTATCAATTTGGTCTGAAGTTGCTTTTTGATGTGTCTGTATGAATATTATAGTAATCAGTAATCTTTTTTTCCTGTTCCTTTTCTGGTGAGCTGCTCTCTACTTAAATTCTTTCCACTCTATATTTTGGGCACTGTAAAATGTACAAGTGGTGTATAAGTAGTTGAAATCCAAAACAATGGAAGAAGTAAACAAACCAAAAGCAATTTATTTCCTGTAACATGTATTTGAGAGGTAAAAGAAGGCAAATACCATGACCAAACTGCATATGAATAATGCAAACATATTTTATAACCTCAAAAGATTTTCCTTTTAAATAATATTTTTATACTCCATTTTTCTTATTTATCTGATTGATTTCAGTGACATTGCCATTGTAGTATGTTCTTCCAAGTTTTCTTTTGATTTTTTTTTGTAAATATCCAACATATGTTCCTAATTATAATATAGATATATAATCAATGTGATAACCAGTGGATTGCAGCTCTTTTCAGCAACTATTTTCTTTTGTCTTTCCTTGATTTTTAATACTCTTCAAGCAAAATAGATGTACTAAAAGATAGGATTTAATAGAAATGAACAGCAATAAAGAGATTCTTATGTTGTCTCAGGCAAGTTCATCAGTGTTATTTTAAACTAATAAAAATCCATTTTAAAGCAGGTCTTCTTTATGTTCCTGAAAGGAGAGCTTTTAAAAAACTGTTGGCAACACTTTCAATAATAACAGAATAAAATTCCAAAAGCCTTAACTCCTTAATTCTTGGGAATTTTGTCTTTCTCTCCCCTTCATGTTTGCATATTAAACTGGGAGTTTAATAAATTCTAAGTGTTTTAGAGGTCAATTTTAGTCTTTAAATTCGAGGTGGCTTAATGTCACAACATGCTTAATAATAAGGCATGCAATTTTTACTGGGCCTAATTAATCTTACCATGTATGTGTAAAGCTGACAGCATTTTCGGCTGAAGAACAAGTACAGGACTGCACTCCTCAATCCACAGGCTTCAATGTTTCAATAGCGTGTTTCAGAGAAAATTTATTTTTTTGCATAAACATATTTTATTTAGAAATTATTTTGTGGTTTTTTTTCCGTTGGAAGAAAAATCGCTAGATTTTTTAACCTTAGTTTTGTTGAGAAATCTTAAGTGTGATATTCCTCTTTCAACAGGCAGACACAAAGAATGTAATTTCTTTCTAATTTCTTTTTAGTTCCTTTTTATAATAGTAAAGGAGAAGTAGTTAAAGATATAAACACTTACGTTGTCTTCAGATACCACAAATGGCTAAGAAAATACCAGTATGGATAAATAAAAGTCATTTGAAGCCCCTCTGACACAAAGTCTTTCCACACAGATGAATTATACTTACTATTATGGTGCAATGAATGAAATCCTTTATTTGACTGTTAATTATGGGAATGGTTACAGTGCAGATTTTTTCCTGGCAAATGTCTTTCTTGAGCTCAGCTGCCATAAATGTAATTTTTAAAATAGCACATTGTCAACTAACCATAAGTTTAGCAAATATAACTTTTTCAAATAACACAGTAAAAACTGCCTTGATTAAGGGTGAAATTTGCCCCCTGCAGATCTGAAGGCATGCAAAACACTCGAGTGTCATTTAAATCCTCCAAATAGAAGTGAAGTGGTAAACTTCACTCCAAGCACACCTTTTAGATGCTCTTCTTTACATAAAAACTTTAGTTCTTAAAATTTTATTTCTAAAATTATTAGCTATGTTCAGAGTAGTACATTTTTCATTGTGTCTAAATATTATTTTCAAGCTTATATCTCCAAAGGATTTTGTTAATAAAGAAAATAATAGAGCTTCAGGAAATGGTGTTATGACTGTAATAGACTTGGTTCAGTAAAGCTTCTGCTGTTAATTAAGAAACTTTCATCTTTGAAGTGCATATTAAAAAAATTCTTATTAACAAAGGTATGTTAGGTCAGAAAGAAAGTAGATTTCCCTTTGAACATTATATCTAATCAATCCAGAGAGAATTAACACAATTATATTTTATCAGAAATATGTAGAGGGAAGGATCAACAAGGGGGATGGCGTGTGACTTTAGTATTAATTACAAAACTGTTTTAGGAAATAATCAATTCTTTGTTAATCAGGTCAGGTATATGAAATGACAAAGAAATTATTTATCAAGCCACAAGGGTGAAAGTCACACACAAGGGATTACAGTGATAAGTCTCTGAATTGTAGAGCTATCATATGGGTTTTTCTCTGAATTTTAGAATGCATTTCTAATTGCATTCTATTCCAAATATCACTAATTAACTTAGAAGGGAAACATTAAATGCTCTAAACCAAAAGAGACACATGAATTAAACCATTTCATTTTTCTGTGTTCCAGTTAGAATCTCGGAACACATGATTATTATTTTTTCAGTCTTAATTTCTGAATGTATTTGACTTGATTTGATGGAAAGAATATATTTAGTCTCTTCAGTAGTTCTTGCAATAAATCCAAGCTGCTTTATTGAAACAAAAACCACCTGAAAATTTATTGCAAACAGCATTACAAACCCCTATTATTCTTACATAAAACACTGTCATTTCCAAATTTGACAAGGTCCCTAGACCCCAATCTTCCCAAAATGCAATACAAATAAATTAAATCTCACTATAAAAAGATCTTTGGGAATAACTAAGCAGCAAATTAGGTACCATTCCTATAGTCCAGTCACAAGAATATCTGAGAGAGGACCTGTTTGTTCTATTCTCTATTGTATTATGCTATAATATTTAGCTCATAATTTTTCATACTTATTTAAACTTCTTTGAAAAAGATTCAAGAGCTGTCACAAGCACTTCTCTTTTTTCTTACTTTTTTCTTCTTATTTCCTATTTATTCAGTTCTCTGGCTTCTTCTTTGATGTTTTTTTAGTTAGTGCTTGGAACATCAGAATCTCTGCATAAGCCTGATAGATGAAGTCCAAGAATTAATTAATTTCCATTTCCACTTTTTTACTAATCTTTCAATTTTGCAGCTGTCCGTATATTCTGAAATTTGCATGTCATTCCTAGTCCATGTGAGCTGCTGTTTATTTCACTCTCTGACATGTGGTAGCTCAGTATCTATTACAGTTCAGCCCAGAAATCAGCCTTGCTGTACTACCTTACCAAACACACATGTAGTGAGATGTTTTGTTACACAGAGTTGTGTCCCTCAAAAAAAAAAAAAAAAAAAAAAAGGGAAAAAAAAAGGTCAGCAGCTATGATCCTAGTGCTTCAGGATGGGTTAATGGTTGGACTCAAGGATTTTAGAGATCCTTTCCAATCTTGATGAGTCTACCATTCTACAGTTCTGCAGTAGCTAAAGTGAGCCTGATCCTGTTAGATGGGGCTTTGAGCAACCTGTTATGCAAAATGGAAATTTATTTGACCAGCCAAGGAGGGTGTTGACAGATGAAGAGAGTATGAAATCAAAATTTAATGGGTTTAGTGGTCATGGTGATATTTGGTGGAAGATTCTACTTGATGATCTTAGAAATCTTTTCCAGCCTTAATAATTCTATGATTTTATGACTGTTGATCAAAGAACTTTTTCCTAGGAATCTTCAAATTAAATAAATTGTCTTCAAACCACCTGTTCTTCCCAGGTCAGTTGTTTGATTCTCTTGTTAACATCTATCAAGATGTTAATTGCCATTATTAGTTTTAGTAGAGCTTTTAATTACTACCTCACGGAAGAAAAGACAGGACTTACTATTCCTCTCCTGTGGGGAAGAAAACCTAAAGAAAATTAAACAAAATCTCCCTTTTTCTTCCTTTTTTTCTTTTGGTAGTAATTTTTCAACACTGTCTTGCATTTTTTTTTTTTTTTTTTCATTTTTCCAGACTCCGCTTTCATTAATGAAATACTGGTCTATGTACAAATCTTTTCTCTCATCTCCACTCTTTCCTCTGTCAGAGATCTGTCTCTGAGATGTTACTGCCTTGCCTGTTGCCAGAATTTTCTGTATTTCTTGAACGGATCTCCAAGTGTCAGCTGCACAATGCAAACGCCAATTGGCGCCCAAACAATATTCACAGTTAAGCCAAAGTCTTAACAGCTAAACATGGGTTTACTTTATCCAAATCCTCCAAATATCATCTCCTACTATATTCTGACATATTGTTCATGGAAAGGAAGGCTGATCCTGAATGCTAGAAATAACCTCTGACAGATATACCTGATGTTAACTGAGTGTATTTCCATTATTCAAAATACCTGCTTTTTTTCTCCCTCAAGACCTTCATTCACCAAAATGTCTCCAGGCTATTTTTGTCAAGGTTTGAAAAATGGCTTGGTGTAATTTTTTTTGACGCAAGTTAATACAGTGATAAGCAGAGTAAAGTCGCCAGGAATAGCAAATCATTAATTTACTTCAGAAAATAAGACTTCAGTGATGAATAGGCCCCATAAGGATTGTATAGTTTTAAGCAGCTTCACTGACAGTGAATATCTGAACTGGCTAAAAGAAAACTAAAACATGTTACTAAACCTGTAATTATTTTATGCAGCTCATCAGTAAATAAGCTTTGCAATGGAAGGTGCTTGGCAAAGTTGTTTGATATTAGAATTTACTAAAATGGATTACCTCTATTTTAAACACAATGTATCCCAAAATTACAGAAGAGAACTAGAAGATGTAGCTAAGAGAAGTGAAGAAAAACGTTTCAGGCAAAATAAATCATTGTGGGCTGTTATCACAATGTAGACAATATCTTGAATCTTGTCCCAGTTTCATATGTATTAATAAACTGATCAAACCCTGATGATTAAAATACTCACAATGAAATAATTCAAGGTGATGTGATGTTTCTGGTCTGGAGCTCAGCCCACAGCTTGAACCTCTGCATACCAGAAGCAAGACAAAGGCAATTATTTTCTTTTATTCTTAGTGATGCTCCATTTTTCCTATTATGATTGAAGTAATTTTCCCAAATCTCCCAATTGTCTTTTAAATGCCATCTCAGTTAAGTTACTCATAAAACAGTATTGCAATTGAGAAGAGTTTGATGAGGCAAATACCTGATGCAATATCCTGAATTCACTAAGAATCCAGAATAATTTGCTTGTTAGGCTGTTGGCATGACACTCTGATATTGAGAGAGATCCTTAGAAACCTGCCAAGATTTTTTTCATTGTCTGAGATTTTTATTGCCAAAACAAAGATACGAAGTGTTATTCAGGAATTGTGAAGAGCACATTTGAAGCATTTTGTAAGGGATGGCAATAAGTGGAGCAAGGGTATTAATGACTTTTAGCCAGGGAAAAACTGGTAAATGGTCAAATAGCTTCTCCTTATCAAAAACATAGCTTATCTGCCAATATGTGACTTTTAGCAAGGGCACATAGACATAGGCGAAAGGGGTGATGGCTTCAGATTGAAAGAGACTAGGTTTTGTTAGATATTGGGAAGGAATTATTTATTGTGAGGATGGTAAGGGAAGAGGTTGCCAGTAGTAGTCCCTGGAAGTGTTCAAGACTATGTTAGATGGGGCTTTGAGCAACCTGGCTTGGTGGAGTATGTCCCTGTCCATGGTAGGGGGTTGGAACTAGATGAGCTTTAAGGTCCCTTCTAACCCAAACCTTTCTAAGATTCTATGATATTCACCTGACACTTCTAAGGAAGAAAATTTAAAACATCCCTTTCTAAAGTATGGTGATTCCTCAATTTTACTTTCAACTTACAGTTACATTTTCAGTAGAAACTTATTCCTTCTGGATTTTTGGAACCAGAGCCATGATATTATTTGGCTCCAGTCCCAGTTTGGAGGCCAGAGATGAAGAAGGATTTGGCAACTTTGTTCCTACTCTTTCTTTCTGTGAACGAATTTATCTGACAAATGAAATAAAAGAGTTAGGTAGAAAAATTTAAATTATATCATACTTTGGTAGCTGGGGTAATATTAGGCTTGTGAAATCAGTAGAATTATTGTTTTTAAGTTCTATGAGTTTTAACATTTGAATTTTAAAACACGTTCCATGCGGATCAGCAATGTGACTTTTCTGTGATATTTCTTAAAAAATGAGAAAATCAGCACCATTTATCCTTGTTTTTCTACAAGTCATATTATTCTGGACAAATCAAAACTCTGTGTTTAGTACTCTGAGGCAAAAACATAAACCTGCAGGAAAATGATAAATCCTTATGGATTTTCATTTACACGGAACTGGTAATCTCCCTCATGTTAGGAGGGGATTGGAATTGCAGGTGCAGGATGATGTGCACTAATACAGCTCTTCTGCTCAAAGGCTCAGCCTGAATGATCTCCTCACCAGGTCTTGAAACTGAAGAATAGCACCAATTCAGAGATGTTTATGGTTCTGGAAGTTAAAAAGAGCATTGAACTCCACACAAATGTTAATGCTCTGCTTATATGTGCCATGAATGTATTGTACATAGGGCCTCACACACAGCAAGGCGGATTTTTTTCATTTTCCTCCTTCAAAAACATTTTATTTGAAAAGATAAAGAACCTCCATGCAGAATGATGCATCTTCCCAGCAGCCTGTTTTAAAGGGTGGAAAGATTAATTCATTCTTCTCTAGAAATCAGCAAATAGAAGGCAGATAACTGTGTCAGTGAAGGAGAACCAGTCTGCCCAATGGGGATACTCCCCTGTGCACTATGAATTTCCCTACTGATCAATACAAAGCGTAATTTATATGGTTTGAAAACTGAAGTGAAATGGCTACAGAAAACCCTTATCCTGCTTTTCTTATCCCTATTTATTTCTTACAGTACATCCAGGGGTGCAGTATGAAATAATCAAAATTAATCCTGACATTTGGGGTGTTTTAACACACCATGATAAAACCACTTTGAAATATAAAATTGAAGTGGAAGTCCCTGGACTAAAAGTTAGAGTTACAATGGTGGGCTTATTAACAAAGAGTTGGTTGGCAATTAATTAATTGCAGCAATAATGTTCTGCATGGGAAATCACTCACATCTTAAACAGAGGGTCTCAAAGGAACACGAGCACTGAAATGTCTTGGCCAAGAAGAAAACGTAGTCAGGCAAACTGAAATACATAACAGATTGTGTGAACCTTGTTTCATGAGTGAATCAGAGCCATAGCATCCTTTTGGAGATAACCTACTGGCTCTAAGATGGTGAATTTAGTCCCACTGCTCTTCACAGCTTAATGTCAGCCTTACAAAAACAGCTTCAACAACTTGAAAAATAACATGGAAATAACTTGTAAACATGAAATAGGATCCAGAGCTCACAGAGCACAATGGGAAAATCCTATTTTCATTGATTCTATTGGTACTTGGTTGAAAGTTCTTTAAGGGATCTTTGGCGGAAAGTAGTACTGTGGAGTGCTGCATTAAATAGTTTAAAATTAGTTCCTCCATAGCCAACCTAATGAGACTAAGAATACAAAATACTCACAAAAAGACAAGAAATCAGTGCACTTTTGGGCAAAAATGTGCAGTTTGTCCCTTTCTTGTCATATCCAACAAAGGACTTTTTGAACATGATATAATTCCATTAATCTTCAGAGAATATGCACAAATACACCTATAGCTTTTGTTGTTCCCAGACTTTGCCCAGCAGCTGAAGAGTTTGGCTAAAATTTGACTTACTGAATCTTGATTTTTGGTTAAGATTCAAGAAAAACTAAAAATACACTTGCTTACCATGGGTTTTTTGATTTTTTTTTCAGGCTTCTGAAAGAGCTTATTTTCTCTGACATATGGCATGATTTTGATGCAAAATGATTCAGTTTTTAGACTGTGAAACCTTGGTATATGACTGTCACCCTGATCCTGGCCAGGACAGAGGTCTTACACTTAGACGGCCCTGTGGTCTCTTTTGTTGTGTGTGAATTCACACCTAGTCCATGAGAATTCCAGGTTGCTCTGACATACCACACTGATGGGATGGCCTGAGCCACCTCCAGAGAGAGGAATGCAGGCACACACCAAAACTTTTTGCTGGCTAGCTATTCACTTTGGGCTCACCCTGAGTTCATCACATGTACACTGCATTGAGACACACCTTAGAACATCTCCATAGTGGTGCATTGCATGTCTCAGGCACAAATATTCCAATAATATTTGCCTGAGGCCATCCCATATTTCGTGCCACAAGCATCTCTATAATAAGATTCTATGGGTCTTTGAGAGGAACTCAATGATTTATGTTTAATGAAGGAGTGACCTTGTCACCCAATGACCTTGAATACTGATGAGTGATTAAGCAATTATTCTGAATATTTAATTTCTGCATATTCTCCATACTATAAAATTAATGGTGTTCATAGCAACAAAGACAGAAAATTATCATAAATGTATTATATTTAAATGACTAGTCCACACTTCATACCTTTAAAACAGTTAATAGAGTATCAATACAGAGTAAATTAGAAGCCAAGAGCAACCAAAGCCCAATAAGATTATTTCAAAGTTACCTTGGCACTAACACTTTTTTCTTAATCTTTACTTCACTTTTACTGTAATGTTAATTATGTAAATGAATATAGTCAGAAAGCAGGGAGTCCTTCTGCAAAACAAAGATAAGATTGAGGGTGTTTTCGTCTTCTCAGATGAGGTCTACAGCTCAAAAACAAGGTACCTTTACAATTCATACAAGGGAATTCACACTTTTTTTTTGGTGTTACACTGCAAACAATTCTATCTGAATCATTAACAGTAGAGGAAAAGGAATCTTTTAAGGTTGAATAATTGGGGAGGTTGGCAATGACAAAGAAATTGAAAGGCAAATTGAAGGAAATTGAAGGAAGTGTGTACAGAAGTGGACAAAAAGGATGGTGAAAGAAAACAAACTGATTTTTCATTTGGATAACTGAGAGAGGCTGTCAAACGTTTTCACCTCCAGGGCTCTTTTTGAATTAGCACTAGTTTGACAGTTGCTGCTGTGAGGTGCCTCAGGATTAAATGTGTGGAGAATAAAGATGTCATTCTGACTCCAAGAGAAGATGACATTCAGTAGATTTGTATTGGATTGCATCTTTATCACAGCAAAAAGCATGTCTCACTTGTTCTAGTAAGTGTCTTGCTTGCTTTTCATTTTCTGGACAACAAAAAATGCAGACTGACAGTCTGATTAGCTCTCATAACTTCCATTAATGAGTCTTCATTCAATCACATTTAAGGGATATTTATTCTTTAAGACTGAGGTTATAAAGGATAAGGCAATAGTGCTGAACCAATTATTTTCTTCTTTCAGCTGTCCCTATGAAATACAGAAAATACCAATGTTATTCAGCCAAAATGAGAAAATATTTATCAGGGTTGTCACTGAATGTAAATGTTGTCTCCCATGAGAGTTCTACCTGTAATTGAACAATTTGGAAAGCAGCATGGGTAGTTATATTTTCCATGTCTGTTTAAGTCACATTTATAAAGAAGTCTGAGAATTCATTAAAACAGGGGGGAAAAAAAATGTACTGATAGATTATTTTAGGAACTACTCCTGATGCCTAAAAAATTTTGAAGCAATGTCTTCCCCTGGGGGGGATGAATTAACTTGTAGGAAAATCTCTATACAGAATTCATCCTTTTTAAATATATAGATATGATAACAACTTCAAAAGAATAATGTTCGAAGAGATTTTGAAAGAAAGAAGATACTATGAATACTGGTCCAGGATACATTCAAAGAAATTAAATCAGAAGATAGCATACTCAGTGTTTTCTAAATATAAAATTTTTAATGTTCAATATTTTGCAGCTGAAAATAGCATCATCTTGAGTGGCTAGACCCCTATGTTACCACTGATATCATGGCATCCTCATATTTTCTCAGCTGCTTCCACTACCTCTCCTACTTACCCCCCCCACCCCCATTCCAATTAGTATTCAATTTTGGCATGCATAAAATGTTAGTAAAATAGGAGATTCTTTAAATTAGGTGTTACATTTAAGTGGCATCTAGATGCTGGGGAAGAAAGAGTCTTAAAACATGATGAATATGCAGTTCAGAAGCAGAAATACCAATAGAATTTATATCTGTTGCAGTGTTAATCTCAAAACCTACACTTAACAGTGTCCTTTCTGTAAGTATTACCAAATTGGCATAGAAATTTAAGTGGATTAAAGAAACCTAACCAAAACAATGATGACAAAAGCCAATCATCCTCCAATCCCCTTAACTACAGCAACAATAAACCCATCCTGAACTCACAAAACTTTATGGGAAATGTATATTTCTATTCTTTACCCAATCTCAACAAGATAATTATTCTCCCTCGTGATGCCTTTTGCAAAAAGAAATAATATTCTTTATTCAGGCTGTGCTTAACCTGATGAAATGAGACAAGCATTTTAGTCTCCTTTGGTGAAAAATAATCTGTTCTTTTTCTTAAACCATTCTATTTTCCCTAAGTTTATTTTATGATTTCTACTGAAAATGTTTTGCTTAATGCATTTCAGTTCCACACCTGCCTTTTTCTTGATGGTTTATAATGACATTTTTCAGACAACCTGTGATGAACCAATACCTTCCACTCGTGCTATTTTTGAGCAAAAAGTCCCTAGCTCATCTGAGAAATTTTAATTAATTTTTCAAGACTATTTGATGTCCTAAATTTCTTTACAATTCTATTAATTTCTTCCTTTGATCTAATGATTCTGCCATGATACTTGGATTCTGTTCCTGCTGTGCTGTCCTTCTTTGAATCATCAGCAAATTCTGTGAACTCACATTTAACCTCTGTATCCAAATCATTGAGAAACTTTCGTAAGGCTCTTAACCAGATCAGTTCTTGGGACTCTTTCCTGTTTATTTTTTCCTATTCTGTTTATCAAAACCTTTGTTTGCCATTAATTTTTTTTTTTTTTTTACTGATCCTGTTTTTTTTCCAGTTTCTAAATTAATCACCAATGCAAGAGTTTATTAAGTGCATCACTTTCACCTCAATTAAACCCATTGTTTTACCTTTGTTAAGAAAAGTATGTACCTTGCAATAAACAGATCAGATTAAATATTTTGTTGTTTTTTTCTATCTGTAGGGTATGCAACAGTTATCAAATATTTATAAAGCCAAGGTAAAATGGACAGTTTAATTTTAGTTTCTTGGGGAGATACAACTAGACATGACCAAAGAAATGATTTTTGTGCACTAAAAATATGTTAGTGTGTCTAATACAGCTGAAATTAAAGTAAAACTCCATCACATCATTATATTGGTTTAAGAATTTCATTTAAATATTGTTTAATTTAATATTTCTCAATTTGTTATGTAATATTCACTTTAAAACCTTTTTTTTTCAAAATTATCGCAGTTTTTTCTTCCAATAAATCAAAAAGTTGTTATATCATTTTCAAAGTGTTTTTTTCTATACAATACCATACAATACAAATTTTTCCAAGCTGAACTCATTTCACATCAAGAAAAAAAATTGAACTTATTTTGTCTGAATAGCACTGAACGAGAGAAAAACTATTTGCGTGGAATTTTTCCAGACAGCTCTTTTATTACCGTCATTCAATTTCCTGTGCTGGAGTTATAACTTTAATTAATTTTATAAATGGAATTTTATATTAAAATTCAAGTCATGCTGTGAACATAGGAAGATATGGACTGGTCACTTCTGAAATCTACGCTCTGCAGGGAGAGACAGTAATAATGTAAGGACTACAGTCTCAGTTGTCCTTCAGCATCTCATTAACCAAGGAGAAAAACTTGTTGCATGAAAATAATTTTTAGAGAGCACAGAGCTGAGTGAAAGGATATGAATTCTGAAATGGAGGAGAGCCACAAATAAATAACATCTGCTTTACCTTTGCAATTGAACTACAAAGCCCACCATTGCTGTTGGAACTGAAAGTTTGCTTCATTTCTCGGGGCATGAGAGGACTTGTTCACATACCCTACTACAGAAGTTTAAGGCTGATGTTAGATCAGTAAGCAGAAAGAGTTTTTCCTCTCTTTCTCTCTGCCTCTTCAGAAAAGTGGACTCAAATCCCAGTCTCACTAGAATGGGAAACGTTGGAAAGAGAAGAAAAAAATCTCTGTGTTACGTGTAGTTAATCTGTTGCCGTAACTCATTTTACTGTAATTCTCAAAGGGTGTAGATCAGTAAAATCCCCTTCAATCATATTATCTAGCATTTTCCTTCCTGTGAAAACTTACCTTCAGTGAAAATCTGATGATGTATAACAACTTCTTCACATTTCTAAATGCTTGATTTTTCTGAGTAACACTGTTCTTTTGAAATGCAGACTTTTAGTCAACATCCTATGAAAGTAAAATAGAAGAGTTTCTGTCACTGAGATGTTCCTTTTTATTTTCTCCTTTTACTGAACTTTATCTACATGACATGTACTGTAAGAGTACAACACTACTTTATCAAATGAAGAGTCTAAATCCTAGTAAATCATCATTCTTCTTACAGCTGCAGAAATCACTTTCATGACAAAGAACATATGAGATATTGAATGATAAGCCTTTATTCTCTCCCACAGTTTTGTTCTATCTTTCATCTCATACAATTATGTTTTTTTTCTGTAAGGCTTTCTTTGGCTCTGTGTACAGTAATCTTATGGTAAAAAAAAAAAATTTAAAGACATATCCTCCCATAGACTGAATTTGAATGACAGCCGATTTTGACTGCAGAACAGTGCCATTAAATTTAGAGGGTATTTCAGGTAGGAAAGTTTGATTAATATCAAACAAAGCCCATTTATTGCTACACCATTTTCAGGATGGAATGGCACATTTAATAATTATATGAAATGGCTTTAATTTCTAACACCTATTCCATACCACTTTCATTTCCATAAGATTGACAGGATAAGAGTACTTAATGCCCAAACAAGAAATTCTAATATTCAGAACCATAAAACTTTTGGTATTTTCTCAGTGTAACTCCATAATTGAAACAAAAATTTTTCCTTACATTACTTCCTATTTTGTGTTCCTTTCAGTATGGAAAAGAACAAAACAAAAACCCGTTGAACTATTGTTTAAAGCTGTACATTTCCTGGTACTTCTACTGATTTATTAGTCCAAAATATACAAAAACCATGTATTGAATGTGCAAAATTCCATCAAGATATAAGTATTTAAGGAGAAATTTGTTTACATATTCCTTTTATTCATATTTATTCAACTATCTCTTACAGTGATGAATAAAAAATGTGTATATAAATAAAAAATCTCCATATGTCAAAGAGATGTCAACACATGGAATGAAATATATTATTCTATGCTACATTATAAATGACTATTTGAAACTGAGTGTGTTATTTAGTTTTCCTTGTATTTAACACTCCAAACTGTACACAACACACCTTGAATTAATGAAGAGGGCCCAGAAATGCTGTCTTTTTAAAAAAAGGAACCTGCACATTTAGATGATTGTCCCTTCTACTGAATACTCAGAAATAAAAGCCTACTTCAAAAGATTTATTATTTAAAAAAAACAAACAAAAAAAACAAAACCAAACCAAAACAAAACAAAAACAAAAACAAAAACAAAACCACCCACTTTTGTATTGTTTGATTCTTCCTGAAGGTTTCCAAGCTCTTTGTCCAGACCCGAGGTAGTTGTCACCTTGCAGTACAAGTCACTAAAGGGGTATTACTCACTGTCCATTCATTTGACAGTCCATGCAACTATCATAAATCCAGCTGGCCTGAAGGATGGATTCACTGCTTCTGGAGTTTATTTTCCTTTATACAGCCTTGAGAAAATCAAGATACCTCTCTGTCTTCTTGGTGATCCCTTTACTTGCTCAGAATCCTTTCCAACATGTTAGAGGTGAAGGGCAGAATAAGAAAAACAGAATAAAAGGAAATGGGGCAAAATAAGTTAAAGGAGTAACAGAATTGCTCTTGTGCTAACTCAAATGTCCCAGGACAGTTCAGCACATGGCCAAAATGCTGTGCTGGGGAATAAGTTCTATGCCATTTAAGACAACAAAGGAATATTTCTGAACCTTTTAAGAAAGGCTCCATGAACTTTCCACACTTATCATCTCCCATGTTCATTCATTCTTACTTGCTAATAGAAACAAAACTCACTTCTTGCTTCCCCATGTTCCTCTGTGTTCTTTGGGGGATAAATTGGAGATGTTCTCACTGAGAAGAGTAAAAAAACTGAGCTGGATTAAATGTAATAGCTGTGACATCAATGTGTTTCTTCTACCTCTGGATTTCCAGACTTATTTATTAATTGCATCCTTTTGAATAATTATCTACTTGATGTCTGTCTGAATTCAGCTGTGTTGTATAGGTACTCTTGATTGATGCCTAACAGAGGTGCAGAACACATACTCTGGTTTTAATTGTATGGGAGTAAAGATATTATAAGTAATATATTAATTGGGATAAGTAATGCTTCTAACACATAGAAACTTCTTCCAGTGAATGACCTTACTTTGGAGTCAGGTGTCTCCTTAACATAAATTTGAAGTATACTTGCTGGAAATGTACTCTGCTCTGTGATTCAGTTATAGTATTCTTTGCATGCCAAAGGTAGATGAAATAGTTCTTGTAAAAGAGTACTACATGCCACAGAGCAAGAAAAAATAGCTGTATTTTCACATACATAAAAAAGTGCATAAAAAAGGGCATAAAAAAGTGGTATTCCCACTTGATGAACAAAGAGAGTTGACAATCAAATGTGTCATCTCTCCATACACTCATAAGGTTAAAATTTGAAAGATATGGAAGATTAGAAAAAGACAGAATCCCAAATTTCTTTTTTTTTAATATCGCTTTCTGACCTCAAGTTTCTTGAGCAATGCAACACTTCAGAAATTACTAGTCATGGAATAACAACTTGCGATCATTTTGATTGTTTTATAACTATCAATCAGTGAAAACCAGAATTAGAAATGCAACCCGTTCCTTTCAGGTATCCTAAACCTAACCTTCATACTTATTCACACCACACTCCTGAAACTGTACTGATCAAGATTTATTGAAATCGCTTTGGCTTGCAAAATCTGAAAGAAGAATTCTTTCTCTCATTAAGTATTAAAGAAATGAGATTAGAGGGGAATTTTTTGAGGGGGATTAATTTTCTTTTTCCTTCTTATCTGATGGTTTCTCACCATTTTATATAATAATCCAGAATTCCTCCTCCAACAGTTTTCTGTTCAGTGTACTGGCCCCTGAAATGTTTATGCGTTTCAAAAATAACTACACAAGCTGAGATTGATTTTTCATGATATTTTATTCACTTTCTTTACCCTCAGAAAACTCCTTTAAATTTAAACAGTTTGGAAAGGTCTTTCAATCATCAGTAGCATTCCCTCAAGAGCTTCCATTTTGAGGATAAACATTTAAGTCCATTTTTGCTTTATGTTTGATACTTTTTACAGTGAAGGAAGAAAAATGCAACAAGGTACAAACTTTTTCCTCAAAACCTCTGTTGTGTCAGCACATACACAGAAAATACCCTTATTTTTAGTTTTAGATTTTGTTTGGTTTTTTCCCCATTTTTTCTGTTCCAAAAACAATGTGATTTTTTCTAAAACTTATATTTATTGTATCATATGTGCTGGTCAGGGAAGTGCAGTTATGATTCAAGTTGGCCCTTTTTGCATTGTTAAGAATTTTTCCATACTCCAGTACTAAGCAAGAGTTGCACTAAGTATCTCATTTCTGTCATTTCTAATAAAGGAAAGGTATGATGCAAAGGATAGTGAATTTTTCCTCTTGGGTCCTGTTCCTGGCAAATGAAATTAGAATTATGTTAAGCAATGTTTTTCACACACTTGGAATGAAATGCTGAGCCCACATTCTTTTTCATGAATAAACTTCATTGAACTGCATTAATCCATTAAACACAGAGAAACACTGTTGGAACAAACCCTTGCATAGGAGGGAACAGCCCAGGTGACTCAATAAATCATCTCCCATTAATCACCTTTGACATGGACAAAATGTATTCCAGAATTGGCTTCATCTCATTTGCTGGGATCCTGAAAAAAGGTGCTGCCTCTGCCATGTTTATATTACCTGTTCCACATGAAGAAGATCATTAAAATAAATGGGGGGGAGGGGGAGGGGAATTAGATAAGAAGGAAAACCACCTTTCTTATTTCTTCTCTCACAGTCATCCCACTGACACAAGTACGTGTTTCTGCCTTCTTAACATTTGAGAAATTATCAAGTTAGTTAAGTTGGACAGGATTTTATGCTCATATCATCCCCATAACAGGGATCTAGGTTTCTTCAGTGATACACTTCTGCCTCTGAGCAGCACACTTTTGACTTAAAAAATCTTTGGGATAATGAAAACCATCAGTGTGAGACAGTAATCATAAAATGGCACTTATCTCCTGATTAAAATTGAAGGTAATCTTGAGAAAAAGCTAATTGTGGGACTACTCTAGACTAATGTTATCATTGATGATCCTGTGATTTCCAAAATGGAGGAAAGCGTTATATCTTCTCTTGACCGTTTATTTCAAATGGGCAATTTCTCCTTCCCTCACCCATTACTTTCAAAGAAATGGGAAGGAGGAAACACCCTTGTAGATCTGCTTTCTATCCATGGCTGTGAAATTTTTCACCTGTTCAGGAATTTTATGGCCATATAAATCCCTGAGTCGCATGGAAAAACGAGGTGAGAATTGTATCAGCTCTTTCCAGTGCATTGAGCAGCATTCCTGCAGTTAAAAAGCCTATCCATAAAACAAGCCTTTTCCAGGGATGCTATAGGACATCTCCAAACCAAATCCAGTCTCTGTATAACACAGGAGTAATTTAGTTCAAGTTCAACCCCCAGTTAAGCACCACTACTGTGTTCACAAACCAGGTCTTCCAGTGCTATAGCCACATGCTTTTCTGACTACTTCCATCGATGGTGACTATCACTTTCCTGGGCAGCCTATTCCAATGATTTAACCCTTCCTGTGAAGAAATTTTTCTTAATATCTAAGTGGTTGGGCTCTGACAAACCGTGAGGCCATTTCCTCTCATCTTATAACTTTTCACCTGGGAGGAGACACTGAAACCCCATCACTACAGCCTCCTTTTGGGCAGTTGTAGAAGGCAATGTGTTGCCTCATGTGACTACTTTTCTCCAGACTAAGCACCTCCAGCTCCCTCAGCTGCTCCACATCGGTCTTGTGGTCTAGACATCTCTCCAGTTCTGCTGCTTTCTCTGGATATGTCCCAGCACCTCAATGTCCTTCTTGCAGTGAGAGGCCCAAAAATGAACACAGGAAACGAGGTGCCATCTCATGGTCACTTTCTGGGGTTGTTGTGACCCAGATGGCATTTGGCCTTGTTGAACCTCATACAATTTGCCTTCTCCCATCAATCCAACCTGTCCAGATCCCTTTGTAAAGTCTTCCTATCCTTCAGCAGATCAACACTCCTGCCCAGATTGGTGCTGTCTGTGAACTGGCTTAGGATGCACATGCTTCCCACATCCAGGTCACCCATGAAGAGGTTAAACAGGGCTGGCCCAAACACCGAGCCACTTGAGACCAGCCACCGATTGGAATCAGCTCCATTTGACACTATTCTCTGGGCCCAGCCATCCAAACAATTCTTTACTCTGGAAAGAGCACATCCATCTACACTGTGAGAAGTCAGTTTCTCCTGGGAAATGTTGAACATACTCCTTGAAAGGACTCAGATATTATTTGCCAATGAAGAACCCCGCTACTAACAGATCACCCGATATTGCTATATGAGGTTAAATAATCAAGAATTTCTGTTAAGCAGCCAAGGAAGAAACAAACAGGTATGTTGTTTATATTTTTACTGTTTTGTGGGGTTTTTTTTTATTATTATTATTAATTATTTTAGACCTTCTAAAACAGAGCTAGCAAGTAAAACTGAAATAAGGGAAGTTGAAAAGAAATTCAAAAGTATAAAAATAATATTTTCCATTACATGAAACTTTTCTCTGGCCCACATTACGTTGTGAGATCTACAGATATTTTTGTCAGTGCAAAAGTGGAGAGTAATGAGTGCTGGTATGAGGACAGATATATCATCCAAAAAAAGAAGGAAGAGAACTTCTTAAACTTGCTTTCTTATATGAAAAAATATACTGGTGAACTAATTGCAGTACATTAAAAATCTCAAAAAAATATTGTATTTGTCAATTGCCAACTTGCTATATTCTTTTTTGTACCCATCCAACCTTATGAAGAATTTATGTACACGTCTTTCTCATTACATACAGCTACTCCCAGTGAAAGTCAAGGCAGGAGGGAAAGAGTTCTTAATTATGACAATTAGAGCAGAATTTCACAACTGAAATTATTTCATTTCTGTGACATGAGGTCAATAATCCTATTAGTTGTTAATGCATTTGTATTCCCCAGGCAATCACACTGGTAGCATTATACCTGCACACACACAGTACTGTGCCAACATCATTTGGTAAGTGCACTGAGTCTCCATTGTAGTGGTGATTTTCTTGTGGAATGGAATTATTTTTATTGTGTAAACACTAGACAAAGCTCCATCCAATTTTTTTTGCTGATGAACAGCTTTTGCATGGATTTCCAGCTGAGCAAGAAGGGGCCACAAAGATACTTCAAGGAGAAAGGGAAGGAGAATAATGGACAGAAAGAATATGTCTGCTAAAAATAAGTTATACAGTAAAGACATCAATGGCAAAAACTCCTGAGTTTTCCAAGACTGCTGCTGCCGTGAGATCTAGAGTCAAAGTGAAAATCTTTATGCTCTTTTTTTAGTTACCCTTGTAGGTTGCGTCTGGGACAATCTAAGGATGCTCGTTTGACAGTGCGGATGCAGGGTGTTAAAGTTAGTAAGCCTGAACACTTTTGATTTTGCCAGCTATGTTACTTTGGCTAAAAACAAACCAAATCAAAAAGTTACCTCTAAACCATGAACTTTTCCTACTCATACTGATTTTTGACTCTGCAAAGAGAAAACAAAAACACATCTCATATATTTTTGCTTCTAATTGTTGAAATGGTATAGTTGGTTGTATGTCTGGATGCATTATAGATAATTTCAGTAGTTCTCCATATCCTGACTTCATTGTGGTCCTTTGAAAATTAATTTCCTTCATGCTTTGCTTGTGAAGGCATTATTTTCCACCAAAAAGCTGATTTTTTGTTATTTATAATGAATCAATATGCTGTAAGAAGAGGCGTAAGTAGACAAGGAAGAGGTCCTTGGTATGATGATGTCTTTTCTTATATCATGGAGCTACATTGGAGCAACATTCCTGAATTAAATGTTGCTTTGGGAAAACACTACAGACTTCATTTTTCTTTAACTGTTAGAGGACAACGTATACTGTAGCAGAATAAGTTTTAAGACAGCAAGATGATTGGAAGAGAGGATCTGCAGAGAGAAAGAGGTACCATTTTTTAATTGCCTTCTTAAAAAACAGGAAGTACCCTACCAATATTTCCAACACTTGTTCTTTATCCAGAAGTAGCAGCATAAAAGACTCTTTAGGGAGAATATGTAAATCTAAACCTTAAATGGAAATGATTTCGTCCAAAATTATTGTAGTTGGGATGTTAGAGGGTACCTATTTCCATATTTCCTTTCATGTCTGTTACAGTTGTCCGTGTCACCAAAAAGATTTAAAAAACCCACCCCCCAAAAAAATACCCCAAACCCTAAAACTAAAGCACAAACCCCCTCAAAATTTACCAACAAAACAAAAAATAAACCCCCAAAACCTCTGATGGAAGGGAGTCCTGAATCTTGCAAAACTTCTCAGAGCCTGACTGCTGCTAAAGTTAAATCAGGTCAGCCAGTGATTTTTTAACAAGATCTGAAAAATCTCCAAGGGTGTAGATTCTTCCTCCTGTTCCAGTGTTATGTGATCCTCTCAGAGAGAAAGATCTTTTTCAATATCTAGTCCCCCAAGCCCCACCTTATGTCCATTCCACTTTGATTTAGCATCTGCCACTAATAAGAAGAATTGGACTCTCTAATCCTTGTAACTGTTCTTGAAGCTATTCCCGGATGACATTAGACTTCTTTTTTCACTCACCTTAGTCAGAGTAAATATCCCCATCTTCCTCTATCCCTCCACTTTCTGTACTTTAGAGCCTTAATCACACTCGTCACTCTGCTACCTCTGGTTTTGTGACATGCTTCTTGAATTTGAGAGGTCCAAGACTGAACACTCTTCCAGGTGTAACTTCATCTACACTGGTGAGAATAACATCCACTCTCCGTCTCCTGGCACTGCTCCTCGTACTGTGTACAAATATGGACCATGCATTCTTCACAGTGAGAGTTCTCCTGCCTCTTGCTAAATATAGTGTCCACCCACGGTGCCCAGGTCCTTTTCAGCAGGACTCCTATTTCAGTCTGTCTGTTAAGAGCTGTAATGATAAATGGCTTTATTCTGCTCGTGTGCAAGACATTGCTCTTCTCCTTTTCAAACTCCATGAAGTTTCTGTTCATTCAACCTTACAGTTCATCAAAGTCCCTCTAGACTAAGGCCTTTTTATTTGTTTTGTCAGTCACTCAATAGCATAGTATTGACTTTGCTCATTTAATGTCTAATTTGTCTCATCTAATTTGTCAGACTAATTTCGCTAATCCTTTTTGAACCTCTTGATACTCTGTGTCTCCACGATCTCCTCTGGCAACAAGTTTCAGCATGTTATTGCTTCACTCATATTGTTTCTACTTTCAACAAAACCCAGAAATTTTAATGCTCACAGCAAAGTCTGGACACTTCTAGGGACTGTGATTACTTGCAATGTTACAACATACATTGCAGTTTCCTCAAAATCTATTCACCTTTATTTTTTTCACTGTGATGCAGTACATAATTGTCATTAACATTTGAGTTCCATGGGGACATGGTTCTCCAGATATGAACGGTTCAGCTCTACTGCTTGTCTTTCGTCGTTAACTCCCTAATTCAACATAACACCTAAGCACATCCATCAGCATGTTCATGGTATGTTTTCTTGAATAATGATGATGTATGCACTGCTGAATTAGTGTCTAGGGAAACTGCTTCTTTGCTTTTGTGTTTGGTATTTTTTGTTGTCATTGTTTTTTTGTTTGTTTGTTTGTTTTTTTTAATTTTCTCTGTGTGCATAATGAAACAAGATTGCAACAGGTGCACATCATGTGTCACAGCATGGTCAAAAATCACAACTATGGGAACACCTATCTGTTAAATGGGGAAATTGAAGAAAAAGAAGGGTGCCAGTTCAGCCAAATGCATCCCTTCTTTGCTAGAGAGAAAGTGTGTGAAAACCACTATACTCTTTTCAAACATAAAACAGGGAAATAATATTTATTTATTTTATTTCTGTTCATGGGGACAGAAATTTTTCAGAGGAACTTCTACACCATGAGGAAGAGAGGATGCTTTGTGTCACTTAACCAAGTTTTCAGTGAGGATGTTATTGCAAAAGAAAGTGATTTATCAAGGAAGGAAAATAGAACAAATCAGAAACCTTTCCAAAGGGATATTCATTCTCCAGATTCTATAAGATGTGTTTCTGTACGGTTGAAGTAGGTTTTCCATAAATATTGTCTAATCTGTTTCTTTTTTCTCAAGGAGTGCTCATGAATTCTAATTTATTAATACACAGTTCAGGTAAAAAAAGGTACAAATCATGACAAAGACATTAGTTGAAGGGAAAAAGAAAGATGGAAGCCAGTGAGACTTTGACTTCACCATGGTATCACAATATTCTCTTTTAAAATAAACCAGAAATGGCAATTTCTTCTCATATTTGAACCTCTGACATCATTGGAGTGTTCTAAGGTGTCATCACAGATGGAACTGCAAAGAATGTAAATAAAAAAACCAAAATTTATTTAATTGTGTTTAATATCTAAACCTGTTCTTCTGACAGCAACAAACCGCTAATGTAAATAAAGTATCTATAATAAAATGTGTACAGATAATTTAAGATCTGTTTTAAAAAATACATTTAAATTTCTGTCAATTAAGGGAACACGACAGACTTCATTGGGCACCTTTTCCAGTGTTTGTCTACTTTCCCAGCAAAAAGATTTTCCCTTCTGGGTTGCCTCCTTTTCTTCTGTAGACATCTGAGAAGGTCCCACATACATCTTCCCTAAACCCTTCCATTAGTCAGTGGAAGACCACTATAAGATTTCACTCCACTTTCTTTTTTCAAGGCTGTCCAGAAGCAACTCTTTCAGTGTCTAATTGCTTATACATCACACATTCTTGAGCCTTGGACTACCTTTGTAGGTCTGCTGCTGGATTTGCATCGGCGTGTGTATATCTGTGCAAAGTTGAGTATAGTACTGCACACGTGCTCATGCCGATTTGGGTCAATAACAGGAAGAACTCTAATTAATTCTCTACTAGAGTAGAGAATTAAAACCACATCAAAATCTTTGCAAGTCTTTTTATTGCATGTCTGCGAACAGACATGTCATAAAGCTCAATTCAAGAACCATACCAGAATACATTTAAATGCATCTTTCATTTAGCATAGTCCTTAACAGATTTTTAAATTGATACCTTGATTAGGAATTTTAATTTTCACCCACAGAAAGAGTCAAAATTAAGCTAGTAGATCGCAGTGTTTATTAAATTTAAATGATTGAATCTTTACTTGCTTTTAACCTAGGGAAACAAAAAAGCAGGTAATATAAATGAAGCCACCTGAAATATATTTGTTTTATATTTTCTTACTCCATTTTTTCCATGCAAAGTCAAAAGCGCATTAAAAAGTAATATTGTGCTGAGCTCACAAATATGCAAACGCCTCTAGATATCTTGTCTCAATAAAGTTTATAGAATGCATTCCCAAAGGTCTGACAACAAAACAGAATAAATCGCAAGGCTCATAAAAAGATAATGCATGCCATTTTTTTGCTTACATAAACACAAACAAATGCAGCAAGAGGCAGGAGTGACTCTGAGAGGCCTCTTCCTTTCAAACTAATTCTTCTTATCATCACATACATTTGTAATGAATATCACTACCTAAAGCAAAAATAAATAAAAGATTTTGTGAAGCACATGGACATTTGAAAAAAAAAATCTACATTCTTGCAAATTCTATGGGAAATCATCTTTGCTTCCTTTCTTCAATTCAAATTTGTTGTTGAGGATCATATCCTATGGGAACCGCAATCTACAAAAGAAAGAGAAACAAGAGTGACAGAAAAAAATGCTACCAATGTTACCATACAGCAGAAAGTCCCCAGCAAAGTCCATTGTTAATTTATAAAGAAACAAAAATACATAGAATTATGTTACATATTCAGAGCACAAATAACCCAGGCAAATCCTTTCCTACATCATAAATTGAGGAAGTTGCTTTCCTCTTCTGTGAGTAGGACCTTTATTTAAAAAGTGAGAGAAATCAGGGTATGTTCCTGGTCAAAAATGAATCCTGAAAAAAACCTACATAACATTTAAGCCTTATTAGCTGAGTTACAGAGGTCTGACCAGAATTGTTAATGTGTGGCTGTAGTCTCCCTGGCTACAGATTTATACATTTTAGTTATAGACATTTTTAAATGGTAAATGGAGTTAAATCATATTGGTGGCTGATCTCAGGTGGCATTCTTGAGGGCTCAGTGTTTAGGTCTGCCTTGTTTATATCCTCATTGGTGACGTGGATAATGGGATCAAGTATACTCTTAATACGTTTGCAGGTGATACCAAGTTAGATGGGAGCGTTGGTCTGCTGGAGGGCAGGAAGGTTCTGCAGAGGGATGTGGGCAGGCTGGATAGAATGGCCGAGACCAATTGTATGAGGTTCCATAGGACCTCCCAGGTGCCAGGTCCTGCCCTTGTGCCACAATAACCCCCTGCAGTGCTACAGGTTGGGGAAAGAGAGGGTGGAAAGATGTCTGACAAAAAGGGACCTGGGGGTGCTGGTGAACAGCAGCTGAACATGAGCCAGTGTGTGCCCAGGCGGCCAAGAAGACCAGCGACATCCTGGCCTGGATCAGCAATACCCAGAAGGACCAGGGCAGGGATTGTCCCCCTGTGCTCAGCACTGGTGAGGCCACCTCTCAAACCCTGTTCAGTACTGGGCCCCTCAATACAAAAAGAACATTGAGGTGCTGGAGCGTGTCCAGAGAGGGGCACTGGAGCTGGGGAAGGGTCTGAAGCACAAGTCTGATGAGGAGCAGCTGAGGGAGCTGGGGGTGTATAGCCTGGAGAAAAGGAGCCTCAGGGAAGACCTTATTGCCTTCAACAACTGCCTGAAAAAAGATTGAATCAAGGTGGTGTTCGGTCTCTTTAATCAACAGCAATATGATGAGAAAAACTGGCCTCAAGTTGCACCAAGGGAGGTTGAGATAGGATATTAGGGAAAGATTCTACACAGAAAATTTATCAAGGGCTGGAACAGGATGTCCAGGACAGTGGTGAAGCCATCACCTTCAGAGGTATTTAAAAAAAACACATGTACTTTGAGGGAATTGGTTTAGTGGCAGACTTGGCAGTGTTCAGTTAATGGTTGGACTCAATGATCTTAAGAGTCTTTCCTAACCTAAATTATTCTATTCCACAATTCTATGGAAATAACCTCTTCACCTTACATGCAAATATTAACTATGAATCTTTGAGACACACAGAAGTTAAAGGAGTTGTCTGAGACTGTAACGAACTCAATATTAGAGTCACCATTCAGAGTGGTTCCATGGTCATCATCCAAAAGTCAAGCTTTTTATGTCATTGTACCTGAAGACAAAAACAAAGATATCTAAGCTTGACTTATTTTCACCTGAACCTCAAATAGAAATGTCATGACTAAAAATCTCAGGTGAACATAATAAAAAATCTATTAATTTTGCATGCCTTAAATATATTTAGCATCAAACACAGCAAATTAAAACAAGTGAGTTTGGGTTATGGTATCTTTGCTTCTCCTTTTCCTTGAGCATATATATTGCTGATACTTAAAATCTTTCCTCTTGATCTCTATTTCATAAATCAAGTGTGTATCTTTGCTGTTTCTTATGATCTCAGTTTTTATTTATATCTTGATTTGGGATTCTACACCCATAATGGGTGCCAAATAGATGGCCTACTTTTAGTCCATCTTTAAAGTTATCGAGCAGTGTTACATTCACTAAGACTAAGGGGGAAGGGAGAGGAGTAAAATTATCGTAAAAGAGTAAAGAGAAAAAGCTAAAAAAATTCCATTCCATGAATCATTTTGGCACAGATTAATGTAGGCAGCACTGTCAGAGCTAGTTAGACCTAGATTATGTGCAAGTTTTCCCCATCACTATTTTTCATGACTTTGCTGATATTAAGCATGAATTTTCATGGAATGCACTGTATCACTAGTATTTTAATATTTACAATTGTATTTTTAGCTGTATTCATCAAGTCCTGAATAGATGGTGTGGGGTTTTTGTTATTTTGGTGGGGGTTTTGTTTACAATATACCTGTGAGAAATAAGACTCTCTCCAGGATGCCTTTCAATACCATGCAATATGGCTGGTGTTTTATGTTTCTTCCATTCACATTGTAATAACGGCTGCAAAAGCAAAGCAATGTCAGCCTATTTTGCAGAGTTCCTATCTAATAAGAATAAGTACTCTTGGACATGCAACTTTCACTGTCATCAGTAATGGAACAATGACAATGCAGATCAGTGTGATATTTCAGAATATGGATAATTTTGCATATTATTTGTGAGTTTAAACATCCTGAAGGTATTTAAAATTGAATTGTAAAGATATTCTATACAGCAGGTTGAGGTTCTTCCAGTAGCTGGATCAAGAAACCATATTATTCAATGTTTAAGACCTCAAGGTATCCTATTATGAAGTATATCTCATACATCTATATATAAATATTGATATGACTTGCAAATGTGTAGATGTAAAGCTATGTCTATTTTTTTTTGCTACTTTTTAATGCCTATCCTGCTGTACAGCAATTACAATGGAGCTCATTGAAGTCTTTCCACTGACTGTGTTTGTTGTTTATGTTCACTAATATTATTGCCTTAGTCCTACAGCACCTGGGACTCTCATGTGGTCCTTGTCCAATTACTAGCAGGGCCTCTGTGTTGGATAGATTCAGTTTGGAGCAATTGTGGGCTGAAGGATGTGTAAACACTAGAATAAAGCTGTCTGTATGTCCTGGTTGAACTGATTCAACTCTCCCATGTAAATGAAGCCCTTCAGCCACACAAGCGACAATATACTGATATAAACATGCCTGTACCAAAGTTACCTTTCCCTTACAAAACACTTCTACAACTCCATAACCTGCCTATTTTAGGGGGTGATCAAAATGCAGGGGTTGTCACTCAAAAATCATACTCATCAAAGAAAAATTATACTCAAACCAACTGTGTAAGGGCAGTGAGCTGAGATCAGATTTCTGTCTCGGGATTAAAAAAAAAAAAAGTTACTAATTTGGGTTCAGGCTGTACTGTTGGGGCCATTTGAAGTGTTCCTGTAGTCCAAAGACTGAATCCCTGCTTCTTTTACCTCCAAAGATTGGATTCCTTTCAAAGAACTCACACAAAATCCAAGCAAGATAGATTATCTCATGGTCACCTCTCTGCTTACTGTCTCTTCCCCTTCAACACTCCAATGTTATGGTGTCTGAGGGCCAAATTAATAGAGAAGGCTCAAAAAGGGATGCTGCAAGATTACCCAATGCTTGTAACATGTCATTAGCCCATCTATGGCATGAACACATCCTTCCAGAGACCATACACCAAGTAATAACAAAGATCTTATAATTATAGAAGAAGAAAAGCCTTTGACTTGTTTCTTCAATAATATTTTTAAAGACAAGTGGTGGCTATATTAGAATTCTCTAAATATCTTTTCCTTGATTGCTTTCCTCTCAGGGTTCATCATTCCTGTCCCTTCCCTAAAAGACGCTCAGTCCACAGTTGATGAGGAACATGGGCATCTGCTCAGGGACAGGAACAACCTGATTATTTTCCCTGCTCTCTCTTACAATTTCCTTTCACTTTCTAAGCTCATACACATGTAGGACCATGCCTCACATTGACTGATTACTGGCAGGTTTGATTATAAAAATAGCACTCTGCAATTCAACTGAGTTGCAGGCAACAATGAAGGATTTGCTGGAGATATATTCTTTCTTTGCAGTCCCATTTATCAATGTACAGTTTCTCACTTGCCATTTATTATCTGCTTTTCTGTGCTTCCCTCGACATCTGGAGGATTTGTAGTCTGCTAAGTGGAGCAAGGCCTTGTCTTGAATACCTTACCATCCCTGTCTAGGCAACATACTCCTGATTTTTCCCCAGTTTAACTTTTCTTTAAATAAACTTGACAGGTTCAATATATCCTCACTGCAAAGAATATATTGAGAAGAGTAGTAAGCAATAGAGAACATACTAAAAAGCTACAGCCCAAGGAAAAAAAATAGTGAGACAGAGAGAAATGCGCCTCTAATGCATGTATGAATTTATAATAAAAAGAAGCAGTGATAATTACATGTCTTTTAACTTGAGAGGACCATAAAACAGTGTGATGGAGTATACAGATGAGTGCCAGGTGGAAAGCAGGTCTTCTATTTTGCAAGAACTTGCAGGATTTAGAGGTGAGGGATGTAAAGAAGCTTCTTGCTCTCACTACTTATGAGAGCAGTAACGCATCCTGGCATATTTAAAAATTCTGCAGGATGTTTAAACATCTCACTACTTTAAAGATGTCCCAGTACTGAATAGCTGAGAATGAGGAATAGGAGAGGATAGAAAAGAAAAAAAAAAGGGGGGGGGGGGGGGAAGAATCAATTGGGAGGGGAAAAAGCAGCAAAACAATAATAAAAGAACTCTTTCAAAGAAATTGAGTTAATAAACCAGTTATAAATTTGGAATCACTTTGTTTTGATAGTGACCTTTCAAAGTTTCTTTTATTTTCATTTCCAAATGTCAAAACAGGGTATTTTGACAATTCCAAACAGTGATATATTCTCTTTAAAATTGAAATGTGATATTTTTCACAACTGGTCCTTTTCTGCAAATGGTTTCACTTTTGAAAAAGTTATTATTTTCAGAGTTGAGGAGGGAAAACAAAAGGTAAAGAATTTCTGGAAAATTATGATACTCTTTACCAGTAAAGTACATGCTTGACCAAATATAGACTACCTGTCCAGTTTCAGAAAGCAAAATGTCATGTCCCATGTGAGTTTGAGCTTCACCTGTAGCTCAGCCTAATTAATACCTTCAGCAGGAAGGGCATGAGGAGCTGGGAAGTGGTCGGCCCTGTGTCCAGCGCCTGGACTAGCAAAATCCCTGACCTGGCCACCAGGTGGAGGGATTATACAGAAGTGTTTTCCCTTCACAACAACTACCGTGTGCATTGACATATACCTGAACAACTTAAGCATTTTGTCTGTAGCCAATGTATCAAAAGTTGGCTAAAGTCTGTTGGCTTGTCTTGAACTTGTATCATTATGGAAAGGCTATCTGCCACTGCTGGCTGAAGGGTTGGGATGTGACTTAGGAGAGGTGAGCTCACTCTGCGGCTGTTGCAGACTAATATCTTAGGATTAGGAGAATATCTTGGGACGTGTTGCTGGTGCTTGCATCTGAGTTCATCAGGGTTTTCACGAAGTCAAGTTCACACACTGAGGAATGAGCTGATGCCTTTCAAGGCAGTTTGGTCCTCATATATCACAGCTCCTTCTCTATTTTTTTTGCATCTCCAGATTTTGTGTGATACTTGTCACAAATGTTTTCAGGCACCTCAGCCATTTATCACTGGAACACACCCCCATTGTGTATTTCTATGCCTAAAACCCCTCTCCCATGGAGTTCAGCAACATCAAGCTCATGGATGGGACCTAGGTACTACTGACTCATTTTGTGTTTAATAGATTTTAACTAAAACATCTGCCTTGCTTATTAGCTGCTTTTTTTCTCTCAATTTCCCTACAGAAGTGTCCATCACTCAGACTCTATTTTGAGTTTTGTGATGCTGACTGTCATAGCAGTATCTGATCTCATTGCACACTAAATTAATAAAAGCCAGTGTCCCAATGGACTGCGAGGAAGAACATGACAGAGCAGAGTCCTAAATGGTGTCATTTATGACAACTCCATCCAAACTGATAGAAATATGATGGTTTTCACCAGCATCCAAGACTTCCATCCCCCCCACCCCAATGAAAACCCACGTCTCTTCACCCCATTATCGTCTCTTCAGAGGGTTCATATACCTTCTCAATATACGTATTATGCTAAAATTTTTATATGTTTTGAAAAGTACATGGAAATTCTTTCAAAATATTCTAATGAGGCAGAAATATTAAAAAAGCAGGAAAAACTGTAATAGCAACAGAAAAAAAAAACCCAGTAGCAGTTCAAATAAAATAATTTCTTGCCTTTATAATAACACTTAACACATTTGTCAGTCTCTTAAATGGAGTTTCTATTGATGGACAGTGGATTAGTCTCAAAGCAACTGGCAAGGCTGTCTTTGAAATATTGCCACTCATGGGTTCAGATAAGAAAATTAGCAAAAGACAAATAAAATAAACATAAATAGTTTTAATGGAAAGCTTTCTCTGAGCTGCTTCTGTCTTTCTTAATCAACTAAGAATAGGCTGTGATTACAGTAATCATTATGCAATTAATCACTATAATTACTTTTTATTGGAATAAGAGTTTAAAAAGCAACTAACATATTTTATGTTCTTGCTTGACTGGAAGACATTAAGTGCTTGTCAAGAAGTTACTAAAATTATGTCTTTGCAATTTTTTTCTTTTTGTCATCTCATTATGATTTTTTAAAATGTAAAAGTAACAAATGCAAGTTTATGCACATCCTATACACAGCCTATATTCCCACAAAACAGGGATGTGAAATTCTCCAGTGGTAATAGGATGCTATTTTTTGTGTACTTAGCATGCCACATGTTTTTTTTATACAGTGTGGACTTACATATAGCTATTTATAATATGGTCATGATCATAGGTGGGCTTGTATCCTTGAAAAATCAACAACAGTAAATTAACAATTTAGACCCACCTATCACTGTGAAATTGAAGTTCTGCTGTTCCTGGGATTCTCTTTGTGACTTCAGGCTGAGAGCAGCTCTTAGCATCTGCAGGCTGGGTTACATGTTCGTAGCTTCTCAGAGCAGCCAGGGGATTGAGCCCTTGCAAATACTTCTCACCTCAAGATTCTGTGTAACAAAAACAAGGCCAGATAAGAGCTTGTTTCACAAAGGATCACAGCTTGTGAACATTTTATACATAGATCCCTATTTCTGTATTGAGACTGTGGTGGGAGGTGTACTGGCTGAGTTGAGCTTCTATCTGGTGTTCTTCCTTCACCTCTTCTCTCTTGGGAGTGACACACAGTCCTGGAGAGACAAGCTCCTACTCTTTTCCTTCCACATCTCCCTCAATCACCACAAATCTCCCAGGCATGTCATCCAGGAACATTATTTAATCCAGCCCATCATCATTCCTACTCTACATTGTCCTAGCTTACAGCCCAGGATACTTTTACTATTTCAAATCTGTTTAATAATTTTTTTCTTACAGAGTCTTTGCACAGCTGTGAACAGGTAGAATAATTTTCTGTCTACTTACTCTGCTGTTTTATGCCATCTCAACTCTGAATATGTATCAGACAACTATGTGCCCACTGAGCGGACTGTTTTACTCTCCTAAATACAGCCAGGACAATATAATGCATACATGGAATTGTGTAATTAAGAAAGAAAACTTTTTCAAGGAGGAAACCAGCAAGCAGTTCATGGCTGGAACCACTGATAAACAGTCTAAAACTGGACCTGCCTGGACAATGTCAAGGCTTCCAAAATGCTGAAGTGTACACCTAAGTAAGTAATTTTATGTTTCTTTCAACAATTATCCCTGGACGACAAACTTCTGCGTCACATGCTGCCCTGCTTGGGCAGGCAAACAAGCTGTCAGGGCTAGGACTGATTTCAAACACAAATTCCATCCAATGATTTTAAAACATGAAAGAAGTAAAGATTTAGAGTATTTTGTGCCAACAGGTTCTTATAAAAAGTTTCATCTGAAATATTGGTGTAGAGCATGGATTTAGTTACTGAGAAATTACCCCATTTATAGTCACATTCACCCCAGACTCCTTTTAGACATGCATCAGCAGTGGCTATTTTTTGTTTCCTCAGGCAGGAGGTAAAAATGCTTTTAAAATGTTGATTATCTTCTGACATTGGACTCTGACAATCTACTACTAACAAGCAAACTCAGTGAAATGATTGTTAAATGAAAATTCTCAAACCCATATCTTTCCAAGCTATTCTTTGACTAGCAGACCAAGAGAAATTCTTTTAAATAACAGTTCCAGTCAGTGTGGGACCCTGCGGTACTACAGGTACCCACAGGGTACCTTTAAAAGGTATCCTGTGGGCACCTTTTAAAGAAAGGCGTGAACCAACACAACTTAAGGTTGCCCTGCCATAGAATTTTTCAGACAACTGCTGGAACATTTGGGAAACTAGAAAACTTAAATTCAAAGATACTTGTGCAAATATTGACACATTTTTACAGAACATTTTTATTTGAACACATTATTTTCTGACCTCTGGAAAATTTATGATTCTTCTAAGGTAAGTAAAAATGCTCTGTCTACACTAGAGTTTTAATCGACAAAAATTAGCATGTCCTAATGGCAGAGATTTTCTCTGTGGATGTCTGTGACACAGTTGGTGATATAAAAGCTTTGGGTAAAGATGTCAAGAGCTTCTTTCTTTTCCATTCATTCATTAAGGGGTTTTTTTGTTTGTTTTGGTTTGTTTTGTTTTTGTTTTGTTTTTTTTTTAATAGAATCATACAATTTCTTGAGTTGAATGGGACCCACAGGGATCACTGAGTCCAACTCCTGGCCCTGCACAGGACATCCCCAAGAGTCACAGCATGTGCCTGAGAGAATTGTCCAAACCCTTCCTGAGTTCTGTCAGGCTGATGCTGTGACAGCTTTCCTGGGGAGCCTGTTCAGTGCTCAGCCTGGATTCAGGAGGGTGAAGAGCTCTTCAACCCTCTGGGAGAAGAACCTTCTCCAAATATCCAACTTAAACCTCCTCTGACACAACTCAGGCCTTTGCCTAGGGGAAACCTGTTACAATGTTCATTACTGAAGTGGTCGTTTGTTTTGAACTGTGAAGATAACCTAGCAATTTAGTCTCTGATATATCATGTGTACTCTGGGGTTTGTGACTATTTTTGACCCTTTGCTTGTTTCTTTTAAAATAAATATTACTAGCATTTTTTTCTTTTAATCCCAAACTAAAATAAATGTCTCTGAAATGGCTGCTTCTTTATCATATGTGTTCATCAAATATTTCATGAATTCACAAAGTATGTAAAGAGTTCTTTAGTATTTTTTTCAATAACATTTTTGGCAAGACATGTGGGTCAGTTTTAGCCAAGTATGATGACTAATTTCCTGCTCTAGGCTTGAAGCTGTTTCCTAAGCATTTGCAAGGACAGAGAGTTCCTGGGACATTCGATAAATGAAAAGAAAAATGTGTCTCCATTTTGTTTTCTTCCAGTTATACTGACAATTTTTAAAATTAGTTATATCTATAAAGGGGCATTTTTGATAGTCCTGGAGATCAGCTTCCTTATCACATGCAAATTCTCTTAGAAAAAATGGTTAAGAAGTTTAGGTGTGCTCAAATTGTCACTAAGCTTGTTCAAGCTTTGCATAACATTATTACTTGAGTTTTACAATCTGGGGCAGGAAGCTTTAAATCTCCACATTATTATGACTTATTTTGGGGGGAGCTGAGCAAAAAAGCACGTGCTAGCTTCACGGAAACGAATGGAAGAAGATCCTCTTGTCTACATAGCAGCAAGGTTTTGGCACAAAGGTTTTGGGGTTTAGTGTGTCAGTCCTGCTGCACAACAGTAACACAGATTTGCCCAGTTTGGGGTTTTATCACTGCCTGTCCCTGAGCCACTGCCCCTCACCCCCAACTGCTGGGCACTTTACAAAGTCTCACATGGAAAGTAAGTGAGCTTGTTCTGCAGAAATGGGATCAGTGTCCTATTTTCAGAGCTAAGTAGGAAACAGTTGTCCCCACTGCACCCCCTCAGGGCAGCCCTTTGTCACCCAATGCTTCCTACTGAGGGTGGAAGCTGCTGCTGGAGTGAATTGAAAGTCAAAAATGACATTTTCCATTGAAAATACAGCTGATATGCCTAGCCAGCAGGGAAGTGTCAGTTCTCTTTCTCTCTCTGTTTTGTGTTTCATGAGAACAAAGATTTACCACTCCAATGGAGTAAAATTTGGGAATTTATCTTCATTCTGACAAAGCAAGAATGCATTTTGCCTTTGAGCCATGTAGGTGAACACCTGTTCCCTTTGAATTTTGGCTTTGAACCAATGGGAAACTTCATAATGCTCTCAGTCAAAAAGCATCCAGTTCCACCTGGCTTGGACATGAAACCCAGAAGCCTGTCTCGGGTTAAGCTAAAAGAGATTTAATTGAAAGGTTTGAAGGCTTTTGTTTTCCTTTTGGTGAGTTTGGGTTGATCAGTAACAGACTCCAGTCTCATTAAGTTTGCACGACTTCTGGCTGCCTTAGGGGGATTTTTCAAAAGAAAAGTAATACTTTTCTGATCTCCAATATATCTTTTTTTTTTTTTTTTTTTTTTTTTTTTTTTTTTTTTTTTTTTTTTTTTTTTTTTTAATTTATGGCAACTTAATTAATCCTTGCAAAGCACCAAAGTAAACTAAGTCCTTTAAAAATTCTTTGCGGTATGGAACAGCCTTTGTCAGCTGGTATTTAGGAACAGAATTAGCATGTCTGGAAATTGTAGACACAAGTCCTCACATACCAGTCAAACAAGAGGAAATACATGATATTGTATTTAGCTGCAACTTTTTACACAAATATGCACCCTGGATTTTTGAAGGTGTTCTGTAGCATTTTCTTTCTACTCAACTGACACCTGCTGATGAAAGGGAGCCCTGAGTGGCGATCTCAGATTTCTTTAGATCAGAGCAAAACTGACAGTCTTTCAGACTAGGGCAGAAAAAAACAGATTTTCTGCCAAGCTGGGCCATACAGAAGGATGACTTTGACAAAAAGAACTGGGAAAAAGAGAGAGAAATTAGGAAAGGCTGAGAGTGGCCTGTTTGCAGTGCTATAAAGTCACTAAAACCTTGAAGGTATCTAAAATACTTGATATTCATGCCACTATATCAAAAGGTTCAGACCTCCATTAAGTATTAAAATTTGTCATTTTAAATTGCCTTTTTTTTTTTTTTTTTTTTTTTTTTTTTTTTTTTTTTTTTTTTTTTTTTTGCCAGCACGAGCAATATAGGTATTGAAATTTCCTCAGAAAGTGCTTATCTCATCAAGAGTAAAATTATAGTATATGAAATACTAATTACAGTATTGTGAAGAAAGGTGAACTTTCTGGTGACATTTTATCTATCAGTAGAATACTAATTTTCTCCTTTCTTAAAGCAGAAGATACCACACATGGTGGTTTCAGTTATTTTCTCACCAGAATTTCTTTTAAAAATTGTCTATAAAGAATTATTTTTTTAAAGTCTTCTTAAGAATCCATGATTCCAAAGAAGCAGCTGAGTTTTGATCACACTTGAATCAGAGTTCATCAGTATGCACTGAGAAATTCTTCATGATATCTAGCCAATAGAATAACATAGAAACTCATCCTGGAGCTATGGAAAATCATGTTACTGAAAAAAACAGTATTTTATTTCAGTTTGGTTTATTTTGCTTTGTTTTATTTTATTTTATTTCATCATTCTATTTTTTATTTTATCATTTAATGTTTTATTTTTAAACAATTACATACTGTTAATTAACATATTATGAAGTTCTGTTGGAATAGAGAAGTGAATTCTTTTTATTCTTGTTTTGGTGGTTTACTTCTATTCTCAGGGAATGTTCTGACTTTGATGACATACAAACTTATTTCAACCTTTGATAAGATCAAGTGCCATCCTCTTTTGAAACGTGATTATCATTGTCTAACATCTTCATTTAAATATTTGTCTTGTTTTCTATGTGTTCAGAAAAAAAATCTTTTGAAAGGAAAGATACACCACTTTTGGTTTCAGAACTTCTCATTTTTCATTTCTTTTGTGTATTTTTTCTTTGCTCTGTGTTTGTTTTTTGTCCAAAGGCTGTCAGTCTGATCTCATGAAATGTCATACTGGGACTATAAAATATTTAATAAGTTTGTATAAGTTTTGGATATCTAAGGAAAGCCATTTCATTATGTCTCACTTTTACACAGTTCAGTTATGATGTTCTTTGGTCAGGATGAAAATAACATTTTTAAAAAATCTCCATAAATATTTTATCGGACAAATTTATCTTCTCTTTCCATCAAAATAATAGTATCTTCAGATGAGTTTACTTGCTTTTTTTTTAACCCCCCATATATTTGGGGATTTTTTTTTTTCTTTTTGTGCATAATGGCAAGCCTCAAATATCCTGTGTTCACTGTGTTAAACTCCATCTAGATGCCTAGCAGAGATTTATTAAATCAGTCACAGGGTTTTGCTTTCATCGTTGACAGCAAAAAGGCACAATCCGTTCAACCACAAAAACATTTGCATGAGTGTTCATCACAGTGGTTCTACTTGCAATTTTAACATTCATTTTTGGTAAATATTTGACCACTCCTTCTACATGGAATGTAAACATTAATGTGCAGACAGGAAAAATGAGAATCAATGCACTGGAAACCACATCTTTTTCACAGTGAAATTTTTTCTTCTCTTGTGCATATCCTGACACTTTTCTGGTAGCTTTTAGTCTCTATTTTTTGATTACACTCTTGTCCAAAATTTTACTCTGTTTTCAGTCATTTCTGGAGTTGAGTAGGCAAATAATTTGGGTACAGATTCCTGCTTATGGAATTTGTTTCACTGTATATTCCAGGACTGGTAGAGTTTACTTGTTTCTGATCAGGAAAGGACTTTCCAGTTTTTCAACTGGGCCAATAATCTACTGTGAAGGGATATAGTAGAACAAACTGAAGTGAGAAACCATCCAAACCATGATTTGGATTTTTGTCAGTGAGTGAGTATAGTTAAATGATTTATTTTAGTGACTATAATGAGAAGTACTTGCCTTTACCTGTCTTTTTATTTCAAAGCTGTGCCCAGTTGTGTATGAGGAGAACACAATCAAGTAAGGAACACCTAAAAAAGCCAATTTATAAGGCTTGTTCCTGCAAACCTGATATATTGCATTCTTACTGATTTCAGTGGGTGGGCTGTGCCTGTCTCAGCTGCAAGCCTCAACATGTGGGTAAATCAGATGCTGTAAATCCTTTATCTGAGAAAGAAGAACTGGAATCATATGCTATGTGAATGAGCTGCAAGCTGCTAATCATCATTCCACTGTAGTTCATTTCCACTTTTAGCACCTATTATGTAAAAAGGGAATATACTTCACTTAAACATGGGTTGAATTAATAGGAGTGGGAGTATAAAGGGTGGTGATCATGAACGCCTCCTCTTCCCAGGGTTTGACCACACCACTGTCCTGTGAGTCACTACACTGGCATTATGATCATGATTAGCTCCCCCTGATTGATGTCAGCCAGGTGAAGCAGGTCCTTGTGCTGCAAGAGTGTCTCCTGCTAAATACAGAACCACTTCTAATAGCTCTGTAAATCAAGTGCATGAAGATAATAGCTTTTATCTACAGATCTGAAGGTTGTTTATGGCAGGTGAAGTACTCAAAAATACACATTGTCTTATTTCGCAGAGCAACCCGTATCCAAGAATTAAATCTTAATAAGGTATTTTTTCCAGAATCCATTTGCTGTAAAGAAATAGCTATCTTGAGCAATAAATACAGACATTGAATTCTTCACCTGCTAAGCAGAGTTTTCAGAGAAGATATTTGTTAAGGGCATGAGGAATATTCACTGTTGTTGCAATGAAGAAACATTTTGTATATACATAAGTAAAAAAGCAATACTATTGACTCTTACATTTATGCCTTTCTGCTGAAATTTGAACCCACAGACAACCCAGTAGGCGATGTTTTCATGCATCAGATAGTCATTTATGCAGCTATTGAGCATATTACACAATTTGTCTTACTGTGACTTTCAGTTGTGTCCATCTACACATATTTAATATGAAACATGATCAAATGATTAAATTGAGAAGAGATTTTTTTTTTTTTTTTTTTTTACTTAAGTGTGATGACAATAAGTTATTTGACTTTCAAAAATGTCAACCTCAAATATTCTTGGCATGCCTAATGTCATGAAATCCATACTTTTTAAGTGTAAATCCTTCAACGGTTACATCAGTTGTAAAAAAAGAAAGGTTTTCTTCAATCATGCTTCTCTACTTGCCTAGATATCTTTGGGCCCTGGGAACTCAGAGGAGAATGTCATGGTTTAGGAATGATATTCCTCAATTTCGTATTCCCACTAAAAACCTCAGACAATGCCCTGCTCTCTCACTCCTCCCTTCTCCCTGCAGTGGCTGGAGAGGAGACTTGGAGGCACAAAAAGGTAAAGATCAAAGGTTGAGACAAGGACAACTTACTAGAAACAGCAATGAAATAAGAAACAGAACAGTAAGAACAGTACTAAGGGTGTACAGGAGAAGCAAACAATTCACGTGCAATTGCTCAGGACACGGAACCCGGCATGGCCTGACCACGTTTCCTGGCAAACCCGGGAGAACCTGACTCCCTGACCCTCTGTGCCCCCTTCACATGGCAAGAGGTGGCCACTGGGTAGCCCCAAGTTCCTGGTTCTGCCACTCCTGCCTGCTGCAAAAGTTAACCCTGGCGTGGCCAGAAACACGACATATTGTTTGGAGGCATTGGCAAGTGTTCTTCCAAATAAGATTTCCCTTCCAAATCCTGTTTTAGCAGGAGAGTTTCCCAATAAGCAAAAAAGTGTTCTTTTTTCTGTTTGGGTCCATTCCTATTCAACACATGGAGTAGTTTGAAAAATGTTGTTTCTTTATTTTATTAATAGTCTGTAGAAAACAATGTAAAGAAAACAAAAGTTGCTGAAGTGCTATTTTGTGTAAAAGTTATCTGCAGAAATAAAGCAGGAATTGATGCTTTCGGACATGAATATATTACCTGATAATCCTTCCTCCTTATCTGTTATCATTCCCTTCAAGATGCCTCCTTTTCTCAATGAATATTTATTTTTAATAGATAAAAAATAAATTAAGGTTTTGGTGTTTTTTTTCTTAGAGATATTGAATCTTTTGCTTTTATTAACTTTTTTAGCAGACAAGTGCAATAAGAAACATAATTTGTGAATATTATAGTAAGAATTACCTCTGTGTAGCACTCTAGAAACATATGTGAAAAGCTGCAAAAAAATAAAAAAGCATGCACAGCTGTAATTGTTTTGATTTTGTGGTAAGGACCACGTATTGTGGAAGAGAAAGCTCCTTTTTAAAAGAAAGAACCTATTATTTGTCCCATATAAAAACACCATAGAAGAGAATTCCCTACTGTAAAAAGTGTAAAGATAATAGAATTGAAAAGTATAAAGGAAAAAATAGAGGGGTTAGACAAATAGTCTTTCAAATGTTCAGATTATATTTTTGATTTTTAAATATGAATAAATGGCCAGTTTCTATAGAAATCCTTCTGTATTATGAGGGTTGTGCAAGACAGTGTATAAATTCTTTGGTCCTCACAGAATAAACATTCAGGGCAATAGGAGAAGTTTTTCTGTCCTGGTCTCTGAAATAGTCAGATTTCATGAAGAGTGAAGTCTCTGAAGAACTAGAAAGCAGTTTTGAGTCAAGTTTCGCTAAATAGGATTGTGTTGTCTGACTGCGATTTTTGAGGCATCAGGTGTGTGTGTGGAGAACACACAAGGGCATGCAGGGGCAGAACAAGGGGGAATAGCTTCAAACTGAAAGATGGTAGGTTTAGATTACATATCAGGAAGAAATTTATTGTGAGGGCTGTGAGGCACTGGCACAATCTGCCCAAAGAAGCTGCGGATGCTCCATCCCTGGAAACGTTCAAGGCCAGGTTGGATGGAGCTCTGAGCAATGTGGTTTAGTGGAAGGTGTCCCTGCCCATGGCACTGGGGTGGAATCTAGATGACCTGTAAGCTCTCTTTCAAACCAAGCTGTTCTATGATTCTATGAACATAAAGATAAACTGCACTGCTGACATTTACTGACTTCACTGTCCTTAAAACCGTCACCCAAAACATCTACTGGTTTCAAAAATATGAAAAGCAGAGAAAAGCACTGTTTTGATAGATTGTACTTCACTGTAAAACCCACACAATAACACACTGCAATTTGAGGATAACACTAGCTAATACCATGCTCATGCAGATGAGTGCTGGCCTGAACACTCCAGGAATAGTTATTCACTCGGAGCTGGATTAGAAAAAAACACTTGCAAGCAGGTAAATGAGATGCTTGACACTTTGGGAAAACAAGAGAGACGTGAGAGAACCAGGCAGGATGATGTTCGATGGAGGATTTACAGAACAACGTACCACTAGCTCATGAGGCAAAACAATCCCGGATGGTGCAGGATCCAGGAAGCCAAGGCTGTGCTCTCTCTTAGCTCTGAATAAGCAATTTAACTGTGAGCTTAACTCTTAGCTGCGCTCCCATTTACCTCAGTAAATACCTCCCTTAGTGGAAGTATTCATATGCTTAAAATTAAGCATATGCTAAATATCTTGTACAATTGGGACACATTTACATCTTTAAGCAGGAGAAGCAGCATGGGTGATGGAGTAAGTAATTTCTGGATCTCAGGCAGAGACATACATAAAATTAAAAATATGAAGAACAAGTGAGTAAGTGGTGGAATAGAGTGGTGTTTGCCTGTAAATTGTTAGCAAACTCGAGCCATTAACATGAATTCACATGTTTCCAAACAGGCAATGTGGAGAGTTACTGTTAATGCATGTCATAAACATCTCTAATTATCAACAGACATAAATGCCCTCAGTATTAAAAAACAGCAACACACAAATAAAATGTACAGAATAACTCTGTGGTTATGCAGGTATAATTTTCTCATGTCTCACTGCTAGGAGTGATTTTCTTCCTATGATCCCTGCTCAGCATTCTTGTGTGTGGATATCCAAGTTCAGGGATGGTGAGAAAGAGAAAAAAAACTCCATGAGGAAGTTTCTTGTCACTCTGCACACACAGCTCCCATTATGGCCCCATCCCCTGGAGATACTGAGGCTACCATAACACCTACTTCTGTCATACCCTCTGAGGGACAAAAGGGAGAAACAAAAGAGTCTGTGAGGCCAAGGTAGCAGGGGAGAAGTGAGGTCCATACAATAAGCCCAAGTCATAGACAACCACCTACTCAAATTATTTAAAGTATCTTCCATATGCCTCTGGTCTTGTTCATCCCACATTTCAAACAACTCTACTGAAAGATTTCTGTCAGTACAAGAAGGTGTACTTCAGCCCATCTTTCTGAGATGGACCAGTGTTTTCAAGCAGCTTGTGATTTTTAGGCTCTTGAAACACACAAGGGGCTTGCTTCATCCAGATATATTTTAAAAATAGTTATTCCTGGTCTTGCTTGGATAGCTGAAAAGGAGGATTCACTAGCCATTTCCACTAGCCAGTTCCAGTCCTCTGCACTCATATAAATCTGAGTTGCAAGGGTTTGAACTCAGCTTCTCAAGCTGAAGTCTTGAAAGAGCAGAGCATGCTGAGTTTAGATAGAGGCACAAGGCAGCAGATCCCAGAAAGGACTAAATCTCTCAGCACAGTCACGTTCCTGGTGTTGTGAATTTGACCCATATTCAATTATTTATGAGCAAACAGGCTTGTGCCTACAGATAATAGGAAAAAATTGAGTATAAATGAGTCTTTGTGGACACATGTGCAGTTGATTGTCTGCATGTAGATTTTCAGCTGTAATTTAATAAGATTTTTGAGAATATTTGGCCTATCAACTTTAAACAATAATTTTTCATTTAGGTTTGCATTGTTCAAATATGGTGCTGTTAGTTCTTCCTTCCACTACATCACAGAAAATTCACTGATAAAATTTATATACATCACAGAAAATTCACTGATAAAATTTATATTCATAAGTTTTTAGTCTTAAGGAACTGGCAGGAAAATTAAGTACATGTTGGAACATTTACTTTTACATAAGCACTGAAATCCATTTCTTCCAATTCTTTCCCATTTCTTGAATTCTCATAGTGCAAACATTTTTCTGTGCGCAGGCACACAGCTGGACAAGGAAATCAGGAACAATAATAACAAATGTAGACTTTTTTTATGTGTACTTTTATCTTTGCATCCCACAAATATTCTCTGATGAAACTACTTACAAATGCACATACATAATTGTCTTTATTTCTTTGTGACATTTATGGCATTTTGTAACTTACAAGCTAGTTCTCATCCATGTTTAGCTACAAGCAAAAAAATAGAGAAAGGAAAGAATAAAAAAAGCAGAAGATATCAGATAAATAGCAAATTCCGTTTTTCTAGATGCTGGAGTGTTAGGAATTTCTTTAATTTAAAGGCTGTCTCATTGACTGAACATGGAGCACAGACATATAAAAATAAGAAAGTTGAAACAAAAAGCATCCTGAATCTATCACTTGTATGTTGCACTCATCACTATGTTATTGGAGTGCCATGTCTGCACACATTCTCAGCAGAGGCACAATTAGGTAGTGCAAGAATTATCCTGTAGGAAAACCATTCTCCTCAAACTGTTGTCTGAGTGAATGTAAAAAATATGCCCTTGTGTTTCTGGGTAGTAATAGAAGTGCCAGAATCAATTATCTCTAAGAGCTCTTGGGCAGTAGGAACAGACGTGTCTGACAAAGCAAGGGGCACTTGGCATGCCATTAATTGAGTCTAAGATATGTAACACAGACAACAGCTCCCTCTGATTGCAGGATCCACTTCTCTCTGGTCCTTTAAGGGGCAAGCCCATTACTAGAGATGAAGAACCAGGAATTACAAGCCCAGATTGGATATTCCAGACATACAAGTCAGGACTGTCTTGAGTCATTTCTATTAACAAATGCCTTGCATAGACATGCACTTGGGATATGAGATGAGAGAGAAGTGACAGGTCATGGGGTAGAGCTACTTCTGCTGGTGTGAAATAGCAGAGATCAGTGTGATGTGGCCATTTTGAAGACTGCTGTATATATCCACCCCAAGTGGGCTAAGCAAATAATCTGCTCACTGAAGGATTCATAAACTGGCTGTTAACATCAGCTGGGGAGGGGAGGGTCCCTTTGACTTTGGCTGGCTTTCCTGAAGAGATTTTCATTAGTACCTCCTCATCTCTGGTTTCTGAAATCAGATATAGTACCCAAGAATCCTAAGAGTTTCGCCCCTAACTCATACACTTCCCAGGACTAGAGCTGTTGTTTTTGGTGGTTTTAGTTTTTAGTTGGGGTTTTTTTTGGTGTTGTGTTTTTTTTTTTTTTTTTTTTTTTTTTTTTTTTTTTTTTTTTTTTTTTTTATTGTTCTGTGTTTTTTTTTCTTTTTCTTGTTGTTGTTGTTGGTTGGTTGTTCTGTTTTGTTTGTTTTGGTTTGGGTTGGTTTTTCTTTTTTTTTTTTTTTTTTTTTTTTTAATTTGAACTCCCATATTGAAGAAGCTAAGTAAGATAAAAAATTTAAACAGTAGAAGGAGAAAAAATTCTATTTACAGTTATATTAATAGACTAATGAGTTATTTTATTAAGCTTGGATCTTTTTTCCCTTCTCCTTGTTTTATTAATTGATGTTCAAATGAAATGAATTTGCCTTATGACTCAGAAGAATACTCTGATCTGACAAATTAATAACTACATTGTTTTGGTGCAGTACTTCAGTGATTATCAAGAGGACTGTTACTCACTGATGAACATGCTCAAGAAAGATGATAAAACCCTCTTGTCAATCATTTTTCTGACAGCTGAAGCAATATGGAAAACAATCCTGCCTTGGCCCCCTCAGCACAGCTTTGGGGAGGCAGTAGGTGCTTCTGCTTTACTGTTGTACCTGATCCACCTCAGATCTGTGTGTAATCAGCCATGTCAGTGGGACTGATCTTTTAGCATCTGGTTATTTTGCAAAACTCCAGCTTCCAAGACAGTGAAAAATTTTCAGTTTCTCTCGGAATCCTATGAAAATCAAAAATAGCCACCAAAATACACCTGAGGATACATTCACATATAGATAAGTTATTAAGGAAACTTTCTTCCGTGAAAGGATTGTCAAGCACCGTAACAGGCTGTCCAGGGCAGCAGAGTCACCATCCCTGGAGATATTCAGAAGATGGGTTGATGTGGGAAACAGGGGCAAGTTTTAGTGGTGGGTTTAGCAGGCCAAAGTTAACAGCTGAGCTCGATGATCATAGGAGTCTGTTTCAACCGAAATAATTCTTAGGTTCTATGATTCTAGTCTACATAAAATTAACTTAAAAAAAAAAAAAAAAGCCTGTCTTTCCAAACTCTGTAAGAAACCATCATATAGCAAACAGATACAGAGATGTAGCACAACTCACTGCTTTGTTTTGTTGATCACCTTCTATCTTCTATGCCGTAGACTACAGAGCTGGGGCAGGGAGGCACAAAAATTCACTGAAGAGGTGGCTAAAATGAATGGAAAAAGCTTTATATCTAGAACAAGTAACAACGGCATTTATTCAAATTTTAGGGTTTTTTTAACAGTAATTTAGAGACAAAAAGGGTCATTCAGAAGGCTGACACCTTGAATTCAGTGTTTTTGTAAGACAGAATGAATTAATGACAAAAGCTTCAATTTCAGGTGTATGCTTTGGCCAGCCCAAGAATGAGAAGTCTTCATTCTGCTCAGACTGGAACTTTTTCAATGAGGAAGGAAAAGCCCAAGAGCCAGAATCCCAATTAGACAGGGAGTTAAAGAGAGGAAAATTTTAACATGCTTGTGTACTTTATCAATGTCACTGCACATGAGAGTAAAAAAGCTGCTCAGGACTAGCAGATATTAGAAAGAGCTCCACTAAGATAAACATTGTTAATACTCTCCAGGTTACAGAGGTAGTGGCCAGGATGAATTAATCTCATGACATGCTTAAATTTCTACAGTGTCTCAAGTCATAATATCAGATCATGCTATTGCTAAAAAAAATATTTCAGACAGTGGTTGGTTTTCAGATATTTTCTGTTTCAATACAACAACAACAAAAAAATATCTAGGTTATAGAAGTTAAGATTTGGAAAAAAAAAAAAAAAAAATATGGGATTGATTTGACCATTGAGTTTACCAACCAAAGATCTTATGCATCTGCAGTAACCTTCCAAGTGACCCCCAGTTAAACTAGTTTCAAAATTGCATAAACAATTAGAGGAACAGAATGTTTTGATAACTGCTGAAGTATTCTCCTATTGCTCTTGTTGTTTATCTAATGGTTAGTTACAGAACTGAATCAAGATTACGTCTTTCAATGCCACATGTTTTATATGTACAAGGTTGTATGCACAGCTCTATCTTCCAACATTAGATTTGAAACTAATTTGGCTAAACATAAAACATTTTTAGGAAGAAGATCTACAGACCCAGTGCTTAAAGAAACCTAAATCTGATTCTGTAACCCCATCTTAGCATGTCAGCCATAGCTAAAATCTTGTATAAATAAGATCATATCTAACATGCTCTCCATCTGTGTGAGACATCTATAGCCCCTTTCTCTATCCTTAATGTCTTTTCTGACTTTCCATCAAGTTTATCAGAAGATCTGGTTGTCAATTATTCTTTGCCACTGGATATTTTTTTGCTTGAGAAATCTCTTAAGGGAAATGGTGATGTTATGTCGTGTACAGTGGTCTGGCTAGTCCTGAGGATATTGTGTTCTTTGTACAGACATTGCAGAGTTAGTCTATCAAATGCTCCATTCAACATGGCTCAAACTGCATGGTAACTTTAGCAAGTTTTAGACTCACTAAATTCCTGCACTTTTGGAAACCAGAAATGTAAGAAGATATGCAGGATCCTTTAATGTTTGTTTTGTTTTTTTTTTTCTGAGACAAGCACTCAAAGAAGGATAGTATATTGGGGTCAGTTTCATATTAGCCAGGTGTATTCGGCCTTTTTTAAACATTTTTATTTCTACTGATGACTTGGATAACTAAACTTGCAAGTTATGTGAAATTATATTTTTAGAAAGTACCTCAACTCCCATATTTTCTTTGCAAGCACATGTTGAAGAGTTTCAAGAATAGTCTTGTTCTTGAGTGTCAACTCTGAGTTGAGAATGGATTTAAACTCTCTGGACAAAAAATTATTTTTCATTATCTATAGCATAGAAGAGAACTGAGACATTTAAGAAATTTTGGTGTATGTATCAGAAATAATGATTCTGGTATTTACACAGAAAGATTTAATGTTTATTAAGAATAATGTCCCTTAAAAGGGAAGAAAACCAAACCAAAATAACCCAACCAAACAAAACCAAACCATTAGCAAACATCCCAAATCCAACAAATTTGTTTTCCAGACTGTCAACGGAATTTAATATGTAAGATGAATTTGAAAATCTCAATGTATTTACAGCTATTCTACCCATAGATATCTTTTCCATCTAGTTTTATAGAACCCCACTGATGAGACTCTTTGATGAAAAGCTAAAAGCCCTTAGAGTCATTGAATGTGAAAACTTATCTTAAGGATGGTATAATTAAAAAAAAAAAATAGTCTCTCAGAGTTTAGGATTCAAAAATATATTTCTATACACTTATCTAAAACTAGCATCATTTGCAATATGTAGCCTAACTTCTCAGTACTGATACTTAAACTACAGGTAATTAGGCAAAATATTTCTATTTTTCTGGAGACTGCTGTGATCACGTTGAGATACCAATAAGCTAATGAAGACAATGAAGACATGCAAATGAATTGTGATTTAGCTCCTAGTATCTGTATCTAGTGTGTCCCGTGCCATTAACGTTACCTTGACTTACAGCATTAATATGATGTGACAACTCTTAATATCAACTGAAATGCCACAATGTAATAGGACAACAATGTTAAAGAATACACTGCTTACAGACTGGTTTTCACCCTTCATTTCCAAAGAGCTCTAAGCTAAATTAAACCAAAGTGATGAGATGCCAGTTTACCACAACTGTTGTGAATGCCTAGAAACAATACTGTCTGCCATTTTTCGAATCTGTCCTCATGCAGCTGAGATTAAATAATGTTTTTTAAGTAGAGTTATGTAACCTAAATTATGTATTATGTTGCATATAGCTCCTGTGTAGCTTGAACACATTGAATTCATTAAAAGCTTAACTTGGAAGGATTTTCTTGGTCTTGAATGTATGGGCAAAAGCTGCATAACTGGGGCACTTTATTTATTCAAAGTTTTTCATTCAACAAATATTACTTTCAAACTTTTGGCTATCAGGTTCTGAGTTGCTGTATAACATCAACTCCATGAAAAATCTCAATTCTATTATTTTGTCGGTTAATGAGGTTACACAAGGGGATTGGTCTCTGTTCCAGAGCTACAATACACTACCACATGACCTTTTGGACCTTTTTTGTTTCCCCAGTGAAAACTGGTGAGCACAAAATTTAAAGTTATCAAGCAAATTAAAGTTAAAACATCAATGAGGGCTGATTCATGTATATACATATTTCTGTGTCCATTCCACTCATTCTTTGAGGGATTTTGACCGGGCAGATTGTCTTTCTCAAGAGAATAAGGTAGACCTCTCTGGAAGCATAAGCACCTGTAGATCTGAGCTTATTCTATTTAATTGTCTTGGAGCAAAGGCAGACAGACATACACAGCCTTGCAATGAAGCATGAGTTTAAATAACAAATAGTTTTGAAAAACTGCTTGATCTTATTTCACATAAAGTTGTATCAAATTATCTACCACACATTACAATTCTTTGCCATGAGCTTGAAAGGATAACTGGCTCTCCTTAGCACTAACGTATGCACTGGAACAAACCTCTGTTTTGGGGTGTTTTTTTCACAATACAAAATCTTTGTTTCCTCTTGGAAGCACAAGAGTTTGACCTCTCCAGTAAATAGGATTAAGGTTCTTAGAACCTTGCAGGCATTTGCTAGTTATTACTCACAGCATCCTACTAGCAAGATAAGAAATTTCTGCTGCTTCATTTTATATCCTGGTAGAAAATAGGAGCACAGAAAAGCTGAGGTATTTACCAAGGCTTTTGTCTATATCTCACCTAACACCAAGGACTCTGGACAGCAGGTGCTGAAGTTATGTGATTACATTGTATTTGAAGTAAATACAGCAAAACATTTTATTTAAAAGACCAAAAGTAGTGAAGCACTTTTTCTTCTTAAATGTAAATGGTTATATTAATGTTTTTAATATTCATTCTATTGTATTGTTTCTAAATGGGAGTATATTTTATAAACGGTTAAGAAAATATGAAGTTTAACTTTGGAGAATAAACATCATATATGTGTACAATCTGCAGAGTTCCGAGCAGTGCTAAAGCTGCCAGATACAAGAAGCAATGTTAATATTTCTCTGCCATTGCACACCAGCTGAAATATTTCTTGTAGTTTTCCAGTAAGAAATTTTTAGATAATTTTTTTCTTGAAAGGTTACTTCAGTTTCTGTAATTGTTCATAAAAACCCACTCTTGCATTTTGATTTTGGACAAACATCCCTCACTGCTGCCTGCTAATACTGGTTGTTGATTCTCATCTGATTCCCTTCCTCAGTGAGATCCTTCCCTCTTGTTATTTGCTGCAACTTGAATATAGCATCAAACACCTGATGAGAAACATGAGATTCTGGAGGAAATATGACAGCTTATGTCCTGTTTTTTGCTGTGATAGAGTTAACTTTCTTCCTAAGTATCTGATATAGTGCTGTCGGATTTTGATTTAATATGAAAACAGCGCTGATAACACACTGATGTTTTAGTTTTTGCTGAGTCGTGCTAACCCTAAATGCAGCTTTCCCATGCACAGGTGCACAAGAGGATGTGAGGGAGCATGACCAGGACAGTTGACCCAAAGTGGCCAAAGGGATATTCCACACCATAGAACATCATGCTCAGTATATAAATTGGGAGGAGTTGGCCAATTGCTGTTGGGGATGGCCTGTGAATTGGTCAGTGGGTGAGCCGCAGTGTCATACATCCCTTGTCCATCTTGGGTTTAAGCTCTCGCTTCCATTGTTTCCCTGTTTGTTGTTGTTGTTATTATTATTATTATCATCATGATCATGATTATTATTTTGTTGTTTCAAAATTATATTGCCTTTATTAGTATTCTTGGGGGGTTTTATTTCAATTTTAACTTCTTATCTGAACTCACAGATTTTACCTATTTTTCCAATTCTTCTCATCCCCCTGGTGGTGGAGTAGAGACAGTGGCTGTATGGTATGTAGTTGCCATCTGGAGTTAAGCCATGATGACGCTAAATGAGAAATAATGCAGAAACTTCCTTTCTCTTGTGATATGGAACAGCTATTTCTCCCTGTCAGATGCTTCACATCTGTCATAGATTATTTGATACCCCTGCATCCATCACATACTCTGTCTTAGATCAAATGCTATGCAGTTCACATCATTTCAATTCATCACAAAGCCAAACGTGTCTGCACTAGAACCAGGAAATACAGGGTAACAAATCCAACTAAATATAATGAAGACTTTGACACTTCTTTTGGTCTGTGCTCTGGGAGCAGAGGTTTCACAAGTTTTTTGATGTGGAAATCTTTCAAAGGGAATTTAACCCAGCAATAGAAAAATCCTAGTACCTGTGGTCATGTGAAGATGTTTTCACCTTTTCATTAACTTACTCTTTCCTTATAGTTTGATTATAACTCAGGTAGCTCTGGGACAAACATTAAGTTTCCTCTTAAGCTTTTCTGGAATTCCATATTAATAGGGTTCCCTGGAATGTCTGAATCTGCATTTTGGATAGGCAAAAGAGGTTTGCACCATGACCACTTTTTAACCATTATATGGGCATACTTTACTGTTATTATTTTCATTATAATTCTGCCATTGGCAAAAGATGATAAACAATTAGCATCTATTACCAGGTGAGATTACAAAAATATTATTCTAAAGTTCAATAATGTTAAAGGGTCAGATTTTTTTAAATGAGCTGGGGTGCAGCAAGTGCTCCATAATCTTAACTCATGAAATAGGGTTCCCATCTTCTTCTCTCCAACAATGAGAAGGGAGCATTTATAGACCTTAGACCTTGAGGGGATTGCGTGGAGTTTATTGGAAGAATTACATGACACAAAGCCAGACATTATTTATTAATAGACAAAGGGAAAAGAAGGAGATGGCACAACGAGCAAGGAAGGCACTTATATTCAAACAATTCCATTTTTTAATGTACTGTATAAATTCCTCTGTTTCTAAACTTCACTGTTGTACTATGTTTTTTTTAAAGAAAACAACAAAAAATCAATTTAGAGTACCAAAGTCTTTGTGGTGCTTTCTGAATCCTCATTTTAAGGAAAACTTGTAGAAGGTCTTCCTCAGAACGCTGTGTGACTTAAGGGTTTGCCATCCTGTGCTTTAACACTCCTTTACCTTAGGCATGAATATCTGCACATAGATAGGTAATGTAGGCCTGGAGATGTGGTAATGGATTCAGTTGATTTCATCTGGTGAGCTTTAAATCAGCCTCAACATAAAAAAAAAACCCAAAAACAGATAGCACTTCAGAACTCAGCAATTATTAGATGTTTTCAAGTGGTCTGAAAAATGTGAAGTATGTAAATACCGGTGTTATTACCAAAGTCTCGTGTTTATATCTCATTGTTTGTACAACCAAATGCTCAGAGGCTTTTGAAATCGGCATCCCTGTGCAAGGTCAGTCTATCATCACATCATCTAATTTTATCCATATGAAAGTTATTCATTGAAGGTAATTATCTACAGCCAACACAGGGAATGTATCACCTCTACAGGCAATCCATCCTAAATACCTCAGATATCTAGTCTTGAAAGGAATTAATTGCTCAGGACTGATGCCAGTATCTCTTCATCAAAATCACAGGGAAATTAAGCAATTTGGTTATTTAAACAGCCCAATTTTTTATAACCAAAGTTGAGCAAAATAAATGGTCTTTAAGACAATCTGTCTTCCAGGGACAGATTGAGATTCCACTTGAACTGCGTGAGGTCTAGTGATTAGCAAAAGTTCTTAGCATCCCCTATGGATTTTTCCTTGTAGAAAACCATGTCAATTTGGGCCATTGAGGGTACAAGCTTTAGAGGGAGCTTTGTTGAAAATAGCCCTCAGAATATACAAGGAGGGAGGGATGGATTCATGGATGCTAAAGGCTTTTATAAAACGAAACAGCTAATTGAGTCTGGAGCCTTTGAGGGTTTAATGGTAATAAACAACACCCAGCAATAGCACAGTAATTTGAACATGCCAAATTTTGGAGGTTTCTTTGATGTGTTATAGAAAGTAATTTGAATCAGCATGAGAGTCTGAATCAAACAACATAAGCCCTACCATAACCCGCTGGGGCTGGCATTCTTCTGGCTCGATAAAAGGTTTCTCAAGGCACTAAGTCCATAGGGGGTGGGAACATAAACACAAACAGAAGCCACCAAAATGTTTTCCAGTTTTCCCTTCCATGTCATCTCTCTTCCTTTTCCCCAGAATGAATTTGTCATGAGGTGGTTAACATAATAATGTGTGTTTAAAATATATTTATATACATATATATATACACTGGACATCTAGCAAAGTTTCAAGGATGGAACACTTGTTAAGGTAATTTTTCACTGACTTGTAACAAGCTTGGACACAAATATTTTACAAATGGAACAATCTCCTATTTAAACACCATGGTTTTGGTCACATCAATGTAACTCAGGTTCAGCATTCTTTGGCAAAGCAAAGTTTGCCGCTCATCCCTGGCAGGCTGGAGCTGAGGTGGTGGGAAGTTTATCCATCCCATGCACAAAACTGGCTCGTTTATCAACATCAATGTGTGCCATTGCCAAGAGGCATCTTTTGGGGTAGTTCTTCCCAGAAGCGCAGCTTTTGTCACATAAAATGTTGAGTCGTATCAGCTGCAGCTGCCACTCCACACACAAAGATGATAGCTCAAGTGGAAAGCTTTAGCTGCTGAATGCTGCATCAGAACAGCTCAGCTTTAAAGCCTTGAGATTATTTAGAGGCACTGTGTTTAGTGCCTTTAGGGAAAGAATACCAGACAAGTTAGATCACTATGAAAAATGATCACAAGGGACTACAATACATAATAAGGTATATAAATAAGTGTCACAGAAAAGTGCCGTAGAAAAATAAAAAACAAAGTTTTTAACATTCTTCCACGTAATGGTTTTATGGAAACATTACAACATTACACAAAGCTCAGAGTACAATACGAACCCCTGCAGACTCTGAAATGTGGTAAGCTGTAGGGTACAGGAACCAACAGAGAAGCAAAAGCAAAGGTTTAATGGTATTTTAAATGTTATGACTACACAGAAGGAGAAATCTGCGATCTAATCCTTTTCAGAATTCTTTGTGCATGGCAGAATAGGTGGGAACTCTGATGCTGTCCTCTAAATCCAGCTGTGACTGAACAAACGCTGGTAAGGGCAGCAGTTAAGGGAAAGAGTTTGCAAAGGTAGGGCTTAGGATATCATTGAGGTCCATGCAGAGGTTTTTCAGTGAGGTTCATATGGCAGTGCACCACTGGCACGTGCCTACATTTCCATTTTGAGAGACCACACCCTCATGCAACAAATTTTGCTTCCAAAGGAAGAAAGACTGAAAGACTTCACTGGTCAGACTCCATGGGCTTGCCTTGAACTGAAATTCTCTTCCATAGGAGGTCCCTGGAAACCTAAAGGAAAGGGATTTGGGTTTTATGTAGGGTGCTTCTAGATTAAAAGAAGTAATTGCAAGATTTAAAAGTATTATAAAATTGCTCAAGCTTCTGTGGAGTTTCATCAGCTGGAATTCAGACAGCACTAATATAAGAAAAATAATTTGACAATGGATGTTAGCCGGGACAGGTCTGCCTACTTTGTCCTGTAACCCCTGTGTTTTTCTCAGTATGAATCAGATGGGAAAACAGGAGAGGGTTTATTGCATGAAAGTGATATGGACATGCATTTAATGTGCTAAAATTTCCTTTCCACATAGTTGTCCTTTTACAACTGACAGATAACAAAAAATGTCCTTATTTTAGTTTACATGACCTTCTGATAATTCTTTTTTGCACACCTTGGGAAATTTAGTTGTGAACACACATATCTCGAGCTTGAAAAAGAAAATTCAGGCTAATGAAAACTGTTCAACAAGATATAAAATGATAACAAAACCAAGAAATTAAAATGCATCTTTAAAAAAATGTTTACTTTATTGCCTTGAAACAAAACTTTGTCCGTCAAAATCCTCTTATTAGCCAGCTGTTTTGTTAACTGAAATATTGATCAAGCCTGTCTTTCTTTGTCTGTCAGGAACAAGAGAAGTTGCTGATCTTTTCAGGAAATTGTAGTGACAGGTCTGTAAGATCTTGGTCAGAAAAGATTTCACTTTTCTCACTAATGTAAATTTGGGCTACTTACTTTCCTTTGGTTTTTTTTTTTTTTTTTTTTTTTTTTTTTTTTTTTTTTTTTTTTTTTTAAATAAGTTTCAAGCTTAGTCTTCTGAAAACTTCAGAGCTAGGTGAAGAAACACAATATGACTATTGCTTTTCCAGAATACACTATACAGATTTTTTTTCTCCTTAGATGAGGTGACTGCTTACTGATGAGAAGCTATTTATCTTTTTTCTCCAATTTCTCATCATGTAAGATTGCCTATAAAAAAAATCTTATCATATTGCTTTTTTTCAGACTAGAGCTATAACTTGGCAGCCATTTCCAATTGCTTTTGCTACTGTTGTTGTCAAAGCATCACAGAGTTATACAATGGTTTGGGTTGGACGGGACATTAAAGGTCATTTAGTTCAAACTTCTCTGCCATAGACACTTTCCACTAGACCAGATTACTCAAAGCATCGTTTAACCTGGCCTTGAACACTTCCAGAGATGGGGCACTCACATCTTACCTGAACAATCTGTTCCTGCACCTCAGCACCCTCACAGTGAAGAATTTTTACCTAATATCTCTTCTAAACCTGCCCTTTGTCAGTTTGAATCCAGTCTCCCTTGTCCTATCACTACACGCCCTTGTGAATGTTCTTCCCATCAAAACAGGCTTCCTTGTGGAATTGGGTATTTCCTGTCTTAAAGTGACTGAGAAGCTGAAAAAGCACCTCTCATGGGTTTTTTAGATACCCATGAGGCCCAGATCCAGGTTCCTGTTTCTCAAGGACTTTAAGATAATCAAATCACCTGTTTGTTCAGCTTCACTCCCAGCACTTAGAAGCGCTTGGGAATAGAAATATGCATCCTGCAGAATAGAAAATCTTCTCTCTCAAAATTTTGAGTAGTCAAATAACTAAGTTAGGCAATCCTTTTGTAATGATTTTGTACCATTAAATGTTCTATCTATCAGAATTTAATTGTTGTAATTAACAAAAGAAATATTCTTCCTCTTTTTTCTATGTCACTGAAATGATCTTCTGCATGCTATCACTTGGCATCATTCACTGACTTGAAGATTGTGTGTCTTCATTTGACTAACAAGGCTGTCACCTTGCCTGGATTTTTCTTTCTTTTTAGCATGATCAAAAGTAGTAAAATATTTTTTCCCCCAGAGCTAAACTACAGCAATCATGTTCAGAGGTTACACACACCTGAACAGCTACTTCTGCAACAGACTTCATTTTCCTCTCGGAAGAGCTACATTGATACCAACTGGCTGAAAAGAGATTTGATGTTGAGGCTTTTTATCAATATAGCCCCAGACTGAAGGGGATATTATTTTGCCATTATACTGTTTGGTGTCTAATCATGAGTAATGTATGGGTTCTCTTCAAGGGAAGTATCCAAAATGGTGTCACACCATTTGGAATATTTTACCAAAATCCTGCCGCATCTTGCAGAGTGGAGGTTCAATTTTTTATAATCATGAGATGTCAATCTTGAGATGCTGTTGCTTTTCACTGACTTAGTTTGTTTAAACCTGGAATTCCCACCTGGCTACTAATGAGCTGATTCTATCCTCAGATGGATTATCTGAGACCTATTTTACTGTATTCTAGCATTCAGGGATTAAGCAGAAGCCCAAATAATTGACACCTAAAATAAGGTGAAATGTAAAATCCATTTTACTTGAATTCACAGCATGAAAAATTAGGTTTTTAGGCCAAGATGAGGTTCCTTCTATACGTATTCAGCAGAGGGAAGCTATTTAGAAAAACAGCCCAACCTAAATATTCACAATAGTGTACATGACCAGACCTTCCGAAGACATCTCTTCCTACCATAGGCAGAACCTGAATCAGAATCAGACACACAATCACACAGGATATGCTGATTTGGAAGGGGCCTATCAGGATCATCATCAAGACCAACACCGGGCCCTGCACAGCACCAATCCCAAGGATCACAGCATGTGCCAAGACCACTGTCCAGTTTTTTGAACTCTGTAAGGCTTGGTGGTGTCACCACTTCCCTGGGGAGCCTGGCTCAGTGTCCAACCACCCTCTGGGTGAAGAACTTTTTTCTAACATCCAGCCTAAACCTCCCCTGAAACAACTTGAGGCCATTCCCTCAGGTCCAGTCACTGATCACCACAGAGGAGAGATCAGTGCCTGCCCCTCTTCCCTCATGAGGAGTTTTCAGACTGCAAAGGTCTGAGGTCCCCCTTGGTCTTCTGAATCATGCCTAGCTTTAGAAACCTTGATGAGGTTAAGTCCCAAACTTACTGACAAATATTTCCTTATCCAATTCAAGAGACATCAAAATAACATTTTTCACATCTAGAAAGTACCTACAATGCCATGGCAACCTCCTCTGCCAGAACTCTGGATTGACAACTCATCTGTCTGTCTGATATACACCCTTGTTGCAGTTTTGCTATTGCCTCTGTAGTATCCTCAGAAGTAGTTTAAAACTCCTCTCATTCACACTGAAGCAAAGCAGGTGTAATTCAGTGAACAAAGAAATAAATGTTTGTGCAACAGCAGAATTAGATCTTTATTTTAAAACAAACAACTATGGCAGTAGTATCAGGCATGTCATGTATACATCCTCTTAAAGACAGGGATGATAAGGTTAAGGAGAAAAGGAAAAAGCAGAAAATGTGGGTCACTTATGAAAGAGGCCAAGAATAATATCTGCATATTTCAGTAATTATTGCTTTTTTTAAATTTCATTTGTCAGTTAGGCAAAATAGGTCTTTGATTTTACCATTTTTTGAACTTATTGCCTACAAAGAGTATTTCTTCTATGAAGTTATTGGTTTCACAGAAACCTCCGAAAATATAGAGGATCACTTCTTACAGCTAGAGGAGGCTAGGCTTGCTGAAGTTGATATTTTTTAAGGTGATGCAATATGATGATATCCTGACTCATCTGTAGCTATTAGACTGTTCATATTAGTATGGTGTTCACTCTTCCCCTGTGTCAGTGGAATATTTTCCTCCTCCTTTACTTTAGATAAACTTCACTTGGTTACACTTTTTGTGTAGTTTTATTCCTGGATGTGGCCCTTACAATAGATATTAATTTTGCAGCCCAGATTTTACATCTGAAACTCCCTTCCATTGCAGGAACTTCAGCTCCTCTTTAATATTTTTTAAATAAAAGCCTACTTTCTCCTGAGCCTAATGCTGTTGTTCTGAGGAGTTTTGTCAACCATAGGTGGTGCTGTGCCGTAATTCTTTGATAATTTTTTTTTTTTTTTTTTTTTTTTTTTTTTTTTTTTTTTAAGTAGCTAGAAGAGGCATAGAGGCCACCAAGAAAGAATCAGTGGTTAGAGTTTTCAGAAAAAAAGTAATAAAATCAAAATAAAAATGGATGGGATTATTTCAAAACAAACTCAGTGGGTGTTCCGTTGTATTTCTGAATTCTCAACTTCTTTCACTGTCTATCTTTATATTTTTTTAAACTCTGTGTATTTCTTTTCCACCACCTTTGACTGTACTTTTCATTCTGGCACTTACTGGGTAGCCTATTTGGTAGATATCTCACAGCTTGACACCTTAATTTACTTTGTTTATGTGCAGAAAAGCATCATCATAGAAACTTCTGTTTGTATTTAACTTTATCAGTGTCTATCTTTTTGTTGTTCTGTACTTATTATCCTTCACTCAGTACAGGCTTCTGAAATTCAACCTGAGACAGATTTGAAATCATGAAATGGAGTATTGAGCCAGAATCTGGTCTGAATTTCTCAGCTAGGGGGCCAGGGTGATTTGCCAAAAAACTGCAGACGCTTACCTGAGCCCTTTGAAACCTGTACTTTTCTGTATGATGCTGAGATAGAAATGTCCTGGGAAAGCCATTTCTGATAGGCTTTCTGTTTTAGTTTAGCTGAAAGGGTCTGGAAGCATTTTGTCATAAGGTATCACTTTGAAAATTAGTGCAATTACTATGAATTTTGTCCCATGATTATTTCATTTTGTGTCTTAAAGTCAAGGCCTCCTTTCATACTAGTTGCAGGGAAAGTAAACCTTGCTCAGTTCATATGGTTGAAATCAAATCAGTACCAAGGAGGTATATCAATTTATTAATGACACATCATTATCTCACAATCAGTGAGCTATACAGTCAGGATCAATTCAGCAATAATACAAATAAACCACAACACCTGACACTTGTAAAATGCTAACCAACACCTATGCTTTTTGAGACATCCTCCCATAAACTATTCCCCACAAGTTTTAATCACACCCACATGTACCGATGCAGAGTTACAGAATCACAGAATGATAGAATTCTTTAGGCTGAAACAATTATCTGGTCAAATCATTAACCAAATACTGCCAAGTCCACCACCTACTTAACCACGTCTTTTAAACACCTTCACGGATGGTGATGGTGACTCCACCAACTTCCCTGGGTTGAGTACACACAATTTCTCCCAGGACATGGCAGTTAGAAGCACACATCCCTCTCCTCAGAGCTTTTTTCCCCATTTTAACAGCATTCCTGTTGGAGATGTGCTGGCTGTACTGCTTTGGGTACCCACATCAGTACCTGCAGTCCCTTAATTCCCAACTGTGTGCACTAAGACGTGCACACACCAGCTGTGGGTCTCTCCTTGGTGTGCCTGCACTGTGAGGTAGGAAAAAAAACCTGATGCCCTTATCTTTCATTTTTTTCCTTGGGTTGTACGCAGCATTCTTACAAACATCTGTGCACACTAGTTGACCCTTCCAGCACTGCATGTTCCAGCACAAGGCACATCCTCGGGAATCCTGTTAGGTGCTTGGTTGGCGGTTTTGTGGCAGTGAGCTCCACACGATTATTACTGGTCAGTTATTTATTTTTCCACCTTTTTTCAGGTATAATCAAAGAAAATATACAACCCTTTGGTAAAAATTTCCCTGGAACTCCCTCCAGATATCACCTGTGAGACCTCAGTTTACAGAAAATATCTTGGTTTAATAAAAAGGGAAAAAAATCTTTTTAAAAAAACCATTTATTTTAAAGAGAGAATATCTTAATTCCTTTTTTTGCTTTGCTTCCTGCTTGGCTATGTGTCTTCATTAATTTCTATCTTGTAAACATAAGAAAAGGTCCAAGCAATTCTTTTTAGTGGAAGAGCTTAATAAACACCAGCTGGAGTCCAGAAAAGCTTTATTTTGGTTTTAAAAGATATTCATTTTGGACTTCCCTGCAAATGTCATGGACTACTGGAATACTCATGTTCTTCCTGCTGAAAAGAAAATACACTGATCTGAAAAGCAAAAAATCTGTGATTGGCACTCTAGTGAGTAGAGCCTATATTGAACTTCTGTTGTACATCTTTACATATGAGTGTTTAGCAGCTAGTTGATGGGCAAAGTTCTCTTCCAGATAAGATAATTTTGGGTGGGGGAGATAGTGGTCACAAATTCCATTCTGTTTATTATGGGAGATTTTAATCAAGCCAGGAAACCCCTTGGTTCAGTCATGAAGTAGTTCAATCCAGTGCTGATGTTTCCTGGAAGTGCAGTCAACCTGTTCATCTCCAATGAAAGGGGCGTTTTTTCCTGCCTGCTGTATGACTTATGCTTAAACAGTTAGCAATTACTCCCGCAGTTGCTGAGGCACCTAGAATGGAAATCTCTAAGGTATTTGAAGCCTTATGTATGAATTGCTTCGAAGAGCAGAGTTCACCGACAGCCAGGGGAGCAACAGATATGTTTATGGCTCATCTTGATACATGGGGGAGGTCAGTAACTAGCTGAGACTGTATATTATTTTCCTCTATTCAGCAATATATGCAATGAAAAACAGCAGTGCAGAGTAGAGGTGAAAAATGCACATGTCACCATAACTGCACTCTTCTGTGGAAAAGTGAGGAAAAGATTCTTAGGAGTTGGAAGAGCAAGAAGATAGGATGAATAATATGATGCTTACAGGAAGGTATTTGTTGCAATGGTAACACAGTGTTGGTGCAACTGACAAAGTCTTCAAAGGCATCATCTGCAAATATGAGCTTGAGCAGGAACATGTGCAAAGTCTGATGTGCAAAGTCTGAGGTCTATTCGGAATGTCTAGAAAATGAGAAACTTCTATTAAAGTGAGACCAATTTGTGTATCCTCTTTATATGTGTATCTTCATATATATATATATATATATATATATATGCACTGGATGGGAAAATATCAGGGAAAAAGAACTAGAACCACAAGTTAAATTGGTCATAAACTGGACATAACTGTCTGAATTAGCAAGTATGTGGAAAAAAAAAAAAATGTACTAGAAAAAAATCTAGACCTAGAAGAGTAGGGGAGAAATTACCTCTGTACCAATTTCAAGACATAGCTCAAGTTCCAAAAAGAGATTCTGTGAGTTAGAGTGTACAGAGAACTGGAGTGACCAAAGAGATTTCTCTCTGTAGTTCATCCCTAAACTTTTCTTCCAAATTTACACTGAATGGAGGCTAAACCTTTGATCTGATGAACTTCTAATCTCTTGCTGGCAACTTTGTCTGAAGGAAGACAGCATGGAGGAGAGATTCATATGGGTCCCTCATGTGTGACCGCCTTCAGAGAAGAGCATTTTCTTTCCTTGCATTGTTTGGGATCTGCTGGGGTCATAAACATATGGATTATCACAGACTCAAAACTTAAACACTACCTGTCTTGCTCTCCAACTTTTGCATTTCCAGGCACTAGATATCAAGCAAGACATCTAAAGATAAGCAGTGGAGTGGAGAGAAGTATAAGGAAAGGACCTAGGGATCTGAAGTCCCACATTTTATCCTAGTTTTCTGAAAATTTTGGGGCCTACTAAGATGTGCAGACTGTTAGAAACTCACAATCCCAAGTCTTCCAATTTTTTTCACATACATTTTTGTAGCAGTCTTGTCCGTTGAGCTGGACGTTACTTTCCACACTTTTAAATGCCTTTTTAGCACTTAACTCAAGCTACTCTTCTTTTGCTCTCTATCCTGATGCTATGTTTATGTTCTGAAATTTATATGCAATTGTCAGCTAATTACCTTTGTCTGTTATAAACCTTTTTCCCACCTACTTTACTTCATCTCCTGTTGTTATTCTTGACTGAGACAGAGATCATGACTTTTTCATTTTATCTGAAGAAAACCTCACAAAGATAGAACACTAGATAAGTAGTCATTATTGAGGATGAAAAGATCAAGTAAAATCGTCCAAAATAATTCTACATTTTAGAGCAAATTGGGGTCATTTCAGTTTTCTCAGTCACCTGGAAAAACTTATCCTCTATGGGCCTTCGTGGAGAAAAAAAGAGAAAAAGAGGCATCAGAGCTGCTTCTTTCAAAAAAAAATTTCCAAATTATTCTTTTTGCTGCATTTACTCCCTCCCTTCCTTGGCTGTGCCATAGCATATTTATCCACCTAGGTGGTTGTTTGTCCAATAGAAAATCATAGTGGATCTAAGAACCTTTTTCCCCCCACACTTATATGATAAATATTTGCATATGTATTAAAAATTATATCACACAAAGCATGAAAAAATAATTTTTGATCTGTTTATGCAGTCAGCCAGCATATTGCTAATAACATAATCACATTGAACAGCATTTCTAAACCTCCAATAAATTCAGCTTATGGAAGAGAAAGTGTACTAAGAGATTGATTTTCTCACAGGTTCATTCAATTTAGAACAAAGAAATACACAATGAATAGAATACTTTCCTTTTTTTAGGGACTGATTCTCCCACATATCTAGAAAGTTTACTGTGGAGATCCAATTTATACAAAGGTGGGACTTCTGTAGGTTTTGGGGGTTTTTTAGCTTCTTAGGGTTTTTTGTTTCTCTGAATTTTTATTATTTAAGAAGAATTTTATTTAACTTTTGTTTTGGTGGTGTTTTGTTTTTTTTTTTTTAACTTATGTGTACTTATAGCAACATCAAATATACAGCACACAACTGTTGTCAATCATGAGCCATCACAGTTACATTGGATATCTATCAAATTCTGTACTCTTTCCATTAGGGTTTATATAATGGGGTTTTTTTTCCCTTCTATATACAGGATATTAATAATTTCTGAAAAATATTCCCAGTTCCACAGCATTTAAAGTTTTGAAAACCCCTATTAGGATAAATATTTTTTTCTTACTTTGGGGTCTTTCTCCAAGCACCTCTAATACTAACATTGCTTCATCAGTTTACAGACACTATGGCAACAAGACCTAAACTTTTCTGTGATGATCTATTCTGTAATAAATTACCAGCAGAATCAGACATAGTATTCAAAGGAATCTTATTCTTACTTTCTTCATTTCACATTCTATTCCTTGTAAAGTATTGAGTAGACCACAATTCTTGTGTTTATCAACAACAGCATCTAGTTTTGAACAGATATTAAAATGTAGAATTTTCTCAAACATATCATCTGCCACTCTATAATTAAACTATGCCAGTCTCTTGGCTGACATCTCAAAACATATGCACAAATAAATTCAATGGAAGCATCATAGGTTTATTATTACTAATTTTAGGGCAAGTTTGAGGAAAAAACATGTTCTTAGTTTTACTTCAAAAAGGCCACTCAGAGAGGCTGAAAATCGTTTCTTTTCTTTTTCTGGGGTTTTTTTTCTTTGTTTGTTTTTAGGTGTTGCCTTTTTAAAATTAATATTATTATAGATCAGAAAGAAATGCATGGGGAGAAAAGTCACAGAGCATAAATATGGTTAAGTTTACTTAATATTGTCTCACAGGAGTCCTCTGCCATTCCTCACCACTTCTTAAAGGACTCCTTAAAGTGAAAACTCAATCACTCTCACCCAATGTTTCAAGACCCTGATATCTCCAGAGCCATACTGTTGCTGAACTGTCACAGGTGCACAACAAACCAAGTCAGCATTTCAGACCCTTGAAGCTCACTGGTCTCTCTATAGACCAGTGTGTGCGAAACGTTGAATTTAATAACAGTGACCCATCATGTACCATTATGGCATCTGATAACCCCAGGAAAATGCAAATCCACGTGTCCCACATAGCGGGGAGAAGTGAGTATGAAAGGTACGGCTACTGAGAAATGTAACATAATTGACTACCCTTTAAAAGACAAAATTTCTTATAACACTACTTAGGCAGTAATTTTGATTCAAATAATGTCAGTAACATTATTTAAAATCCTTTTAGATAAGAACACCCACCCCCGCACTCATCTCTTCATCAACTGACACCTGTCAAGAAGAAACTGTGAGGGGAAGGACGCCTCTTTAAAAGGAATTTGAATAATGTTAATACGTTGCTCAAAAATATTTGGCAGACACTTTTCTTCCTTGCAGCTCTCTCTTTGACCTACATGTGCTTATGCAATACCCTTGAAGAACAAGGAAAATATCTGATACTTCAGTTGGACTTGAAAATTTCTTTTTATTTTGAGAGAAAGAAAACTAGTGGTAATGTTAAATAATCATATCCATGCCACACATTCATGTCTTTTAAATCTTTGGGTACATTTGGGGATTTCAGCTCAATGGGAACATACAGGCAGATGTTACATTATCTTCTAAAAGTGTTTAGAAGACATGCTACCTGTGTTGTGGATGTTACAATACAAGACCTCTCTTGGTCTCCGTGTGTTTGGCAACAGCCACACCACATTCAGCTCCTGGCTTTGTCCACAGTAGAAGCTGCCAACAGAGCAGAAATATGCCAGGTGTCTGGGTATGTGATGTAGAAAAGAAGACTTTACATTTGAACTTCTTTCCTTTCTCATTGCCCTCTTTTATGAAAATGAATGTATGAGTAGCCATTTCCTATTCCATCAATCTCTGCCAGTACACTCAAGTATCAAAATTGTAATGACTCATGCAGTCTGGGAAAGATAAAGTGAACATATACTACTTTGACTTTATCACTGCTCTGTAATTCAATTGCCTATGTTTTTTTTCATTCTCTTTAGTTTTGACCTTCCTGATCTCATAGAAATATAAGCTTACACAGTCCAAATGCAGGTATAAGTTCTTTCAGTCAGAATAGATAAGGAAGCTGCTATTCAGTACTTCTGAGTAACCAGAATGGTATAGTTTTATATTCCAGTCATCACAATCCCTGGTGGTGAATTAAGACTTCTGGGCTTGTGTCTGCATAAGCGCTTAGAATAAGATAGTACCTCCCCCTTTGTAGAGAAAATGAGCAACATTAAAGGGAAATGCTTGATAAATATTTAGAATTTGGGTCTAAACACAGAGGAGGTTCATCATATAAAGAATCTACCACCACACAAGACCTGCATAGGATTATATCCTCAACTATTTTACTTTAGGATTCCCACAAGAACAAAGGAGAAAACATGGCACATTTTGAGGGAGGCTGATCTTAAGGTGCCCTATATTCCTTAGGTTGTTTAAGTGAGCAGCCTTCTTTCTCTACAGCAGCTGGAAGAATCTAAAGAAATGACTGTAGATAATTATCTGCTCTACAGACATTTAAAAGTTAGGTAACATAAACTTCTCTCATTGGACATCGGCAGCTTCCTGGTAGCTCTCCAAGGATATGTACTTACACCACAGCAAAGGTGCATAATTCAAGAACAATTTCACTGCCAATGAATCCATGACATAGAAAACAGACATAGATATGCCTATGAACAGGTAGCTCAGAACACTGAAAATCTTTCCAGGGTGTTTGATTATGAAAGAGGCCTGGACATTTAAAACAATAACAGATAGATAGCACAGCAAGAAAATGGTAAGTGCTTTGTATCACTTCTCTTAAAGACATAAAATTGATATTGTCATCATTAATAGAAGCAAAACCCAAGGAAAAAGACTGGAAATCACTGAAGTAGGACAACCTTTTTACAGTGAAATCAATTAAATACATGCTGCTCTCTTAAAATGCACCACTTCATTTTAAGGAGCTTAAGGTATGAATAACAAGGCCATAAAATGTTAATAACTATAATAACTGTAGTTGCTATGATATTTTTTAACTGTGCGGAACTGTAATGTGACAAGTAACAATAAAAAGAACTTGCAGACATTACTTGGATTAGGAAAGGCTGAGAGATTTTACTGAGAAAGCTCTGATCTTTCACCTCCTTGACCTTGATGAATAAAGGTCCAGAAAAGTGAAGTGACCAGGTAGTTTTTTCAAGCCATGCCTTAGGAATAGCCATCATATTTATTTTGTTATTGCTGTCTATACTACTGTAATGCCTAGAGGCCTCGTCATGAGCAGTTGTGCTAAGCACTGAAAAATAGGGATTAAAATGACAGTCCCTGTCTCTCAGAGCTTGTATATAAACTGTAAAGCAAGAGAAAACAACCTCATGCAAAGAGACAGGACAACAGAAGGAAGCATTGTCTTTCTTGTTTGGCCTGATAAGCAATAGCCAATCTCTTGAGGTTTTTTTTGGTTGTGTTTTTTTTTGGTGTTTTTTTTTTGTTGTTGTTGTTTGTTTGTTTGTTTGTTTTTGTTTGTTTGTTTGGTTTTTTTTTTTTTTTTTTTTTTTTCAGTAGGCTCGATTTAAAGCCTTTGCAAGAAAGTAGAGCTTTGTGGAAGACTTTAGAAGGCTCCTTTCAGTCAAGAAGGCTGTCTGGTAGGGGTTCCAAAAATGTCTTTTACATGTCTGGAAGCAGTCTGAAGAAGATAGGACACTGAGTTGATCCAGAATGAGAAAGTTTCTTTGGAGGATATATGGAAAGAACAGAGCCAAGGGAATTTGGACCTATCAAAATCAATTAAGAGTAAAAAAAAAATCCGATATGCTGCAAATGTATAGCGAGCCAAGGAGAACAGGATATGGTGTTCAAGCCAGTTTCTGAAATCTTGAAAAATATTCAACATTCCCTCTCTGTTCTTCTGCTTGTGAGCACACATCTAATAGGAAGTAGAGGCATCTTTGGAATTATTCATCATTGCTTCAGTCAATGTCATGGAAAATACAAGAGACTCATTCTACCTTTGAGAATCGCATGTCCAACACAAGAGAAGCACCTGGAAAGTTTGCTCTGGATGGGTAGTTTCACCCAAAGTTATGTGCGAGCTTTCAGGGGTTGCTGAATTTGATAGCACAATTAAGGTGAGGAGCCGGACCTCCACGTCTCCAGGTCCAACCAGGAGCAAGTCTGGGCATGCGCCTCCAGTCAGCATATGCCTGGTCATGTGAAAGAGCACTTTCTGGTAAATTCAGTGTTTACATGAACACAAACAGCACCAATGGCTTCATTTTGTTCTCTGGCAGGTGGAAAGCCCATTAATTGGAAAAAATAATCTTTACATATAGATATATTCAATGTGGATCCATTCAGGAAGGGGACTCCGTCTGCCCAGTAGCTGACACTGGATCGCCAGTTTCCCACTTGCCCCCTCTAGACACACACACACGCACACACACACACACTGTTAACTCAGTCAATGCCCAACACTAGAGTCTCTTCAGCATTCTTCCTGTACCCCAGTCCCTCCAGCCGCCATGTCATGGAATTGTAGAATTATGGAATCATAGAATAGCTGCAGTTGGAAGGAACTTTCATCTAGTTCCAACCCCCATGCTAAGGTATACCTTGGTGAAGGGTCACCTTCCACTTGACCAAGCTGCTCAAAGGCCCATCCAACCCAGCCTTGAACACTTGCAGGGATGGGGCCCCACAGCTTCTCTGGACAAACAGCACCAGGTCCTATCACACTCAGATGTGCACCCCCAATTACACACATGTCCCACCAGCTTATGATCACTTCACCCTATTCACTAGTTAGCCTGACTTGATTCTTACTGGTGTTGGCGCACTGCCGTGTGCACTTGCACTTGCTCCAGTTCCTGGTACCAAAACCACAAAGTTCCAAAATCAGTAGATATTTCCAATGACACTGTACCTTGTTCTGCTTAGGGCTGCTGCAAAGCAATACTTGCATAAACTTTTGCAGGGGTAATCCTAGAAAAGCAATCCATTGACGCATTCATTCCTCTTGGCAATGAGAAAACTAAATTACCTATTATGACAAAATTGCACTTTTTACCTGAGAAACTATGACAGAGGAGAAAGAAGCTGGTGCTTGCTGCTTATCCTCAGAAGCACCTAAGTCTGCCTCTCCTGCCTCAGGAAAAAGAGGGATCTGTGCACAATGCAATCATCTTCCATTCAGAGAACACAAGATGAGGAGTCAAAATACTGCGTGCACCCCTACCTTTTTGAAATGAGTTGTTGTCACAGTCTGTGAGGCACAGCTTTCCAGAGGAAGAGGGCAATGGTGCACTGCCATCCTTTGGGATATGTCTCTTCTGGGAAAAAAAAGGAAACGAAAATTATAATTATACTTTCTCAGGTGCAACAGTAAACAATTCTGTTTCCACTGTTACCTCTGTTGGGCAAAGAAGTGGTCACAGGAAAAAGGATAGATCATCAGAGCCAGTGGTTTTCCATGACTTATACTCAGTTCATAGAATCAAGAAATCATAAAATGGTTTGTGTTGGAAGGGACCTTTAAGATCATCTTGTTCCAGACCATTGCCATGGACAGAGGCCCCTTCCACTAGACTGGCTTGCTCAGAGCCCCGTCCAACCTGGCCTTGAACACTTCCAGAGATGGGGAATCCACAGCTTCTTCAGACAGCCTGTGCCAGAGCCTCACCATCCTCCCCCTAAACTTGGTGTAGGACAGAACCTGTGCCATTTCCTCTAAAGGACCTTTAGAATTATGGGATCATTAAGTTTGGAAAAGTCCTCCAAGATCATTGAGTCCAACCTTTGTCCAAATACCACCATGTCAACTAAATCACAGGACCAAGTGCCACATCCTGCCATTTCTTGAACACTTGCACTTTACAGGCTTTGCATCTTAGAGCTTGGGCAGATGTGGTCCATGGCCATCCTACCTCACCAAAGGGCTTATCCAGTATTTACTGAAACATGGCAAGCACTGGAATAGTATTTTTGTGCAGAGCACAGGCAGATAAAACTCATATCTTCACTGGTTTCTTCAATGTGTCTTTTTAAGATTTTTAATCTGTCACAAATGACTGCACGCTAAATATCTAGGCAGATAGATTAGTTACATGCCAACTCAAAGAGAATTAATCACATCTTCCTGTAAGATTTTTTTTTTTTTTTTTGCATGTGAGATTGCAGGAAATTAATTCCAAATTAATTTTTAATGGTTTAACGAAGCAATGTAAATACATATTATTAGGAAATCAATGTGTATATGAATTGGCTTACTTAAATCACTTTACATCCATATAGTTATGTAATTTGGATAAGTTTTCATGATTTTTTGCAGGAGACATGAGGCCCAAGCATTTTAGAAGTGACAGATCTCTTTGGACACATCAAAAGCCATGCTCCAGAATATTAAGAATAGATGCAGTCAGAGATGTTTCCATTGAAAATTCCAGTCTGTATGTAAAGAGAATGTGCTGGTTTAGCATTTATTCCAGAAAGTTGTTTTGGGATGAAAAATCTAAATACAGAAAAATTTCAGTTCTCAACAAAAAAAATTTATTTTGAGGCTGTAACCCCTTAAAATAAAGTGTACTTTTTAAAATGTATATAGCAAGAGACTGTCAATTAAAAATAAAGTATGGTCATTTTTAAGCCTTTTTAAGTTACATAATTCATAAATCAGAATAAAATTCTTTAGAAGACAAATCTCAGTGTTTTCACAGTAATTCTACCATCTCTAGCATTCCTGGAACCACTTAAGTCAATGGCTCTGACCATTTTGAGGAGATTTTGGCACAAATTCTAAGATCTGTACCTAGGTACATGGCAGTATTCAAGCAGCATTGCCTCCAGGCTTTTTCTTTTGTTTCTGAAGTGTTTACTGCAGAACCAAGTGTAAAGGACATCTCCTTCCACTATGCTGAAATACCCATCAGGCAAAGAAAAGCACACCCACCTCTTCCCACTTTGAATCCAGAACTTTACTCCTAGGAAAGTGAAGTTTCAGAAAATCCAGCAAATTCTTTACTAAATGTCAGCTGAGAACAGTAGGAGGGCCAGTTCTCACCTCTGAAAAACCAGAGGGAATAAAATAGAGGGGGAAAAACGAGTATGCAAATGTGACAATAAATGATGGTGAAAAGGAAATAAGAAAATACCTGGTCCTCCTTATCACCAGATAAATCTAGCTGTTTTTATGGTAATCTCAGGTCAGTTGGGACACTCAAGACCCCTAAGCGTACTAAGGAACAGGGCCAGCAAATTAAGGTATTGTAGAGGGAGGAATTCGCATTTGATGCAGACATTCAGAGTGGAGAAGTATGCACCTGCCTGGTGACACCGGGCTCATTTCACAGAACTGGGACACTCCAAGGGTGCAATTGAACTCATCACACATATCCAAAAAAAGTTCAGATGAACCACATCAAAGAAATATCTCTCTCCAGTGAGAAAAAAAATAATCTTCAGTGGCCAGCTAAGGTGGCCGACACACCACAGAGTGATACAGATGACATCCATCTCAGCCTTTCATCTTCAAACACCCAAAACAAATTGTTAACTATAACTGAAGTACACTTTAATATTTTTTTACAATGTTTTCTATCTTCCTATAGAAGTGAACACCCTGCAATTTTGGTGTGTAAAACATCTCATTAACTTCCAAGGGTAGTGATTTTTTATTCAGTGGTAATTAGGTGAGTTTATACTGTGGAAAAGTTACAGATGGACATTTAGCAATTCTGCAATGGGAACAAAAATTTGAACATTGGAAATGTCTCCAATTTCTGATCAGGATGAATTTAGGACAGATATAAATCTCATACTTCAGGGTCTCCTATTCGAACTTTGCTTAATACATGAGAGCTGTTAGTAAGCACAGACTAAAATGAAATAATTTGCCATTATTATTTAGTTCTTAATGCCTCTGTATCAAAACTACCTCCATACTTATGATGACATTACTTGCTAATCCACACAAGGCACACTTCTGCCCATAAATTACAATATGATGCAATAGCTTGTGGTAGCACCTTGCATTATTGGCTACATAGCTCATGTGAGGTACAGACATGTCTCTAAAAATAGTACATGTTAAATATGTAGATTTTATCTGTAGACTATTCTTACAAAGGATAATATTTTTCACCTGGGGAAAGCGGAAAAATCCAAAATCTGACATAACAATCATGCCATATGTCATAAACAGGACAAGGGGGAATGACCTCAAACTGAAAGAAGATAGGTTTAGATTAGGTATTAGGAAGAAACTCTTCACCGTGAGGGTGATGAGACACTGGAACAGCTTTTCCAGAGAAGATATAGCTGTCACATCCCTGGAAGTATTCAAGACTATGTTGGATAGGACTCTGAGGAACCAGATCAAATGGAAAGTGCCCGCATCCATGGCAAGGTGGCTGGAATTAGATGATTCTTAAGGTCACTTCCAACCCAAATCATTCTATAACTCTTTAAATGGAATTTCTGTAGATTGATAGGTCAACTGTACCTATGCTGCAATTCTGCTGTAATATTGATTATTTGGCCATTCTGTGTATTAAAAAAAGTGAAAAATTGCTGCTCTATGTTGACCCATTACCAATTTATAATTAATCAAGTTGCAAAATTAAGATGAGTTTTCTGTAAGAAACTTTTAATTTTACTTGGATTTATATATTCACAGAGGACAATTTTATAAAAATCCTCTTTAACAACAACAGCAAAGTCTTTAATGCAATTACCAGCACTCTATCAATTAATGGCTTATGGCTGTGCCTCTTGTCCTCAGATGGTGTGGGTGTCTTAATAGTTACCAGGCAAACTGCATAGTTGCCACCAATTTCAGAAAAGTTCTAATCAGCCGTTTAATCAATTTTCATAGATTTGGGTTTTAATATCAATGAAACATTGCTGTGTTCCTATTTTTCTGAAAAAAATATATGCTTGGGGGAATATTTTTCCTGGAATTACTGGATGTATTCCTAGGGCACATTGGAAGGATGGAGACCAGGGGGAGTGACCAAAATGAATCCATTTTATCAAAAGATAAGAAAGGCAGGAACTTTGTCTGAAATATACAAACTCAAGAATAAATTAAGTGCTCCAACACTCAACAAAAAGTCTTCACTCTGAGAAATAGAAATGTGTGATTTAGCCTCCGAAATCCAATTTTTTTTTTTTTTTTGAGTAAACTTTGGTGAAACTAAATATTGAATTCACGGAATTGCAATTGCAATTGGTATTGCCTGCAGCTTTTTTTTTTTTTTTTTTTTTTTGGTAATATTGTCACTCTTGATGCCCTTCAGAGGAAAAATTAATCCTTAAATATCCTGAGTTACCTACAGGCAGAGCGTCCCCTTCCAAAAAGGATATATTTCAACATTTATTTTGCATATATCATTATTGACAATAAAAGGAAAAATAAATATTATATCATTTCAGTATCAAATGCATTCAAAAAATTTGTGCTAAAGAGAGTTTTGTGGCTGGCCAAAAGTGATGCAGCATTTGAGGTATGCCTGATTAATCCTTTTGCATCTTTTTCACCCATGTCCCACAGGATGGGCTTCTATTTCTTAAGTAAGTTGTATGGTATTACAGAAGATTCCCTGGGATATCCCATTTGGTTTGGGGTTGCTGTTCCAAAAGTTTTCTCAGTCATATCTACCCTTTCCATGGGAATGTTTTGGATAACCTGGCATGTCTAAAGCACCACTTCAGTATTTATGCAATTGAATTCTTTCCCCTCTTTCCAATCCAGCACTGTAACAGCATCCTTATCAACAAGAAAATTTATGAACTGAATGATGAGAAGCATAAATCCACACAGGGTGGGGAGAAGAAACTCTAAGACATGATAATCTCAATATTTATATACAAGCCATGATGCCTGGGCAGCTACAGCCCCTCTGTCTACCTCCAAGCTGTTTCAGAGCTTGGAGAACACCCCATGAATATGAGAAGAAATGTCTTTATAATTATTCATATACAGTTCCTCCATGTGACATGTGACATCAAATTGTGTGTTGTTGTTGGTGCTTTTTTTTTTTTTTTTTGAGGAATGGCTTGAAATTAAAAAAAAAAAAAAAAAAAAATACTATAAGGATTTTGTACCACTATACAAGCAACTTGCAGTCTTTTTTTACTTATCATATAAAATTCACTCCTACTTTTGTTCTTGTCTTATGGCTAGTTGTTCATATACAAAGATTCTGAGATTTTTCATGCATTTATTTATATACTGTGTCCATAGAAACGTAGGCTTTCAAAGCATCTTCGGTGATTCCTTTCAGACAAAAGGCCAAATCAATATAATAGCAGCTGCAATATTGCAAAAGTATTATCACATGCTTTGGACATCAGATAGAGATGAGGAAGATAAAGTTGTCCTTCTACCCCCAAATGCAGCGGGCTGTATATGGAACATACTTGTCCCAAACAACAAATGGATGACCATAAGAAGTGCATTGGGTGACATTTTGTGGCCTGTGACAGATAGAAAGTCTACCCCAATAACAAATTAAGCAATTTCTTCTGGCTGGGGTATAGTCAAAGAAATGAATGGTTTAAATATGCCCATGTGTATACATATGTTTGGTTTTTTTCCAATGGGAAAGGGTGAAAGTCCTTTGGAATCATCTTAATCGTATTCAAATTTGGATTAACAGCCAAAATGTCTCTCATGATTCAATACTGATAGGCTTTTCTTCCATGGTAGGAGATTTCTTGGTCCTTTATTGTCAAATACCTTAGTCCAGAAAATTAAAATTTCAAAATTTTCCTTTTGTTCCAGTACATGAGACAATATAGTACACATCAAAAAAGATTTTTAATCCTTATTTGATTTTATGTGCATGTGGCCTTGAAAATCATTTGCACTAAATACTTCCACAACACTTTCATTTTTAATTAATGCCTTCTGAAATAAAGCATTGGAGTTCATATACACAGTGTTTTGTCCAAAAATCACTGGCCTGTTCTAAGTATGGAGATAGAGTATACAACTGGAGAAGTCCTTCCTGCTTTATAAATTGAGAAATTAAAATATATAGGGATGGTCACACCTCTGGGCATGTTCCACAACAACAATTTTTCAAAATGCGTTAACACACAGAAAAAAACTATGAAAATTACCAAGAAAATAAAATCCAGAGGCCAAAATTCTTCTTATTCAACTGCAATCAACTGGGTAGACCAAATAGGGAAAGAAAATGCTGTATTCATATTATTTAATCATGTAGAGTAGGGCAGGACTTGGTTGCCTGCATATAGGCCTTGGGTGATACGTCGGCTGTGCAGCACATCCCAGCTGGTCTCCAGCCCCTTCTCTACGGGAGTCAGGGCTCCTTGTGTCTTGCCTTTCATGGGGAGAGCATCCATATGATGGATGGGAGGCATCCTTTGCCCAGAACCCTGCTGGGAATTCCCTGCAGCCCAAGAAGATGTGCAGAGGATTCTGGGTGGTCAGTGTCTGTTATGTCCAACTGGATGTGGCTGAGAAGCAGATGAGGATGCTGCTTTCCAGACTGGTGCTAACTTATTTCTTCCAGAAGAGCAACAGAGCTGGACAGGGCAAACCAGGAGAGAAATGAGATGCTGCGTGAAATGGGAGCCACTGGGGCAAACTCAGAGCCAGCGGCAGAATGATGAAGAGGACAAGAAGGCTCTTAACCCACAGCTTGTAGAGGGAAGGTGGGAAGAAAGGGGTCCCCCTATGAAACAGATCAACAGAGAGGAGTTTTGTTTCGAATTCTTTTGCTTTTTACTAAAAAAGTTCCGTGGCTTCTCTGTTTTACAAAGTTCGATGAACATCTTGATATTTTTATAAAAGTTAGGTCTAGATTTGTCAAGTCCTTTTGGTGGTTTTGGGGCCCTCTGTTTAGGAAGGAGGTGTTGACAGTCTCAGCTTTAAGACCTGGCTGACTCTGGGACTCATCAAAGACACTTTCCAGACCCAAAGAGAAAATTACCTCCTGAAGCAGGAGGCCATAAAGCCCCTATAAATATCTCCATTTGCCACACACCTTTTCTTCTCTCTGCCTCCCCTTCCTTTGCTTGTCAGCTCTTGATCTCCTTTGCCTTCCTTGGGCTGTTTCTTCTGTACCACAAGAAGTCAGGTTTTCCTAGGAATTAAGTTATAAAGTTCCTATCATATTTATTCTATAGCCTACTTCATGGTCTCACACTGCTTTGAGATAAGATGAATGATTACATAAAGAGAGGGGTTGTTTCGAGTGAGTCTCTCGGGAGCCACGGATATCCCTGAACCAATTTGGGGTGGTTGCTATAGAGAATCATTAACCCGTCATTACAGAATAAATAACATGAGAGTCAGGACAAGGTCATACCAATCCTGTCTCCTTTTGTAAACTATCTTTAAAGTGTCTGGTCAATGTCACGTCTCACCTGCTCACCTACACAGCCATTTGCATTTCTGCTCTATCTGCTTATCCTGCAGTGCAGTAAATCTGCAGAGCAATGCTGTCCCTACATGCAGCTGTAGAATTGTCCTGTACTCTCAGTGCCTGCCTAGAAAGCTATTCTCTGAAAGAAAATCTTCATTATTTCTATGGAAGGCCTTTAAATTTAAAGAAGAATAATGTTATCATTACTATTAAAATTCTTTATTACCTCATTTTTAATACAAACAAGTGGGCACTGGCCACTGAGCTAAGACAATTTCAAGAAGATATTTAGCCACAGACAATACACATTTGCAATAAAGGATAAATTTTCTTCCATTCTTGATCATTGCAATTTCCGTTCAGATTTTCTGAGCTATTTTCCTGTTTGTGTTACAGCATTTTATAGCTAATATCGCTGTCAAAGTTGCAAAGTGATTGCATTTAAAATTATCTCTCCTGGCAGATGCACCTGAAACAGATGCAAACTGTTCCTCAAAAGGACTAAATATCTTGGTCTTTTCTCTTTATTTACACAGGGGAAATGGCTTTCACAAGCCTTTTCTGGCAAAAAGCTTATTTTATCATTTTCTTTCAAATGTCATATTTGTATGAAACTGAAGCAGTCCCCTAGGACAAGGAGGAACAGGAGTTCATGCCTGTATAAACTTGATCATTGGACAGTAATATTAGTCCATGAAGCCGGTGTAGTTTGGATACCTGATCAGTTTTAACAACAGAAGGCTGTATTTAATTACAGGTGGACCAAGTTCAGCAGTTGGCTGGGGAGTAAAATTTCATTGCTATTTATAAAAACACCCAAAACATTATGTGCAGCGTGTTGTGCATCTGCCCAATGACAAATAATCTGCACTCCGTAGAAGTTTCCATCCTTGTTGCCCAGCAGATAATGGTAGATACATAGGTGATACAGGGAATGAGGTTTTTGAGGTTAGAGAGAGATTTGGGAGAGTGATAATTTGTAAGGTACTTATACTATTCACAAGATTCAAAGTTTGAGGGAATTGATAACAGTTGGACTCAATGTTCTTGGATGTCTTTTCCAACCTTTATGGTTCTATGATTCTATTCTATGAATAACCATAGTCAAAAACCTGAAGAGAAAAACCTTTAAAAACTCCAGACTGATGTTAATGCAAGTCTAATTTCGTTATCTCCCAACCGGAATTCTATTTCAGAAATTAATCATTTCAAAATAGCGATGGCATTTGAAATGGAGGAAAAATGTTAAGATTTTAAAATGGATGGTACAACTTTCAGTTAAATCAAAAGATTCTTATTGGCCTGAAGGCTGTTTTCAAAGGAAATGCGCAGTATTTGGTACAGAAGTGTGCATTTTGGTTTGGCCCAGAAAGAATACATAGTGAGTTTACATATATGGATATAAATTTTATGTATGTATAATATTTATTTATTTATTTATTTATTTATTTATTTATTTATTTATTTATTTATTTCTGGGTATCAATATTAATAGTCTCTCATCTCGAGGCTGCAAGTTGATGAAAATATCATGAGCACATGAGATGTGGGGAGGGAGTTTGGAATCCAGTTCAAGAGTGTCAGCTTTGGGAAGGCACCAGCTCCAGTCAGAACAGTGCCTGCTTCTAACCTCTGGATGTACAGATATCTACAGAGCCAACTTGTTGAATCCATCAAACAATGTTTCCATTTATGCCTTTGATAGGGAATTGTCACTGAAATAGAGACTTTGACTAAATAGTTATGTACAGCTGGGAACTAATGCATGGTTGTCTGTAGCAGCCTGAACAAGGTTTAATGGAGCTTTATTGCTTTTCATAGAGTCTCATTGTTTTCAGCTCTATTGTCCTATAAGATCTACTAGGATTATTTTAAATACTTTTGACACTTTTTGTTATAAGAAAAACACATCTGCTAGTTCTTGAGACCTGAGGATTTTTCCTTTCCTGGACTGCTGGATATAAGGCTGCTATTTTTCCCATTTTGGGGTCCATGAGCAGGGCTGAATGTGTAATCGTATGCACACACTGTGCGAACAGACCAGCACAAACAGGGAACCATAACTTTAGCAGCACCTGCAGAAACAGAAGCAGTGTAATGTCACATGGATCTCAGTAGTATTGATGGCCCTGTCCTGTGTTTTCCTCTCCAGCTGGTCAGGCTTCAAGTTTATTCCCACTTCATATTCCATTGCTTTTCTATTTTAGCATGCTGGTTCTTTCACCGCTTTTGTCTCTTCTCAAATAAACAATCAGTACACAATTGTTAGTCTCTATTGGCCTCAGTTTTTTTCAAATCTGAACTCAAATATTGTATTTCTGCAGTAGTTGCTCTTGTAATTTCAGCCCTAACCAGTCTTACTTCTGCTGCTCTGAGTGCACTGAGTGTAGCCCTAGCAAGGCTCTGCTCCCCAAAAGCTCCTAAGCACTCTTGTCTATATAATTATGGGTTTCGGCTGTGTCTGATCAGACTCTTCCTTAAACGTCTACGGAATCCATCCATCCTTGTAAGCTTTGGCCAGAGTCTCACAGAGCAATTTGTTGCATCCCATGGTTTCTTGTGCCACGTCCAGTGGTTTTTTTCTTGTTCAGCATAGAGCACAACTTCATCACCTGGCTTACATACCTTAACGACTCCTTGTCCATAGGTTTTTTATCACCCACTTTTAAGGTTAGATCCAAACCTACCAACCTCAATAGATACCTTCCGCGGGCCTTGGATGAAATCTTTAATGCTACTGCCTAACTTTGAAAGATAATTGGGAACCTTTAATACTAAAAGAGTGAGCAATTTTTTGCCACCATCTGTGGAAAAATAATTTTCTCTGATCAGTAGAAGTAACCTTCCACATGAAGCAACTCTAGTAATTGGGAATCAGATACCAAGTCCATCTGCTTTATGTGTTGATTCTTTGGTTTGACCATCTGGCACTCAGGTAGAGGTGGATTAAAAGCATGATCTTTACAATAAAATTGATTCCCTTGGGCTGAATTCCCCAGGTAACTGTATCATTATTTTCCCATTGACTGTGGTTTTGACTTTCAGACTAGAAATTTAAATTTAAAGCTGTTTAGGCTATATTTGTGTTTGTTACCCTTGTGTTTAATTTCTAACCAGAAAACAGCAGGAAATGTTTCCTTCTGACATTCCTCACCTCTTAAAATCAATGCAAGACTACAATGGATCAAGATATCAGGAGCTCTCCATAAACCAGGACTAATGGAATTAACATTTCATATTCTCTGGGCTGATTCCTTTTTAGTTGACATTACTGTATCTGTAAGAGTTATACATATTTAACTCATTAATTCAGACATAAGGATACTACCTAATTAAGTGCACAGAGTATTCCCAGAGAGTCTTTAGAAAAATGTTTGCATTCAGGAGTCCCATTTTATAAACTGCTATTCATTAAAAAAGGTTAAATTAGTTCTCTTTTGAGTAAGGATAGTATTTCCAGCATCAAGATTTGGCTGAGGTGAGAATCTATTTCTGGTGTTCACAAGAAAAATTGGAAAAGACAATACACTGGGTGAACACTGATATATTGATTTAATTTTTTAATCTCTTGGAATGATTGACATTACACAGTCCTACACTTTCTAAGTGTGGTCCCCTTTCCCCCTTTGCCCTCCAAAATTGGTAATGCATTTTTAATATATTAACAAGGAAGAGAAGAATCACATCATTAAAAGCAAAGTTATTTTTTCTCTGATGCGAAATGTGATGCTCTGACATTTCTGACACTTTCCTCTTTAAACAAAATTGCAAATGCATTTCTTTGCTTGTATGTATATCAAATTCCATGGATTTTTAATGATTGGAATCTTGCCATAAAAATAAAAGCCTATAAAACAATTATGAAGTACACAAGCTAATAATAAATATTAGATTTTTAATGGACTTTAATTAAATTATTCTTATCTGATTATATATGTTCAAAGTAACTTTTTAAGAGTCAGCTTTTTCCTGGATATGGCTATCCATGAAAAAAATTTTTAAAAAGGCATCATCTTCTGTTTAATATCAAGAATTAAATACTGCAGAGGAAGAATTTTCTCTTCCTGAAGAAAAATATTAACATGCACAAAAATAAAAAGCCTTAAAAAGCCATAAAAAGTCTTTTGCAGACTTTTGGTAAAACATAAGCTTAATCAAACAGTGAGAAAGGTGTGGTAGGTTCTGGGGTCCTGATATTTAGTACTAAACATGGATATCTTGGTTACAGAGAAAGGGTTATGATGAATCCAAGATAATACAGATGGGAAGAGATCAAATTTGAGATTGAGAGCTGTACAGCATGTCCAGACTGGGATAAATCAATCTCAGTTAGCTCGTGTTTCTAAGTCTAGACAAAGCCTCTGTGTCAGGCTGTAGGGGGTGAAAGAAACGCTCACCTAGGTGACCCCAAGTAGGAATGTCAGCTTTTGTATAGAATGCAGCAATAGGGATTGGCTGAAAAACAGAAAAAGAAAATGCTGGAATATTAACAACAAGCGGCTTGTGGGAAGTCCAAATATTAATTAATTCTCCACTGTAAATATTGGACATTTGCAGTCATCTAAATTACCCTGAATTCAACCAGGAGGAGAAGTGTTGTTTATGTCTTATCTTAACATCATATACTGCAGCAGCACTTTTACCAATGAATTATAGCAGATGGTGGAATACTAGAGGACTCCACCTGAACTCTACAGGCAATCCGAAATCTGAATTCCATTTCAGATCTCATAATTTTCAAAAATGAAAAATGTTCAAGAAATAAATTCAATCCAGTTTTTACCAGCTCAGACATGGCATATGCATAGATTTTTCTGTGGAGGCACAGCTGTGCAGATGTGTTTGAATGCAGATCACTAGGCATGAGTGCTCACAAACCTCACATGCTTCAGCAGAACTGGGACACTGTCTGTTCCTTCCTGGTTTTGTTACTCTTACATGTTGCACTTTGGAGAACGTGATCCCCGTTGTCCATGGCCCTAAAAGCTTCTACAGAGCTCAATGAACTCCTATTAATCTAAGCTTCTTTGTGTAGGAGGCAAGTGTGCAGTTTCACAATGAATCCTGAAAAAAGGTTCACTTGCTAATAAATAACTCTCCCTCCAACCTTCAAAAGCCTTTCAGAGCAGAAAGAAAATAATAATGACAACCATATAGATGTCATAATAAGCAGGTTTATATGTTTTTCTCTGGCTTGGTTTCTTTTGTCTTCTGTGTGTTCCTGGGTAGCAGGTGTGAGAGCAGCCAGGATGGCCAATCACGGCATTCCCATGCAGCACAGTCTTCATCTATGAGCATACAAGCAGAATGTCTGAGTTTTTTAGAGGCAACTCACTGAACTCTTAAACACTCACAAAACCACAACAACAACAACAAAAAACTATAAAATGAATGAACTTTTCAGTATACATGATGGAGTAATGAACTGTCAAGATTTATCAGTGCATGTTTACAGAGAATTGTATAAATCAGAATTTTACTATTCCCAAAGATAACTTTGCCCCGAATTTGGGCCACCAAAAACCTTATGTTGTACCACACTATTCTTTCATACAACTTCTCCTCTCAAGAGCTATGATGACGTAGTTCTCCAGACCCTGTAACTCTACCCTGGCTCATTTAATTCAGTGAAACATCTGAAAGCCACCCGAAAACCAACACTTAAAACCCGAGAGCACACTTTTAAATGTATACCAAAAATTTCCATGCATTATTAATTCAGTTCCCTGAGTCCTCCCTTAGGACCAGTGTTCCTAAAGAGAATTCATTATTTGCCAAATATTTCACTGATCTACAGATGAACTGTTCTGGTTCACAGTTTAAGATGAATTATTATGACCATGTTTTAACTTTTAATCGAGTATGTGTGTACTATGAACCTTCTCATCCTAATAGAGAAAAAGAAGGGAAAAGTGTTAAGCTCATAAATGAAGAGTATTTATTTTAAAGCAGACCTCTTCCCCTTCCAATTAAAAAAAAAAAAAAATCATTTTTTAATAAAGGAAGGTTATCATTTTAATGTAACTCCTAAAGGAAACTACTTTTTAAAAAGTAACAAAACAACACAACTCTTCTTAATAATATTAACAATACTATTAATATACTCAGATGAATAAATAAAGGCTGCTAATTTTTATCACGATGTTCATTTTGTAATCAAAATTCTCACAGAGATGCTGCCATGTTTGCGAAATGTGGGCCTCATTGTATTAAGATAAAGGAAGTTCCTATTCATGCCACAGATTGCTTGTCTTTTGAGATATATTTTGTAGTCCATTTAGTCCATTTCCATAGCATGAAAAGAATGCAGAATTGTAATTAAGTGCAGTAGCGTATACAACACTATAATCATAATTGCTAGAATTATATTCACAATTTCCCTCACATGTTTTGCAGATGCATTCCCTTTTATCTGCATGCCGTGTAGTTCATATTCTCATTTTGTAGAAGTTGCCATCAATTTGTTGCCACATGTTTTATCTGTCACCATGTTTTTTCCCCTCCTCCTTTGTGGAGGGGAACAAGGGTCTGATTCACTAGAAATGTCCTGTGGAATCTGTTTTCTCCACTCCTCCAAGCCCCAAGAGAGACTATCCACTTTGCATCTGGTTTTTCATTTGCTCAGCCATGTACTGGATTATCCACTTAAAAATACCTGTAGCAACTGTGTGCTCAGCACATCAGCCTGGAAGCTCAAAAAGTACAAAGTACTTCTATCTGGGAACAAACTGTAAAATGCATTTAGGAACAGAGATTTTATTAACTGAGAGTCGCATTTGTAGACCTCATGTTGAAACCTCCCAGAGTGCCGTAAATGGCATCATTTGTACCAATTTATAATGTAAAATAAAGGTCCTAGGTGGGACTTTGTAATTCATAGTTCATAATGCACCAGGATTTTTTTTCTTCCCTTGCACAAACCAGTCTATGGCAGGTTAGAAATTATGACATACTCTGGAATATGGGCTTGGTTGTTCTTACTAGCTGCTCGCCTTCTTGAAGGGAGAAAGTTAAGACTTCAGTATCTGTGAAATGATGGAGAGAAGACGTGCAGTAGGCTCAGTGAAGTAACAGGTGACATTGGACCTGATGGTCTTGGAGGTCTTTCCCAACCTCAGTGATTCAATGTTTCTATGATTGATATCTCACTCTGGCTCTAGACCTGGACTAAAAGTCTGTCTCTGTTATTCCTCCAAAGAACAGAAAATTTTCCCCCAGATGGTCAGGACCTTTGGTTACAGGTTCTCTGGTTCACTGGTTCTCCATACTCCCTCCCATCTAATACATAAAGTGTTCTGCATATTCTCTGAGGGGTATTTTTTTTGTCCTTTTTAGTTTTTCTTAAATATATTTGCAGAATCTCTCTGCCAAGAAATGTGACACTGCCTGGATAGTCTCTTGCATCCAGAATAAATTCTTCAAATAAATCAGTGGTTACAATTCTGAGATTTTTATAACGCACCACATTTACTAGTTTCAGAGTACTTGAAATATCTTGCACAAAAAATGAGACAAGTGTATCCAATGACTGACTTCTCCCCCAGTCCCTGAATGGCTGATGATGTAATCCTGCTCTAACATCTTCTTCCTATCATCTTAAAGTCCTCTGAACAAAAGAAATCAAAGGTTACATGTGAATCTCTTAATGGACACATACCAGTCTTACTTTCGCTTCCCCAAGGTATCTTTTGTCCAAAATTAGATAGAAATTTAAAACACTGCATGTTTTCTTGCTCTGTTTTTCATTTTAACTTTTGACTGGCAGACATATCCATAGGTACACCGTTTATTCTCCTGAGAATAATTTGTCAAATTCAGAGCAAAATAGGGGGGTTGTAGTGCTATTTTGTCCTTCAGGAATGCATTTATGTTCCATGTTTATATATTTTTTGTTTATAACGGTTAAATGCATAAAATATTAACACTGAAATAGGATCCTTACGGGACAGTGAGTTGAAAGAGAAGTTTGGGATAGAGAGAAGGAAAGGATCCAAGAACAGATATTTGATTTATTTTGTAACTATAACAGCTGAAACACAGCAAACATTTCACAAGGAGCCACAGTGTGTTTGTGTTGAAGTCAGCAGAGCTGCTGCTCACCAGAGCTGTGTGCCTCAAACACAGAAATGGAGCATGTGTTTGGGTTTCCCAGAAAAGATCCTGATGGGATCCTGAGGTCTGAGAGGTGCACCTCCTGGTCACTATGAGTCCAGCTATGAGCATGGCTCAGCAATGCGCACTTGCAGCCAGAAAGATGACCATCAAAAGCAGAGTGACCAAGCAGGAACAAGGGAGGTGATTCTGCACCTCCTCTCTGTTCTTGTGAGACCCCCACCTGCGGCACTGCATCCAGCTCTGGAGATCTTAGCACAAGAAGGATGTGGGCCTGTGGAATCCTAGAGGAGGGCCACAATGATCACCAGAGTCCTGAAGCTGTGGAGACAGGCTGAGAGGGTTGAGTTTGTTCAACGAAGAGAAGAGAAGAGAAGAGAAGAGAAGAGAAGAGAAGAGAAGAGAAGAGAAGAGAAGAGAAGAGAAGAGAAGAGAAGAGAAGAGAAGAGAAGAGAAGAGAAGAGAAGAGAAGAGAAGAGAAGAGAAGAGAAGAGAAGAGAAGAGAAGGCTCCAGAAAGACCTTAGAACCCCTTCCAGTACCTAAAAAAGTTTACAAGAGAGCTGGTGAGGGGCTTTTGTCAAGGGTATGTTGTGATAAAACAAGGGGGAATGGTTTAACCTGAAAGAGAGTAGGTTTAGATTAGGAATTAGGAAGGAATTCTTCATTGTGAGAGGGGTGAAGCACCAGAACAGGTTTCTCAGGGAAGCTGCAGGTGTGCCATCCCTGGAAATGTGCAAGGCCAGGCTGGATGGGGACCTGAACAAGCTGATCTCTTGGAAGGTCCAAGGAAGGTCCCCACCAAAGCAGGGGGATTGTAACAAGAGGTCTTTAGTGTCCCTTCTGGCTTGAACCATTCTATGATTCTATATTTCTGTGAACTGTGTCTTCAAATCTCAGTGTCTGTTAGGATTGCATGGTTCAAAGGACTACCTGTGTTGAGATATGAACTTTGAACCAATCAAAAGTAATTTGCCATCCGACAAGGAGTGGAATTGGATGCTCGAGGCAGGACAGTGGTATTTCCTGTTTCCGTATCAGCAGTCTCAGCTTCTCAGTCTTTAGTCTTAAACCCTCAAATCTTCCCTCTAACCCAGAGAAACATTTTCATGCACATTTTAAAAATAACAATTCTTAAGGCAAGAAATGAGATCTGGTTCCTGCCCAGAGCCTCAAGGATATCAGAACAAAAGCCAGGTTGAAATTCTTGACTCCAAGTCTTACACACAGGTCACCTCCGACCTTAACAGGGTGTAAACTGCACAAGGTTTCTCCAGTGCCAGTGACATGCTCATGCTCCTTTCTCTGCATTTTCTGCGATGGAAACTGTGATAAAACATCTATTATAACACCTTGGAATTCACCCTATTTAAAATACATTTTTTTCTGTGTCTATGCTTGCTCTAGAGATGAAATAGCAATTTACGTGTGACAATTTTCAGCATGACAATGCTGATCCGTTAAAGATTGAAGGTAAACTTTTCTGAAATTACCCAGGTATTTTGTTCTGCCATTGCAAGCTTATGTCTAATTTGCTCTGTTATCCACACAAAAAGATCTGTCTGGCAGAAAGCCTTGTTTCTGTACAGGGTTTTGGGTGTTGATGGGTTTGGGTTGTTTTAATTACAGAATCTGAGTGTAGCTAATCATGAGACTACACTAAAAAAAAAAGGTGCTCCTGATGCATTCAGCACTCAGTCAAAACAAAGAGGAAAGAGGCTTCATTTTCTCTGTAAAAATTCACAAATCTATTTTTATCCCATAGTACATGACTGTAAACAAAATAATTTCATAGTATCCATTTCATTTATCAGTGCTGAGAAATTTCAAAGCTAAAACCTTAAAGTTTTGGTTCTGCTTCATTGATTGAATCTGTATTTTGACATTATATCAAGTTGAAAAAAAAAAAAAAATCCACTTTTAACTGGCAGCGTGGAGAGGTTGTCTTAGTGGAGAGAAGTCTGACCTGGGCTTCAGAGGATCTGTACTCATTTTCCCTTTAACCTACAGGCTTGATGTGATTTCATCTAACAAATACACTAAAAGATAGCACAAAAGTAGAAATATAGAGAGCTCATAGACTCAACAGAATTTGTAAGTGATACATAGATGATTCCCAATAGACTGGCAAAATACATTTTTTAAATAAAAAATACTCTCTCCAAGGGTGTTTAAGACTTTCAACCAGACTCAGTCTGCAATAGAGAGCCTCTCATTTCATTTTCACTCTCAGACTTCATCTGGGATTAAAAAAAAATTGCCTTGTATTACTAGAAGCTGGGATTCTCATAACTGTCAGGAATTTCACTATCTGCTGGATTTTTGCAGTCTTTGGAGGTTTGGATATGATCCACAGGAGAGGCTCAGTTCTTGGAAGCTTATCTGAAAATCACTGATTATTTGGAAACACAGTGAGCAAGACCTTCATGAGATGTCTCATAATTCCTACTGGCTTTGGGCACCCTTTCACTCTTTGTGACACCAGTCTGCAAGTGCATGCCAAGAAACAATCAAAACACATTCTTGAAACTTACAAGTAATTTAAAAGTTATGTGATTCTTTGGAGAGCCAAGAAGCTTCTTTGGGTATCTCATTGTTCCCTGGGCTCACTTAATGCAGCTCATCCTCCACAGAATGGAGGGCAAATATGATCAGGATGCTTCAGTGATGTGCTGAGGATGCCTAAGCAGGTTCAGAGTTAGATGGGGAGAAAAAAAGTGCTAGAAAGAGTAATTATATAGGGATCATGCTGAGGCTGAAGGTGCAGCCCTCAAAGTCATCATCACCTTTTTGATGTTGCCATACTGCTTTCCATTTCAAAGCCAGCCTGAGGGATTTTTCATTGTGCCCATAACACAGGACAAGAGCACCCTGAATTTCTAGACCCCTTGAGGTAAACCAGCCAGTCCTTTAAGGACATGTCTGTCTTTTCCTAGCCTGGTATGATCCAGGCTCTGCAACAATTGAAAAGCTTTTTTTTCCTCTCTATTCACAGTCAGGCTGTGGAAGGAAGAGATATTTATTTGAGTCAAAAACAGGTTAGAAATAGGAAAACGTACGAATTAAAGTATGAAGAGCAGTGGCCCTGGAAATGGAAGACTGAGAATATAGTTTGAGAGAGGTTAAAGGGAAGCAAGTGGGCCAGGCATTGTGTGTGCATCACAAGGTGTAGTATTCAGGAGAAAGGTATAATATGACTGTATGTCCGAGGCTGATGAGGAAACTGAGGCCAGATAACAAGCAGGAGAGAATAAAATGGACTGAAGAACAAAATAGCTTGGGAGGGATTAGGACTGAGAAGTATGTGAAAGCAAATCTGGAGCTGTTGAAGGGAAACGAGTATTCAAAAGGACACAATGAAACTGAATAACAAAAGAGGAAACTGAAAGGCTGAGGAGGAATGAGAGAGCCACTCTGGGCTAGAAGTCTGGGAGTAGCACTAGGAAAGACTGGAACAAGATCTTTCATTAGCGGAGTCATAACAGATTAGGAAAAATAAACAGCAGTTAAGAGAGGCTGATATTTTTGTCCATCTAGAGAATCCATTCATACTGCTGGTGTTGTCTGAGTGGGCAATGGGCCTCTGCTTGTTACTATCAGCCCACATGGGTAGTCTGCACACCTATCAGCAGCTGGTTTTACAGGCATGTTGCTCCTATTTACAGCCTAAAGAGATTTTACCAGTGGAAACTCCGCAATGCACATTTGCAGCATAAAGGTTTATGGCACTTACAAAAGATGTGCCAACCATGCCTTAAGAGACACATCTCTGCTCTTGCTGGCATCCCTTATTTTAGTGATAGAACTCTGTGAAATCATAGAATCTTAGAATATGATTGGTTGGAAAGAGCCCACAAGGACCACTGAAATCCAACTCCCGGCCCTGCACAGGACAGCCTCAAGAGTCACCCCATGTGCCTGCGAGTGTTGTCCAAATGCTTCTTGAAGAGCTGAAGAGTTGCCTGCTTTTCTGTTTCTTTCATTTGCATTGGGTGGTACTGAGGGAGTGCATCATGGCCCTTAAGCAAAAGGACAGTTCGTGGTCAGGAGTGATAGTTAGAAATTTAAAAAGAGGAACCCACAAAACACTAAATATCCCCCTGTGATAGGGAACAAATTAAAAATGCTTCTGTCACCCTTGCCCATGGAAGTGGCAGAATTCTTCCTGTAGTAGTGTGGGGGAAAAATTTGTCAGAAACATGCAGAACTTGAGGAGAATGTCCTCCCACTTCCCTGGGCTCCGGACTGAGAGTACTAGTTAATAAGAGAGAAGAGCAGAGATTCAGCCTTACATGGTGTTTGTGGCATGTACCACAATTCAAGGATTAGCAAAAATGCCCATGCTTTCTCTGACCTGCTAACACTGAGCTGTAGTGCTCCTCTGCACCTACATGGATGGATGTCAAGTTCACATTACATCCCAAAAAATCATCATCCTAATCCACACCTAACCTAGGTGAGAAAAAACTACACACAAGGAAGGGAACTTTAACGAAAAAAGCGAGAGAGAAGGAAATTTAACAAGGAGAAAAGGGATCCAGTAAGAGAGTTATACAACAGCAACTGTACAACCAAAAGGTAGTAAATCCAGAAGAAAACTCTCATAAAATGTTTATACCTATTAAATCTTTTAGATAACCACTCAGAAGTTCTTATCTTTTAATTTTCATTGGATGCAACTAAAGTTTCCAATACTGCCTATGAATCATGTAGGCTTCCATACTATACCAGGGGATGAGAATTTGCTTTGTTTTTTACCATTGTAATTTTTTGAAAATCTAATAAACTACATGTGAAAACCCTCCCTAAAAGCATAATTATAATAAGATTACAACAATCAGGCATTCAATAGCTAAATGCTGAGAAACCTTAAATAATTTTATTCTTTTCTCATGGTCTACCCTGCACTGGAATACAGCTGGAATTCATTAATATTTTTGAAGCATTTCAACTGACAGAAACTCCCATATGGAAATGAACAAAAAAAGTTTGGCTAGATAGTGTTCTGAAAAAAATAAATAAATAAAATAAAATAAAATAAAATAAAATAAATAAAATAAAATAAAATAGTAACAACTAAAAGCCACCAAAACAAAACAAAACAAAGATCTTCATCTTTTATAAAAACAAGAAAACAACATTCTGTATCACTGCATTTTTGGGCCAAGAGAAATCAGGTCATTCAGAAAAACAGTATATGATCAAATGGATATATAAATACAAACACACACATGCACAGATATATCTCTAACTATATATATATATATGTGCACACACATTTTTTTATGTTTACTTAAGGACACATATGTAACTAAAATTCTCTGGAGAGCCTGACCTTCTGTTTGTTAATACTATTCTTTCAGTGGAGCTTGGGATGCAAAAGGGGGGCAGCATCTCTGTGTGATCGTGTCTGTGTATATTGCAGGTAGTTATTAAGTTCATTATTTGATAAGGTTTAAAAGCTAGTAACTTGTTTCTTTTGTTATTTATGACATATAAACTGCTTCACCAAGGGGAAATTATTTCTGTGGCAGTCCTTTATGTCAGTTTTGGTATGAGGAGACCAATGGAACAGCTCAGCCTTGTGCTGAAGATGGACATCCACAACTTCTCAAATGTTATAAAATGCACAAGTTAAACTGAAGCTTGTCTCCCTCTGTTTGCTCAATGAAATGACATAATGATCCATCAAAAATTAAAAGAAAATAAAAAAAAGAAATCTATATTTGTCATTTTTAGGTCCACTTCATTTTCATAATCAAAGGCAACCAGCTTTGCAGGTGTAAGAACACCAAATCGTGAAGGATTTGTTCTCTTTGTGCGATCCAATTTTCTAAGGATATGGGTGAAAAATGCTCATCTACAAAGCAAGAATTACCAAAATACACATTATATAAAATTTTATCAGTGTCCTCTTTACTACAGATTAATCCAAATACATATATTTAAAAAATTCAAATAATGCTTTCATATACAATACAAAAACCTCTCCTGCTAAAGTGTTCTGCCTTGTAATATTTCTCCCCATGGGGTCAAAATGAGAAAATGGGACATCCCTGACAGATGTTTCTTGTAATGCTGAATTTTTATTCTATGAAGACACTCAGCCTCAGCCTGAACACTTAAAAACAGGGCTGGTCTCCTTTCAAAAGGTGTTTCTTATTAATGTTGACAGATCACTGTGGAGCTGACGATCAATTAGTTAATGTTTGTACAGGACTTTGGAGATGTAAAACTCTGTAAGTACTGAGCATTGCTATTATTACAAGATAGCACAAGTACACTTCAAGATCCTTAGGTAACTGTTGGGAGTACAGTAGACACGATCTTAATCTATTAATAGCCCTTTTTAAGTGCAGTAGCTCCGAGACTGCCAAAACAACCCTATTGTAGCATAATTTTTTTTTCTTTTCTTTTTTTTTCCTGATAGCATGGGTGTCATGAATGTTAATAGCAAGGAACTAAAATTGCTCCTGTCATCTTCTTCCCATTTTTATACATACAGCGTATGAAAGAGTCTGTTTCCTTAAAACGACAGGAGAGAATCACATCCCCCTAAGACTCCAATCCTCGGCATAAGGTCTTTAATTTGGGATTTGAGTGCCAGATAATTAGTAGTTGAGGTAGAATCACGCTGTTTTGTGAGTCCCATGGCCCAATTAGTAAATCAGATTGCAAAAGGTTACTAGAAGGGGCCTTTAATCTTACCAGCATTTTACTGTTATTGCATATGGCAAACAGAGCATCCTGTATCAGGGACAGGAGAAAGACGAAATTTTGTGTCCTAGCAAATTACCTGCCGGTGAAAATCAGTACAACTCCTTATTTACATCAGCTTGGGACTTGGCTCCTGGCCTTATAGACACAGAGTGTCTGCAAATAGGTCTCCAGTAGCCACTAAGGGTAAGTGGAAAGCTACCCAGTGAGAATACACGTCTACTGATGTAAGAAAAAAAACAGAAGTAACAAGTTTTCTGAACAAAAGAATTCAGTGTAAATTCAATTAAGACCAGGGAAGAAAGAGTGAAAAAACAATTAGGACAATAAAAATGTATTTTTGAGTTGTTCTCTTATGTCTGCACCTGCAGACATGCACAACAACACTCTCACAACTCCAGGTGTGTACCAGTGTTGGTGACTTCTGAGAGAGGGTTTGTCAAAAGGAAGTGTTCAGAGACAGAGTAGGTGTAGGTGAGGGTCATCATGTGACTGATTTAATGTTCGCTCTTTCCAACCTGCCCTGACAAAAACACCACACCTGAAGTGGGGCCAGCAGGAGCTGGAGGGACTTTCTGCCAGTCTGCACTGATGCTGGAGGGAACAACTGTCAGAGGGCCCCAGGGTGTCACCCAGGATGGAGAGCGTGGGAGCAGTGTGGGTCAGGAGAGGCACACCTCGTCAGTGCTGGGTTCCAGTTGTGATGAGGCGGGAGGGGAGAAGACAAGCTGGCAGAGGTGGCCCAGGAGCTTCATCCAGTGCATCACTGTATGCTGGGCAACCACTGAATCTCTGTTCTGATCATGCTCCTTCCCAAAATGAAGAAACAACTCTGCAAAATGTTGCGTGTAGTGGCAATACCAATTCTGTTTACCGCAGGGTTTGTTCCTCCCAGTGTTACAGAAGTCTGTTATTAGTCTCCAGATCTCATTTATTTTTACTCAGTGCTGTCCATACAATTACCAGTTCTCATTATGAAAATAATTGCTGCCTGTATCACTGTGGTTTTGTTTGATAATATATTTCATGTTCAGAAGGGCCTATTAAAATTATCTAGCCTGACCTCCCCCACAAGGCAAGCATTATATTCTCACTGAGACATTCTTACAACAACTCTCACAGTGGAGCTGTTAAAAATACCAGCATATGCTCATTGACCACTGTACAAAACACATAACAAAACATCACCGCTTCCCTGAACAATTAATAATTTCACTGGATCCTGCAGTAGAGTAACAAGAAAGAAATGTGGCTGTCCTTAAGATTATTAGTAGAATATGTGGAAAGCCCAGAGAATAAATATAGCTCCCACTGTATTTACTGTTTTCCCTGCACAGCCATCCTTTTTGTGATGACTAAAAGAAAATCTTCCTTTGTTTGACAGTTTTCCACCACCTCTTTTTTTAATGGGTGTGATTTTTAAAATAATATTCAATTTATTTCCTGAGATAGGAGACCTCTTCCAAACATTTTTGGTCCTAAGAACATCTGTGTTGGTGTGACAGGATTTCTGCCTGTGCCGTGGTCTGATCTTTCTTGGTATTACGCAGCACCCATCACTGTCATGGCCAGCAAAGCAGCCTCATGAAGATGGAAAACCTACCATGTTAATTTTCAGAGCCGTGCTCTCAGCCTGCTGCACGGAGCATTAGCCTCACAGCTCCCATTAACCCCCACTGTGTTGAGTCAAGAACCAAGTGTATAAAGGATGTCAGACATTATGCACTGGCAGTAATCAGATTTGCTGGTCACTTAGCCCTATCTGCACTTAAAAATGTGCATTTGGAATAAAAATACTGGATAGCAGGAAAGCTGAAATACTTGACAGCAGGGGTTGTTTTTTCAGACCATCTAAAATAGACTTGAGATGTGAACGTACAAGCAAAATTATCCCAGATTGCTAATGCAGTGTTGGAATTTAAGTAGACTTTTACTCCAGCCATCATTGGTACTGCCATGGCAATTAAACTTTTCAGCACTGTTTTCCTGCATGTGTGGAGTTATTTGTATGATTGTTTGCAATGTCCCCAGGCCACAGTCTCTCCCAAGCCTCCGTTGTGCTGAGTGTCGGATAATCCCGAATAACCAGACAGTCCTTGCCCTGTTGAGCTTTCAGTCTGCAAAATGACATCCTTACTCCTCAGCTTGGTGTCACAGTTCAAGAAAAAGAACCCTGGCTGGAGGGGAAAGAGCTGAAACTGCAGGAGTGGTTCTGTCTTCCCCCTTTCATGGAGGAACATAACACATAACAACAGCTGGCTCTTTCCTCCTCACCCCGTGCTCCTGCTGTCAAATCCCTCTTGCTGCCTTGGAATCTGACAACCAAACCTTTCCCTCACCCTCACCTTGGACTTCTCTTTTTACAGAAGCACATTATTAGCAACATAAATTATGGTCTGAGAATGGTGTCATTGAGCACACAGGATTAAAATCACATGCTTTAAAATAAAAATGTCAGTCAGACAGGTGTACATAGGGGAATGTCTGGGGAATATTTTTAACAAACATGAGATTTCTTTTAACATAAAAATTTGGAAGGGAAAAGAATTTGCAAATTCATTTTAAAAGTTTGGAATATTGATTAAGCAAGAAATTAATATTTTCTCTGGATGTTCCTACATTCCTTTAAACATAATCTATGCTGAAAAAAGGAAGATACATGGAAATACTAATTAATAAATGTTACTGCAATAACATAGAGCATTGAAACTGAATTAAAAATGGAATATATTAAGCTTACTCAAAACAAAGCAAAATATTATGGGGAGAAATATACATAGAAAATAACATTTTTTTCATCTCTCCTCTCATCTTAGCTTCTTGATTTGTTTTAATAACCAAGCCTCAGAATTGTAGCAGTTATGCAGCCCTGTTTATTACTTGAATTTTAGGGCCAGTGTTATTTAAATGTCATGGGAAAAGAGTTCCAGGGAAGGGTCACTTGTATTTGAAATTGTCCAGACAGAAATTCCCAATACCAAAACAAAATTACAGTGGGGGCTAGGTCTGAGGTCAGATTTGGGTTTCTCTTCAACAGCAATTCAAACACCATGGACTTGTGCACTACATTTAGGTTTGAAAATGCAACAGACAGAAGTAGCTTTGGGTTATTTCAGGCTCATGGAGAGTTTGAAATTAATATTTCTTATCTGGTTTTGAAAGCACTGCACATGTTATAATTAGATGTGTGATAAAAAGTCTCCATCCTTTCCAACTGGCATGGCATGTCTGTTAGCCCTTTATTAGCTGTGAAGTTTATATGAAAAATCTGCATTGTTCAAGGACATAAGGAAACTTCAAATTTCAAGTGACAGTAAAAGGAAAGCAGGAATATTTGTAAATCTCTTTTTAGGAGTAACACCACTGGTGGCTGTAGGTCACTCTGCTTTCTAAGTTCCTCACACTTCCTCTCTGGGATCTTACATGCAAAAATCACAAACTAAAATAATCCCTTCTTAAATAGTGTTAAAAATTTCAGTTCCAGTGTTTCTTTTCATTTCTTGTGTTTTCTTGATAATCCAAAAAAGACATGCAAGTGTTATTGTGTGTTGAGGGGCAACAGGGGTAGAAATTTACTTTTTATCATATTTTTACTTTAATTTGCACATACACGTACTGGAGTGGGTCACAGAGAGGCAGTAAGAGCTTTCTAGGCTCATCTGAGGGCTCTGGCAGCTCTGCAGGGTTTCACCTCTGGCTTGTCTTGGCAGCCCTTGTTAGATTATTTCTGCTAAATACTTTGCAGCATTCAGCTCTCACTCAGAGCCTGGCAGTACTTGTCCCTTAGCTGTTGCCCGGGGATCCAGCCCCGGAGTGTATTAATTTTCCCCAGATCTATTGTTTGCTGCAGCACAGGCAAATTCCAGAGGCAGGACACCGGAATGAAAAAAAATTGCAGGCACTTCTTCACTGAGGTCTGAATGTCAAGCAGACAGCTCTCTGCAGCTTATTGTCTTATGCTATTCCTTCAACAAATTTAGGGAATACAATTTTTTCCTGAAGAACAGGTCTGTTTTGTGTATCAGCAATATGTGTCACACCAATATTAAAGTGGAGTAGCAAATCACTTGGTTACAGCGAGAGTCCTTTAGCTTACCACCACGAAAAAAAGAATTTTTGGTAGAACAGAGGGCCCCTTAGGCTGTGCAAAAGCAGTCATAAACATTAATCTTAGATGAGAATAGCAAAGAAATTCCAGACAAACATTCTGGCTAAGATCGGACCACACATGTATTTTCTGATAGGGCAAGAGACTCTCTCTGAGAAGCTGTGATTGCAAGATTACAGCTGGATATTGCTGACAGCATCGTGGGCTTTTCTTCTTCTACAATCATTGCTAAATATGAACAAAAATCTTCTCCATTGTCCATAATTTGAGGCAAATGAAGTGGGAATATAACACACCAAGCAAAAGAACACAAAGCTTGTAGGGGTAGGATGCCCTGTTTCAGTAACACGCAGTTTATTTGCTCCATTTACAACTACCCTCCTGCTCTGGCCCTGAAGCATTCATCTATATTCTCCAAGTTTCTCAACACTTATATTGAAATATTCCAACTGACCACTCAACACCCCAGGGCCCTGAGTCACTGATAGTCCATGCAATGGACTTTTACAGGCATGTCAGCAAGAGCTGAGGGCTAACTTCATCCTTGTTCTTCCTGTGGTCCAAACCAGCCAGGAACTGTTCAGATACATTTACCTAGGTCTGTGACTCACTAGTTAGTCCCACTGTGTTCACACTTGTTTTTATTATTTCAGACAACTCACCCATCAATGGCAATTACACTCCTAACTGCACCCTAGATTTCTTCTGGCTCACATTTCACCATCACGGATTGCCATGCTAATATATTGACTCCTCAGAATCAGGCAGAGGTTTCCTTCACAGTCACAGAGCTGGGACCAGCTGTCACTTCTCAGTCACTAGAGTTCTTTCACTGAAAGCAATGCAAAAATAATGAACTGGTCATCACCTCATCTTGCAGGGCTGCAGAACCACTTGCATGCACCATCTTGCTTGTCTGAGACTCGCAGGAAAGCACAGATCATGTGTTATGCAAGTTAAGGTGAAATATGGACTTTGTTTTCTGAGTCTGTGCTACCTGTGTGAGGCTCTGTCCTCCAGAAAGCCTTGTGAGTGTAACTTCATGGAGTCACAGAATAGAAACATGGAATCATTAAGGCTGGAAGAGACCTGAAGCTACCCAGTGGCTTTTTTTTTTTTTTTTTTTTTTTTTTTGGGGGGGTGGGTGTGTGGGTGTGTGTGTGTGGTGTGTGGGTGTTCTTTCTTTATGTACAGACTCATATGAATGTCTCATCACTTTTCACTTTTTACACAGGTTCCTGGGCAGTGCTAAACGAAGGAAAATTCCACTAATATGCAATTATCTTCATTAAAAAAAAAAAAAAAATCAAGAGCTGAAATGTTCTCTTTTGTAAGATCTTTAGAAAATATACCTTTGTGGATTTATAATTAAATGGATAGGCAATATCTTTGAGAAAGCTGAGTTTGCCTTTAGGGAAGAATTAGACAATCTAAAAATTCCTCTCTGAAATGTCTCTTTTGTTGAGCAGTTGAAGCTGCCATAATTAAACAGTGTTTTGTTCCACCACAGGTTTGTTTACATTTGAGAAAATGCAATAGAACAATTAAAATTTAATAGTATGGTAAACAAGATCTTAATAATTTATTCACAGAAAATAAATGTTGATAATCACTTTTTTGGTTTGGTTTTTTTTTTTGAGACTACAAGAAAAAACTGACTTCTAAGACTGTATAGAAATTTTGTTCATCTCTTTGGAACAAAATTTGATTGGATCCATCATCAAAGAAGAAAATACAAGTATTTTTTTACCTAGGGATAAAAGTACATGAAAAGTATGGCCTCATTTGAAATAAGATAAACTTGAATAATATAGAAATTATGAAATGGAAAATGCTGATTTTGAAGCCTCACATGCCAAGTTTTCCCCTAAGAGTAATTTTATATATGCCTACTCTGATATGTAGTTATGCATTTTTTCATATTTTCATAGCATTTCTTTATACTTTAATGGAAATCATTGAGAACCTATTTTTTGTTGTTGTTATTAACAGTAGTGAGATCTGTAAGTTTAGCTTCCATAGTGCATGACTAAGACTATTATTATTATTTGTTACACAAGTACCTATAAACTCTAGACAAATAAATAGATCAGAATCTCATTGTAGCTATGTATAAAGGCTTGGAAGTTAACAGACTGTTCTGTTATACAAATTCTAGAAAACCTACTTCCCAACAATATGTATTTAGGCTTTTTCTCTGGAATAAACAGAAATAATTCAAACTGTACATCTTCCATTCATTTATTTTCCTTTATATTTATTGCTTCTAAATATAGATGGACATTCTAAATACAGAGAAAGAGTTCTGTGTGATTTGCAGCTCAAATTAATATGCTCAGAAACTATACTCATGGTTCATGGGTAGTTGCTTAAATCTGTAAGTCCTGGATTCAGGTGGTTCCTGGACCAAAAGCAGGAAAGAAAATCTTTTGGGCCATTTTTTAAAATAAAAGAACACCACCAGAGTGCCTTGCTGAAAAGCAATAGGAACAATCCTTCAGAACATTATGTAATCCTGCCTTCAGCATCCAACAGTTCAATGCTCTAAATTTAAAGTATAGCCATGGGTTTGAGAGGATATCTAGTCCAACAGAGAAGAATTATTGCTGCAATGCCAGGAAATGCAACAGAAACAGCTACTAAACCCATAAAATGCAGATTCAAAGCCATATGTGAACCATCTGAAGTTTAATGTCTCCTGCAACCTATGGAGAATGAGATGCCATGTAGGACCAGGTCCTGTGTCATGCCTAGAGTGAACCGAAAAGCAGCTTTCAAACAGCATAGAGAACAACAAGAAAGTTAAAAACCAGCTCAATAAACACAGTGTTTTGAGGGGCTCAGACTGTCTCCCATACAACCTGAATGTTGTATTGTTTATTTCTGTGGAATCAAATGCAATAGAAAGTAGAGAAACTGAGGCCCATAACAGTATTCCAAGTTAGCAATAAAAAAAATGGGTCTCAAATGTCAGAATTATTTCCCATTTATGTAACAGGCTGTAGTGCTATATGACATCCACAGCGATCTACACAGTCATTCATGTAAATATTCATCTAAATTATAGTTTTTTCTTTCCATATCCTGTGTTTTTTCCCTTTCTGTCTGGTGCCAGTCCTCCAACCTGGCATTAATCTGGAGAGAAAAAAAAAAAAACAACAATTAACCTCCTCATTTCTTCTGATTGCTCGACTGCACAAAGCTTAATGCTGAATATTTTGGTGCAAGTTGTCTCTTTTTAGGGTGATAACTGAAAGCCTAGGGCTTGGGTCTGCAAAAACTTCCTTAGTGTGTTACTGGAGCAATGTATGGGAATATATAAGGGATTAGGATATCAGGGCAGATCTCAGAAAAGTTGAATGAAACACCAAGCTGCTGAAAAATTTGAAGTCTGAAAGTTTCCTCTGACCACTCTTGAATCAGATCTCCATCACTGTTGCAGTAAGTGAAAAAAGCCTCTGACATGCATTATTTTTTCATGGCAAATGATACTTAACTGGTCCACTGTGTCCAGAAAAGCACTAAACAGAGCGGTTTTTTGCTTTGGTTGGGAAAAAATGGGTTAAAGATTCATTCTCCACCAGTAGAGCTTAAGTATTTTGAAGACCAGATATGAAATGGGGCAAGCAAGGGGGTCACCACTCCACCATTCTTCTGTGAGCCTATACACACTCACAATGTTGACATGCCAGGCTGGAAGAGATAACTTGCTGTGGTTACCAGAAACAATAACTTCTAAATTTGAAAACATAAATTTAGTCTTTGGGCCTAATAAAATGTATAGTAGAAAAGCTTTTCTGAAGTCTCCAAAATCTTGAAGTAGTTTACACAGTGGCTGCAATGAGCTCACTGAAGAAGTCTGTTTGTGTTTCACTGCAAAATCCATGGCTTAACCTACAGTACCAACTCTGATAAAAACAGACATGTAGTGTTAACTGCCTGAGACTGCTAAAGCTCATTAACTTACCTAGAGGTTTTTTATTATTGCTTTAAAGTCCATAAATGAAAAGATCCAGTCATCCATTAAGCACACAGCATAAATCATTTGTACCTGCAGTCTGTGCCTTTTGCAAAGCAAGAAGTCATATGTACCAGTAATAAACAGCAAAAACCCAACAAAAACTCACCAAGAACCTAGTCATCTTGGCAGATTTTATTCTTCCTCATCCTTCACCATTAACTCTTGTACTTTATTCTACAAAAGTTTCTCATTTTTAGCTCTTTGTTATCAGTGGGAAAAAATGCCTCCTACAGATGAACAGATATATTTTTTTCTCCATCTGTTGAGGCATTTTCTTTGCTGTGCTCTGGAAATTTGCCAGAAGGGAAGGAGATAACACTTCTGAACACAGGATGGATGGCAGACATAAATCCGATGAAAAGATGGACTACAGCAGCTGACTGATGATTTCACAAAGGCTGTTTTGTTGATTCTCACTGAACCTGAGGTTTTCTTCTTCAATTTGTGTCAGTGAGAACAAGGATGTTCAAATCACTCACTGGAAGAAGTGCAGGGTATTTTTTAATTACATGACTTTTGTTCTTCTTGGATTTTTGGCATTACAATTTAATGAAGCGAGACCTTACAATTACAGGTGGGAATTCACTGGGGAGGTGAGAAAGTGCTACACAAGGTATCTGCCTATAGTTCCTAGCCAATTGTATTTTCACTTTTCACTGTGTGTGAACCACACAGTCAAAGAACAAGATACTGAGAGAAAGGGTCTTTGAAAGCAGTTCAATGTTTATGGTTTTAGTGGCCTTGGAAAACAACCAAACAGCTCGTTTCAGTCAAGGCACCTTGAAAGGCTGAAGTTACCCTGCTTTAAGATAGAGGAATAGCGGAAGATATATTAATGATTTAAACCATTTTCCTTTCTTTCATGGAATGCTTGGATTATCCCTTCCAAATCAAGGATGATACACCTCACCGCGCCCAAACAGGCGATTGACTCTTTCACGTAAAATATCCATTCAAGCAGCAAAACTCTTTTGGCCCAAGAGAGGGTTTGATATATGCCCCAGCGTTAATTATGATGCCTTTGCTCTAAAGAGCAAACACAGGTGTTAGCCCAACATGATGGAATTAATTTTGTAGTGGCTGCTATAGCTCGATGATGCTCTTTGGTTTACTGACCTGAGGATAGATCCACCTCCCAATGCCTAGCGAAGGAAAGGCTCCCACTCTATCAAAGGTTTATGGATTAGGTCCCTCCTACATAATTGAAAGTAGCTCCTTCTCAGAGGAAAAGAAGAGAGAAGAAAACAAGCTCTAAAGCCAGTTAAGGATGCTCCTCAGTTTTTTCTGAGGGCTGCTTTAGGCATTGTATTGGACAAGTATATACAAACAGCCTCTCAGCCTCTTGTGAATTACAATTGTTACATGTTTCCTTTGAAATAAAGGTTTGGCTCTTTGCCCTAAATAATACAGTTGTTGTTTTTTGTTTTGTTTTGTTTTTCATGATTTTCCATTAAATTACCAGCAGAACATTAAGTTTACACACTGGTTTTCTTCCCTAAGGAATAGAAAGATCTATTCAAGGTATGTCCCAATCAGACTTTTTTTTCTCCCATTCTCTTCATTTATGTTCTGTTTAAAAGAGATTTTTTTTTTTTTTTTTTTTTTTTTTTTTTTTTTTTTTTGTTAATGTGCTTAGCTTGGGCAAATAAATTTCTCCAACCCTTACTTAGCAAATTATGAGAAGAGGGCCTCCTTTTACTATCCACTTGCAAGTGTTCAGTGAGGCTACTTATCATTTTGCAGTTATCTTTGCCTCTACAGTCCTGTTGATATACAATATTGAAAAGACTTCCTGTAGGACTTTCTTCTTTACATGTGGCATTTCAACAGAGATCATAGAATTAAACAGCAGAATGACAATAGGAATACACATCCAGTCTAACTGGATGAGCAATGGCAATGATTTACTAGCACAAGCTGTAAACCCAAGTCCTCTTCTAGTAGGTACACAGAGTTGCACTGATTACTCTTTTACAATTTGTTTATGACAGCATTGCAAACCTAGCATTGCAACCTGTAGAAGTCAGGCCCTTCTTTCTAGCAGCTCCCACTTAATTTCAGGAGCTGCAGTGACTGCAGTGGTTTGTCAAACGTCAAACTGGCCCCTTAGAAGGAGCAAGGACAATTATCACAGAACCATGGAATCATAGAATCGTAGAATGGCTGGCGTTGGAAAGTTGGAAGGGACCTTAACAATCATCTAATTTCAAACCCCCTGCCATAGGTAGGGACACCTTCCACTAGACCAGGTTGTTCAGAGCTCATCCACCCTGACCTTGAACACTTCCAAGGATATGGCATCCACAGCTTCTCTGGGCAATCTGTTCCAGTGCTTACTACAGTCACAGTACTGAATTTCTTCCCATCTAATCTAAATCAACCATCTTTCAGTTTAAAGCCATTTCCCCTTTTCCTGTCACATCATGTTCTAAGTATCCCAATAACAGATCTCACATCCTTCTCCAGATGTGCCTGGAAGTTTCTATGCTGCACAGCCCTTTGTCTCCCAGCAACACTACTGACCACATCAGGTCTTTGCCTGTTGAAGTCTGGTTTATCTGATCCCCCAAGGTCATCTCCACAGACCCATATTCTCTCTTATTTTACATGATGCCTATTCTTAGCTGTTATTTTTACATGACCTTCAACATGCTTTATATTCTCACTATGAGGCTTGCAATATTTTCAAATATTGCTTCCATATAAAGAGCTCAGGATTATCTTCCAAAAGAAGCCAGGGATGAAAGAAGAGCAGATGTGAGAATTATAGAACTGGAACCCAAACCTCAGAAATCTAATGCTTGCTGGAAATGTTTGCATCAAGGAAAAGAGTATGCATAAGTTCTACTTTTTTTTTTTTTTTTTTTTTTTTTTTTTTTTAACTAATTTTACAGTGTAATGTATTCTCAATAACAAAAAAAAGGTAGATTAGTAAAAAAAAAAAAATGCAGGTTTTTACACTTTTCACACAGTAAGTACATGAAATTTTAATGTACATGTGGTACATGTGCACTGTGATATGTCAAGCCTCTGCATTGCTTGTAACTCATGAACTGCTGACTGGTTTTCTGCTTTACCTAACTCCAGAGAGAAGTTTAGAGAAATAGACTGCTTGAAAGCATAAAAAAACCCCAAAAACTTTATGTAAAGCAAATACATTTCTAGTTTCCTTCCTTCCTTCCTTCCTTCCTTCCTTCCTTCCTTCCTTCCTTCCTTCCTTCCTTCCTTCCTTCCTTCCTTCCTTCCTTCCTTCCTTCCTTCCTTCCTTCCTTCCTTCCTTCCTTCCTTCCTTCCTTCCTTCCTTCCTTCCTTCCTTCCTTCCTTCCTTCCTTCCTTCCTTCCTTTTTTTCAGAAGTAAAGTTCTTAATAGAACATTGCTGGGGAAAACAACAACAAAAACAAACCAAAAGAAAAAATAACACCTCCCACCCCAAAATCACAAATCACGCTGCAATTATGGAAGAAACCGGTCTGAAAAGCAGTTTTCAGCGGTCTTTTATCACAACAGAAAGCCTAGGTGTTATTACTTGTGGTACAAACCACCCTCCAAGAAATTGCATTAGAATTCACCAAACTAGCCACAAGGAACAGGCCATGTTTAAGGCTAGCTTGAGCCTTAAATATTAAAAATAAGTATATGCTAATGTTAAGCTCTTTAATAATAGATTTTTCTCTCATCAAATATGTTCCTGCAATATATGATGCAAATCTCCCCTTCCATGGTGGGATTCATCCACTGGGGGAATAAAACAAAAACAAAACCAAAAACAAACAAACAAACAAACAAAAAAAAACCACAAAAACCAACCAAACAAAAAAACCCCAAACAAAAAAACCCCAAACAAGATCAACAACAAAAGGCACCTGGTAAAAACAGCCATAAAAACTCTTCAATTATTGCTCTTTCAACTTGATCAACTCCTAGTAAGCTTAAATTTTTAACTGAAATCCTAATGAGAAGTCCTTCCTTCCTTAAAAGAACATCTTGTAGTTTTTAAATTATATCACTAAGCTAGTTTTGGATACCCTGATGCAGTAGTGAATTGGTCTGTGTTCTGATTCCAATTTTAAACAATAACTTTCCTTCAATCAATGTATCTAGCTAAATCAGCCACTCCTGATTTAGCTAGATATAACAGTACAATGACCCCAGTAAGTAAGAAGAAGTAAATATAATGAGAAAATTGTTTCTGGACTATCTGGTAGAGGGAATGGTATCTTATTTTCCTGCTCTCTCAATCTACACAAGCTTCAATCTGGCCAGGAAGAGCTGACCTTGAGCAAAGCTGGGAGCAGTAGTACCATAAGCTAAACTTCCTTATATAAGACTGAGGTTGTCTTCATTACTGAGGCAGTGTGCACTTCTTAAGCAAATCAAAAGTTACAAAGATATATGAAGATTTATTTTAGTGAGAAGTTTTTAGAGACTTGCATATAGCTAAGTCCTCAATGACACAGCAGTCGTAGCACCATTCTGGATTGGGATGCTGCGGCTGAAGCTAGGTTAGATATCTGAGGTGACATTTTATGCCACCATCCAGCCGAATTACTGAATTATTTGAGGCGTTTTGTATTAAGGATTTAAAGATGGGTTGCTTTTCAAGTCACTTTCTGCCCCAGGACTCCTGTGGTCACTTCATTTTTCAAGGTTTGGCATTTTCTTTCCTTCAGTTGCTTCTCCAAATATAAGACTTATCCTACCTTCTCTACCAGCTGTAATCAGCACCAGGTCAAAGCAATTAATTCTCTTCAAAGAGTTGTAGCTGCACAGACCCATATGGCTGCTTCCCATGTGACTCTGTAAGCTAATTAAACTTGACTTTATTTTGCCCTCTTCTATTTTCCTCTACCTGAGGAATCAGTTCTCCAGTGCCTCCAACCCTGCACCCATGTTCAACCCCTTTGAAGTCAACTTCTTGCCACTAGAAAGTTTTCCTATGTAATAAACTTAATTCTTACATATATTTAATTCAATTACATAGTTTTAATTGTGTAATTCTACATCTCCTTAAGCAGGAAGTATTAGCACAGGTACAAGTTTATAGCTGAGTAGATTTAAAGGGAACACAGTGAACATCTTAGTAGAGAAGAAGTCTACATTTATGAATGTCATGTTCAGGAGCTGGGTTTAGGGCAGAGAAACCAGGGCAGTTTTCCAGGATCTTAGGTGCTGGGGTCAAGAGGCCCAGTTATACGGCAAAGAGAATTATCCAATCTAGAAACAACTTTTGCTTGGGGGAACCACATTTCTAAGGCAGTTATTTGTATGCCTTTTACTTGAAAGGGAGTAGATTTGAATGGATATTAGGAAGAAACCTTTATTGCGAGGGTGGTGAAGCTGTGTAACAGGTTTGCCAAGAAAAGCTGTGGATACCCCATCCTTGGAAGCGTTGTCTGCGCTGTTGGATGGGGCTTTGAGCAACCTGGTCAAGTGGGAGGGTGTCCCTCCCCATGGCAGGGAGTTGGAACAAGATGGTCCTTAAAGTGCCTTTAAATCCAAGCCATTCTCTGATTCTATGAAATTTATTTAATTTATGTTTGGTATATAGTGGTTTAGAAAGCAAAACCAGAAAAATATTTTATTTCATTCTTATGACATCCCACTGTGGGATTGGTCCTTATACTGTATTTTTCCTGTCCTTTGTAGATTTCAGTTCATAACACCATGATGAAAGGTCACAATTCCGGAGATTTCTCAGAATATGAAGTTTTCCCTTAGGTCAGTTTAACAAAAATGTAACAATCCCACTCTTTGTGTGACCTCCTCCCCACATACTTTCACTCATTATTTCTGTCCTCTATTGCTAAATCCCACACTGAAGTCAACTGCAGGCTTACAGGCCTACTGTTAGAGTAAGTCCTTTGATGTATGCATTTTCTAGAGTAAACTTGGGTTTAAAAAATTTAGATTTCTTTCATTGGTGGGCAGAGATACTTAAGACATAGTTTTGAGGCAGAAAAAAAAAATGTTTGATCTGTCACATGGCCTTTTATTTCAAGTTCTCTTACCCTTTCTTAAAATCTCTTTCAAAAATGGAACTGAATTTTAGCAAGAAACAGTTCCTTAAACTGGAAAGTCAAAACAAATTCTGTGTATATGTAAAAGTAAAGCAATTTTTTTTTTTTTTTTTTTTTTTTTTTTTTTTTTTTTTAATCTTCTTACCCTAGGTGAGGTTAGGTTGTAACAGAAACGGGTGAGTCAGTCTGGTCATGCTCTGCCGATCCTGAATCAGCACCCTTCAGAAAAGAATATTGCCTGCCACTTCTGCAGGTAGTGTTTAGGTTATAATGCACTGAAAATTTTATAATAATAGAGGAGTTTGTAATTAATTTTGAATATAAGTCATTCCCTGTAGCACTATCCATCCTGTTCTTGGAAATATTTGCCATTAGAGACAGATCCAACAGGATCAACGGTTTTGGTTTTACCTCTTCCCACTAGCTATTTATTCAAGGCTCTTTCTTTCCTTCCACCACCACAAACAAACAAACAAACAAACAAACAATATATAAATATATATAATATATAAAGGGACCCAACAGACAACAGATCATCTAATTCCAACCCCCACACCCCCACCACAAGGGACACCTTCTCACTTGACCAGGTTGCTCAGAGCCCCATTCAACCTAGCCTTGAACAATTCCATTTTTCAAGCAATCATAGCTAATCTGAGCATCATATCCATGTATAGCTTTCTGTAATAAAGACAGTGGGAAGTGAAATAATATTTCTGTATGAGGTATGAAATAGTTAACATTCTGAAGCCAAGATCATCACTTGAATCCCAATATACCTCCCATTTAATCCATCTGCTGAAGAGGGATACAATATCGTCAGTCATCAAACAGGAGGATTTTAGCTATGCCCATAAAAATATTTGCATGAGTTCCCTTAGCTAAATGTTAATCAAAACACAGGCTTTGCAAGAAGTGGCCCAGGAACCCCAGTGGTTTTTCTCTAGCTTTACTATGTCAGGATTCTCCATACATGACGTACTGAAAAAAAGTTTGCTGTGGCTTAGAGACACAGGATAAGTGGTCAGTTGACCTGATTCTGATCTCATCTGTCCACAGAGAGCTTGACCAAAATATTTTCTTCTGCTTCAGGTTCCCCAAGTACAAAATTTCTATGATAGCTTCTGCCTGCTTACCAAAGAGAGCTCTCTGTGAGGCCTAATTAAGAGAAGTGTAAAGCCTTCTTGAAATCCTTGGGCAAAAAATAGATGAAAATATAATTGAATTTATACACAGCAAAAATACCACTTTATAAAACTCCACAGGGAATTTCCTGAGTAAAAATGGTTAAGTACTTTCCTTAAGCTGACAAAATACAAAATATTCTGTATACTCTCTATAAAGCAGCAAACAAGCAAATAATCTTAAGTGAATGAATTCCAGAATCATCAAGTCTGGAAAAGAGCTCCAAGATCATCAAGTCCAGCCTTTGTCCAGATGTCATCATGCCCATTTAAAGCACATCAAAAAGTGCCATGTCTATTTATTTTTTTAACATTTTTCAGGGATGGTACTCCACCACTCCCCTGGGGAGCATGTTCTGAAGCTTAACTGTTTCAGTGAAAAAAAAAATTAATTGGTGCCAGAAAACATCTACGTGGAAACATTCAATAAGCATGATCATCTTTTTTTACATGAACTTTCATTAATTTTTGTTTATTTTTCTCTATTATTGGAAGTATCCAGAAAAAAAGAAAATTTTTCTATAAGTATCTATAATAGGTTTAATTATCTTTCATTTACTGAGTTAACAAGGTGATTTCAAACAGAATGCTTTCAGGGTATACATGTGTGAGCTGGCAGTTTTCTTTCTTTATGGTCTCCCATATAGATAGAATTATAGACCCCATAATGTATATAGTAGGGTAACAACACTGTGCAAACAACCTTTAAGTTTTACAGGCTAGGTATTTCCTAACACCACCATTATTTTTAAAAATTGCTTCCAATACCTTCAAGTGACTCAAAACCCCATTTAGAAAATTGTATCCAACCTTATTAAAAATGTACACAGTTAATTATGCTGTGCATAATTTACATAACAGAACAGTGTCACCACAGCAGATCAAGCCAAATTAGTGTAAAGAAACAGTACCAAACCTTCTTGCTTAATGAGTCTTGCTCATGACACGAACAAGTGCTAAGTCTTCCCTCTGCCTTGCCCTGGTGTATATAATTGACCATAACATTGCATGGTTAATTATTTGAACATTTAATCTCAACATGAAAAAATACAGAATGCATTACCACTTTCTTTTGTCAACAGTTTTTATAATTAATATTAAGGGATTAAAATAACCGGTTATAGCTTACATTGCCATAGAGCTGTTGATACAAACTGTGAGATCATTAGTTTGAGTCACACGTCTGTTCTTATCCAACCCTGTTTTATGATTCTTAGTATGTTGTGGCAACACACATGTCTTTTAATATGGAGCAAAATTTCCCTTTTCCTGTTTTTACCTAATTTGTACTTGCAGTACTTCATTTCAGAACCCCACAATGTCCAAGCAGAATGTGTGTCCTGGGAGATAAATTTTCTGTCTTTGGTTTAGGGGACTGTGAGTTGAAGTCTTAAAGGGTTTTCTTTATTATATATTCTGTGTGCCTGATTCCTTCTCATTAGATTATGCATGGCTACATTCATGCCACATAATTATCTTTACTGCCTATAAACAGGCTGCATCTGACTTGAACATTTCAGCTTTTTTTATGTCTGGCAAAGAAACAAAACCTAGAGTAAATTAAGTCTGACTTCCGTGAAGCTCTGTGTATATTCAAAGCTTGGTATGTGTTTTGTGTGAAGTTTATAATCTTTGTATAAAATGTTTAATTAACCTATTTCAGAACATTTGTTATATGTTTCCATTGAATTTATGAGACTCTGTGGGCACCCACTGCTGGTTAATTTACAAGAATACATTTGCTTACACTTCCCAAAATGTTGTGTGTAACCTAGTGGATGATCCTAGATACGGATGATGTCATTGCTAATCTTGTTATTGGTATTTACACCAAAAATTTTTTTCCCTTTTTTCCTTTCCTTTTTTTTCTTTTTTTCTTTTTTTCTTCACATTTATTCAACACAGGGAGCTGAAAGGTCTGCTTTGCTGTTGGGGGGTTTTTTTGTGCAATACAATGGTAAACAATGTAAAGCATTTGAACTCTTACCACACTGAAGGTTTCTTCTGATTTATAAAAACACAGAGACATTTAGGCTGGAAAAGGCCTCTAAAATCATTGAATACAGCCATAACCTTATAATGGCTATCCTTGCTGTGCCTCAACGGCCAGCTCACAGCCAGCAGTAGTTGGAGGAGCCTTTTTTACAAATTGCATCTTCTGAGATGGGTTCAAAACATGTTCTTCAATGTGTTTCCCCAAATGGCTTTATGTTGTGCCAGGGGAAGTTTAGACTAGGTATTAGGAAAAATTTCTTCACTGAACTGGTTGTCACTCATTGAAATAGACTGCCCAGGGAAGTGGTGTAATTGCATACCTGGAAGGTATGTGCATGGGACGCCTGAGGACATGGTTTATTGATCCACATTGTGTTGCTGGGTTAATGGATGGACTCAAAAATCTTGTAAATCTTTTACCAACCTTAATGATTTATGATTCTTTGATTCTATTTTTCTTTGATTCTATGGTCTTCGCTCTAGACTTTCTCAGAGGCAAGAGACATTATGTGTAGTTAAAGCCAGGAGAAAACTGCCCATTTCTTTCCTGCCTTTGTGGATTTTTGTGCTAAGAGGAAGAAATTCCTAGAGGGGAGTTTATAGAAGAAAACGTCTGTTTGTTTATAAAGTATGGGTGATCAGGAAAACAAAGATTAAACACAAGAAGAACTGAACAGATGTTATGAAGGAACCCTGTGCTCAGGTTCAGCCATGTTGACTGGGTACAGCGAAAGTAGGGAAAGAAGTGTTTGACATGGTATGACTAAGGAGAAGCTTCATAAAGCAGTGGCTAATTTCCAATTGAAACACAAAACTAGGCCCATGTTTGGGACTTTTAATGAAATTTATTAGTGCAGGTCTTCCTCTGTACCAGAGAGTCATAAACTCATACAACTCTAAATCTTAATAGTTACCTCTACTTCTAGAAGAAGAGGGGAGATGAGTACAGTGGAAACAAAACAAAATCAAAACAAAACCAACCAACCAAACAAAAACCAAAAAGTGCACAAACTAATAGAAAGCAGTTAGGAGAGGGATAGAAATTATAAGAGACAGAAGTTGAACTGATACCAAAAATTCAGGATCATGTTCTTTTTCAGCATAATATCTGGCCTGTATTACTCTATTCTGGGAAGGGCTTCCTTACCTTTGGGATAAGATTTGAAAATAAGGGCATGAGATATTGACACAGAGCTGCGAGGAAAGGTCTTTGTATTATGGATAACTTCCAAAATACCTGACAGTGATACTGTCCTTTAGACTGGCTGCAGGATAGTTCTTAGGTCAGCATTTTCAGGGGTAGGTGGAAACAAGCAGTTGTGTACCTGCTTTGACCCCTCCATGAGAGAGACAAGATGTGTTGCTGAGGAATAAGGTTACCTGTAACAGGGTGCACAGGCACCATTGGCAGCTATTCCCAGGATGGGTTTTTCACAGGAGAAAGTTTAAAATGGCTGCATGTGAAAGTAAGTCTTGACAGCACATGCCTTGGGAGGTTGTGAGTGGTGAAGAGCTTTTTTTGAATTACATTGGCCTTAATGTCTCATTTTAGGGAGATAACCATAGGTGTTACTCTGGATATGTTATCACACATATAATGGAGTCCATTGACTCTTGCACGTGTCGACCCCTGTGGAATAGGTATAACCTATTTCATCACTGATAGACCATTAAAAATTCATAAAAATGGGCAAAAACACTCTTATGATATCAAACAGCTACAGAGGAAGAAGCTGACCGCTGCTCCATGGTCACCAAGGTAACAACATGCCAATGTTACTTACAAGTTATTTCAACAGGTGAAAGGGAGAGGAGAGAAAGAAATAAAGGGGTTGTTATTCCTGTGTCTTTTGAGACATTTCATCAAGAGCAATGGTGAATACCCTATAGGCATCTTCTTTCCATCCTAGAAGGCTCCAGGCTTACTTTATATGACTTACTTTATATGACTTACTTTCCACCAGTGCTCAGATGATGGGATAAAGTCTTTACCAGATTTTATCCCATTATCAGGAACTTATTTCTCTTTAAATTCCACTAGCCTGCTACACACCTCTCAACATAATATTTTATATATTTTACTATATTAATATAATGTATAATATCTATAAATACTAATATAATACAGAATATCTATAAATGCATAGGAATTTCTTTTGTCTTCAATCCTTATGGACCTTCCCTGACTTCTACTACCACAAGCAGCAGTGGGGAGCATGCTACAGCACTGGCAGTGGGTTTACACCTAAGATGCTGTGTTACACAGCCTTTGCAAATCTATCTTGCCTTCCTTCCCCATGCTTGTAATCTGCCAAAGGAAATTTCCTGATAATACTTGAAAAAGCGCTTAGTCTGGAACCACATGCAGATTTTTGGTTGCTGGTTCTGAGTCCAGGGCAAAACAGGAGGAGATTATGCAGCTGAATGAGCGGTAGTGATAAGAGAAATTCAGGGAGAAAAAGAAGCCGTATTCCTGGAAAGCCAGGCAACATCTGAGGCTGAAAACAGATCACTGCTATGAGACTCTCACCAAGCAGAGCATAACAACTGATGACAACTACCTGGGCCTGCTGTCCCTAACTGCTAATAAACCCTTCCATGTCAACTTAACACAGCATAATCTTTAGCTGCTGTGGTCTGCACGAATATGGTAGTGGCATGAAAAAAATGCTGGTATGGATGTCAGAATGGGAGGGACAGAAACAGCGCATTTATGCATCCCCTGATGCCCAGCCCAAAAGACAGTGTAACCAAGGGACTCTGCATCTTGATCATGCTTTCCTTTCTGGAGAAAAATGAACACAATGGTCACTCCTAGGAGACAGATGATGTGAGCCTTCTACTGAGGATACCCTCATCCCACCTACTGCTCACTCATAAAGCCTCAACCAAGCACTCTGACCACAAGAATGAGTTCTTCAGGCATCCAGGAGCATCTGCAGTGTGGTGTTAGCCTGTGCATTTCAGCACTTTGGAGCCCAGAGCACATATTTAATATTCGGCTTGAGAGACAGAGTGCTGTTACTTTTCCTGTATTGGGGTTGACAGCTGCATCTATAAAACTGCCCAGAAAACTGATTCAGTGAAGTGATTTAATCATCTGGGGACGCAGTCAACAGCAGGCAGGGACAATTCATGCAAAGGCCTTGACCAGCCCTCTAGAAAGACACATGAACCCCCAGAGCCTCAGTGGAACTGCCTGAATCTGGTCCACCTTGGAAAATCCTTATGATCTTTCTAACTCTTTTCTATTTTCTTGTCAACTTTGAAAAAACAATTCTGTTTGGATAGGGTGGCTCAGAATCTTCTAAAGAAATAAGGGCATTTGCAATTCTTTCTTTCTCTCTTTTACTTTAAAGTATCTTAGTCATAGAATCATAGAATCATATAATCATAGAATCATAGAATCAATCATAGAATCATAGAAAGTTTTGGTTGGAAGTGACCTGAGAAGTCCTCAACTTTCCGCCCCTCTACCACAGGCAGAGACATCTTCCACTAGACCAGGTTACTCAAAGACCCATCCATCTTGGCTTTGAACACTTCCAGGGAGGTGGTATACACATTCTCTGGGCAACCTGTTCTAGTGCCCCACCATGCTCTGAGTAAAAACTTTTTCTCCTAAAGTCTAATCCATATCCCCTTCTTTTAGTTTAAAACTGATTTTCTTTGTCCTATTGCATCCTACTGCATCAGAATTCATGATTCTGTTATATTGCAAAAAATAATGGATTTTTTGACGTTGCTGGCTTGCAGACAGTGACCAAGACATGGGAAACTTCATCAAATTTATATCACACAAAATTAAAAAATATAGCTGGCAGAAAAATTAAAGAAGTGAAGTACCAAACCATAGACATTCAGGCAGCAAATTAGGACTTAGTCATAAGGAAAGTGCAATGAAGGAAGGACATCAAAATTCAGTAAATTGAATATTGCAATGACTGTCACATGAAACAGAGGTGACTTATTTTGATGTGAAGGATATCTGATCTAGAAAGCATATTGGTGTTATTCTTAGTTTTGGATTGTGATGCATCTGATCTGAAGTGCATGTTATTGATATTACAAGTGTCCAACCTGCCTGGATGATATGTTAGCTGGCAGGAGTCAGAACTGACACTTCTGGTCTAAAAAGCACTTATGTGCACTTCATTATGTCCAGACTTTTGGTAGCTAGCAAACAAACCCTCTGAGGCAGCTGATGCTACATTGCTCTGACTCTTAAGCTTCATTGCAGCTATCGAGATAGCAGTCCCTGTGATCTGATAAAGTTTGTATTTTTTAGCACCTGTTTTACCTTTGTTTCTCCTCAAAATGCAAGCAATTGAGCCATTCCTTGCACCCTGGTTTTGTATCACTGGTGAGCACCAAGCATTGGTGAAGGTGGAAAATGAAAGAGATTCAAGGAGGGTCTCAGAGACCACCACACCAAAGCTTCATTGTAGAAACTTCGGGATGATAACCAATGTCCCAGCAGAGAGCTCAGGAAGGACACTGAGGGGTCCTAGTCAGACCATAAGCCAGCACAAAATGGCTTTGGAGAGTGCCAGTTGCCCAAAAAAATGATCTTAGGAGCCATAAACAAAACCCTGAATGCACTGTTGGAAACCAAGTCAGCTTTGGCCTACCTTCCCCTAGGAATGGATTCTTGTCTTTACACAGCTTTTGAAATGGAAGTGCTTTTCTTCTTATAAAATGAACCCAAGCTTTCAGTTACTGCTCTGCTCACACACAAGGCTGTGAGTGATGAAACAGTTGAAGCAGAGAGCCTGCTTTATCTTGTCCAGCTTCCTTCTGTGGATCACAACTATTTATGTATTTATTAATCAATTAATTTAGATATTTGGAAAGACCCTCATGAATAAAAAGGTACATATTTGAGTTTACTGATTCTTTCCATTTCCCTTAAGACTTTGTTTGAAGCCTGCATTTATTTTTCCCAGTACAACGTTCCCATCTCTTGCTCACATGCCTGCCCATGGCACTCCAAGCATCACTGATTGTGCAGTCTGTGTTCAACTGTGCAAGATGTTCCTGTGCACAACAACAGCTCTGCAAAATTCTCTGAGTTTTCCCAGGTTTGATGTTCCTTGTCAGTTGGCTTCTGCCCACAGGTCCTCTGCCTTCATGACTGCCTAAAGAGAAGAGGCTCAAATCTTGGTTGCTGTGTCTTCTTGTTCTCTAGTTCTAGTAGACGTGGATTTGAAAGGGTTTGTTAAATATAGCTTATCTTTTTTACTCAAATAAGCATAACAAATAATCCATCAAACACCAGCATAGATTGTGTGACTGACTCCTACAAGCTTATGTTTCTCTATAGCTATTTTCTTTGAAAAGAAGCATAGCCACGCTGAATGGAGACATTTCATTATTTTAAAGAGATGATTTCATATTCTTTCCTGTGCCACATGGAAGCTCTCACTCATCTCACCTGGCTTGTAATTTAAAAGAGCAGTCTAAGCAAATTTTAACTTTCTGACTCAGATATTAAAAACTAAGAGTCATGAAAATCAAGGCTTAGTAGGATATGTTTTCAAAGATCTAAAATATATGCTGTAAGCATAAAATAAGGAATGGCACAGGGAAGGTAAAACACATTGCAAAGTATCTTAGAAAATTAAAAAAAAAAAAAAAAAGGAAGAAAATTCAGAAATGAAAAGCAGGCAAAGAAAATGTGGTACAAGGATATGCAGCCTGTGAAATATATTGCGAGAAAAATAGCTTTGAGAATGGGGATAAAACTGGGCTCCCTGGGTGGGGGCATGCCTCACCCACCATATAAATGAGTACTGGGACAAGACTGATCTGTGTGCACACCTCTCTTCTTTTTGGATACAAAACTTCTGCTTTAGGGTGTAATTTAAGCATTAGCTGTTAGAATAAAAGGAGTTTTACAGTCAGAGACTTCTGATAGTTTTCTCAAAGCAGCATGTGTCTGAGATTTCCAGAGACTGCATTCTGGATATAATGAGCCACTGGTCTGACCCTGAGCAGAAATTTCTTTGTACCAAAACCGATGTATTTATGTATGATTTCATAATTATTCCTCTTGCTCCACTCTAGATCCTGCCTTTGTTTTGACTGTGCTTGATAAGGTCTGCATACAGCCAGGCTTGTCCTGACTAGTGGCTCCTCTCCCCAGATAACAATATGAGGAATTTCAGCACAGTTAACAGCAGGAGAGTAATATGTTCAGAGACTCATAGAATCATAGAACAGTTTGGGTTCTAAGGGATCTTAGAGATCACCTAGGTTTAAACCCCACTGCCATGGCAGAAATGCCACCCACTAGACCAGGTTGCTCAAATCCCCATCCAACCTGGCCTTGAACACTCCCAGGGATGTGGCATCCACAACTTCTCTGGGCAACCTGTTCCTTATCCTCTGAATAAAAAAACTATCTCCTGACATCTAGCCTAACTCCCCCCCCTTGTAGTTCAAAACCTTTCCTCCTTGTACTTATCACTATCTTCTCATGCAAAAAATAGCTTTCAATCTTTCTGTAACCCCCCTTATATTACTGGAAGGTCACAATGGGTTCTTCCATATATGGAGAAGTACAGCCAGTTCAAGATGTGTTTCATACTAATCTCCAATCATTAGTTGTGTCTTTCATAACCTAAGTTTGTCACAGCAAGTAGATGGCATCTGACAAGATCTCTGCTGCTTGCTACACACTATTCAGGACCAAAGGATCAAATTACTGGGAGTCTTGTCAAGTCTTAGCAAACAATTGATGCTTTGGCTTAGAAGTTTATTTGGTGCTGCTCACTCATTGTAAACAAAAGGAAGAGTTTTTCCTCAACATTTCTTGTCATTATTTTATTCAGTAATTGGCTCTAAAGTAATACACTTATCCCCAAATTTTGACCCCCGAATCTTGCATTTTAGGTGACAATTGGTTGTAAAATTATTTTTAATCCTTTTGTGGGTATTGTGGTATGTAAATACACTATGCTGTGCCAACACTGTATTAGAGCTTAGGCCATTAACAAACAAATGCCCATGTGTTTGATTAACAGGCTTTAAACTTTTGTCTCTTACTTTATTTGTCCCTCTGGAAAGTCCTATTATGTAAGAACATTCAGTGTGTATCTGTGTTGAAACTGTGTGCAGGGCAAATGGTGTACCCCAGGATCCAGAAGTAAACTGTGGTCTCATTTCAAAAGTGTTTCTTACAGGTGAGAGGGTGAAATGAAGAAAATAAAGGAAAGTTAGTAGAAACATAATCATAATAAAGGCTGAGACATGCAGTTGAAGAGATTTTGATAAACATTTAAAAATAGTTTTAAAAGAGACCACTGCAGTTTCAATTAATTTCTTATTTAAGGAAATTGGTATTTTAGTGGCAATCAGGCTTGTAGAAGCATATTTGGACATATTGCTGGATATTTGAATTTATTATGGTATTTCATAGATTCATAGAATCACAGAATTATTTTGAATTGGAAGGACTTTTAAAGATCATGTATTTCCAGCCATTCTGCCATGTACAGGGATACCCTCCACTAGACTACATTAATCTAAACTGTTGCTTGAAGCTACTGTATTTGCCTAAAAGCCTCTTTATTTTCTTGAAAGCCATCATTTACCCAAAATAAATTTTTATACTTAACATCATAGGTGTTTACAGAATCTGTAAAACTGAATAGGAGAAGACAATGTCCCTTTCTTGAAGGGTTTATGGTTCCTGGATCTGCAAAGCACAGAGCAAATATCTCAGCAGCAAATAGATTTCAACCTGTCCAGCAGTATTAAATTGCACACCATGGTGCTATCTTTAGATTTTTTTCATAAGATAAGGCCTGAATTACAGTAACAAGACAGATACTGTTGTGATTTTATTTAAAAGAAAAAAAAAAAAAAAAAAAAAAAGAAAAAAAAAAAAAAAAGGAAAGAAACTCCAAAAAACTAAAAAACAAACAACAACGTCAACAAAACCCACACCAAAACCACAAAAGTTAAAAGTTACAGAATTACTAGCTACAGCTGCCAAAACCCACTGGCAAAATAAGGTTAATCCCTGAGTTCAGAGTGACAGGTTGAATTTCAGGACAAACAAGCCCTCCTGTGTTCTTTGGCCCCAAAAAAACCCCTGCAATGATGTTCAGAATAAACGTTCCCAGCAAAGCTAAGTGCACGTTCCCTGCCCAGGCTAAGTCGGTGGAGCTGGCTGGCAGGCATGTACTGATTCAGCTGAGCATGGAAAATGGACACTGTCATGGTGATGGCTCAGTGTCTGAACAAAGAACTTCTTCCATTTAAAAGTTAGCCTTTTCATATTGATTTCAGCAGATTTAAGGAATAAATCAGGTGAGTTTAGTGGAGAATGAAGGACTTTTAAATATATTCTGTTGCCCAGTCTCAGCCAAGACAACTTACTGCCTTATGCCATTGTTTACATCCATTAGGCACAGGGAGTAGAGAACACAGGCAATAACAACAGCCTTTATGCTTGTTTTTGACATTTTTTTAACTATCTCCACAGAGTCAAAGCAACAAGTAGCAACTCTCACATACTGAATTTGTCCACTGATTTCACAGTAATACATATTTGAAAAAATAAGGAATTTACAAAAGGTAATGTACTACATTTCTGCAAATGCCTACACCTCTGCTTTATGGCAAGAAGAGGGACTACTGGCTTATTAGAGTGTGGCAATTAATGCACATTCAGAAAAAAAAAGTGTGCAGCTGTGCATAGAGTTCAGAATTTTACTTTGTGTCATAATGTGTAAACTATTGTTTACATATCTGAAAGTTTCACCTCAGTTTCTCTCACTGTTTCTGCAAGACTCATCTCTTCCTGTGTGAGCAGTCATGCTCAGCTACTTGACAGAGTGATAGGTGTGCTGGGGAGCTTTGATCATACTGAAGTTTGTCAGTGGCAGTGGATCAGAAGAGATGTCTGGCCCTTGTTGCCTGATGTGCTCAGAGACCCATGGGCACAGAAGGTGCAGAAAATGGGGTGGCTCTGGGAGTCAGCTCACTGATTTTTGAGCTGTCTTTGGCATGTGTTAAAGCAGCCTAGGGACTGTTTTAAACAACTCCAGTTGGGAATAAGCCAAATGCAGTAGTATTCTGGCCAAGTCCCGGCACTCTCCTTTCTCCAGGGCCAGTCAGGATTGATGGTATATTAGCAGGGTTCATTGACTGCATGCCAGCAAGGGATGTTATAATGCCAAGAGAAATCTCAGCTGGTGAGATCTGAAGAGCTTCCAGGCTTTAAGTATTGCTATATGAACTTTATCTGAAAAACAAGTCCTGAAAGTGTGAGGCTCTGGATATTTTTTTAAAAATGAGAAAAAGATGGCAAAAGCAAAAGAGAGCAAAGGGAAAGCACTAAGAAAGTTCAGTAATAAGAAGAATTGACACCTGGGAAAAAAAAATTTAATAATTTAGACTAGAAAAGACCGCTAAGAGTATTGAATCCAACTGTTAACCCAACACTTCCAAGCTCACAACTAAACCATGCCCCCAGGTGCCACATATGAATATCTTTTAAATACCTCCTGTGAGGGTTACTCCACCACTTCCCTGGGCAATCTCTTCCAATGTTGGACAATCCTTTTGCTCTAAAAAGTTCTCCCATTATCCAGTCTAAACTTTCCCTGATACAACTTGAGGCCATTTCTTGCTATTCTATCACTTGTTATTTGTGAGATGAGACCAACCACCTGGCTACAACTTCCTTTCAGGTAGTTAAAGTCTGCCCTGAGCCCCCTTCCCTCCAGGCGAAAGATCCCTAGCTCCCTCAGCTGCTCCTCATCAGACGTGGGCTCCAGACTCTTCAATACCACAAGAGCTTGGGAAGAGTTATGAAGAAACTTTGGAATAGCACTGGTTTATAATATAATAGAAAGAGCAGTGAGGTCATCCAACAGCCAACCATGGCAGAGAAGAAAACAATGAAGAGCTAAGGCTGCCCAGTTTCTGCATGTCCCCATAATCTAGTTGCTCCTCTCTAAAACTAGACCTTCTCCCTGCTCTAAATCAACCAAATCATTTCAAGACAGAAAAGGTAATGCCTTGGAGATATCAGGTTTTAAAAATATTTTGGCAAAATACAAGAATGGATTTCCAGTCACAGTGGTCAGGTTCCATCTGCCTTGGATTTTGCAGCTTGTTCAGTCATAGAGATCTCAATTCCTTGCTAGTCTCTGTTCCTTTCCTTAGTCTTTTTTATTGGAGAGCTGTTATGTCACCCAGCCCCTGAACTTATGAATATCTGACTAGTAGTCTCTCCAGTGATGTTGATGACTGGTTTATCTGTATCTTCCCTACATAATTATAAAGAGGGAGAAGGGGAAAGGATATTTTGTATACATTGCAATCATATCCCATATGTACCTTCATCTTGTAAATGAATAAACTGGTTTAATCCCTTCTCATAAAATATGTTCTCTGTCTGTGTCAATCTCCTTTGCACCTGTGTCTATCTTTAGGGAAATAAAAGATTTCAGCAAATAAACTTGCCATAACTTATCTTGGCAGCTACTTCTGTACTTAATATACTACTAGTATCTGAGCACTTGTAGCCTTAGAGTACTTGACAGTTATACAGTAATCCTCATTTTAACTTGGCAGATTTCACTGTTTGAACCTTTTTTTTTTTCTGTATTTTAGTGCATCTCTCATCACCATTGTAATGTTATTATTACTGTTGTTGTTGTTGTTGTTGTTACTATTATTTGAAAAGGCTGCCCCTCTTAACAGCTCTTGATTAACCATGACAGTGAGATGGCCCTTACAGGAGCTGGTGTTCCAGCTTTTCCTGGCAATCCAGCTCTTCCTGGCATTGCCAGTACTGAACAGAGGGTAGTTGTTTTAAAAATCTGCAGCATGAAAAAGTAAGGGCTTAGAATCACATTGGCATGTTACATCATCTAGAGAGCTTCTTCAAGGAACAGATTTTTAAGGACTGTTAGCACAGTCCTTAAAAGCAGAAGTAATTCATATTGCCAATTGGCATTAGAAGTAAATTTGATTAAATTCTGGATGAGAGATTTCCTTTAAGAGTGTTTTCTGGTGAAAACCACATTATAATTGGTATTGTTTCATATGTTTTTTGGAAATTAATACACCTCTTTTCCTAACACCAGGCAACATCTCAAATAGATGTCCATTCCTTTACCACATTCTCTTTTAATCATCACTTTCTTTCCGCCTGTGCTTAGTGGGAGTTGTACTGGCACCTGGTTGAGCCCTGGAGAATTTAGTAACTTTGTGATAATTCACTGAATAGTATCTGGGAGCCTGGTGCAAATTGAAACCTGTGCCTCTGGGGAAAGACATCTCCGAGAGGCCATCATGCTCCTTGGGTAATGCAGGAAGCCAAACCTGAGCTTTGTGTCAGAGGATTATTCTCACATTTTTGAGGTTTCATTTTCAAGTTCTGAGCTCCATTTTTTCATTTTCTTCATATATTGTTTGTCACTGAGTAGAAAAAACTTCTAAGATAGAAGCCAGATCTTGTGTCGGTCTGTATGTCTGACTGATGCTGTATGTTTTATTAGACACGTCCCTAATAATTCTGCACAAATGTGAGCCCTAAAGCAATCACCAAAACCTAAAAATTGTCCTCCTCTCCTCCTGTCCATTTCCCCTTGTAAATATATCACTAACATTATCTCTTTACTACGTCCCACAAAGGTGTTCAATTATATTTTAAAACTCAGAACATAAAGAATCAACTTCATTGCCTATTCTTATAATGACTCAATCTCCCAACTTCCACTTTGAGTCAATGCAGTTCCATGCACCCCTAATTTGCAGTTCTCCAGGACTGCAAAGAATGCAGGAATACATATGGTCTTCTCTTCATATTTTATTCATAGACAGTCATCCTAATAAAACTGGACAGGAACTCTTAAGAATTTAGTGGGTACTGTTGTTCCTAAAAGCTCATGCACTTTCTCTCTTGGCTTGACCCATATCTGACAGGCAATTGTGGGACTCTGTGGCACAGCACTAAAGGATATTTTCAACATATAAATGTTATGTAACAAATTGATGCTCAGGAATACTTTAATAAATACCAGTCCTGTGGTTTTCATAATTTTCATCATTTAATCAGAATTGTTCTTATATGTAGTTGTCTGGGTCAGAGAGCTTTCTCTGATTTCTCAAAAAGATGAACGGCTGGCAGCAAAATAACTACTGCTCCATCTTCCTAAAAGTGCTGGTTTGAAGACCATTGGAGGTCATTGGTTGAATTTTCCACCCAGACTGAGACCACCACCAACATCAGACCAAGTCAGCCATGACTTTAGACAAATACAGAAAAACTCCAAGGACTGGGATTCCATATTCACCATGGGTAACTCCTGTTTTTTACCCACTCCTTTCACAAAGTTGCAGACTGCTATGGAGCGTCTCTTCTGTTAGACTAAACAAGCTCAGTTCTCTCAAACTCGCCTCATAAGTCACTTGCCTTAGCCAGATATAATCTTGGCAGCTGTCTGCAGCATTCCCTCCAGTTTTTTTCCCTTAAATTCGGCAGGCCCAAATCTGGACCATTATTTCAATTGTGGCCTCATTGGGAGTAAGTAAGGGAAGATACATGTTTCTTTTATCTTGCTGTCCTTATGGAATAGTTTTGCTGCATTCCTCATGCAAATACACTGCTTCATGCTCAGTTTGGTGTCCACAACAATCCCTTGGGCCTTTTTCCGCATCCTCCATTCACATCAGTTGAATTGTGCCAACTGTGGTCATGCAAATGTTCAATTATTTGACTTATTATTTGATTTTCTGGTTCTGTGAAGTAAAAGGTGGCTACTTCTATTTTTGTTAAGGATGCTGCATCCCTTCTCTTCTCTCTTTTTTTTCTTTTTTTTTTCCCTTTTTTTTTTTTTTTTTAATGATAATCTCAATTCTGTTCTAGACTCTCTTTTATTTGCTCTTGTATAGCATTAACCAAAGCCATCAATCTTCAGATCCAAGGATCTTCATGACTTACCACCTACTAACAGACAATCTCTTAGTTACCAGTTAGAGAAGTCCACCCTTAGCATTTGCGTGCAAAACCTTCAAAAAGGCACCTCAGTGCTTTTCACCTGATGCTTTGCAGGAACAGAAAGATTTTATTGCAAACCTCTGTGAAACTATCATGAATATTTGTATGTGTACATACAACCACCTATAAAGATATAAATCTATTCAGTATGGTAGCAATCTCAGATCGATTGCACAGTTAGCTCATAAAATATCTGTGATGCCTCTTGAGAATGTCATATAGGAAACCGTGTGCAGCTCTGGGTCTTGCCTCTGTAGTTCCCTCTCTGTCCATATCCCACTTTGGTTTCGCATTTCATCCTAAGACAATAAGCACTGTAGTCAGAAAATGATTTTTTTATTCTGTGTATATTTAGACACTGACTAATACAATTTAACCTGCTGCTTGAGCAGGTGTCTAGTCATTACCATCATAATAATGACAGTGATAATAATAAACCCAAACAAGGCTAATTTTAGCAGACACCTGATCTTGGCTTTCTGAAATTTGGTCATTCAATATTCTTAATATCTAGCATACAGTCTGTCAGGTTTTGCTTTGTCATATGTAACACAAGGATAAAGTACTTATGTACTTCCCTGTAGAGTAAATATATTAAATGGTGCTTTTATGTGCCATAGTGGCAATTTCTTATAACTAAGAATGTGAATGAGATACCCCTTTTCACATCAAGAGATGCAAGCTGGTCCTTTCTTCTGTAGTATTAAGAGAGAAAACTGAACTGCCTCCAACTCCTACTGAAGCTGGGCTCAAGATGTAAAAACTTGCACCCTGCTCACAGAAATTGAAAGAAGAAAAATCAAAGCCTTCCAGCATGTTGCTTTAGGGTTTCCCACTCTGTTTAACTGACTGGGAGCTACAAGACAACTGGAGAGGAATAAGGTTTGCAAGGACATGTAGTGACAGGACAAGGGTGGAATGGCTTTAAAGTGACTGAGGGAGAGTTTAGATTGGGTATTAGAAATAAGCCCTTTACTGTGAGTGTGGTGAGACACTGCACAGGTTGCCAAGAGAAGCTGTAGAAGGCCAGGATAGATGGGGCTCTGAACATCTGGGTGTAGTGTCAGGTGTCTCTGCCCATGGCAGGGGAGTTGAAACTAAATGATCTTTAAGGTCCCTTCTAACCCAAACCATTCTATGATTCTATGATCGGCTTTTCCTCCAGGGAAGCCAAATCGACCATCACAAGAAAGCATGAAGCTTAAAGGGAATAAAAACATGCTAGAAATGTGTCACATGGGTTTACAAGAAAGCTAGAAGGGTGAATGTGGGTAACTTGTATTTAGCAGAAATTGTAGTAGAAACAATACAGGTTTAATTCTTTTAAAGTTCTTTTTACCCAAAGTTTTCTTTTTTGTTGTTGTTGGGGTTTTTTGTTTTGTTTTGTTTTTTCCTTTAGACTTAACTTGAGCCTCCAAACACCCCTGTAAAGTAAATAAGAACTAGATATCATAGAGTTACTGAATTAAAGAGCATCTTAAGCTGCAAGGGACACATCAAGATCATCAAGTCCAGCTCCTGGCCCCTTCTCAGGACCATCCCCAAGAGCCTCACCATGTGCCTGATAGAATTGTCCAAACACTTCTTGAACTCACACAGATTTGGTGCTGTGACCACTTCCCTGGAGAGCCTGTGCCAGTGCCCAGCTACTCTTTTCCTAATATCCAACCTAAACCTCTGCTGACACAGCTTCAGGCCATTCGTTTGGGTTCTTCATTGGTCACCACAGAGAAGAGATCAGTGCCTGCCCCTCTGTTTTCATGGCAGTTGCAGACCACAATGAGGTCTCCCCTCAGTCTCCTGTTCTCCAGGCTGAACAGACCAAGTGCCCTCAGCCACTCTTCACACGGCTTCCTCTCCAGACCCTTCACCATCCTTGTGGCCCTCTAATGCTCTCTGATGGCCTAATGTCTTTCTCATACTGTGGCACCCAAAACTGCCCTCAGCCCTCAAGGTGAGGCCGCCCCAGTGCAGAGCAGAGTGGGACAATCCCCTCCCTTGCTGGGCGGGCGATGCTGTGCCTGCTACCTTCCAGGTCTGAGCTGCCCCTCCTGGCTGCCAGGGCACTGTTGACACATGTTCAGCTTGTCATGCGAATAATATTTTAAACACTGCCTTGAGGAAAATTTGATATTTCAGTATTTTTTCATATCTTGAAATGTGAGCTGAAATAAACAAACAAGAAGTTATTGTCAAAGGAACTGAAAGTTTAAAATAATCATAACTTGTAAAGGTGTGATTTCCTGTCATATTTCCTCACCTGCTTTCAAAAGTGTCTGGACTCCCTGAACTTAGAGGTTTTTTCCAAACTTAACGATTATATGATTCTATAAAATTCATGCATTTTTTTCAGTGCAAGAGTCCAACACATTCTTTTTCGAGTCACAATCTTTAAATAAGAACAGTTACCGCGTCTCCTACCAATTTTTTTGTTACTAAAATCTGTGGGTTTTTAAGAATAAAATAAAATTTCTACCTCTAAACTGTCCCCAGGCTCTGATTAATAAACTGAATCTACTTGGTAGATGAGTTACTGAGACTGTAACGATATCCTGATTTCACTTTCATTGACATAAAGTGAAAGCAACTCCATTAGAATCAATTGAGTTACATCGGCAAAAAGCACCTTTAAAAGATGTTGAATTTTGGCTCAGAAAGGTCTTACTTACCATTAAATTAGAAGTTGATGATAAATCAGGATTGCAGTCGAGGAATCCAGTCTCACAGGTTATTACTTCAGCAGCTAAACCACAGCAGAACTCTTTAGGTCCATTTCTTAGCCTATAATTAAGAACTGTATATATCTAAGCACCTTCCTCCTGTGTAAAGATACTTTCTTCTCAATTACATTGTTTAAAGTCCCCTTCTACTGTCTTGTTGCATAAACCTGTTTCACAGATTTTTGTTCTTAACTGCAATCAAAGGCCAGAAATCTTCTTTAGTCTTATGCAGCAAGTAACATTTGGGAAAGCAGACACTCAGTGACAATGTTACATGCCCAGGAAGTAAGAGGTGATGTCACAAAGTTTTGGAAAGCTAAAAATGAGCAGTATAAAGCATAAAATAGCAGTTTTAACTGTCAGTTTAACATCAGTGACCATAGTGTATGATTCGTTATCACGATAGATTAGTTCAGCAGCAATTTTTAAAGGTTTGAAAGGAGAAAGTTCTTATTTGATAAGAAGAGTTGTTAAATGTTTGTTTCCTAACTGCCCACTGCCACCCACAGGAGGAGTTGAGGGCAGGAGGGTTGGTGGCTCCTGCAGTGGGAGAAGACAGAAGCATCCATTCAGAGCAGAGCAGTGTCTCACCATCCAGGACTCATCCCAACAGCCTCAGCCCCTCCCAGTGATGTCCTAGCAAGACTCCTAAGCCCTAAAAATAAATTGTTGATACCCAAATTGCCTATCAGGAACAGATCTTGGACTGTACTTGATCATCTTGGGCCTGCTCTGTTCAGGCCCAGGAGTCAGACCTAGTGATCCTGGTGGGACCCTTCCCACTCTGGATACTCTACAATCCTATCAGCAATGTCCAGTTGTTGCCTGGGATGAGTAACGTGCTGAGAACAGAAGAGATCATTGCATGTCAGCGTTCAAGCCTGCATGTTCTATTGTACACATGCAGCCATGGTGTTTGAGGCCACTCTGGTGCGGGATTAGGATGGAGATTGCCTTGGGAACCTTCACTACCTGCAAGGATGGTGTCAGTTCTTCCACAGGCTCAACTCTGGGCTGCTCGAATTCACCTTCTTGAGTATCAGTTCTCTTCAGTTCTGTCAAGCTGGTGCTCACCATGGGCAGATGGTCTTGACGTTGCATCAGCACAGCATATACAGTCCTGGCTTTGGCTGTACCTGTGAACTCATCCTATGTGTTGCTGTAACCCACAAGTTAGGGCATCCCTAAAAAGGGGAAGATCTCTCTTTTTTCTTCTCCAAACTTTGCATTGTCATGAATGACTAGTGTGAAATGTGTAGCTTGAGAGCCTTGGTGCATTTGATAAGCAATGACTTTTCTCTTCTAAAAAATGCTATTGCCAATTGCAACTGCAAAGCATTTGTAACATGCTTAATATGCTGCTTTACTTAAATATTATTTATCAAATAAATATGATTATGATTCTTTTCCTAAATAACAGATGTTATAATCTGGCCAACACAGAACTTGTCCAGAAATAAACCTTCAAAACTCACTTTTATGACTGGCAGAAAGGATTGAAGTACACTAGGAGTAACTTAGCAGCACCCGTGCTAAACAGTTTTCAGACAGATGAGGAATCACTTTAAATATCCAGAACTGTAGAGCAGAATTATTCTTTGTTAAAAACTAAATAGTGTTCTCTTCTCTGCAGAGTACTCCTGTGCGTACTTGTGGTTAAGCAGGTTGTTTGGCATTTATTGATGTGTTACTTCTTCCCTGCCCTAGAAAACTACATTAGGACTCCAAGAGAAGGAGTAGGAACTCATCCCTAAATGCAATGTTTTCCCCTCTGAAAGCAGGGTCCAAAGTCTAACCTGAGCAGCTACACCACACTTAAAGGAAGCCCTTAAACTGGTTCCCAGTAATCACAGGCAGATATTCTGCCATGCAGGCTTCTTCATCCTTTCTGAAAGGTCAATATGCATCCACAAATAAAAACTCATGTGGGGTTTGGGGGAGCTTTAAAATACTACATTCCACTCTGAACCTGTATTATGTCTTCTCATATGGCTTCAAGGTTTATATGCATTTAAAAGAACCTTTGTCCTTTGCAAGGAACCTATTTTTGCCAGTAATTCACTCTGCTACTCTGACCTTATTTGCTTATGGCATAATTTGTCTTGCAACCATACATAAATACACTACATCAATAACATTTTCTCAAGGCTATTTTCCCCTGAACCACACAAGAGCAAATTGGTTATTTTTCTTTTAAGCAAAGAAAAAGATAACATATAACTTTTCTTGTAAGGCTCTAATGTAAAACAGGCATGCAGACAAGGTTTGTTTTGTTTTTATTGCTATATTTAAGATGAAGACAAGGTGGTAAACTAGAGCTAATGTTCAGGGGTTTTTAAAATCTACATTTGAACGTGACCTTTTCCTTTCTTGTTCAGTTTGCACAGAGGAATAATTTCCAAAGTAGCGTGGGAAGGAACAATTAAAGTTAAATGTTAATTTTCAAAAATGAGGCACAGCTTGCCTTCTAGTTTCTGAATTGCCCCTGGAACACAATTCAGGCTCAGCCTCCTGGGGAAAGGCATTGGAACAAACCACTGGTATAGCGAACAAGAGGAGAATTATAACTTGTGAAATCAGACCAGTCTTTCTGAATAATTGAGGCCTAAGGTAACAGTGTTCTCCATCAAAGCTGTTCTTACAATAATTTCCTTTATTGTAGACTTTGGACTCCTACAAAAGGGCCAGGATCTGCACCCCAGGTGGCAAGAGCAGAAGATGTTGGAGTCTGTTTCCGTATAGTAAGGGGAATCAGAGGAGAATGTTCCATGTAAAGACAACAGCTTCAGCATCTTACTTCATCAGTGTTGAGGTCTGAACCACAAACTACCAATTGGCTAAACCAAATGGCACTTGGAACATTAACGTTCTTTTTAAAGTTCTTTGCTCAGGCAGATTTCCCCCAGTGTGGGCAGAGAACATCAGGACCAGAGGTGCTCATATTTTACACCCTTATGCTGAGAGCAGCTATCATGCAGATCTGCCATGCTCTCAGGCTGATGTGTGCTTCCATAGGTGTGCAGCATCTGTAAGGTCAAGTCATGCCTGTGAGCTACTGCCTGTGGCTGAGAGACCTCAGCCTCCAGGTAGTCATAATATCTTGAATGTGCATAAGTTGTAAACTGAACTGTTTAATAAAACTTCAAACCATTTTTTTGTTCACAATGAGAGGCAATATTCCAAATCACATCAGGAAGTGCCAGTTATTTCTCCGTATCGATAAACACCATTCATAGATTTTGGTGGGCCTTAGGGAACAATCCAATTTTATTACAACTTCAAACTATAGAAGCACCATGCATCAATTCCCACCCAAAGTGGGAGTTGAAGTCAGAGTTGAAGAAAAGTGTGTGGTGTCTTGTGGAACAAACATCTTGTTCTGGCTTTAAGGTTTCTAATAACAAAAACTTCACCACAAAATTTTGAAAGTGATTCCACAGATTAATTATCTCCATTTAAATCTCTCTTTTTTTTTTTTTTCCCTGCTGAATTCAAATCATGGAATCACAGAACGGTTGTAAGGGTCCTTAAAAATCACCTCATTCCAACCCCGTCGGCAGAGATTCCACCTACTAGCTCAAAGCCCCATCCAGCCTGGCACTTCCAGGGGTGGAGCACCCCAGCATCTCTGGGCAACTTGTGTCAGTGCATCACCACCCTCACAGGAGAGAGTTTCTTCCTAATATCGAAGCCAAGCTTTTCCTATGTCAGTTTGAAGACATTGCTGTTGAGGAACACACTCAGTGCAGGTATCTGGGTGAACAGATGCAGTCGGAGCTGCAGTTCGAGCCCCGGGGGTGAGAAGCTGAGCCAAGAGGCCGTGAACAACCTTCCCTTTGCATAACAAAGACACCTGTGGTCCATCCTGATGACCAGGACTCCAGACTTTCCTGTGCTTGGCGTGTGAGGGGGTAAAAGCTCCTTTGTTAGTGGGTCCCCTCCTGGAGCCATCAGCTGACGCTGGCTCTGGGTTACTGCACAGTGCGTAAATGGCTGTATGGAAAGAGATTTCGGAGACCTTGTCATGGGAAATCTGTGGTCGAGCCGATCAGGACACCAGTGTGACTGTGAGGGGTGTGCAGGAAGTCAAACAGGGACCCCTCAGGTCACTGGAGCCACCGCCATGAAGGGGCTTCAGTCCCAGCAGTGACAGTCCCTGGCGCTGGCAGTGCCGCTGCCACAGCTTGTGAATGCTCAGACCAGGAAGTTTCCTTAACAATTACCACTTGTTCCATCCCTACATGCCAAGTCATGTTGGCTTTCTTATATTGGTATTGTTTGCCGTAATATTCTACACTGAAAAGGTTTCTGTTGAATTTCTGTGGACAGGAATTTCACAGACACTAAGGTACCATCAACCGACCCCATAGATTTCTGTTTGGAAAGAAGGGGTACCTTCTTTGTGCTAGCATGCCACACTGCCATCCAGGTTTTAGTTAGTTCCCCTGCTCTGCTCTGAATTCTTTGCAGGTTTTTAGCATCTCTCAATGCACTAACAGCAGAAATGGACAAATTATTCCATGAATGGTTTCATTATTGTCAAATGCAGATGTATTATAATCTCACAGCTCCTACTCTCCATCCTATACTTCTATCCATTATTTCTTTTTACTGCAGTGTCACCTGGGATCTAATTATTAGTTGATTATCCATCATGGCCTTAAGTACTTTTCAGCGTCATTATTTCCCGGGTTAGCAGATCCATATCATTATTATAGTTTGCATTCTCTTTTCCTATATACATGGTCCTTGGCCATATTGAAATAGATACCGCTTCACTGAAACCAAACTCTAAATTTTTTCATTAACATCTCTCAGCCCTCTTCTGTCACTAAGAGATTTTTTTCAGCACTAATATAATTATCCCAGTCATTCTTAAAACATCCTAGTAACATAGGACAAGACAGTCCTCTGATAAACTGAGGGGAAGCACAGATACTCAGATACAGTTCCATATTAGTAATGATATTTTCATAATTATACAAAAAGCAATTTGTAAAATAATATGCATTTTTTTTATTGGTTTTGCAGCTTTTGTCATTTTAATTCATGAAACAGGATCTGTCATGATACCAGTTCAAATGCTTGCAGAAATGCAATACATTACATCAACAATATTTCTCTATCATTTAATCTCATCAAAATCAATGTCTAAGTAAAATATGAAATCCTTTTACTACAACACAAGCTAACTAGTTGCTTATTTGGAGTTATAGGTCTTTAATAAATGATTTATTAGTTCCATTCTGCATCTACTATTCAGTTTCTTTGTATAGGTTGCTGCAGCAGAGTATTTTTTGTGGTTTGGATTTGCATCTTTCCCTTAATAAAGAAAGGGCATTAATTAAAAAAAATATCTTCCATTCCAAGTGATAATTCATTTCTTTTTTTACCTAATTTCCAAATTTATTCATCAATTAGATAAAATCACTATTGCTTTTAAATAATTCTTACAATAACTCTAATTATACTTAACCCAGGTTCTCTATCAATCCTATAGGAAAAATTGTCTTATTTTGCTTGTTCATTGTTTTATCTTGGAAAAAATACCTAGTTGCATAAATTAACTCTGAAAATTATTCCTAAAATTAAAATGAAACACTGATAGAACAGAAAACTGAAGAAAAACAAATTCTAAATTATGTAAGATTTTGATATGAGATGTTTTTATCAAGCAAAAAATTATGTCCTTTGAAAACATATTTTCTGCATATGTGAATATTTTCAGAATCCTAAATATTCAAATATTTAATCCATATTCATACACCATCAACTGAATCTAACTATTGTCGATGCTCAAGGAGTATAAAATAAAGGAAAGAATACTTATTAGAGATTTTATAACATTTTTAATGAATCTGAAATTTCTATACAATTTCACCAAGAAAGAGATATTTTTTAGAACATCCAGTCATGCTAGCACCTAGACCTTTTATACCATTATGAACTCCCTGTCCAAACACTGAGGTGCCCTATTGTTTTCCAACAAGGTCTGCTCGGAAACCAGGAATTTTATTTCCTCGGGAAACAAGGGCTCTTGAATAAACACCCCTGTGCCCCACACAAGAAATGGGTTTTGAATTTTTTCCCACTTTTTTTCCTACTTTTTTCCTAAACCAACGTTTCCCTTAAAAAGTATTACAGTGAAGATGGAATTAATTAAACACAACTACATGTAACCCCTCTAAGTATGCCTCCATCTGCAGTTATTGCCCTGGCTCCCATTTCTGTCACTGGAAGTCCTTTCAGGGCACAGCTCCTCTGGCTGAGTTCAGATGTCTGTTTTAGGAGAGATAAGCTGCACTTGAGCAGGGGCTGCTTTTCTCACTGCTGGGAAAGGCTGTCTGGGGTTACGGGCTCAAATGGCGCTTTGCCCACTGCACATATCTCACATTAGGGAAGGTGTTGTAGCAGATTCTTGTGGCTACATGTGATGCTATTTTCCTGGATCCCCTGAGCCTGGGAAGGTCTCTCTGGCCTGTTAGAGAAGAAAGGGCAAAAATGGAAATCCACTAAGAGTTTAATTAACAGGGGAAACCGATGTTTCTTGTTAATTTTCCTGAAGTGTGCCTCTATCATAAATATATTTGTTAAGTGGAGGAGACCATGAGGATACTCATTGTCCTTAAAAACCCTTTGTGTTTCTCAGCAGTTGAAAGGAGATATGATGCAAATAGAAATCTTCCTTAAAAGAAAAACAGCTGATTTAGACCAAACCATCTCCCTGTAGCAAATATATCCTAAAGAATATTAAAAGACAGTAACTGTGTTGTAAGACTGTTTCTCACTGCAGAGAAGCATTACAGATGGATCAAGTGCTTGGAAGTTAAAAACAGCCAAATTCAAAGTAGAAAGAAATAAAGTATATTTAACACGGAAATGATTTTATAATTCTAACATTTCTATGCCCAAATTGGATTTAAAGGTTTTACTCCAGTATAATGAGAAGTGACTCAATGAAGATATTACTAGATTGATTTCTCTGACATGTTTATGCAGATTATAGTGGGTGACCATACAATGATGCCTTTCTTATGCAAAGTCCAATTCTTACAGAAGTCTTTGACAGAAGTCCATGGTGTTCATTAGGAGCAGAATTACAGTGTTAGTCTCTATTATGCTATACCTAAATATAGCATATTGGTTTCTCAGCCTCTGTGAGTTTTTACAGAGTGCACAGAGTTTGTAGATGGATTATTATATATTTTTGAGCTAATGATGTATGCTGATACCTGGAGCGGGTTTTAGAATATGAATACACAGAAATTGCTAATATCACAGAAACTCAGCTGAAGGGATAAATAGGAGTTACAGAGCAGTACATGCTGCTTATTGCAATCAGTATACCTACAGCATTACATAAAATGGAATTTACTGCATTTATTCTAAGCAAATTAAAATTCATTATTTATTCTTTTGTCTGTCTACTGAATGCAGCAGTCAATGAAGTGTGCACTTTTGGGATAACTTGAGACCCAAGTTCATAATTAAAAACTAGTATAAATTTCTGTGATTTTTGAATATCTACCACTTTGGATGAAGAGGGAATTAAAATATATTAGCATACAGAGGAGTATGTGTTTGTTTCTGCCCATCATTTTGATCGGTATTTGTCTTCAAGCTCACATAGAGATGGTTTCTCTTGAAAAGAACAGAAACATTTTATGTTACATTAAAAATCATCAGGTGTCCAGAGCTGCACTAAATAGTCAGTTTTAAAACTGTCTCTGAGGAACATGTTTTTGGGGGGGAAAAAAAAAAAAAAAAAAAAAAAAAAAAAAAAAAAAAAAAAAAGCTGTTAAGCTGTTTTTATGTTCTTTACCTAAGTTGGGCTTGTTTTTTGCTTTTTTTTTTTTTTTTTTTTTTTGGGGGGGGGGGGAGGGCAACAATTTTTACTTTTTTAGATTTTTTTACTCTCTCTATATATGTATATAAATTTTTGTTTTAATTCTGTCAGAGGGAAATGTCTGAATTAATACAGAATAACAGTAAGTTATTTTAGTGAAGACACCTGGTTTATTTTCATGTAGGCATGGAAAGTAGCTCCTCTGTTAGGATAGTGTTCATAATACCATTTGAACATGCTTTTTCTAAGTCCTTTATTATACCATATATTTCTAGCCTTCTTTATGGAGAAGGAGAGAGTGTGGGGAAGAAAAAAAATATTTCTACAGTTCTCTTCTCATTCAATGTATAGTTTGTTCATAATGCCATTTGAACAGACTTCCTCTAAGCTGTGCATCATTTACGTGTGTTCCAAGCTTTCCTACTGATGGTAAGAAAAACAGAGTAATTTTTTACCTTGGTTTTCAAAGTAGTGGGGGGTTGTCCTTGAAATGCAGGCTCAACTCCTCTCTTTCTTTGTTTATGGATTATTGTTCCACATGGGAGCCATTTTAACAAGTCCTGATTGGACTGTAATCCAGAAAGAATTAAACCATGACTTCTACCCTGACTTTTGTAACATTAAGAAAAAAAAATAGCAAACTCAAAATAGCCAATCTGTTTTCCAATTGACTGTATTTTTAACAGATTTATTATTTTTTGTTCTACCATGGGAAAAGTCACGTGGAAAAGCTATTGAATTTGCATGCTGGGAGGACTGACACAAGGTTCTCTGGTGATAACTGATGGGCAATATCAGCAAAGAGACAAAGGGGGATCACAAAATAAATAAAAAGGATAAATCAATCCAAAACCAGTTGAAGAAAGCGCAAGGTTTTAAATGTGGGTTAATCCCATTCCTGTCAAAACATCAGAGGGTCATAGAGGGGACAGTTGGAAGGGACCATGGAAGCTGTCTCCAAGCTCAGAGGGGACCAGAGCCAGCACTGGGACAGGGCAGCCAAGGCTTTGTATAACCATGAACTTCAGAGCAGATTCAGACCTGGGCAATATTCTGAGCTCCACAGTGGTAACACTACCTTCTTTACCCTGGTTAATTAAACATAAATTTAAAAATAGTAATAAACCCCCTTGTTTTCTGACATTTACCAGGTTGTGCTAAGTATCAGTGCATGTTTTAAAGTAGGGAAGAATAAAAAGAAAAAACTCTCCCCAGTGGTCACTTCCAACTGTAACCAATCCATGATTCTCAAAAAAAAAAAAAAAAAAAAAAGAGAGAGAGAGAACTACTGAATTTCAAGGATTTCCAGGTGATAGATATTCAAGTCATTTGTTTTATTAATCCCTGCATTCTTCTGGGGACTGAGAAGAATTTAGTTCCTATTCAGCACTCCATTAGTAAATTTTTTTTATTTTTTTTATTTTTTTCCCTGCAAAATGATTTATAAACTTTATTGCTGTGCAGGTATTTTGAGTCAGTGTTATCTATCCAGTTATGAAATGACAAGGTGTACTGCATAGAATCTATTCCAATTTTGTGTTAATTACTGTGCAATAAGAAACTGAAAAATTACATTTTAAAATATTTACAAAGTTCTTGGCAATAACCATCAGTATTTTCTTTCAGATCCCAGTTATTAAAGTACTTTCCCTAAAATCTAAGATATAAAGTTAAGCTCTTCTGAGATAGGTGCTTGATTCAATGCAACTAATAATGGCAGATCTTCGGAGTGGTTGAAACTATTATGGTGTGTTAAAGAGTATAATGAGTATAAAGTATTTCAGAGTTCATTTTGAGAGGAACTTCTTTTAAAATCTTACATACATGCAGAACTGCCTGTATCCCTTTGTCTTTTCCCTCCAATCATAAAACTGAGGCCGCAGAACTTGGAATCCACTTTTACAGTTTTTAAATATTTTAACAAAGAATAACAGAGCTAATTGAATTTGCAGTATTGGTGGGTTTGCAGGAATGCAAAAATGTTCTACTATAACTGAGGAAAATCCCATTTTATTACTGATTGATGGTCTGTGGGAATAATTTATGGATTTTCTTCTGAAACTCCTGATATGCCTGGTGCAGAATGGGGCATTCTAGAAATGATAGCTGTGTGGTAGAAGTCGACTGTGGAAAAATACAGTCAAAGAACATTTTAAGAACCCCAGCCAAAGCAAAAGTGGCTACCATGGGACCTGTGAAAGGCACAGTTGTTGTATTTATTGATACAATTAACATCTGATTTCTAAGACAATTCAATGAGCCACAGATACAACTTGTGCAAAAAAAGCTTCTCCTTCAGTAACTTGCAAATCCTGTGAGACCATCATTCCATCAGCCATGGCTCCTCTGTTAAACAACCTTCCAAACAAGCAGCTGCAAGAAATCTGAAAGGTTTATTAAGATGCCACATATTAATTTAACAGGTTGCTTAATAATCTGTAAATAAACAAAGTTATCAAGCTAATTAGCATTAAGGGAAAAAGTATGCTGCTTGAATTTCTGAAGTTTTGAGACTGGTTAAAACTGCCTCAGACAGAGAAAAATAAGTACATTCAAACAATAGTGAATATTGTATTATGAGGTAGTCCAGAACTCTAGAAAGTTGAAACCTGAGCTTACTGATTTATGTTAGTTTTATACAACAATCTCAAAAAAAAAAAAAAAAAAAAAATTAAAATAAAAAAAAATCTCTAGAGTTGTTAGGAAATCAAGGCTACAGAGAGAACTTTGGTGGATATTTTTTAAATGTCTCTTGTCTGTCATTGATGGTCATCACCAATATAAACCAACGCAGTAGCTTCTGAAAACTCCTTCAAATTCAGACATATATCATCTGAGTATACCCTGTCAATATATGCTTCCACTTGCTCTTCTAGATCCTTAGAGGTGTAGATACATAGAAATGCAACTGACATGTAGATATCTATGTCAAAAGGATCTTGGGCTTCTGACCCTTCTTTTTTAGCTAAATATAATAGCACTGTTGTTTTCTTTTCCAGTCTTACCAACATCTGCATTTCAAAGGATTTTGAGGCTCTAAGGTATTATAGTGATTGTGTAAGCACACAGAATAGATAAAAAATTAATATAAAGAGTAAAGTTGCTTATAAAATACAGAGTAATCTCTAAATAGTCTACATAAGCTTTTTCTTGAGAAATGCAAAATAGTTTATTACACTTGTATATTACTTGTCACTTTGTGTAGCCACAAACCCCAAGTTCAAATTTCCCACTTAAAAAAAAAAAAAAAAAAAAAAACAAAAAAAAAAAAAACACCAAAACCCTATAATATTTTCTGTCCAAATATTTAGACATCAAAATTTTGAAAAGTAGCAATTTCTTGTTTTATCCATTTATCAGATGCTAAGAAAGCCTGTACCACTGAAAGTGGGTGGTAGGTATGGTGAGAAAGCAGCACAGGAGGAAAAGTTAAGGGAACTTAGATCTCCTTGAGAGAGGTATTCTCACTTAAGAGCTAAGAGTTGTGGAAATCCTTTCTTGCATTGAGTAGCAGAGTAATGATATTAAAAGACTGTAAGTGCAGTGCAATCATTCCTGTTTTTCTCACATGGGATATTTACTCTCTTAGTGTGGTCTGTGAGCACACAGTCCTACCTCCATGCTCTTCATTCTGTGCTCTTGGGTGTCTCCTGGGATCTCTGCACTCCTACTAAAGCCCCTGTGAAAGGCAATTAAAAGGAAAACCTCTTGGCCCTAGACTTAGCTTTACTATAAGGTGACCCATATCCCTGCCAGAAAAATGAGCAAGGTGCTGAAAACTGAAAGATGTAGAAGATCATATCTCTGGAGGAAAAGGAGTCATCAATAACATTCCCATTTATTTTCTTACTTAAACATTGTCTTACTCTCTAGACACCAGTTAGTTGCATTGTGATATGGATCATATTCCTGCTAGGTTCTTATTTATTTTTATTAATGATGGCTTAGGATGCTTTTCTTGGTCAGGCATTCAACACACACTGATGAAGGAAGCTTAAGCAATTTCCTCCTGACCCTGCTCCCACAAATGACTCCTTTACTAATCCACACTCACGTATGTGCTTTATGTCCCCATGAACAATCTGTAAAGGGCATGATGGACAGGATTCCCAGCTTTGCTTCAGAGATAAAATCCCTAGCTGTAACTTGATAATTTTGCAGTGGTTCCTCCCTCCCCTCCCCTCCCCTCCCCTCCCCTCCCCTCCCCTTCCCTCCCCTCCCCTCCCCTTCCCTCCCCTTCCCTCCCCTTCCCTTCCCTTCCCTTCCCTTCCCTTCCCTTCCCTTCCCTTCCCTTCCCTTCCCTTCCCTTCCCTTCCCTTCCCTTCCCTTCCCTTCCCTTCCCTTCCCTTCCCTTCCCTTCCCTTCCCTTCCCTTCCCTTCCCTTCCCTTCCCTTCCCTTCCCTTCCCTTCCCTTCCCTTCCCTTCCCTTCCCACTATTGTATGCAAATTACATTGTAATAAAAGGTGCTCATATACTGAGATCCCCAGAGTGCATATTTGAGGAAGGAGGACTGCATTCACAGAGATACACCATAAATTAAATATAATTTCCATCCAAAAAGAAAACAAAAGGTAATAGGTTTATTTATAATACTTCACAAATTACTGAATTAATTCTTGTATGCAAGTCTTCCCAAAAGTGATTACACTCCTTTAATGTTTCCTTGATCACTTACATCAAGCTATACTCAGAAAACAGGATAGGTCTGCTGTTTCTTTCTGCCTGTCTGGTGTGCAAAGTTTAAAGAGATTTGTCCTGTTGCCTGAAGTCAACTAAATTATATTTCTTTATGATTCCTAAAGGAAACCAAATCTAGTGGAACAACTTCTCAGATTATAACTTCATATCTGTGAGACATCCTGGGGGAGATATTCTTTGAGTTGTCTGAATCACGCTGTCCAAGGCACTCAACAGGCTCCACACTGCCCATGTGCCCGCAGATCTCACACCTTGTCAAGCTCCAGTGATGCCCAGAGAGATGAGAATTAACACATCATAACTTAGAAATGCCATTGACAGGACTCTGACTGCCCTGGCCTGCAAGCAGATATGAAGTGAAGGGTGAAAGCATGCAGCAAACTCATTGCAAAGACATCAAGAACATTTTTTTTATGTAATATTTACTCCCCCAAATCATATGTAAAAACCCAGACTCTTCTTTACCTTGAAATTTGTCCTTCAGAAAAATCTGTATCATTTAAGAAACATCAGTACTACAAAACAAATCACTTTCCATTTAACATTTGTGCCATCTTGTTTTAGCATGATTCCCAGTCATGAAACAGACAGCAGCCTTGCAGGGTTAGAAAGTACAAAAATATTTTGAAAAATTAAAAAAAAAAATTTAAAGTCTGATTTTAATGAGACTGGGCATCAAAGAGAAGCACAAAGCTATGTGTAGGGATACATGCAGTGGAATCTGTTTTCTGTGCCATCAAGTGCCATCACTTCTGTTGAGCTAAGTCTCTAATTTAGGCTGCTACTTTTGGGATTGCACCCCTCCAGAAATCCTGTACCACAGAATTTAAAAGTAGAGACTTATACACAGACTATTTTAAAACAGTAATAGTGGATCAATCTGAAACTTAATTTCAGTGTTTCAAAAACATACATGCTGGCAGTGCCTAAACGGCACAGCAGAATGCCGAGCTGGTAGTAGAGCAGATGCTGCTACTTCTTACCCTTCAGCTATGCTTCTTTAAATTTTATTAGAACAAAATAAGCTCAGCTAAAAATACATGTTAATATGTCTGCGTCAGTTAACAGCCTGCTAGGAATTCTAATTATTATTGAGTTTACCATGGAGTAGTACAGTGTGCCCTTTCTTTAAATTTTCAGAGACCACTTAAGATGCAGATTGTTAGATGTATAAATATTTGTTGATATTTAAGATGCATAATTCATTTGTTTCCCACCAAAAGCTGTGTAGCCTTTTTTGAAATACTGTTCAAATGATATTATTTTATTGAAAACTATGCTGCTTTGCCAGTTAGGGTTCTTGCAAGAGATGAAGGGTTGTGAATTTGGGGAGATGAAGGTAGGTGAATAGGGTAGAAAAATAGGATAGATGAAGAGTTGTGAATTTGGAGAAAGTTCTGATAATCCCTTTTAAAATTATTCTTGGATATTCACTTAAGCATTGTGACTTTATATTTTTAACCCAAATTGTAAAAGACAAGACACAGGATTTGTAATTGATTAAACAAGATAAAAATATCAGTTGCAATGATTGTTAATCCAGAGTTTTTTCCTCACAAGACACAGCGGAATTCCTTATAGTTTCACTTTTTCTTATGAAGGTGCTGTAGAAATTCAGTGAGTTATTATTGGTCAGGATTAAATCAGAAACAAATAAATCATCCAAATTTCCATCTAATTTACAAGGTAGGCACTCTCTGTGGCCTGTGTAGTTCAACACATTTCACAGAAAAAATACAGCCATTACTTACTGTTGCCTTATAAATAATATTTCAATTAAAAGCCATAAACAAATTTACATAACTGCAAATCACTCTAAGTATCTCCTTTATTTAATGCTTGAAGAGTTTTCCTTTTCCTTTCATCCTGGATTTATCATTCTGTACTCAGTTTATAAAGATTAATTCAAAATACCACAAATGTGTTGATTTTAATTTTATTCAAGCCCCATCACCCCTTTGACTAGTGCTACTTCCTTATTTTCCTAACCATTACATTTGTTGCTGAGTTGCAATCTTCACTTAGATCAGAATCACCGTGCCCTTGCCAGTATCAGCTGGTTTTCTCGCTGGGCTCTCTGTGGGTTAGCTTTCTCTCCTGCAGCTGGAAATGTGTAAGATAAAGCCTGTGGAGAGAAAAAAAACCTCCCCAAAACCCCCTCAAAGCTCCCTGGGATTTGTTCATGTACAGCAGCCTGTACTGTATTTCAATATACTGTTCTGATATAAATGTTGCCTGCCAGAATCTGAGTCATTAAGGTAGAAATAACAGTCTAGCTCTGACTTCTTTGCTTATTTGTTATTTTATCTTGTGTTCACTCTCTGATCACTGACCTCAGTAGCCCTTTTCAGCTCAAAAATTGTATTTTCAAGTATTTTCCATTTTGTTTGGAAAAAATATCAAATCATGACCTTTTAAAAAAATATATTTTAACATATGTGTCCTCTGCAAGCAGAAACTTTGCAAAAGAACCCAAACCAAAATGGAAAAACATTCCCCCAGACTGGGTAGTATTCTTGTTTATTAGCTCTTGGAGACTACTATGTTTCTTCTTGTTTGAGTGAAGTTTCATTAACGCTTTCTTGCTCCATATTAGTAAAATATGGACCTGAGACTTATTCCTTTTATGATAAATTGGAAAATTCACCAAAGACAAAAATGGAATGTGACATAAGTAGGGATGAATTACCAAAAGGAAGGAAAGAAGAAAAAATATCACCAATATTCCTCTAATGAAACTTGTCACTTCCTAATGAAAGGAGTTGGAGGAATTTTTCATTAAAAACTGTTCGCTCAATGAATGCACATGTGAAGTATTATTTAGGGGCAAAAGCTTCTCCTCTGAATCCCACTTTTTGTCGTCCCTGTTTAATTGCAATGTGTTCAGACTCCTTACTATGATTCACCATCACTTAGTTGTTAGTTCTCTTTATTATGCTGTTCAGTTTTAATTCGCCCCTCACTGAAGTACTCATTTGCTTGACCAATGGTTAGCTAATATTTTTGTCACTTTGCTGAGCTCTTCTTTTTTCCTTCTTAATTTTTTCTTGTATGTTTTTTCTGTTCCTTCTAGTCATCTACAAAGTTAAATTTCGTCTCTACTTGGTAATTCAATGCACCTGGATATTCACAGTAGACATGAATTTTAAAAAAAAAATCCTGTCTGGAATATCTTACTGTATTTTGACCCAAATGATAAAATAATATTTCAAAAAATGAGAGGTAGAAGAGAGGGCTATTTCTTCTATCTTTGAATATTTTTAATTTATGTGAGTTTCAATGAAACAAAGGAATATGTTCTTCCCTAAATATTTTCAACTGCCTTTTTAGTAAAACACTCTGTGCTGGTTTATTACTATGTGGACAGGATCGCCTAATTATAAAGGCAAATGGAAGTTTACAACTTGGGAATCAAGTCTTCCTCAGACAGTTCTCAGTGAATAGAAATTCTACACACATATTTATAGTAAAAATTTTCACTGAGTGCTTAATTCTCTTTTGTTTTATGAGAACCTGGATATAAAATCAAAAGAGATGTTACATTACACTTTCTTGCCTCTTGGCATTTTCCAGGAAAAACAATGTAAAATTTGAGTTGACCTTGCTTTAATACAGTACAAAAGTATGTGCTTGTCAGAGATATGACATCGTACTAATAGTCTCCATCTCTTAAATCGCAGCCTATGTAGCATTTTGCCCTCATGCAGAACTATTGTGTACTGTTGTGTGTAACATATAGAAAAACAAGAATTTAAGAAACTTAAATATTTTCCATGTGCTCATATACACATAAAAGTACTAAACTCCCAGTAAGTCCTTCTGATCTGCTTTCAAAAAAGGTCAGATGAAGGATTTTAACTTTATTTTTCTAATGCACTAGCAATTTCAGAGGGCAACAAGATAACAGGGCTTCATGCATTCTGTTCTCAGTAGATTGTGTTTCCCCTGACAGGGCAGTGGGCTGAGTATGGTAATGCCATTCCAAAACTCATGTTAGACCCTCTTCACATTACATCATGCCACATGGGTACAGTCTCTCAGGTGGCTCTAGTTTCTGGATATTTGCATTGCATTCCTCACTTTGGTGAGCCTCACACACCGTGAAGATCCCAGAGGTAGTCCAACAGAAGTACAGGACATCTGGGTATTAACACAGCAAAGGTAGCTGTAGTTACCAAGCCCATGGTCAAGTAAACATGATCATTTTAATTGACAGTCTCACAAAAATTCTTTCATGTATGCCTGTGAACTGCAGAGCTCAACAATTAAGATAAATGTAATTTGAGAGAATTGATGGAGTTATTGAGTTGTCACTATGAGCCACATAACCACTTTGCTCTAGGTGGAATTTTGACCGGTCCTAAGAAGATCATTAAAAAAAAAAAAAAAAAAAACACACAACATAATTTAGCTGTTGATCAGAATTCAAAGTCTCTTAAAATCCATATTAGTTCCTAAATCATTAAGACTTACACCTTGTCCTTTCTTCGTGAAATGGATTCCTCATAGGTTTAATAGAAATATAGGGATTGGAATCCAGGAGAAATCACTACACTGGAGAGGAGAATAATGCTTCCCATCACAACTAAAAGAACACAACTAAAGCCCACACTGTAGAAGAGATGTATACTTGTACGTCTTCATACCAGCACAGAATGCATCTTCAGCTAGCACAGACTGTGATGTGGTTTTGCACACTGTCCCTCAGCCAGGAATTATTTCCACAGAATAGTGATTTTTCCTGTAGGTAGCAGATGGACCTTGCAATTAAGATCTCTTTCCTGCTCCTCTACCACCACCCCCTTTATTGCCTGTTAATTCTAAAAAAATTTTCTACTCTTAGGAATCCATCCTTAATATATTTTATTTATGTATAGATGCATGTTTAGATTTTGCACCTTTTTTAAAGGTGCAGCTGTTGTTGGAAAGTAAAATAAACAAGGAAAAGAAAGAACAGCAGCATAGATTATGCCATCCCACAGACCAGTGATGTCCCTGCTTAAGTGTTGAGTGGACCACTAGTCTCATGCTGAATACTGCAGAAACTGAGATTTAGAAAACATAAGCAGCATGGAAAAACTCAAAAAAAGAGTAGAATTCCCACTGTAGAAAAAATACCATTGATCAGTAAAATCAAACAAAACTAATAGCCATTTTAATGTCTAATGGGAGACCAGATTAATCAGACTGGACATCCAAGAGAAAACTTGTTAGTGAGATAAGCAGAATTTTCTTATCAAGAGATTAAAGGCAAGAATTGAGCTGTATTTATTGCTATCCAGAAATAACAGCCAGAGCAGAAGAAGATTTTGTGAGAGAACAAAGTTGCAGCATTTTTTTAGGCTTTAAATACTAAAATATGGTTTCATAGGTTAGTTTAAATCAGAAGAGATCTCTGAAGCCAATTTTGTCCAATCTGCTCCTCAAAGCAGGGCCAACCTAAACCAGATTTCTTGGAATCTTTTCCAGTAGGATTTTTAATTAAGAGATAGAGATTGAACAACCTTTCTGTACCACCTTATCCAATGTCTTATTACCTTTTGTAATGTATAATCAGAATTTCTCATCCCGCAGCTTGGTCTTTGCCACTTTTTGTTCTATTCTGTATTTCTGTGTCTGTTTTCATGCACATTATATTCTTGGACTAGAGAGTTATAAGCAACACTAAGGTCTCCCTTTACCTTTCTGTTCTCCAGATTGAAGAAATCCATTTCTTACAGTCTCTCACAACCAGATCCCAGCCTTATTATTGCATGAAATTATTCTATCACAATTCCAGGACTGCCCACTTTCTTTGTGGTGAAGTTCCTTTGAATCCAAATCTCCAGCCTTTTGAAAATCCTCTTAATGACTGACCCTATTCTGAGCTTATTGAGTGCTCCCCACACCGATCTGGCTTAACCCAAAATCTTGCTAAGGGCCCTCTGTCCCACCGCCCAGACCATTATCACTGAATTTAGGAGGAATTATCTTTAGGAGTGATTCCTGAAAAACACCACTGGCAATCAGCAGTCTTTTGGTCTTCATTCTGTTCACAACTCCCTGACCCAAAAATACTCATTCGTGTGAGGTTTATGTATCCTTCTATTGCATCTGGTGCTGGCCAGTCCTACAGATGTCTCTGAACACAAGAGGATTAACCAGTGACCCAATACAACCTTCCAAGAAATACTTCTCTGTGGGTCTTTAGTTTTAGTGAACTATTCAATAGACTTCATAAATAAATGGTTCCTAATCATGGAATGTGCAGAACTATTAAATCAAGTTGAATAAAATGCTGGAGTAAGAAACATTCCAGTCTCCTTTGTTTATTTCAAGCTACAGTTGATGTTTAGATTTAGTTTGTTCTTGCAGGCTTCTGTGAAACCTATTTTCACCAAGAAGATTCAATTTCCGAGAGGTTTTTTTCTTTTCTTCTTATTCAAAATACTGCAACCAGTCTCTTTCATAATTAAGTTAGCGTGATTTTCTGTTCTCTCCCTGCTTGCTATTGTACTACTGTGCAGTTAGCTCCTGACAAATCAAAGACCAGGGTATGAGTACTGCAAATCAGATTTAGAAAGTGTTTACTTCAGGGAAATTTGTACAGTTAGTATAGCATATTACATTCTAAGCAATGATTCACTCACTCTTTTCAAGATGACAAAAATTAAACTAAGGGCAATATTTTGATATGCTAACATAAAAATATAAACTTCTAAAGAAAAATAAATGGACTTTATTATTTTCTGTAAGCAATAAAAAGTCTGGTTGGCCATTTCATAAATCTCTAGCAGTATAACAGCAGCAAGTGGAACATCAGCTTAAGTATGTAATGTCATGATGAAGCAGGTATTTCTTCCCATAGTACCTGATGCACAATCATGTCAGGTGGGCTTTTTGGTATTTGGGGGTTGATTTGGGGGTTGGTTGCTTTTTCTTTTTTTTTTTTTTTCCCCAAGTAAGCAGATTGCTAGTATTGAAGTGAATTCAAATTTTCTCAGCAGCATTGGCATGAATTATTTCCCTGCCATAAAAGTTTTCCTTCAGTTTCTTTTAGTAATATTTGTTGTTGGTTTTTTATTAGCATGCCTAGGATAGTGGGAGTAGATATTATAAAAAGTCTTAGCTGGAGTGTCAAATAAGGAAGATTCTACATTAAGAACAGCTTTTCCAAGCTGCAGGCCAGATGGTAGTTTGGGACTCAGAAGCTGAAAGAAGTAGTTGGAGTTATGTCAAGAGATATAGTTAAAAAAATAAGAGAAAAAGGAAGCAAGAGAGATTGTCAAGTCAAATCAGCACAAGTAACTATTTGTGCTACCCTTTTCATGTCTGAATGAATAGATGTATTGCTCACATAAAAACCTAGCAAACAAATCTAGAGAAAGGATTTGGAACAAGGAGAAAATATAGAATATTTGTATAACCCTATACAAATATAATTAATTCCATTCATCTGTGAGATATTGTCAACCCATGACGTCATAATACAACTTTTGAATTAGAGTTTGAAACTGCTACTTGTCCAAACCTATGGGTTAAGAACTACCCATAGGTTTGGACAAATGACTGCACCAGGTTGTAACCTACACTGTACCATCCCCCACTCTGGAACCAAGGCAAGGGCTAGTGCAGCTCTAGCATCATATTTAAGAGCCATCTTAAAACATACTGAAGGATAATAAAGTGCTAAAATGAAACTACCTTCAGATTATGGAAGTTTTCTCTTTTGTTCAGACCTGAAATTTTCAACCCCGCTCATAAAAGTTGACCAGGACTGCTCGGAATAAAGTTTCTTCTCAGACGTGCAACTTTAATAGTAAAGTGATAGTTTTCTTACCTTCAGCAGCAGCTAACAGGAGACAAAACATGACTGTTGTTATTGTGTCATGCTATCACAAAGTAAAAAGATGATTTGAGCCCCTAATTTTTTAACAGAAAGTGGCAAAAAATACAGTTATATACAAATAGATACACACACACACAATAATTTTACAGTCCAAGTCAGATCAATCCAAATCAGATATATAGCAAACACTTTTAGTAGCAGGCATTGAAAGCAAGGGGTAGCTGAACACCATTTAAAGAGGAACATGTTTCTGCCATGAATTGATCTCAAAACTAGTGACAAGTATTTTTCATTCTTATAACATATTCTTGCTGGAGGAGACATTCCAGAGTAAAAAGTTCTACAATTTATGGATTGAGATAGAAATGGAGTCTATAGGGTTTATTGAAGCTAACTGTATTGAAGTTTAACTGTAGCTCTTAGATAATTGTTTAGCAGTGAGCTTCTGCCTAAGTTTGTGAGATAAAACAGGTTTACCTAGCTAAGTTTTATATATACAACTTGCTTTGGATAACAAGAGAGGATAATTTACAGATTAAAGGAGCTGGATTATTTTCATATATGGATGTGTCAAACCTTTCATATTTAGACAATATGTTTCCTATCTATAAAACTAGAAGGGGAAATTCCCTTATTGACAGAAGATTGAGCATGACTAGCTGGAAGGGAGCAACCAAATGGATTTTATGAGCAGAATTTTTAAAATTATTTGAGAGAGCCTAACTGCTTCCATTCTCAAAATAACTGCTTCATTTTGGAACATTTGGAAAACAGTTAGGCTTGAAAGGCAGAGATAGGGGAAGAATTTCACAGCTGAGGAATGTAAATCCATGCCTCTCTTTTCTGAAACTTACTGCGGGCTGAGAAATTCCCTATATATACTGACAAGGTGTGTTTAAAGAAAGAACTACCATTCTTGAATATTTATTTTATAATGTGCTGGAGAGGTTGTGAAAGTCTTTAGAGAACATACTGGTATATTTGCTACCTAATAACTTCAACAAGCAGTTAATGTCCTTTGAGGAGATATAGTAAAAATTCTCAATCAATTTATTTTATAATGGAGTTTAAGAGGTAGTTTCATCATGATCTGCAAGCACTTAAGTGAGGAAAGCCATCTGATGGTAATGATTTTTTAATTCACTGGAAAGTCATAATGAGTTGCAGTGGGTAGAAGCTAATGCTAGATAAACCCAGGCTAGAACTGAGACACATATACTAAGTAAAACTAATTAGGCATTGAAAAAAACATTCTTGGATGCATGAAGGATTCCTCACCACCTGAAGTCTGAAAGTTGTGGCTGGATATCCTTTACTGGAGTTTGTGATAGTTCAAGCAGAAGTTGTAATCTAGATACAGGAATTACTGTGCAAAGTTCTTTGTTATGTGCTTTTCCAGAAATCAGACAGATATTTTACTGGTCTGTTCTGACCTTAAATCCACAAAGACTAAACAAATGTTGAATAATTTTTTGTATGTTATTCAGAAACTCCACAGATGTTTGCACATAATGGTACTGAAGCAACAGTTTAGTGTAAGTATGCTAGTGTAAGAAAAAACATACCAGACAAAGCCTCCTGAGCTTGCTTTCCAAAACAGGTTTCGTGGTAGTTATGCAGAGCACTAGAATGAAGTCTGTTCTTGCAATGGCTCTCCAATCTGTAACAGAGATATATGCGTCTTCACAATGCAGAGGATAAAATATTGCAATAATTAACATTTATTTTCCACTCTCAATTTATTTATTGCTGAGTTTAGTTCTGGACACTGGTGCAATGTCTTAGATTGCCATGTTTCCTTTTTCCAACTGACACAAAAAATGTGATTGAAAACTCTTGATTTGAAACGGAAATTAGTGTTTGAGGTTCTTTTTACAAAGCCAGGATCAGTAACCAGTATTTTTTCTTTTTGTTTTCCTAATCTAGGCAAAAGAAAAAAAAAAAAAAAAAAAAAAAAAAAAACACCACACACACAAAAAAACTCATGAGGTTGGTGTTGAAGTGCTGGAGGAATATACAATCTCAAACTAAAGACTGAATCAATGGCATTAAAAATCAGATTTTCTTGTTGTTTTTTTTTTTTTTATTTGCAGTGTTCAGGTGAAAGGGTAAAAAAGATGTTAGGTCTTTTCTTCCTATGGGTATATTCATCAGAATCCAATCTCACCTTTCTGTTTAAGGATACAGCATAACTTTTTTTTTTTTTCTCAATGTATAGATTTAAATTCTGCCCCTTTAATTTTCTCACTCCTGATTTCTCTCAGAAAATAGAGAGAGTTTAGATACTTGTCAGCACATAATAAAAAAAACAATCTTTAGGCTCATTCAGTTGATAAAGGGACTGATATACTTAAACTCTGTTTTTACACATGCTACATAAAATTTTAAAGAACTTTGCCTTTCTTAGCAATTGAATGCTAATTAAGGGTATTGATTCCAATTAATGAGTTGCAAACACTTTCTAAAAGGTCAGACCTGAAGTGGGTTATGTGGAAATGTATAGACCTTCCAATATTTTTATTTCATTGCTATTTAAGTATGCACCTGAAGAACATTTGATGAAATGTTAGAGAGCAATGAATAACACTAAGGTTTTCCAGCTAAGTAAATGAGTTGCATTAGAGCTAACAAGTGTTCTCTGTTACTTGGCCACCAGTTCACACTGTACATCCTCAGCTTTTCAACTTACGTTAGAAGCGGTTGAGCTGGAGAGCCTGGCCTCACTTAGCAGTTCCTCCTCCCCAACAGAGGCTGCAAGCAGACTGCAGGAGAAAAGGATGAACTGAGCATGCAAATTTCATGCTTACACCTAATACTTTCCCATCCTCTAACCATCTTTAGGTGAGGGGATTTCTGGAATCTCTATAGTTTAGCTGCTATCTAGTAAATTACAAAAGGTGTTTTTCCAAATGCTTCTTTAAAGACTATTTTTATTATTTCTTGAAGGTATGTAGAGAAGAAAAAATTCTTTTTTTGTCTTGTGTAGGTTTGGATGTAAAACAGCATTTCTTGACAATACATATAACTGTGAACAGTCTAAATGCAAAACAGTATGCATAAGAAATAAAAAGAGCTCACGCATTTAAAAGGGCTGAACCACCATGGTTATGAATAAAATGGAGAGGAAAATCTCTTCACTGGGAGTTAAAAAGATGTGAAAGTTCTTACTGAAAATATTTATTAGGAATTTTGACATATATCTCTCACTTAAAAGTGTATATTTTTCTGGTGCATTATGAGACCTTTCAAAAAAAACTGTCAAAGATCAAGACCCCTAAGTGTCTATTCATCAAAATCATTATTAAATATGACAAGAAAAATTAATTCAATTTATTTAGCTATATATTTTTATCAAGAACTCAGTTGCAGTGAATTCTAGCTTCTTGCTTTTCTCAAATATTGTGAGACAGCTCAACTTCAGCAACACAGTTCTGTTTGTTCAGCATGGCAGCTGATACTGGGAAATGTCCCATGCTCACTGTGGAAGAGTTTGGACATAGCAGAGGTAGGATTTTCATATCTGATTTTAAACATCTCCTATCTGAGCTAGTTAACCAGACTCCAGTTACAATCAAAGATGAGAAACAATGGAGTTTGGGGTGAAAAACATGTCATCTTAAAGAAGAGGTCTAAAAGAGACAGATGTCTCATAATGTAGCAGTGCTGCTCACTCTTCCTGGCTGGAAAGGGAGCCTAGGGTGACTGGCTCAGATGCAGATGTCTAACTTAGGTGTGATGAATCTCTCTCTAGGGTTTCTCCTGTCCTTCCTTGTTAAGTGTAGAAATAATGCTTCTTCAGATTGAAACGTTTGGGATTAAGTCTTGTAGGAAGCCAAATATCTTTATGGTTTTAAAGCATTACAAAACTTTTGCCATTTAAAGCATTTGTGAGCAGTAATTTAAAGAACATTTGAGCTGGAAGTTGGCGCCAACGTGTACTTTTGCACTGTTGCCCTTCTCAGGTATCCTGAGCTTTTTCTCATGTCTTGAATATCATCTCATTTTGTAGTAACACTCTTCTTCTTTTCTCATTTTCAATGCTTGGGTTGTTAAAAAAAAAAAAAAATAAAAAAAAATGCCCAGAGACAAATGTAATATTGCTGAGCTTTTCTCAAGTCACTTCAGTTTAGTTTCTACTGTGTTTGTAGGCATCCTTCTCCTTCTACTGATAATTTCAAATACTTGAAGTTAAAATCTTCATGTTGCCATTTCTTCCAAGTTAAAACTTGGTGTCTTGGACTAACTTTGATACAAATATAAAATCCAGATCTATCTACAAAAAATATAAAAACGAAGATGTTACTATGAATTGTAGGACTTTGAATTTCATTTTGTAAATACGTAGCGCCTAAGAAGCTTGCTTTCATTTTCTTTGCAGCATGACTGACAGATTTCTAACTATTGGAAACCAGAAATTAGCTGCCATTAAACAAAATTTATGAATGAATTGGTGTTAACTGGCAGTAGCAGTTACAGTTAGCAAAACATAAATGAATCATTACAGTGACCAGATACATCACCACATGCAGTTTGTCAGTCTCTCTCTTTCCATGAAATCTATACAGCATTCATAAGAATATCTGAGCTGCTGACAAGGAGCTCAAAATTTCCTGTTTAAATCACAGATGAATCCTGCAAAGGAATACATGATTCTTCACATTACTAGATAACAGAATTTGAACTGTCTCAACATTGCTGGCTTCATGAACATTTTACCATGTTATATGAAACTCCAGGAGGAAATCAATTTTCATGTGAAGAAAAAAAAACAACACAGTGAAGGGGTTTCAGAGGGTACAAGGAAAGTTCTTCGTCCTTCCAAAGATCACATTTCTTTGAATATTCATGTGGATGTGTGAATGCAAGTAAGTGCTTATTCTGTAGAATTGTCCAGCCCTCTTTTTTTTTTCTGTCGTTTTCATCAGAACTTATCTTCCATGTAGTATTAACTCAGGGAGCATCATCTTTAACCTGGGCTTTGATCAGACATAGAGATCTCTAAAAATGGACTACCTAGACCGGTGAGTGGAGCATGGTTTGACAGTCATGGGGTACTGAAAAAGGTAATGTAGTGACAGTTCAAGTGCTGAGAGCTGCTTTACACAGCTACCTTGCTGTTAAAGTGATATTATGAATAATATTTGTAAGAACTTGATAGGAATGAATGCTACTCTGAAAAATCAGTGAAAATGCCAGCAAGAGACCAATTTTATGCTGTCTGTATGTTTGAAGTAGGTGTTTGTTTGCAAAAGAATTGACTGAAAATTAGTCATTAAAAATATCCTATTTGGGGGACAGTCAGAAAAGCTAGCAAAAGTTAAGTCTTCTAATCTGGATCACACTCTGGAGGATCCCTTCCCTGAACTGACTATAATGGAAGCCTAGGGAAATTAGTCTTAAGTTGTCCATGACTTGAGTTAGCCTTTGTGAATATCCCTCTGTGAGATATATCAAAGTAATATGTGTAAATGCCTACTGTAGTCTTTAAACTGACTGCTCCTTCACATCACACTTAAAGAAATACATAGGCAAAATGGATGTAAATATAAATTAGTTTTGAAGTATGCAGAGTTCTAACATTCCCTTTGTCAGCCACAAAATCTGAAGAGGAATCAAAGTGTGGGTGACCTGTGTCCCTGAGGTAACTTGAATGACAATAGATAGCTGTGTGGAAGCAGGGAATTCAAGGCCAGACTTTCATTTCATCGGATAACATTTTTTATGCTGTGCTCCTGGTCTGTCTTCTTTTTATCCTTCTCCTGTGTGTGTGATTTAATAGCAAAATGGATTGGACAAATTAGGGGCCTGAGAGGGTGCAGTAGAATCCTGTGTATGTATATATATATACACAAACACTCATTTTTGAACAAGAGAATGTTTTGCTGTTCCAGAGGTATTGCAGGGTACATCCTGGCCATTTACATAGTGATGTGCAATCTAATGCAAGACCTCTGAGGTGTTCCTCTAGGAATTGACATGCTCTTTGGAATCTGAAGGTGAGATGCATTACCCTGCAATGTAAGCGGCAGAGGCCACTTGTTATGTGCCTGGTAGAGGCCAGTATCCTGTGGCAACTACGGTGAGTCAATTGAGCTCCCTTTAAGACTCTCTGAAGTCACATGTTGTTGACTTTCTGATTTAAGAAAAATCTCCAAAGAATTTACATTCCCTGACTCTAAATTGACCTCCACTCAAAATTACGTTTCCAAGCAGCAGGTTATCCTAGCAAACCATGGAACCATATAGAATCACAGACCGGTTTGGTTTGAAAGGGACCTTGAAGGTCATCTAGTTCCAGCCTCCCTGTCATGTTTCTTTTAGCAATGATATCACAAGGCAGATCTCTTCCTTCACAGTCCTGCTCTACCTTCTATTATTGTCCATGGGTCAAAACATCTTCAGTACTGCCCTATAAATCCTGAGAATTCAATGCAAAATTATCAATAAACATGTTCCATAAAACAAATATTTAGGTTTCTTACACCTATATAGCTGCAACTATTGAAATTCATGGCAAAGAAGGATTTTATTGCTTAGTTATGACTTAAAAATCACTTTTGCCCCTTCAGATTCCAGTTGGCTACATTAGTTTTTACTTTAGGCTGTTGGTACAAATCACCACTTTCTCTGAAGGTCAGAGGTACTATTTTAAGAGGGTGGATTTGTATTCTTTTATGACTGATTGTAATAGATAATGGAAAATAACAACTGGTTTTGTTCTCAGTGGGATGTGTCTGTAAGTAATTATTAAGAAAGACTAGAACTTTTTATGGCTGATTGTCTCTTCTTTTAAAACTATAAATAAAAACTGAGAGCAATTAGGGCTAAAGGACAATCTGGATGTAATTTGTGTTCAATGCCTAACACAGCAGGACTCTAATTCAAATGGTGTTATATGCCATGATATGATATTTCCACAGTTCTGTGATTCCCAGATTTGAGTCTGAAAAAGCTCAAATGCTATAAAAAGTTATTTCTAGCAAAGTGGATTTCTGGAAATGTTTGAATTACATGAATGTATTTTTTTGTGATATATGGCACAGGTCCCCATATCCAAGGCTTTCCCAAAGCTCAGGCAAACACATTTTTGACACATCTCCATCCTAAGCAAAATCTTATCTACCATAAGGCTGGCCCAGCTGTAAAATATATCATAAATACACGGTCTAAGGGACAAAAGTAATGTATTTAGAAATTAGTTCTTTTGAAAAAAATCTTTTAGAATGGCAAGAAAAGTAATTTATAAAGAGGTAGAACTCCCTCCAGCAACAGTGGAAACACTAACAAGGATTATTTATCATAAATAAAAGACATTCAAAATGACATGGCAAAGCACAATAGCCCCTAGTTGTGCAGAGACTGGGTTACCCAATTATGCAATTCATATTGGAGACAAATGATATCTTATAAAGCTCATGGCACGTTAAATGCTCAGTTCTGAACTGCAAAATGCCTGAAGTTTTTTTTTAATTAGAAATGCAGCTGTATAAATTAGATGCAGCACATAGTACTTACACTTTCCAGTGGTACAATTGGGGAAAAATACCTGCAAAAAATAAGATTGTGTGAAAATTAAAACAGCTGATAATTTGCGTACATGTGTGACCTGCAATTTATCTTCAGCTTAAAAGGCAGAATAAAACCAAAACAGACCAAAACCTTTCAGATATTCTTTCATGTTCAACTACTCTGCAATCACTTTCTTTATTCACTCAGCATTCCGACTATTTAATACTCTTCATACCTTTTTTAGGTAATTTTTATATAATCATATAAAGCAAACAATAACATTTCAAGGTTGGTTGTTTGATCCAGTAGTGAAACTGTGTATTTAGATCTGTCTTCAAACTCTCACTTTCTCAACAAAAAAGGCAAAATGCTTTCAATACATCATTTGGGATTGCCAAAACCTGTGTTTGTTGTGACTAATTTCTGCAAACACAGGAGCATGTCAGTTAACTCAGCTGCCTCAGAAAGCTTCAGGTCTTCCAACAAACAGGATGAGGTATATTCCTAATGTCTCATTTTTTTGCCCTCAGGCCTGTTTCCAGTTACTGCCCTGACTCCAGCTCCTCAGTGCCACTATAAGTGTTCTCCATGATTACAGACTGTGTTACAGTCGAGGATGGCTGTCCATTAATGACAACACCATGGAGCAGCTGCAGCCATCATCATAAAAAAACCCAAAACCCTAAGAAACCAAACCAAACGATTTTTAGATTGTTTACTACTTAAGACTTATCTTGATGAGTAGCACAGATGTCATGTTAGACACATCATTTTGCTTATCCAGAGAAGGGCAAGAGAGCTGCTGAAGGGGCTGGGACACAAGTCTTATGAAGAGAGGCTGAGGGAGCTGGAGATGTATAGTCTGGAAAAAAGGAGGCTCAGGAGCCTTCTCACTCTCTACTTGAAAGTTGGTTGCAGTGAGCTGGGGATTGATCACCCAAGTAAACACGTAATGAGACAGGAGGAAGTGGTCCTGGGTTGCGCCAGGGAAGGTTAAATTGGATATTAAGAAAATTTCTTCCTTGGAAGGGTTTATATACCTTTGGTCACATTTATGCTTTCTTCGGATCTGCTAACTGAGTACTCTGACATCTGCAGTGCCTCTCCAATTTTATTCCGGAAAGGGATAGAGGAAAAAACACACATACTTCTCTTCCTAACTACTGACTGGATGGTGATGCTGCTCAGATCTGCCAATGGTGATGATCTGAGGCAGGGCTGGTATGCTGTTCTCTAATTTATTTTGGCCATCTGCTTTTCCTCCTTCTAATTGGTTCATGTTAAGAGAGAAAATATTCTTAAAGAGCATTTAAGATGAGGATGCTCCTGGACTTACTAAAAGCAGATTGAAATGTAATATTTGTTTCTGATTGGGCAGATTGGTCTGTATCTCAGCAGCAATTTCATATTTGGCAAGGCTATTCCTTTTACATAGAGTGGGTACTAAGGTTGTTATTGATATGAAGGATGCATTAACAAAAGTGAGAAAAGATCTTTTTAGCAGGTTCTGCACACTCGTGAAATATTTGCGTTGTAGCCTGCATATACTGCAGTTTCTTTGTAAACATTCAGCTTTATGTGTCTTACTAATGCTCAGGAGATGAAAAGTGTATTCAAATTGGGGTCCTGAACAGGGATTTGTGCGCTCTGATCCTTCACTCTGAAACAACAGCTTTAAGGTTTGTCCATTGACTTCTCTCATCATCTCAGGGGACACTGGGAAAGGTGCCTGAAGTTTAATCCACAGTACTTTTCTGACTGTATCACTGTGGGTTTGTTCACAGGGAATTAATTTTATTAAAGTCTGAACTCTGAGAAAATTTCACAACCATTAAGAAGTCTGCCTTCTGAGCCACTGCCACTTTGCAGATTGCAGGAGTGGGAGACAGATAAACATTGTCAAAATAAAAATAGACAATGTAATTCTTGTTTCCCCTGCACTTTCTGGGTGGGATTCATATTTTCCATGTTAACCAGCCGGCAGTGCAAGCTGAACTGACCATCTAAACAAACTGTGTCAAGAGAGGAACATCCACACAAGTGACTTGGTTTGCTCTAGGAGGTGCTTCTCTTTCTCTACCAGCTTCAAACAAGAGTCTAATAACCATCTTAGACTAAGCCTTAAGGAGGTAAAGCAAAGCAACACAAACTGTGCTTTCAAAAAAACTTTTTCTTTAGCAAGACTGACATTGGATTTTCAAGCAGCACCAGAAAAATCTCTTCATTCAAGTAGATAAACATAATTTAGTTTTTATTCATTTTTATCATGAATATGCTTTTTTAATAATATAGATTAATCAGCCTTTTTTGATTAAGTAAAACCTACCCACCTGACAGTATTTTGCTATATTGTTTTCAAGTGTCATTTCTCCCAACAGTAACCTTAGTTAAAATGCCTTGTCATAATAGCTACATTCTCCTAGAAGATATGATATCAAATTTCAGTAGCATACAGTATTTCTCACTGACACTGTATTTGCACTTCTTATTTACAATATTCCTCAAAGAATTATGGTTTGTTTTGTCTTTATCATTTTACAGGACACTGGTAATAATATATGGATTCTGTTGGAGATAGAATATCGTACAAGTATTGGATGAAATATTTACCTAACAAACAGCCTTGCTGGTAAGTTGTTGTACTCTTTTTTCTCTTTTGCCACATTTCAGGTCCAATAACGTGAAGGAAGATTTATGATCCTGCTGAATCGGATGTTTACTAAAAACAAAACAAAACAAGTAAACAAACAAACAAAAAACAAACAAAACCAAAACAAAGTAAATAGTATTTATTTTTTTTTAATGTTTGCATTTCCCTTTCCCAAATAGCTTCAGTACTATTATATCCTATTTCCTCCCTACCTTGGACTCACATTTTCAGTTTCCACTTTGTGCCATTGCGTATCATGAGGCATTGTAGGTTGTTTTATCTACAGGTACTCCCTCATCAGAGATGTCCAAAGTTCAATTGCACAGGATAATGTAAGAGTCACAAAACTTCTTGCTACTTTTTAAATCATTTTTTTTCATCATTGGATAGGGTTTGTTTTTAATTTTTGGATTGATCTTGTTTTATTCACTGCAGTTATTGTGCTTTTGGTTTGGCTTTGATACTAAAGAGTATTTGTGGAGCTAGAAACATCAGTGCAGCTTTTATTTGTAGACAATTAATAAATGTCAGATACTAAAGGTATTGGAAGAGAGAGTATCTAGAAAATCACACCTTTAAAAGATTAGTTATAAGGTCACTGGCCAAAACCACCCAAGCCATAGTCCTATTGGTACCTCTGGCTTATTGTATGACGTTGAGTGAATAATTTCTGAAGAGCGAGTACTGTGCATCTGTGAGGAGATACAGAAATGCAGGTACAGTAGTTTATGAACTGAATTATTCTTTTTTACATAATTGGAGAGGTCACTAGGTAGCTGGTAAGAATTACTAAACTCCACCAGGCCTGCTAAAAACTATTTTAATATTACCAAAAATGAATAATATGAAATATAACTTTTTGTTCCGAATGGAGTTACTTTAACTCTTGCATTTTCAATACTGTCTGCAATGCTGATTGTTACTGCCATCCATTGAGTGTAAGATCTGCACTTGTTAGTGTTGGGCTTTTGTGTCAAAAATGTGGAAAAGAGACCAAAGGTGAAATCACCATGTTGAGTTGCTAGGTTGCTGTATAAAGATATACATTCTAAAGACTGATGAAATACAAAGGACATTTTATTTGTTGTTAACCACAATGACTGAAATACTTGACACTTTGAAATGTCTTGAAAGTAACTAGGTGTCTTCTGTTAAGTCTCTATCAGGAAGAAAGAAAATATCTGGGAAAAGTATTAGTGTTGTATCTTCACAAATTACCTGGATATGTACCAGAGGGAGGGGATCAAAATATGTCTTTGGCAGAAAGGGGATTATTTCTACAGATAGTACTCAAAACTTAACTGGACAAATTCCAAAGCAACCCCATCCAGCTAGACTTGCTTTTGAAGTAAGGGTGGACTAAACGCCCAGAGATCTTTGCCAACCTAAATTATTCTGGCTTTCTGGGGTTCTGTGTAGTTGTGGGAGATGTGTGATGATCAGAAAACTCTTTTATGATATACACACACCAAGGTACTTTATTTACGCTTCAGGAGAAATTACATGATTTAATATTCAATAGATGAGAGCAACTGGACTCTAAAGATGCTGAGAGAAGTTGGGGAGCCAGAAAAGAGGAAAAGGGGATTTCTTTAGTAAGGTTAGGATCCAGCTGCGGGAGATAATTAGGTACGTAACACCATAAATGTGCACATAATTTGTCCTGTGGTTTTAGGATTTAATTTTAAAAGATTTTGTTTTAGAGTATGACTTGCTCTCAGAAGTCTGTATGATCACGGACTGCTTTGATCTCTGGAGGGCACAGATTTTTACATGCTGAGCAAAACTGAAGTTCACTTGGGGAATCAGGACTGATTTTACAGAGGGAACTCTGTCCAGTCTGCCTAGCAGAGGGCCATAAAACACCACAGGGGAATATGAGTGAAGAATACTATGCTTGTGTAAAAAGGAAAAATGTCATTTTTCAATGTGAATAAAAGTACAGCCTACAAAATGCAAAATAAACCACCTGCTATGCACTGTTCAGTATTGGTACAACCTCGGGAATAGCCATGATGGGACATTTATAAAAAAACTATGGACCAGCTGGACATAGACCTCTGAGGACAAACAAGGATAATTACGGAAAGTTCTTGAGCAAGAATGAAAAGAAAAGTGGAATTGTTTGAGCTGATTTACAGAGATGAGTTTAAAATAAATGATAGGCTTTTCAAAAAAGAAATAAATTCTTTATTCTTTCCATTAAACTCATACTGGAGAGAGAAAAATTTTGGGAAATTAGACTGAAGTCAATTCAGGCCAGGTAGCAGCAGAGAGCTTGGACAGATTGGGAAAATATAGTGCTGGAATACACTGCTTGGATATATTGTGAAGTGCTTTCAAAATAGGTAAAAGAATCTTCAGGCAGATATAACTGATTCTCATTGGGGTATAGGATTAAGTCCATCTCCTCTGGTCTTTCCCAGCCCTGCTTGCCTCTAGTACACTGTCCCTGAATTCAGAGCAAAAACTACCAGATGCCCTTATTCAAGGAAACGTTTGTGTAGAAAGGGTGGAGCAGGGAAGGGAGGCTGTGGATAAACTCACCTCTCTCCCGTACATTATACTGGCCAATAAATGCAGCCTTTACCCGGTAAAATCAGTATCAACTGTCTCAGGAGCAAACAGCATCATCTTGGGCTTGGTGGAAGCTGAATCCCTGACAGGAGACTCACAATAATTTCAAACTGCACTATCAATGTGTTAAAAAGCATAAAGACAATATCTGGTTGCCTTGTTTGCTTTAAAAGGGTGTGGCTTAGATACCCTATCTGGAACCAACAGCCCTAATATTCCATACATGATCATATCACATTGACATATCTACTGATTAAAGTCATAGATTGATGTTTTTAGCAGCAACCAATGCCATATTGGGAATCTAAATTCTTCTGAACACTCCACAAAATAGCTGTGATGGACATACACAGCAACTGTACCACATTCATGAACAGAATATCATTTGGGAAGAACAAGAAATTAGTACCGTGGCTGGAAATGAAATTACGATGAACTCAATAGATAATTGCAAGAAGTAACAGCTCTGTTTTCAAACACTAGGAATCATAATCCTTTTAGCAAATAATCATGCTGTTTATATGCTTTACAATTAGGTTCGTGAATTGGCAGATGAGACACTTCTCTGTATATCTCAACTGTGTAGAAATATAAGTAGTTTTAACAGTTCTTTTCCGTGTAACTAGTAAATCTGAACACTTTTGAAAAGGGCTCTTTAGAACTGAGCTCCAGCTTTTCATATTTTGTGCTCCTTACCTGCACTTCACCAGTGCAGATAAAGAATAATGCCAATTAGAGCTGCTGCTACACAGTAGCCTTTTAATTTTCTGCTTCTCATGCCTTAACATACCCGTAAATTTGGGTGTTGACTGTTCTAATGGATGGTTTGAATAAGAAAAAAATCAATTTAAGATAAAAACAAGTGTTCTTTTTGACTGCAAAAATTTCTGGCCTTAGTAGCCTTGATACTCATCCAACACAGGTGTTCTACTATGTAATTACTGGAAACAGCTTGAAATAAAACTCAGAAATAGGACTGGCAACCTCAAAAATGTTGCCATTGCATTAGGTAAAGGCAGTTGTAAGATTGCATATGTATCATCTTCCAGTCTTTCACTCTCTGATGACCAAATCTGTAGCAGTAGTACAGCAAAAGACAATAAAATTGCTAATATCCACTCCAAAACCTTTTCTTGAGTTGCATGTTATTGCAAAGTTAAGTTAGAAGTAGAGATTCACTCAGTAGAAATTATAGGCATCCACATCGCAAAAATTTCCGTGGCTGAATCCACTGATCAAAAATGTTTTCAACATTTCCATTTCCTTATGTGTTAAATAATAATAAATATTGAAGAGAGACACTCCAGCTGCAGCTGGAGAATTTACAGTAAATAGTTAAATACTACCCAGAGCAGAGTCTGGGAGCTCTCTCCATACTTGAATACTGCACACTGGTTCCTATTTTATAGGAGACCCCAGGTCAAGGAGAAGTAATTAATCCTGCTTTTGATGGAGAAAAACTTTCGGTTTATCCCTGGAAATGTTTAAAAATGCAGTTTTACTTTAGAAAAACTACATTCATCATCATTGCTGGTTTTCTGACATATATGGATATTTTCTGTATGGTGATGAACAGTTTCTTTCTCCAGTCCCTTCAGAACCCAAAGGGAACCTAAAAGAAAGATGGAGAGGGATTTTTTGCAAGAGCATGTACTGACATGACAAGGGGGAATGGATTCAAATTGAAAGAGGGTAGGTTTAGATTAGATATTGGGAAGAAATTCTTTCCTGTGAGTGTAGTGAGGAGCTGGCATGGGTTGCCTGGAGAAGCTGTGCCTGCTCCACCTGGTAAGTGTTCAAGTCCAGGCTGGATGGATATCTGAGCAACCTGGTCAGGTATAAGGTGTCCCTTCCCACGACAGGGGAGCTGGAATGAGATGATCTTTAACTTTTCCTTCCAAGACAGGTCATTTTATGATTCTACACTTCTAAATTGTGTTCAGGTAGATAAAGTGTGCAGGTAGATAAAGTGTCAGTGCTGGGGTTTAAAACTGAGCAGTAAGATAGTTCAGCAATAGAGTTTCATCATTTTTTCCAAAGAACTGTTTCTAGTACCTTCTGCCTTCTACCAGCTTCATGGTTAATTGCAAAACTCCAGATCATGAAAGGGTTTTCTTACATGTTGGAGAATATCTGGCTTTTTGTATATTTTGATGTTTTTGGGGGTTTTTTTGCCAAGTAATATTGAAGCGAAATGTTCTTGGATGTGTGTTATTTATTAAAATAGTCTGAGCTTTTCTGGGTCTTGTTAGTCACATTAGTCTTGTTAGTGTAAGATGATAGATGAAACAATTAGAGAATGCTTTTTTTTTTTTTTTTAAGGTGTGTTTTAATTTGTGTTTGTGTCTTCTTGAAAAGAAATAGTTCATTCTGCCAAAAGAAATACAGCCATTAACCAAATACCTTCCAAGAGAATCTGTAAATTTTTTGGCTTTCTTGAAAAAAACAGTCAGGTTTTGCCAGAGCTGCAAGAAATTGGGGCATTCCTTAAAGGAGAAGTGAAATAACACAGGTTTTGAGTGTCTGCTAAGTGTTTTGCCTGTTTCAATGCTGTAGGAAGAGAAGGTAAACAAAGGAAAAGTATTGTATTACATAGTGGTTCACATCCATGCAAATGTTCAGAAGAAACTCAGAATTAATGCAAGATCATGTTGGTTTAAATACTACCATTTTGTTGAGCATAGTCTACAGCTTGGTAATCTGAGAAGCAAAGATTTCAGTCAATGCACAAGCCTTCTCCATCTTCTCCTGGAGGTGCTCTATCAAGAATGAGGGCGAGGAAACAAAACATAACAGAAACCTACTTTAGATTAGATTTGATCCTCCTCGGAAAAGACATATATTCTGAAATGGTGGACTTTATATAGAAAGTCAGAAGAATGTGCAGAAACTTACAAAAGAGAGTAAAGTGGATTAGTGTTGTTTTCATGTATTATTCCAGAAGTCTATAAGTATTAGCTAAGATTTTAAGTTAGTTCGTAAGTAGGGATGGCTCAATCTCACAAGACATCTGTTTCTGAAATTAAAAAGCCAACAACTACAGGATTGCACAGATAGGAATCGTCATTTAATAGAGATCCATGATTCAAAGAGATATGTGACTTAAAATTTTCTAGGGAGCATGAAGCAATTAATAGTTGAAACTTTTTATAGCACCTTTTATCAAAGGATCTCAAAACACTTTACTGGCTTTAATTAGGCCTCACACTATGCAGTATCTGCCTGGAAAAGAGAAATGTTATTTTTTAATTCTGCATACAGAGGAACATGTGACACAGAGGTTAAATGACTTGAGAATGATCATGTAAAAGCAAATAGTAATGATAGGAATAAAACCCAAACCTCCTGCCTTTCAATCCCATATCCTATCAATTTACTAAGTTTCTTTCCTCTACATTAAACTCAAGTCTTTTTTTCTTTTCTGTTCTGTAACATGTGATTTTGACTACAGGATCACCCTTTACAGAAAGAAAGAAAAAAAAAATTTGAAAAATCTGTGTAAGACCACTCTCTGCTCTCAGATAGAGCAGAAACACTTACTATTTACGGCATTGAGAGCTGTGAAAGGTACGGAAGAGCAGACTCCAGAGGTAAACATGTTGTCTTTGGAGATAATGAGCAAGGGTTTGTGTTTCTGCCTAAGAGGAAGAATAGGTTGGGCTGGGCTTTTTTTGCAGATAATATAAAATGTGAAGAATGCTGCCTGCAGTATGTTCAGGAACTCAGTGTCAGAAATAAGAAAAAAAATCAGTCTTAAAGCTATGAAGGAGATAATCTCCTGGGGAACGATAATAAGGAATTATCTCACCCAGGTATAGCCCCTGTATCTGGGAAGTGTTGCGTAAGAGACATAGGCATCTATACTCATGCAAATTCTAAAATGTTAGTCCTTGGCAGGAAGCAGGGAGAAAGAAGGTCAATATGCTTAAATTAGCAGATAATAGAGATAATTCTGTTGTTGTGTTTCTAATAGCAACTTGAATGAGGATATTGGATAGATAATATGATTTGTTTCTTGTAGTTTAAGGTACATTTTGAAAATGGTAAGAAAAGGGAAATAAGCAAAATAACTAGGCTAACACTAGGACCCTAAATAAAATCTGTGTTGCGTTCACAGGAACTTAATTTAAAGAACCTGAATTTTTTACTTGTAGAATTGGTTACTCATCAGATGCTGATAATGATTACCGGTAAGAGAGAACTATCTCAGTCCAGCCCTCATATAGAGAAAATAAGGTCGCTCATGAAAACTTGATTCATTTGCCTTACTAGAGACATCACTAGGCTTATCTTTACATCAAAGCTTGGAAATGTGAATCCATTGTTTTTTTCCCTGCAACTGACTCTCGCTAATTTCACCACCATAAGTCACACTAAACACTAGAGCTGGCCAACCAGTACAAATATTTTTTACTATTTTTCAGCACCAGGAGATCTTAAGAAGTTGATGTATCGTGGGAAGAAATGTTCAATCAAGTAATGAGTTTAGAATAAATAATGAAATATTTCCATTGATTGAAGTGTCCACCATCCAAGCGATTCCAAAAACAATTATACAGTCAGGTTATAACAATGTCCCCCAGGCAAAATAAGCCAACACATCCTCATTTCAGAGGTGATGCTGTGAATTAATTCACAAGGGTTTGTTTCCACAGGTTATTTGCCAAATGTTCCTTGGTAATAAGCTAAAATACCAAAGGTACAGGTTAGGAATATAGAAACTGCTTGCATTGAACTTAGACACAGGAAAAGATGGCACAGAAGTGCTTTCACTGTTCACACTTCACAAAATCTGCTGCACATAGACAACTTTTAAATAAATAACCAGTCTTTACAGTTCTCATCACGGCTTCTAAAGAGGCAGATGCAGCCATTGCAAATGATTTTGCTCTGTGTTACATTTGTCAAAAGCTGTCAGAATATAGTAAAAAGGTGTTTGTACAGAGTAATATGCTGCTTGAACTCCTGTATGTCTCCCAGGCTGGAGATTTTAGATTGCTGATTTGTGAGAAAGAGTTCCAAATGAGTCTGTTATTTTCTGGCTTTACTAATTTATATATGGTTCACTTCTACATATTTACATGCCTGCAAATTACAGTCAACACTCAAACCTGAAACAAGAGTTGAATCAGATTAGAAAAGACCAATCTGCTTCACACTGAGCTGCAGTTGTGTAGTTAGATAGTAGGAATTGTGTACAAAATAATCATTCCTTTACCCATAATTTTGCATGCCTTTAATCATGTCTAAAATATCTTTGTTTAAAAATGAAGTTTGTGTCAAGTTTGGAGAGAAAGGGGAGGATTTGGGCATATGTTAAGCCAACAAAGTTTATAAAAAAATTTCATACGCACATACAAACATGTCATACTACTATCTTTTACACTGTGTTTCTGTTCCATTAATAAAGCTTACCTGTCCATAAGAAAAAAATCTGAACAAAATCAAGGCTGTTGAGTTTTGTACAATGCACCAATTCAACGTGGACACTTAAAAAAACAGTATATCACAATATTTTTATGGGTATCAGGAAACATTACATTTATCTGGAAAACAGACAAGAAAGTTACATCTTACTGGTGAACAGGTACATATTGGTCTTATTGCTGACTAAATGAATCTTACAGACAACATATTATTACAGTTTTAATTAATTCCAGGGTTTTGTGAATATTATTAGTTGAAAATTATTTCAGAGTACCATGAAGTAGTGGCAAGCAAACAAGGAAAGAAGAAAGCAATTCTCAGGAAGAGAGAGAGTTCTCACTATCAGTTTTGGAAGTCTGGTTTAGTTACATTCATAAACCCACTAAATAAAGAATGAACTGGTGACAGAAAATGATACCTTCAAAACCATATATGAACCAGTCTTCATTAGTGTGAAAAGTGTTAAATATATACCAATGCTTGAAACTAGTTTTTCTTATGTTTTATGGCATGAAGTATAAAAATGAAGAGGAGTTGAACCTGCTAAAACAATTTTTTTTCTTTTAAATTTTGGAGCACAGGAAAAAAATTGCATTTGTCTTTTGATAACCTCCAAAGACACTACTCAATTGTCCTAATTTTTCTGAGAAAACCTTGACCATGTTGCAGGGGCAGAAAGGCCTCAGGAGTCCCTGAACTGCAAATTACTAGAGATTAGCAGTTAACTGGGGGATGAGTTCAAAATATTGGATGGATCTGCTCTATTTTTATACCTCTGCTCTAACTATGGTATGATAAGCACTCATTCTCCACTGGAGAAATTTAGACTGCCTTCCATTTGAAACACTTACCATTCTCCTCATTTCCTTTACCATTAGAAAAATTCTCCAAAATTTTCCTTTTATAAATAAATTTCAGAGATAATTCTTTTTATTCCATAAGCATAGGTCAGAATTCTCTAAGTAGATTTGTTTGGGTTTTTAGGCTTTGAAATGTAAACTGTATGGTAGACATGAAAAATATAGAGTATCTTCCCAAAATGACAAAAGTTATTTTATTCTGCTGGTTTTTACTTGAGTTGCGTTATTTTCTTCAGAGTAGCTGGTATAGACCTAAGTTCTGAATTTTTGCAGGAAACAGTTTTGATAACACAAGGGAAGATTTTGTTCTTGCTAAGCACTGCTCACACAGAGCCAAGGCCTTTTCTGCTCCTCACCGACCCCACCAGCGAGGGGGCTAGAGGTGCACAAGACGTTGGGAGGGGACACAGCCAGGTGTCAGTGGTGAGCAGTGGTTTTCATTTTTTGTTTACATCACTTGTCTTTCTGTGTTGTTTTAGTTTTCATTGGAACAATGGCAGTATTAGTAGCAGTGGTAGCACTAATAAAAGCAGTACTAATAGCAGCAGGAGTAGTAGTATTATTCAGTTATTAATTGTTCTTGTCTCAATCCATGAGTTTTCTTGTCTTTACCATTTGAATTCTCTTTACCCCATTCTGCTGGGGTGGGGAGTGAGTGCATGAGTGGCTGTGTGGTACTTAGTTGCTAGCTGGGCTTAAGCCATGAGAGTTCTTTTTGCCACCTAATGTGAGTCTCAAGGGGTTTGATTCCATAACAGATTGACCATAGTGTATTAGAAGAGATTTATACTTGTTAACAGCTTTGGGTCACAATATTGATCCTTCTGTTCTTGATATTATTTTATCTGATCTGTACCTTGTCCTTTTTCTTGCAGTATGTGTTAAATTTGGTGTTAGCTTTTGTATTTTGTTGTGCTCTGTAGTGATTAGTGATGTTTTGCTGGGGAGATTTTTTTATAAAAACATTGACCTTGAGCTTAATCTGGTATTTGGGCTCTGTACTGTAGCTACCATTTTGTGGGGACAATTAGCAACATGCCTTTTCTCCATTTGCTGGTTTTTTGGGTGTTTTCGGGGGGGGGGGGGGGGGGGGGGGGTTGTTGGTTTTGTTTGTGTGTTTGTTTGTTTGGTTTGTTTTGTTTTGTTTTGTTTTTTGGGGGTTTTTTTTGGTTTTTTGGTGGTGGGGGAAGAAATGTTTTGGGGGTTTTTTGGGGGGTTGGTTTTTTGGGGAGAGGTTTTTGGGGGGGTTCTTTTTCATTTCTTTCTTTGTTTTGCTGTGTTGTGTGTTTTGCTGCATTACGTTGGGGTTTTTTTTGTGGAGGCAAGAGAGAATTGCATCTTTTCTTCTTCTATGAATGCCACAATAATTTCTGAGTATCTTGAACAACTCATAACAGTTAGAATACTTCTATTGGTATTTCTTAGGAATATTGCTTTGGTTTTGCCAAAAGTTAACAAAAAATGTAGGAATATCACCCAGTCCTTATAATAGTATGGTGATGGGTGGCACAACACCACCATGTGGGAGAATATGGGTAGGTGTCACAAAAGTGACCTCAAATGTTCTGAAAATCTACTCCCAAAATCTACATGATCTAGAAAAAAGTGATAGAACATTTGCAAAAAAAAAAAAAAAAAAAAAAAAAAAAAAAAAAAAAAAAAAAAAAAGAAGTTATGGCTATTCCAAAGAGAAACAACCCAACAACCCTGCTAGATATGATGCATTGTCTCAGTGAGAAAGATGGAATACAAACCAAAAGCAGTACGGTTAATCCAGGCACTAGATCAGTCACCTCTGTAACTAAAAGGAAGAAATGCGATCAGAGAATGGGTCAGGTCAGAAAGGACCATAGTGGTCCACCCTCCCTGCTTAAGAAAAACCCTAGAGCACATTACACAATATTGCTTCCATATGGTTCTGGAAGATCTCCTGTGAGGGAGAAGAAGAAGTAAACTCATTCAGTAAGGTATGAAGGTTTTCTTAAGAGGAAGAAGGAGAAAGAACCAAAATACACTGCCAGTTTTGCAGAAAAACAGTCATAAGAACAAGAGGAAAAACTGAAATCATAAATGTAAATTTATCTTTTATTCTAAGTGAGCCTTGGGATATATGAAATGTTTGTTACCAATGATGGAGTATTGGGGCCACTAGCCAGGAATTAGAACATGAGGAAATCTGGCAGATGGGATCACTTGATAAGGATAAAGCCATTGGTAAAGGCAAAATAACAGCTCTGTCTTGACCATTTAACTGAAGATCAACACAAGGTTCCTTAGGTGTTGTGGGTTTTTGGAGAATGCACATTCTAAATTACAGTCTGATCATAAGTCTTCTCTATGGAGTGACCCAAAAGAAGTATGACTTTGAATGGGCCCCTGAGAGGAAGCAAGCCTTTAAAAAAATCAAATGGGAGATAGCCATGCAATAGTACTTGGGAAAGCCCAGACAAGACAAACAGTGAAAAATGTGGTTTGTGTCTTAGCCACACGGAATAGACCCACCTGGAGCTTCTGGCAGAAAATGCCTAGAGAGACTGAAGGTCAGCTGTTGGGTTTTGGTCTAGGGGTATAAGAAATCTGAAGGCTGTTTGTTATTTTTCATCACTAGTATTGGTATGTATTACTATTAGAAGTACTAGTATTAGTATTAGTATTAGTACTAGTATTAGTATTAGTATTATATTAAATTGCTCTTATATCAATCCATGAGTTTTCTCACTCTTCTCTTTGAATCCCCTTCCCCCCATCCTGCTGCAGTGAGGAGTGAGCAAAAGTGTGGTGCTTAGTTTCAGACCAATTATACTGTAAAATTCATATATACAATAAACCTCCAGAAAGTCTGCAAATTAATCTTTATAAACCATATCCATATTTTATGTTTTGTTTTCTATCATTGTAATAATGTGGACCTTTTTCGATTCCCCATGTAGCTAAAGTACACTATTTTGTGCAGTGATTGCATTTGAATAAATTGTTAGAAGGTTGATAGTATTTTTTTGCCATTACCCTAGGTCCTCTGACAGAGGATGATGAATAACACTGTTAAAGAGAATTTCATGATGAACAACCTCTTCAGAGTTTCTGTTATTTTTTCTTGTCTTTAATGGGTGTGTTGCTGTTCATAATTTAAGTCCCTATAGGGATGGGACCTGGATAAACAAACTTCTTTCCACATTCCTATCTTCTTTCAAGAAAGAAGCTAGTGTATATCTAGGGAATGAATTTAAGTGTGATCTACAGTCTGGAGGGCATAGGCAGCAGGACAATCAAAAAATTATATTGTAGATGAAGCCAATGTAACTGAACACAAGAGCCCACCTTCAAGATGGCCACTGCTCAGTTAAAATTATTTTTCTAAAAATGTAAAACTCACAAAATTCAATGTAATCTTCCAATTTAGACTGTTCTAATTCCACTGGGATCATCAAATCAAATTTTAGCAAGTTCTAATCTTCTGCAAACTCCTGCTGAATGTTCAGTTAAATCTGTCATTAGGAAAACATTAGCACATAATGATTATTGTATTGTTGTGAAGAGGCATCACTTCTAGTATCAATTTAAGTTTTCACACACTCATACTCTAAAGGAGAAGCAAGCAGTTTATTCAGAAGATTTATATGTACATTTCTATGCCACTAAAATAATGGGATTTAGATTTGATTTACTTTTGGATGCCAAAATCCAGAATTTTTATTAAGCCAAATCCTCAAATATAATTAAGCTCCCAGTTCCAATCAAAGGACTTGAAATCTTAGTTCCAGAGAGGCCTTTGCAATCCCTTCAATGCAAGAAAAAAATCTTGGGTAGTAGATCATGTATAAGTGACAGAACTGGTAGGCTGAAAGCAATTCCATTTTAGGAAATTAGAGTTAATAAAGCTTAAATCTCCTCTATCCTTTGTAGAAGTTGGACTGGACAATTAAGGAGCTACTAATGCACACCTGCCTGATGTATCTCTGCTTTATATTTCTGCAAAGCATATCAATTAAATAGAAATATGATGAGATTATGATTTCCTGATGACTGGAACTGGATGACCCCAAAGCCTGGAGAACTACCAAACCTATGACATCTACATACAATAATAATCTCAGGTTCACATCAGTCTTAGCCATAATTTATTAATTTCTCATTTCTTGAGCATGATAGAGAGACGTCCTGAGTTCTGAAACTGCTATTTCCCAAAGGAAAAGATACCACATCAGTTGAGAAAAGAAAGGAATGGTAAGAACAGCCTTCCACTACCTGAAAGGGGCATATAAAAAAGGCTGGAGACGGACTTTTGACGACAACAAGCAGAGACAGAAGAATGGGGAATGGCTTTAAGCTGATAGAGAGTAGATTTAGATTACATATCGGGAAGAAATTCTTTACTGTGGTGGTGCTGAAGCACTGGCACATGTTTCCTTGAGAAATTGTGGGTGTACCCTTCCCGGAAATGTTCAAGGCCAGGCTAGATGGAGCTCTGAGCATCCTGGTCTAGTGGAAGAAATCTATGCCCATGGTGGAGGGTTGGAACTGGATGATTTGTAAGGTCCCTTCCAAGCAAAACCATCCTGTGAGTCAATGATTCTATTAGAATTGTGAAATAGAGTTAGATATATAATTAAAACAGACATTCAGCACAGACACCCACTAGCAATAAATTCAACCTAAAATGTCACTTATGCTGCACTCTGTGTGAACACCTTATCCAGAAGGTAAAGCAGTCTTTTCTACTGGTGTGACTGAATGATACAGCACCATCTTCTTTGTCATGTGTTCACTGAACATATCAGCTCATTCAGCTAATTCAAACTCTCTGTTTATTCATTCCTTTTAAGCTTCAGTAGCACGTGCAGCTGTAATGTGTGTTTCAAACATGATGAAAGTGTAAGGTATTCCTAATATAAGTAAAAGCATGGTTAAAGACTGTGCAGTAACCGTCAGCCACGCTTTGTAAAGACATTATCCTGCTGCAGACCTCTGTTTAAGAGGCCTGTCTCATGACCAAAATATACATAGCTATAATTATCTGAGGAAACAAAAGAGTTGCTTTGTCTTTTGACTCTAATTTGTGTGTGTGTGTGTGTGTGTGTGTGTATACACTTGCTTGAATGCCTGTTTGTCCCTCTCTGTGTCCTCTTTTCCTCCTCAAAATGTAGTTGGAAATGCAGGTCTCTAAGCCAACCAAACCATTCCTAGAATGAAATAAATTCTGTCAAAAACTTGTCTTTAAATCAGAATTATATGGCCATTTGTTGTATATTTTGGTTATTCCAGATCATGGATGCAATAAGGAAAAAAAACTTAGAAATGTCAATAACTCAAGAGACTATTTCATAAATTATAGTAACAATGAAGAAAAATGTGGAAAGGCTATTCAGTGTGGTTATTTCCTTGAGCATGATTTCCTTGAGCACCCTTTGATATGAAGTTACATATTTTTGGATGCTGCCTTAGGAAGGGGTAAGGGTGAAACCTTAGCAACAGTGTCTGCAAAAGCTGCAAACCAAAATCTTGTCTATTTAAACAAAGTCTGTTAACAAGAAATCTCTATTTTATTACCTTTGGTTGTTGCTCAAACTGACTTAGATGCTACCATAAGTAGGGCAGAAAAGCTACTTTGCTCTTTCTGTAGAAGAAACCATGACTAACACACTGAAATTATCCATCAGCATTTCTCTGGGAGAGGATGGCAGAGGGAAAGAAACTCATATTTCATGTACAAATCTCATACAAATTTCAGACCTCCACAAAGAATAGCTCAAAATGACGACACTCTGGAAAAGTTTTATAGCTAAGTTAGAGCCACTTGCAGGACTATAGCAGTGTCCCCTCACGCCTGGCAGGCGTGCAGGCTAGCTCAGTTCTGCACTGCCACAGCGAGGATCGGTTGGGGTTACAGGCAAGGCAAGTAACCTCCTCCCGGTGGGCTCTTGGTTCTCCACACCAGCGAGTGGACCTGATGGAGTTGCGACTGCGGCGATGGAAAAAGAGTCGTCTCTCTTTAGGCAGGGTAGAAGGTAGTTTATTAAGCGGACTCCGGCAAGGAGCTCCGCCTCAGACCACTGCTGCCCAGAGAGAGCAGACATCAAAGCCTGATGGCCACTTATAAAAGGGGAGGGCTGACAACAGGTCAGCCAACCAGGGAACACGGGGGTGGTAACAAGGGTGTCAACTTCTGAACAATTAACAAATCACAGGAGGGTAGGAGGGGATTCCCTGGGCACCAGCCTACCACTCGACACCTCTCCTGGATCTTTCCAGAATCCAGGGAAGGGTCTCAAAGTGACAGACAGGGTGACCACGAGGAGAGAAGGTGGGGACTGACAGGGACAGGTGCAGGGAAGGAATGATTAACATAAAATGTCTGGTTAAATAACTAACTCATAAGGGGGGAAACTATTACAAAACACAGGGGGGTACAGTGGACTGTACCATTACAAAAATAACTTAAAAATCTTACAAAAATAACTTAATAACTTAATAAAACAACTCTCACACCACTACACAGGACAAAGTGAAAGGAAGAACTTCTCAGTTATCCTGGTGAATACTCCCTTTCTCAACAACTCAAATGTGAATTATTCAAACCACAAAATAATGAATCACAGATGTGAAGTTGTTGTTTTGGGTGTTAGTGTGAAGAACCTCTGGGGATAGCGTAATCCAGCCCCTCTTCTTAGAGCAGGCTGTTCAGGAGCTGTCAGTCCAGGTTGGAATATACCCAAGTTTGGACACCCCAAACTTCTCTATGCAACTTGTGTTCAACCATTGCCACAGTAAAAATAGGTTTTTTCTAGTTTTTAAATGGAGTTGTGTGTATGTGGAATTGTGCAGAGAACACACCAACCAGTGTTCTCATCCACTGAACCAATCATCATGTTATGGAAAAAAATATTGATCTGGTTAAGTAGGATTTCATTTTCATGAGTGGATGTAGACAACCCAATCCCCTTATCCTGTAAATGGAAGACAATCACCTCAAGTACTCTTCCCTACCAACCTACAGCAGTGATCCCCTATGTAATGGCAATGCCTCAATTCTGGCAGCTAGGAGTATGAATCTTGTGATCTAGGATATGAATATATGATTTGGTATGGGAAATTCTGAAAGCCACTACACGTGTTTAAATGCTAGTGTCTTGCTTTGGAGGCAATGTATTCAACAAAGAGAATGCAGGATCTATAAAAATAATTCGAAAACTGGCAATTACCATGACCACAGACAAGTGGAGATAATGAAAATAATTGTGTTTCATTTTGGATATAAGATTACATTGGTTGGGGTACATGAGATAAACTATTCAGAATGTAAATCAAAATATTTTTCCTTGTTAAAAAGAGAATTATAAATGTATTACTATTTAATCAATGTGGACTGAGTTCAAAAGTTTTTGTGATTCATGGGAGGATTTGATTTATCAAGATTTTTGTAAAAGTCTTAATGGAAACCGTTACTTAAAGCAAGGAAAATGAGTTTTGTGAAAGTACTCAGGTGGGCAAGAAACAGGTTGATGGGGGAGTTACAGAAGGTGTGTTGGAAAAGGAGTTTAACTGAGAGAAAAAATATTCATGGAGTAGATAGTTACGAGTGTGTTTTCATTTAATGAATAAATTGATTGCAAGATTGGTCAGCAGGCAGGATATTGTACAGGGTAAATGGGATCTCTCTGAGTATGGGGAAAAAAGAAGAGGGAGGACATTTGATAGTGAAAATTGAGATTCAGGACTCTAAGAACTTAGAACATAAAGTCCACTTTAAACTGGATGCTTTTATCTGGAAGTGAAAAGGAGACTTTGGTTTCTTCCAGTCAATCACAGAACAACCTTCCAGAATAATGTGTTATATGACCATGAAAAATACCAAACGTGATTCTATAGCCATCTGAAAGAATGTACTAACACCACCATAATTTGAAAATATTAGCAGATTTGCAACAAGTATTCCTCTCCTGGAAGATTGTTCCCAGTTAAGACTGGGAATAATTCATATTTCGTGATTATCAATGCAATTAGAACTGAAGAAGAAATGACTGTGCTCACAATATATAGAACTGAGAAAACATTAGTTAGGTTCATTGGAACAGATTTTCCTAAAAGTTCTGCTAAGGCACTTGAAGAACAGGAGGGTGGTTTGAGACAGCCAATGCAACTTCACCAAGGGCAAGTATTACCTGACCAGCCTAGTGACATTCCATATTGGAGTGACTACATTGGTGGACAAGGGAATACCTGTGGCTATCATCTACCTGGATTTCTGTAAGGTTTTTGACAAGGTCCCTACAACATACTTCTCTCTAAATTGGAGAGAGAGGGATTTGATGAGTGGACTGTTCACATCCAGAGGGTTTTACTCAGTGGCTCAACATCTAGATGGAGATTAGTTACAAGTGATTCCCCTAGGGATCTCTACTGGGCCCAGTAATATTTAATGTCTCCATCAACGGTATAGACAGTGAGATCAAGTGGCAGCCTCAGCAATTTTGCAAATGGCATGCAGCTGAGTTTTGTGGTTGACACACCTGAGGGATAGGATGTCATCCACAAAGACAAGTTTGAGAAGGGCACGCACAGGAACCTTGTGAGGTTTAAGAAGGCCAAGTGCAAGGTTCTGCATCTGGGTTAGTGCAATCTCCAATATCAACACAGGATGGGGGATGAAAAGCTGGACATGAGACATCAATGTGCCTTTAGAGCTCAAAAAGCCAACTGAAAGCTGGGCTGCATCTGAAGTGTAACCAGGGCAAAGGAGTCCACTTTCCTGAGGCCCCACCTGGAGTACTGTGTCCAGCTCTGAGGTCCTCAGCACAGAAAAGACATGGACTTGTAGGAGCAGATACACAAAAATTATCAGAAGGCTGGTGCACCTCTCCTGTGAAGACAGGCTGAGAGAGCTGGGGTTATTCAGACCTGGAGAAAATACTGTTCTGGCAGGGCATTTCAGTACTTAAAGAGTGTTTATTAGAAACACAGGGACAGGCTTTTAAACAAAGTCTGGTGTGATGGTACAAGGGGTAATTGTCAAACTACAAAAGAGTTGGTTTACCCTAAATACAAGAAAGAAGATTTTACAATGAAGGCGGTGAGGCAGTGGAAGCATGCCATGGGCTCTGAGCCACCTCAGAAGGTGGAAGGTATCCCATCTTATTGCAGGAGGGGTTGGACTAGATGACCTTTAAACATCCCTTCCAATGATACCATTCTATTATTCTGTGATATCTTGAACTATTTTATCTGAGCAGTCTGAGCAATTTACAAAAGAATTTATAGGGTAGCCTGACAGAACAGGGAAAAAAAAAAAAAAAAAAAAAAAAATCCAGTCCCATTCCTTATGTTTTTAAGGAGAATAGATCAAATCCTTCACTGAAGCACTGAAGATAATGTTACTTTCACCAGTTCCCCGAAGATTTTGGTATCTTTCTTGTAAGATGTCCTGTGAGTTGATCTAAGGAATATAGCATGAATAGACCATTCACTAAACTCACACAATAATTCTTGTGAGATGAAGATATTTACAAAAATTTTAGTAGTACAGCTACTCGTCAATGTTGTTTTACTGTCTCCACAGTTTTGAGCTCTGGCTATGATTCACCAGAAGGATGGTTGACTCCCTGGGGTTATGGGTTCCTTTTTCTACTCCTGCTACATTGTGATAAGAGCTCATGATACTGCAGACACAGGAAAGAGAGGAGCTGGAGAAAAGAACTGGGGGAGGTTATATTATTTTTCATTAAAAAGACAGGTCAATACCTCTGATTAAAGTTAAGAAAAGTCCTGTCATATTTGCAGAGAACAAGATCTTTCCATGACAGTTTGTTAGTTTGTATCGGTGGACTCCACTCAGGCAGGAAAGCTCTGTTAGATCACTCATTAATCTCTTTGGTAATGGGGTATTGTTCCCTAATGTACAGTTATTCACCTTTTGTTCAGTCTACTTTTAAATGTCAAGAAATGGGGTTTCTGTCATTCCCCTTTGGAGATTACTCTACAGAATAATAGGACTCAGTCTCTTAATGGGTCTCAGTCTCTTTCTTCATCTTCTTTTCCCACTTCTCTCAATAACCAGCCATTATTTTCCATTTCTCAGTTTTATCCAATAACTCATAGCTATATCCAGTATTACACTAAATTAATTCTTACTTTTTTTTTTTTTTTTTCCTTTCAAAATGCTTCAGGCAGCTATCATTTTCCTCTCCACGTCTCTAGGTATGTTGCTGTTCTTAAAAACCAGTGAATAGAACATGAATGGAATGGACAATTTAGTGACTATAGATCTCTCATATTAGATTATGTTCTTAAGTTACTATGTGTAAACTAGTGTTGTAAATAAGATATGGCTTATGCAAAAAGTGAGACTAGAGATAATGAATTGCCTACAAAGGTGATTTATACAGTAACAATATGAAAAAAAATCATTTTCCACATCTTCTGCATAAAATTTGCACGCATCCCATGGAAACCAGGTAATGCTTCTCAGCAATTGTATCCTGACTTAATCAGCACACATGGCCCCAAATGAAGACTTTCTGAACTTTTACCCCTTCTCTTACTACCTAGCAATTATAAGATTTAAATTGCTTTTCTTCAAAATCTACTGTTGTTACAAATTTCTTATTCCCCGGAAAGAAATTAAGATCATTCAGTCTTAGTACATAAAACTCAAACCTAAGTGAGTAGAAAAAAAAAGCTACTACAATTTTCCCTAAAATGTGAACAGTTTTTCAATACTCTGCACACACATATTGCAATAAACCTTAACCTGCTTTTCTTTCAAATACAGAATGGGATGTATCATTGTAATCAGTGGGAGGTTATTAATTTTGCTTGTTTGCTGAGGGTGAAAATATAATATAATATAATATAATATAATATAATATAATATAATATAATATAATATAATATAATATAATATAATATAATATATATGATAATTTATATCATTTATATATTTTATAATTTATCCTATCTGATAAGGATACAATATCTGCCTCTGCCTTTTGCAACTACCCTCTTCCTTTTCTTTGTTTTGTTTTGTTTTGTGGGGTTTTTTTTGTTTGTTTGTTTTGGTTTGGGTTTTTTTGTTTTGTTTAGAAATCTCTGCTAACAGTCAGGGCCTCAGGTGTTATAAACCTTTAATAGGAAGGCCACATTATCGTCTTTTTTAAGGAAGCATAGGATTCCTGAATTGTTTTTCTAACTGTCTTCTGTGGAAAGATGACCAGAGGTGATGAAAGAGCAGAACCAGTGTCTATCTATATATCTCTTCATGCAAAAATATAGATGTGCATGTGCTTGTGCATGCATATATATACATAGAGATAATGTAATATAGTGTGCAATTTTAAAGTCTGATTCTGTTGATTGTATAGGCTAAATCAGCCTCCTCATTAAATCAATTTCAAAGGGAAATGAATATATTTAAAGAATGAGACATGTCTAGCATTTCTCTTGATGAGCTAAATCCATTTTAAGTATACTAAAGTCATCAGAATTACGGTGGGGATGCAGTCATCTCGGTGTTCGCATAGGATTATGAATGTACCAGGGCATTTGTTGAGTATTGTTCCAACTAATTACACTCACTACTTTTCACTTGCAAATGCTCGAATACTAAGCCGTGCTCCAGCTCTCAGAGATAATGATACCATTGGCTTGGACTCCGTTTCTGTGGATATTCTGTGTAATAAGAATGAAGGATGTAAGCAAAATATATTTTTAGGAACTGAAACCAGCTTTGAGCACTAGCTTTTGAGGAATGTATATACCAGGAGCAAGATTATCTTAACCCGCCAAATTCTTATGAAAGTCTGTAGGGGGGCAAGAGACTTTTGACCTTTCCATGCCTGCCTTTTCTACTGCTTTACAGAATCATAAAAGGTTTTGTGTTGGGGGCGACCTTAAAGATCATCTAGTTCCAACACCCCCTGCCATGGGTAGGGACATCCTCTGCTAGACCAGGTTGCTCAAAGCCCCATCAAACCTGGCCTTGAACACTGCCAGGGATGAGGCATCCACAGCTTCTCTGGGCAACCTGTGCCAGTGTCTCACCACCCTCAGAGTGAAGAATTTCTTCCTAATATGCAACCTAAACATAAACATTTTTTGTTTTACCTCATAACCCGTTTTCCTATCACTGTGTCCTGCTCAAAAGTCCCTCTCTGGCACTCTCCAGACTCTTTAGGTAGTGGAAGGTTCTATATGATATTCCTAGAGCCTTCTCTTCTCACAGGAGAAATGTTTCATCCCTATAATAATCGCTTTACTTCTCCTTAGCTTCATATTGTCCTACTTGTATTTTGGTGGGGGATCAGTGACGGTCGTAGTTACTCAGCTGTTACATGCCAGGCAGCTTATTAAAATGGGTGTGAGATCTGCCAACATAGGCACACTAATAAAAGTTCCCAGAAAAATCTAGTTTGGTCTGAGATATTTGGTCTTGGTATCTTTTTCCTGTAAAATTACACTTCAGAGAAAACTGCACAATATCCTGACCAAGGATAGCACAGTAGTCAAAAACTGAGACACTTCTTGCAGAAATACTAGTACTAAGTGCAATGTGGCCTAACACATGAAGGGAGGATTCATTGTTCAGCATTTGTACTTTGTCTAGTATTGCAGAAAAACTGAAATGGTGACTGCTGTCCTCACATATTAAGATTAGAGTTTCAAGGTCAGAGATATGACCAAGAGAGCAAACAAAGCATGATGTAAATATTTTTATCTAGATTAGTTGATGTGGCTCCTATGTTTAAGTAGAAGTTTAAATGATTTTTATTAGGAGAAAAAAACTAAACAAACAAACCCAAAGTAGAGACAATTTAGTTAATTGCTGATTTTGTTTCTATGCAGCTTTTAGTCTGGTTACTTAGAAGAATAAGTTTTATTGTATGCCCACACTCACAATACCCACCACCCTCAACCACACCAGACATTCTAAAACCAGTGATCAATCTAGACTGGATATACAGAGAGACAGAAATAGACAACGAGTCTCAGTGGCTGGGTATAGAAAGGAAATTTTAAGAAGGTCTTTATTGAAGAAAAGCTGTGGGATGACTTCAGTGAGTGTCGGTTACTGGTCCAGTGTGGACACCCATTTACAAACAGCATCTGCTTCCTGCCCCAGCAGTGGAAGGAGAAGAGTTTTGATCAGGGTGAGAAGACACCAAGGACTCTATTGAGAACTGAAACTCTATATCCTGCAGTACTTGCTGGGCACAGATTCGTAGGAATATTGGCTACATTGTGTTGGAGTCTAGAGCATTCCTTTGGCTGCCCTGGAGGGTCAGAGACCTGGACAGGGGGGTCTGGGACCCCGGGCCAGAGCCCAGAAAGACACTGGCTTTGATCTCAGTCCATGGGAGAGGCTTCCTGCACTGCAGGAGGGATTACAGGCCACAAGAGTGTGAAAAAATAGTAGTTTAGATTATCACAGGGTGAAAAAACAGTAGGTTTGAGTTTTTAGCATTGAAGTGAATGGGGACAAGATGGAGGATTTGGGTCGTTGTCTCCTGCTTCTTCTTTCTTCTTCCCTCACTCCATTTTCAGCAGTGACGGTGGCACAAAGTAGTTCAAAGAGATTGGGTCAAAGTAGGGATGACCTGTTTAGTATAAGTGATAGGTATTGGCAAATAATGATAAATAAAGAAGACGTAGCAATTAGTATAAAAGATAACGACAGCCCAGTTCAGGAGGAGTCGGAGTCGGAGTCGGGAAGTCACCAGATGCTTGAGCAGCTGCAAACATTTTTGTGGAGCACTGAGAAAATTGTAAGATAAGAACAATAGATGGAGCATGCAACCTTGAAAAATCAGAACCTGAAGACTCCATCTCTTTCATCCGTTTGGCACAGAGCTTTGCAGAGGGCAAAAAGACTCTAAAACCACCTGAATGTTGGGGAAAGCCCCCGACAACATTGTTGTTCACTGAAACATTTGTGTAAAACATCCCACAGGAAATAGTACATGAAAAGAGCCCAAAATCTGTGGTGGCCAGGATCCAATTTCCAAAAGACAAGAAAAATAAAAAAGAGATTTATCTTGACAATATTTGAGGTATTAAACTGGGGAATGTAGTTAACTGTTTCTTGAGATAGCATAACAAAAAGAAATGCAAGTTATTGAGGCTTATACAAAATGATGTAAGGGAACTATCTTGTTCTAATCTCATTTTTATTTTGTGCATGCAAATCAAAAGCTTTCCCCAACATTGTTTCTTACTGCATTTCATTTGGAAGCTAAGGAAATACAGGTCGATGAATGGACTGTAAAGTGAGGAAAAATTGACTGGATCACCAGAGTCAAAGAATGAAGATCTCTGTGCAGCTGGCTGACAGCAATGAGCAGAACATCCCACAATTCAGTACGAAGTCCCATACTGTTCAACACCTTCACCAAAGACCTTGACAACTATCTAGTGTACTGTTAGCATATTTTCAGGTGACTATGAACTTAGAGAGAGGCTGACAGCAAATGTCAGAGCTTCTAGTCACCATGGCCTAGACAAACTTGAGGAATACTATAACAAAGACGTTATTAGATTCAACAAGAAAAAATGAAAAATTCTACACATACGGCAGAGTAAGCCTAAGCATCTGGACAGGATGGCAAGAGTCAGATAGTAATGGCCTCACTGAAAAGACTTGGTGAGTTCAATGATTTCCAGTGTGGAATATGAGCCACTGAATGTCTTTTCATCAGAAAATGGAAATCCATCACATTGAAAAGTCCAACTACCAGATCAAAGTAAACTATCATTCTCTTCCCAGCATTGGGGAGATTTCACAGAGATCAGTACTTGATCCAATTCAAAAAGTAATGTGGAGAGAGGTTGTGAGGTTCAGCAGCAGCCAAGAGCATATGGCTGGTCCACAGGCAAAAATACCTGGTCTTGTTTAGACTAGAAAATTGAGTCAAACAGGAGAATCTAACACCAGCCAAGAGCTGCGTGGATGGGAGTTTCAGCGACCCAGACTCTTTCTATAAGTGGAAGCTGGCAAACAAAATATAATGGAATAACCGCCACACGCTGTGGGTTAACAGGTTCAGATCAGATATTAGTTAAAAAAAAAAAAAAATCACTCGGTAGTAGTTTAGAATTGGAAAAGTAACCCACAGCGGCTGTGAAATGCCCATCCTTGGAGGGCTTTAGGACTCTACTAGGCAAAGTCACAGAGTGTGCAATGCCTAGTCATAGAAACACTGTCACTGTTTCAAGCAGGAATGTGAGCTCAGAAATCTCCTCCAGATAACCTTCCTGTGAATGTGTTGGTTTATGAATCAGAGGTCATGTTTCTCCAGTGAATACAGCGATTCTCAGTGGAAAAATTGGTCAAGCCAATAATTCCTTCTAAGATGGAATTTTCCTGCTGTGAAATTAGATCCTTTACATTTTTAATGCATATAGATTATGTCATATCTTTGGGCCAGGAAATGAAAGGAAATCACAAAGCTTGGTTTAAATATTTGGAAATCCTACCTGTGAATATATTGGAACATGCACTATATCAGCTAAGGTGCAAATTGGAAATGAGGAAATGGTAGAGCCTTAATTAATGAAAGAGTAGAACAGTATTTGGAGAATAAGATCATAAGTTCTTAAAAAAAAAAAAATGCATCTCTGACCTGTTCAGATTCCTTGAAAAAGTCAATGAAACAGTACATAAAGGTGACTCAGTGGACATAACTTACTTTAATACTTCTTCAAAAGGAACTCTCAGGGAGAATAAATCTCCACAGGGTAAGGAGCATAGTCTTGAACTGGATTAGAAATTGCTTAAGTGAAATAAAACAAAATTAATGGCTATGAACTGAAGGATCCTTCTGTCTCAGTAATGCTGGATCAGTTTCATAGGCCCAGGTGTTGAAAGGAATGGAACAAGAATGAGAACAAATATTCACATACGGCACTAAACTGTCTTGAGATGGAAAGAATCATAGGGTACCCTCAAAAATACAATTGCATTAATGTCTATACAGCAGTGGCCTCCACTGTTGTTAACTTGCTGAGTTAACATTTACACAATGCAGCAAATACAATGTTTTCTCAAAGCAGTTGCCTCCCACAAAAGAAGTGGCCTCATGGCAGCAGGTGAAATTCAGCAGTAGCAAACATTGTCAACATTCACGGAAACGAAAAAAAGCAGTTCTAATAAAAATTAACTTTGAATTTGCCTTTAATTCTGCATTCTCCTCTATTTTAATTTTCTCTTTTCTTGTCCCTTCTGCTTTCTTCTTCTTAAGGAGGTCAACATCTGCAAATTTCCCCCAGAGCTTCTCTCTTCCTTGGCTTAATTTTTCAAGGTGCAGGTAGTTCCATTGACTTCAATGTATAAGCCCTTCTTTCTGTTTTGTTGCCATCCATCATTCCTGAAGATCAAGCACTTCTTTCTTCTGTGATCTTTTGCTTCTTTATTTCTGTCATCCCATATATGAAGACCCAAGTCACACTCAGCTTTGTTTTAATTTCTTCTTTTCTGCCTTAAATGCAGCTTAATAACCTCTCTGGTTCTACAGCTATTGGCTTCCTGAACAAGTAGAGAAGCCACTTGCCAAGGAATTTTGAAATTTATTTACTTCTCTTTCCTGTTTATCATAGTTGCAAGATGTTCTCTGCATTTCTATTTCTTGCATCTTTTTTCCTATATTATGTAAAGTTTCAAAGGTTCAGGTGAATTTTAGATAACTCTTAATGCAAATGAAGCAGCAACCCAATATTTCTACAGAGGTTAACTACTTTCAGAAGTCAGTGGAAGTTAACACATACCTCTGAAAACTTCCATTTTCACTAGACATCTCTCTCATTTCATTTTCTGGAGACTTTTCCATTTGTGTACTGAAGGTACACTGCTGTGAAAACCTTGCTGTAAATTTGTACCTGCACAAGCACGATAAAGACAAGGGAAAACCTGTGTTTACTTGGAGCTTTTGATTTTGCCAGTGATGGTACACACAGCTCTTTCAACAGTGAAACAAACTGTCCTTCCAGAAAGACTAAAGGTGCCATCTTGCACTCCCAAGACCTCAGTTTGCATCCACAAGAAAATGCCCATGTTACACTATTAGGTGTTTTCCTCAATACCTAATCTTCATGAAAAAAATAACACTAAAATATCCTGGCTTTTGAAGAACCTGATTATAAGAGGACAGAAAGAAATAAGGCATTTACTCTTAAATGTAGCATGGAAATGATAAATTTAAACCACCTACAAAGTAAGAGGAGTAATTTAGGACATCTTCTAAGTAAGGCTAAGTAAAGACACAAAAAAGAGAGGCTCAGATTCACCAATTAAAAAACAAAAACTCTTCATAGAACTTCCATCAGGATGAATTTATTTGTGTGTTTCTTCTTCCTTGTTTTTTCTCATAAGAGTTTTAAATATCAATAAAAATATAATTTAAGTTATAGGGTCATTTTAAATGAAGTGAACCCAACTGAAATTGGAAAGGTAATTTTACTTCTCACTGTGAGTCTGATTACCCATATAGACATTTATCCCTTTTTGCTGATAGATGGATCCCTTTAGGTGATAGATATTTATAATGATAGCCAAGATAGGTCCTAGGTAAAATTGAAATTGGTTGTGGAATGTTTTTTCATATAAGCTTCTTTTCTCCTCATTCTTTCCCCAAAAAAGTTAAAATACAAATTAAGCATAGATTACATGGATCTCAGCTGAGGAAAAATCAAGGTAGAGCTTCACTTTGTCACATGAATAATCTTACAAACATTTCAACATCCATAGGGTGAAGAATATTTTTTATTTATTTATTTTACTCTTAGACTTGTTGAGACAAATCGGGAAATTAAGAAGGTTTTCTATTTGTTCACAATCAAGAAAATTTGCTGGAAAAAATGAACAACTCTTTGTAGCAAGGTACTGCTACCTGACACCTCTTTTCAGTGTAGGATGATAGAGCTGTTTCACAAGAGGCTCCCTGACTGACATTTGAGTGGGTGCAATATAAAAACCCCCTTGCTTTTATCTTGTGGGTTGCGGTGTTGTGACAGACTTTGGATGTCTTCACCTCAGAAAGTATCTGAGGAAGGAGGTGGCATGTTACACCTCTGGCCTCAAACTCAAGGGAAGATCCAATTCTGCTCTTCAACACATAATTCCCACTACTTTCAGGTCAGATCTTCCATAGGATTTAGCTGGGTTTTTTTAGTTTGTATTCATAAGTCTCAGTTGAAACAGATTTTTTTAAAGATTCTTAGGTCTATCAATTATTTTAATACTTACAGACTTGATTACTGCCTCTGGCAAGACACTTTGAAGTGCCAGTGTTTTTTCACTTGAAGTGAAATCCTGGAATTCAATTAAATTTAGGAGCTATCTTGAGGTACTCTGTAAGCAGTTCTTCATTCACCTATTTTTGTAAATATCTGAAGTTCAGGCAGCACAACAGTGTCCTTCAGCCACTGCAAACCGAAAGTACTAGGTGATTCAGACAAAACCAAGAAACTTTTAGTAGCAGCAGTCATTACTGCCACTTTCATTAGTGCCAGTAGTAGTAGTAGGGTGAGATCAAGAAGAAGAGGTGCTTCTCACATTTTTCATTATTGCTTAGGCAGTGCCTTTGCAAAATAAATCTCAGGACCTTCCAGACCAAAAGTGAGCACTAATTTTAGGTGGGTTAGAGGAAAAACTGAGTTTGTACTGATGTGGAAAGAGGGACATCTTCTATCTGTGCTGTTTAATCTGTACCACAGTCCAATCAGGAATGCAATAAGTCAAATAGAAGAGGACAAGATGAAGCACAGCTTTGCATCCCAAAGATAGACTACTTACTTGAGAAATGTCTGTCCTGAGGTTCTGAATCTACTCTTAGAATAGCTTGTATGTTTACCTTCAGCAGTTACTGGATGAAATGCAGAATTTGTATATTTAGCTTGTTGCTAAAAAAGTCCTTACCACAATCCAGAAACTAAAAATGCCCTTGCCTCAAGCTGTATCTCTCTCATATCTGTATGGCTCACAATCAGCTACAAAATCTTTTTTTAGACATAATGGAACATAGTAACTGGAGCCTGAAATCTCTAAGCCCCTCATCTGCCTGAAGGCCTGAAGTCCACTTTTCAAGATGGAGCGTGACCTTCACTCTCAATAGACCTTCATCTTTACGCAACATCTTTCATAGCAGTGGCAATTGCTTACTGTGGTGCAAAGGAAGTACAAAAGAGGATATACCTCATACATGGAGAAGGGCCCTCACTCACATTGCCATCCTTGCCATTTTATGGAACAGAGCACAAACAGAGTGAACAGCACTCAAATTAATAAGGACATAACACCCACGGTTGTCACTATTCGAACAGCCACAGGACAATCTGTTTTAAATTAACACAAGACAGATTTATAGCAAGTCTAAAATGTAGTGACTGACTTAAGGAAACAGGCTCAAGCCAGCTTTAATACAATCCAGGCTTCAGGGTAGCAGTGGCACCATTAAGCCTACTGTGAGTAACCATCAGAGTTCTCTTCAGCAGATTTCCCAGTCTGTGTTGTTATGGGGTCCCAACTGCTATGTCTGGAAGGTAATTCAGCAAGCTAGTTCTAGCCTTTCCCAATGAGATACAAATCTAGCCTTTCTGGGTTGTGTTGCACATTAGACAATTAGGGTTTCTCCTAGAAAACTTTAACCAACTGAATTAAGAGAAAAATATAACTAAGATATTTTTCCACCAGGTGGCAGGTAGTATCAGACACTGGGATGTCCCGAGCATCAGGCGTTGATATTTTTAACACACATGTTCAACTTAAAGAAGATGTTTGTTGTGGTTTTAAACTGAGAGATATATATTCAATTTGAAAATGGCATCTAGAAGGAGGTATTGACCCAAGCTGTTTATGACCTTGTGACTTTAAAAACAACATATTCACTTTGCAGATATGCTAAGAAATTTTTAATTATGATGGCATGAGGTCTGCTTATTTAATATCTGATTAAAATGTTTCTTTCATTACCCTTGTTTAACCCTTGTGGTCTAATTTTTGCATTCTAGCCAGTGTAGAGTCTAGTTATTAAATGACAGCAAGAGGCTCTAAGATTGTGGGGACAGCAGTGATGGTGCTTATGGATTGGAAATGGATGTTCTTTGACAGTAGCTTGGCATCTCCGTAAAACGTGCATACAATAAATTAAGAGAGATTGTAAATTACTGAATTGCAATTGGCATATGAGTAAGGGTTTTGGCAACAGCAGGGGGGTGATGGGATAAAGATAACTTCTGGCAGCACTCCAGAGAAAGCTCTATGCATGGAAACAGGCTGAAAAGCTGTGAGAGGGGAAAAAAAATAACATCAGAGTCAAGGGCGAATCTTGGAATTTCCATCCCTGAAAGCAAAGTGAAGAATGACAGTTGCAGAGCTAAAGACACGGGTAAGCAGTAACTCTTATTCCATATTGTGCCTTCTGGCTTTGAAGGATTCAATAGGGAAAAGTTATGGTGTAACCAAGAGATGATAGAGCTGACACAGGCAGATAAATGGGAAACTAAAGGATACAAAAAGTCAAGGAAGACATAGAAAAGGCTGCCATCTAAGGAAAAATGATGGTCTATATAAGGCAACTGTGATCAGAAGCCTATAACATATTTTCATGAGGTTTTCAGGATATATTATCTGGAACCTATTCAAGAGTTCATTTAAATACCAAACTTACATCTTAATAGTTCACATTTTTATAAGGGCTTAATTATGACAAAAATCTCAAAATCATTACCTGTAATGGTCACCAAAATTCAGTTTGACACTTTCTCTTTTGCATATTTTACCTAAGTTAGATAAAATGTTGACAGTGGGCCAAGATATTCTTTGCTCTAACCAGATCTGTTTAGCAGAGAGTCATTCAAATCAAAATAAGAAAGTATAATTGAACATAACTGTTACAAAGGAGTTTCATCTTCAAAAAGCTTTGTTCCATTGATTTGATCTTTACAAGCACCCTTAAAGAGAGAAGCTGAGTCAGAGATTGCTCAGAGGTTAGAAAAGGATTGGTGATGTGTAGAAGATTGAAGTCTGTAATTCTCAGTGTCTTGATCTGAAGTCAGTACACAATGCCTGGCTCATGCCATAGGAAATCCCATAAGGCTGTGGAAATCCATGTCGGTTGCTGGTTCTGAGCTAATAGAGGATATGCTTCAAAAGTCATCTGAATGTCTTACAAGGGGGCTGATCATGATAGCCACATGCATACAAAGAATCCTGTAACAGAGAAACATTCCCAGGAGCTGGATTTCATCTGTCTTATGATACAAGAATAAGACTGGGGCCTAAGTAAACTCTTGTTCCCCAAACTCTTTCTGGGCATGCTTCAGGATTTATTACGCATAGGCAGGTTGCATATGGCTATTCTCTTCTCAGATGTGGGCTGTTATGCTCCAGTTGGGGTCTGAACCAAGAATCACTCTTGGACAGACACTGATGATATTTGATGTCCAACTCTGGCAACGTAATGACCATTAGGGCTTAGTAAATACTGTAATATATATTTTATATGTGTGTGTGTGTGTGTGTGTATATATATATACACACACAAACACACACACGCACATACATATATACTATAATATTAGAACAGCTTTCCTCTCCTCTTGAAAGTACCAAGCTGCATCAGAAGCTACCAATTTATACACATCTATCCCTTTCTTAAACAAGCCTTCCTGTTTCCCTTAAAGGGACCACCTGTGAACAGCCACCCATTTTTCCCATCTTGTTCTCCAAGGATCCTTCGCCCTTGTCCATCACTAGAACCACAGTAAGAGCTCCCTGAGCATCACCATTCAGTATCCTTTGGCTTAACAAAGTGATGAATGACTTTCTTTCTATTTGTCCAGATGCGGTGCTCTGATCCTTGTTTTCTTCCTCTGTAACAGGAAACTTGTTCATGGTACTAGAGCGTACTTGAAATCCTTTTTTTTTTTTTTTTTTTTTTTTTTTTTTCTATGAAATGACCCATGTTCACAACCAACTAAAAGAAAAAAAAGACATTGTGGTCTTGCATATTCCTTTAAGATGTGATAAAAAAAGTAGAACACAATCTGCAAAAGTTCCCCCACCACAAAAAAAAACCCCAAAAAACGCTCCAAATGGAGCTGCCATAAGCTCCTGCACAGGAGTTCACACTTTTTTTTCTGTCTCGCACTTACAGGTCCTCCGTTCCCTCTCACCCAGCCTTGTCATCCTTGGTAGACCTGGTTTCTCCTCTGTCACCTGGAGCAACCACTCTGCATTCTGCTGTCTTGTAGATTCAGCAGCAGGCTTCAAATCTCTGTTTATGCCTTAGTTCTCTCTCTCCTGCTCCTCCTTGCTTATTTATGATTGAAGCATGTGATTGTATTATTTACAGTAAGTCTGTAAAATGCTTGTGGAAACATTTTCCTGGACAGAATATCTGCACTAAATAATTTCATTCTAAGTACTTCTTAGATTCCTTTTGGGAGATGGAAATAAGCATAAATATGCATTTTACCTTATCTTCTTATTTCCTTACCTTTGTAATCTTAGACAGGACAAAAAGAAGCTAAGTTTTATCTGACTGCAAAACCAAAGGTCACACACCTCTGAATATTAAATGTGTTATGCAGGGAACATTTCTGTTGTATTCAACAAGACACTCAAAGCTGGTACCCAAAGTTCATAATTAAATGGTACTATGATGATTTTTTGCCTCAGAGGACTGAGTTCAAACCACTGAGATTCATGGCAACATTTCTAAGTTAAACCTTATTGGAGAAAGTTATATTGTCAATAATAAGGCTAAAAATTTACTCTTGAATATAGCTGCGAACACCCATACATGTAATTTTAGAATCAAAATATAAAGACAGCAATATTTACTGAAGGTCATTAGCTCCAAAAGAAAGTACCTACAGGGAAACAAAATGGAAGAGGAAATGTCAGAAGGAAAATGGCAAGGAAGGGATGAGCATGAGTCAATCAAATGAGGAGGAAGGCCTGAAATGTTACTTCAAGTCATTATGAATAGCACAGCCTGTGAAAGTATCTCTGTGGCATAAAGATTCCCTGTGAGATGCAGGACAACAGATCGTAATACCCTGAATTTTGCTGGCAATACCCCCTGGGGAGAGAATTCAGCATAAGTTGTCCATCTAATTTACTGTGTCTGAGTGAGATTAAATCCTACCAGGAAACGAGGGGGAATGCTGGGAGCGGGTGGTTGCAAATGTACCTCTGAGCATGTAAATGCTCTGCTAACGCTACTTTGTGAATCTGTTAAAGTGACGTTGGCATGTCAGCACGTTAAAGCGGGGGCAAAGAAGCACACTTTTATCTTCATCTTTTTAAAAATTCAGTGGTCCTGGCACTGTCATTTCTTCCTGCAAATAAAAACCCTCCCCAACTCATTTACTGTTCCTTGTGCAGCGTGTGAGGCAGAGGGAGTTGTTGGCCTTGCAAATGATAAACCAGCTGTGCCAAAAATCCCTGTTGAGCTGCTGGTCAAAGTCTAATTCTTTTGTTTTCAAAAAAAACTGTCAAGTGCAGCTGAACCATTTCCTCTATAAAAATGAGTTATCTTGCAAAAGACCTCCCTTTTGTCATTATTCTCATATATAAAGTTAGGCTTGTTTATATATTAGTTTCTGCGATGTATATTCTACCACAACTGTCTGTATTATTTCTAGGTGCAGTTATTAATGCACAGCATAAAAAAAAAGCAAGGGTTTATTTTTATATCACAGAGAGTTTCATCAAGAAAAACACATAAACCTGCACTTGCAAATTTAGCCATTTCTTATAAAGAAGCCGCATTTCTAATATATCTTTTATCACTACCGAAATAAAAAAGATTTAAGTATTACTTATAATTTCCGGAGGTTGGTTTTACATTGGAAATATGAATATTCAGTGTCACCTACTTGGTTAGTAATAAAAATAGCATAATTATAAGTAAATACACTCTCCATTGTGGGCAGGAAGCACAATAAAAAAAAATATGAAAACCTAATATTCTTAAAAGTGATTGCTGATTTGAACTGCTGATTTGAATGTAACTTGGTATTGAAGGTCAAGAAAATTCTTTCAAAATCCTGAATGACCTTTTCTTAATCTAAAAAATAATAATCAGATAATGGGAGGCTTTATAAAGCATATGTCCTCACTGTGGTCACTGAAATGAATTGCTATTAAAAATAAATAAAAAGGCACATCAGCTTTCCAGCTATACCTCTTTGTGAAACCAGTGTCTTTGAAGCTAGCCATCACACAAAGAAAAATAAATGCAACCTTCTCCCAACCTCAAAAATTACTGAAATATTAAAAAAATACAATTACATCATGTATCACTGGCTACTGAATACAGTAAAAAGATATGTCTGTAATTTATTATTGTTTGACCCCCACATATGCACATACTAAATTTTGAGATGGCTGAAGGTGACTTTAATCTCATTCCTGTTTGAAGGCACAGCCCTGCTGATATCCTAAAACCCTTTTGAGACTGTGGAAAGCCACAAAATACAGTGCTGAGAGATGGTAATTCATATTTTGTTCCATATTATTAGTCAAAGGCTAGAAAAAAAGGGAATTTGAATGCTTTCGTGCCTCCTCTAAACTGAACACTATGTTAGAAACATTTATTATTATAAGGGTATAATCTGGGCAGTTAAATTTTTGATCGCATTTTTCTTAATTTTTTTTTTTCTGATCATAGTGAAGAATTTCTTTTACACAGATTCTTTTATATTATACAAATACCCACTTACCATCACTCAGAACTAAGTTCCTCTGTCCCAAAAAAGGTCATTTTGTTTAAGTGATTTGCCTATCTGTCATTGCAGAACTAAGCCCTAAAATAACAAATAAAAATGAGCAAATCGAATACAGGCTGAAAAAGACATTTAAAAATAGGTTGTGATGCCTGCTGTAGTTACAGCTATGTGAAATTAATCTCACACTAGTCATTTTCTACAAGTATCCTCATCATGGAAAGATTCTAAATTTCTACAAACACCTGAATTAATAAAGCTTCATACATCAAATGGTTGGATATTTTGATTTTATCATCAGTGTTGGTGAAGAAACGCAGGTTCCAGAAGTGAAGGAAGCCAACAAATTATGAGTTGGAGTAACAGTCCTAAGTCACTGGCCCAAAATCTTTCTTCAAAGCACAAGATCAAATAACCTAATAGCACATGCTACAGTATGATACTTTTCCATAGCTGCCAACATGTCTCATTTTCGCAGACTGGGCTTTTAGCTCCAGTCGCTGTTGAGTGCATTTGCCATGAGGGCATCTGTCACTCTGAAGTCCCACTGATGCCTCAGTCAGGACAAGATACTAGATTGGTGTTAATCATGAGGTAAAGCCAGCGACTGAGGGAAAAGGGGAGGCCACATCAATCATATGCATAGATATCATGCTGAATACGAATGGACACAAAACTGCTCTTAATTTCTCCCCCGTGCGCTGTCTGCAGCAACAAAAAGTTCCCTACACATCTACCTTTAATGATCAGACCAAAACACCTGTCTTCTGTGGTGCCTTCTCTAAGTCTCTCCGCACAGTTGGATTAAGATGGACCCGTGTTATGCTTCGGTAATATATTATTCTGCACAAATATTTCAATAAAATAAAAGCTGACACTAATAGAAATTCTGGTAGTCACTGACAAGCACCTGCAACACATCAAAAGGAGATAAAATATGAAATCAGCATGCACCTCAAATACTTAGGAAGATATGCAAATGTCAGAGAAGCTACAATCAGAGCCATTGCAAAATCACAAGCAACAGGATGAAAGAACAGGGTTTGTAATCTAGTCATCATGCAATGATTTTCTTCCTGCTGCAAAGCTTGCTAATTACAAATCTATCAATTATGATGCTTGAAAAGCCCTACCTCCTACTCAATGAACATTTTCAGAGGCCAAATGCCACTCTTATCTTCTGGAAGGATAAAGAAAATCTTTGTTGTAGTTTGCAAGCTTAATACCACTCAAATTTTCTGGTATCCTGATAGGATAAAGAGGAAATGATAGGACAAAGTGTAATGTCTTCAAACTGGAGAAAGGCCATTTGATTAGATATTAGGAAGAAAATCTTTACCTTTATTTTATCTTTATCTTTATCTTTGCTGAGGCACTGGCACATGTTTCCAAGAGAAGCTGTGGATGCTCCATCCCTGGAAGTGTTCGAGGCCAGGCTGGATGGGCCTTTGAGCGGCCTGGTCTGGTGAAAAGTACCCTGCCCTTGGGAAAGTCCCCATGGGATGATCTCTAAAGATCATCTAGTGCCAGCCAAACTCAAACCATTCTATGGTTCTGTGACTGAGAAAGGGTGTTCCCTCAATACGGGATTTTGATCTGCATCTACTCTTCGCACTCCCATGGGCTCTCTATATAGATTTAATCTAGTTTCATAATCTCTCTGGGAGATCTTCTGAGCCTGGAGAGATTAATGGCAACCTCACTGCTTTAGTTCCCAGGCTGAGGTGTGGAGATGGCACACAAGGGTATAGTAAAATGAAATTTGGGCTGCACATGTACCTTAATTAACAGATGCAGAATTCCACTGCAGAAATTGCTGCATTTAGTCTTAAGTGAAAATGTTCTTGTATATGTTGCACAGCTAATAAAGTGTTTTGGGGATTGGGAAGTAAAACTTTGCATAAATCAATGTATTTTTATTGTGTGATATAGTCTAAATTACATACTTGCACACAAAGTCAAGAATAAGGGAAACATTTTGTAGGTTCATTTCTTAATTCTTTTATTAAGACAGTGCTTGCTGGCTTGTAGCATTATATATATGGGATGCTTTGACAAAGTAGATCACTATTTTGTTTCCTTTTGTCAAGAACCCCATCATCACTTGAGTGTCCTTAGATCCAGCGAGCAGATGTGCACTTCCCATGAGCTGAGCATGGAGGTTTGACAGATTTTAGCAAACATCCATTCAGTACGTGCATGGGAACCTTTCTGCTAGATGGATGAAGAAAATGGGTAATGCTTATTCGGGGACAGGAAATAACAATTCTGCAAAACACTGCTGAGACTCCTTGATTATTCCTCCAGCAAGCATACAGTTTGCAGCAGGATTTTACTAATGATTCTCTGTCTAATTATTGTCTGTGGTAAAATAATTTGGTTCATTTGTAACACTGAGATCAGGAAGCACTCTCTATGTGTACAGTCCTTCTGAGTGAACTTTGTATTAAAGAGGAAAAGGAAATACTTTAAAATATCTATTTAAGTAACTCAGTGTCAGCCACTTTGCATTTAAGTGTTTACTGCCTAACAATTTTTCCCTTGACTTGACTTTACCTGTGCTCTAGAATGGACCTACAAAAGTAGGTCCATATTGAGTATATAATGGATTTTTTTGTTTGTTTCCTTTTTAAATTACTTCAACTTGGCCAACCAGCACTAGATTTTGCTGAGGTATAGCAAACCAAAGTTCTCTCACTTCCTCTGAGAAGCCCTCCCCAGTGTCTTAGCGTGTGTTTTTGTGTGCGTAAGTAACACGGAGGAAAAAAGCCAAAACTGTAGTTCTCCTTCACATACACAACACCCTTCTCCTCAGCTGTCCTCTGCTTTTGACATATTTCTGGGACAATTCCAAGGAGGCTTGTTTTCTTGTTTTACATTTAAGTAGGATTTTCAGCCAAAGACTTCACAACACTTGCATGTAAGGTGTGTAAGAGGATGGTGTTTCATTTCTTAAATAACAAAAAGCCAAGGTGAAATGCACTAAAGTACACTTTCACAAGAAAATGTAGTAAGTCAGAGATGGAAGATGGGGATAGCAGAACATGTTTCATCTCCTGACTGTAATTAGGAATGGAAGAAATGTCATTTCTGACAGAGGAAGATAGTTTTAAATCCTTTGATTTTTATCATTGCAGGCTTGGGAGGAAGAAAGCTAATTATCTTCCCAAATTAATAAAAATCTGAAGTATACTCTTTCCTTGCCATGTGCTACAAATATATTCTCATTTAAGAGCTTCTGAAGTCCTTGGCAGCTCTTTCCTAGACTTCAGTCAGATCAGGCACTTGCTATCAATGAGAGGATTTACAATAAATATCTAGTGTGGATAAAGTAGGACATCCATAATTACTCCTTCTTGTTACAAGTAATTTGCTGTTTTAACCTTTTGATTCGAGGGTGCTGAAGAATGCAAGCTGGTCCACAAAAATCAATCCTTGCTTAGAATTTCATAATCCATTTCTACTGTGGGAAGGATTTGCCTGAGACCATATGAAGCTATTTCAAAGAAAACTGAATGTGACCCTTTCTTTCACTCTTAATTCTGCTTTTGTCTAAAGCAAGGGAAATACATTTTTGGGGGGTTTGGGTTGTGGGGTGTTTTGTTTTGTTTTGTTTTGGTTTTTTTTTCCTGTAAACTATTGTTCACAAAAAGGAAAAGAGACTGAACACACAGTGCCCTGCTATATACCTGACCAAAGCATAATAGAAACCATTCAGTTTGAATCACATATCCTGTGATGAAGAAAGGTATATTTTGTGGCAGCATGCAACTACAGAATAGGATGGCAAACACAACTTCCTATCAAAACTACTAGCCAGCAAAACCTTAATCCCCAAACCAAAAATTAAATCAACCCTAAACAAGCTTCCTAACAAGAAATACCATTGTTTTCCCGCTCTAAATCTTGTTAATGGATCCTCAATATTTTGACTGGATACAGAATTTTCAACCTACTCATCACATGAAAGCCAAAAGGAAAAATAGATCCTTTTGCATGACCAAAGTGAAATCTCATTTAGTTTCTCCTAATTATAATACTTTGGACAACAGCCATACTCAAGAATTTCTCTTTCCCCTGAGATAAATTGGTCTCTAGTCAGCAAATATAGAATTAAACTGCTTTGTTCCTTTTATATGTAAATCTATACTTGGAAAATCATCAGCTAATTTTAGTCTCTTTGGGTTGACATGATCTCAGTGCCAAAAGTTATATTTTCATTCTACTCTGTCTTCCTCTTGTCTATCAGAAAACTGATATATATACAGAGAGAGAGAGGTAAATAAATATATATAAAATATATGTGAGGGTTTCTATTTTAAACATATATGTGTGTGTTTAACTCAATGCTGACTAGTTTTCTCCAGGGTATAGAGATTCCCACCACACACAATTCAAGGACAAAATACTTTTAAACGGGGATTTCACTAATAACTCTCTAATCTTGCCATGTCAGCATTAAAACACTCCATTGTTTATAGCTGTGTCCATGTAATCAACAGTCCTATTTAGCTTCACTTCCTGTTAAAGGTAACTGATAAACTTCTCCAAATATGAAAATTCTTTTTTGTATCAATTAGAAGGGGACATGGATTTGGCTCAAATACACTTATATAAACCCTGGAAAAAATGTTGCAAGTGAATACTTTTGTTCTTTGGTAGCATACAAAAAAACAAAGAACAAAACACCTCTACGTGCCACCTCAAAGTTTTGTGGTCTATCTTTAAAATTTTAGAAATATTTTAGTCACCATCAGTTCTCTGTGCCTCACTGTTTTCATAGCTATTTCTATAAAATCAGACTCTTATAATTTAAATATTTATTTATATCAAAATCATCAGAGATTTTTTTCTTTGTCTTCTCTAAAGAGATTACAAAAACCCAAACATCAATGGAAGTAAAACAAAACAGTTACAGGACTTTGGAACTGAACTTTATTCAGTAGTATTTGTGTCCTTTCAAAAAAAGAAATCTCTCTGAGAATTCATATCAAATGTTCATAGTGTTTCTTAGTTTCTTATCGATTCTATAGTCATTCTTTATTCCAAAACCCAAAACCCCAACACTGGAAAAGCATGAATGGTTTGTTGGGTGTTTTTAAATACTATTCTCATTTGCATTTTCCCTCCCAATACTCAGCCGTTCTGAGTGATTTGGTGAAGAACTGACTGCTGAAGGGGTGACTGGTATCATTGCAGAAAACTATTGAGTATTTTGAGAGGCACAGCAAAAACAGAAGGAAGAGTTTGATTCGCCTGGTAGTTGTGTTGGGTTTTTCATTTAATGTGTTTTGGTTTTCTTTTTAGTCTCAAACAGATCATTTGCAGTGTTCTTTGGCAAAACATTCTGTTTTAAAAACACAGTTCTGAGAATAATGGTTTCAATGAAACGTTAGCTCAACTGATGACCACACTTCAGATATAATCACAAACTGATGTCTCAGCTGCACTTCTTCTGAAAGCTGACAAATCTTTTTAATTTCACGAAATCCAGGTCAGCCTATGAAAATACAGCCAGAATGCAGAATTCTACATGGATTTGACATGAAGCCAGACAAAACAAAGTCTTTGACAAGCTTCCTCATTTTCTATTTCAAAACTAAAATAAAACAGAGGGGAAGGATCACCCACCCATGCAGATTAAATCCCTGAAAAATAGTCAGTGTACTCCTCAAACCAAAAATTTCTCATCTGTCTTAAACCAACCTCCTGGAGATGATTGATTCCATGTAATGAAACCAAATAGTGAGATAAAATTATCAACCACAAAAAAAATCTCTGCCATGCATTTAAGGCAACATTTCCAAACTTTTATATGTTTTGTCAGGTAGTGTACAATGCCTTCATTACCACAACCAGAGGATTACACAATTCCTACTAAATAAATTCATTAGTAGGGGTAGTCAGCACCTACAGGATACAGATGTCTCAATTTCAGTCTTCCAGTTACATATAAAAATTTACTCTAGACTCACAGTCCCATTCTGTCACTGGAAACTTGAGATGCTGCCACACATATCACAGAATGGTTGAGGTCAGTAGGGACCACTAGAGGCTGTTTTGTCCAGTCCTCGAAGTGAAACATACTTGGGGTGTTGTAAAACTCTTTCAGGAGTATAAACAATTATTTTTGTTGAATTCCATACAGCGACTGGATAACCTTTAAATAAACCCATTTGATTACTAGATTTTGTAGCTTCCTCCCTGTACCTTGGAACTCACAGCATCTGTCATGAAGAATTAATATATTTACAATATGCAACATGGAATTCTGTCCTGCCAATCTGAAGCAGGTTTGCTTGGTCTTATTTTAATAAAATAAAGGATAGCACACTGAAATCAAGTGTAGACTCAGGCATGTGCTGTAGTTAATTGACTCCCTTTGCAGATAACTGACTCCCTTGTTTTCACTTTTGAGGGCAGCTAAAGGATATCACAGGAGAGGAAAAAAAGGAGAAAAAAGCAAATAATACATTTCCCTTCAGCATGATAATGCTCTTTGTGCATTTTTTAAAAGATGGTTCATGTATATACACTGTAATATATATATATATTGAGTGGCTGGCCCATGAATAGCAGCAGTGAATTGCATTTTGTGTATTCCAGATACATGAGACAGGGAGAGAGATTCATTGATTGAGTCTCTGTATTTTAAGTGTTACTATATTTACTAGATAACAAATTAGAGATTTGTTAGACAGCAGGCTAAGTAGCTGTCTGTGAACCATGTATTTATTATGCATGGCTCTTCCACAGTCATTAGAAGTTGAAAAGAAAGGCTCACTAGGATGTGAAGAGGAATTCAGCTTGGAGCTGCTTGGGGACCACAGTGATGTGTCTAACTAACAGTCAGAGTTAATAATAGTCCCCAGGCTACAATCCTGGGGCTTAAATATGAACTATCTTCAGAGATGTTTGCAAACACTAGCATTACTATACAAATGGCTAGACCATGGCACAGAGAGTCTAAACAAAGTTCCCATTGGTATCTTCTACATCAGTGCTATTGGAAACATCAGAGAACACAGAAAATCTGATTTCTATTCTTTTTACTCACCTGCTAGTTAATACATTATATCCACTGTGTCCTGAATGGAATGTAAGAGTGTCTAGACTAAAAACTGTAGACCACTTCATTTCCTTCCCTTTCCATTTTGATATTAAAGGGACTTACATTTCCTGTCTTGAACAATTTTGTGGTCCTGTTCACACTGGTGATGCTCAACTCCAAATATGGCAGCTAGTGACAGGTGAAAAATGATACTGCTGTAAAAGTTAGGAAGAAATAGGAAAGGATACTGTGAGACCTAAAGTTCAAGCAATTCAAGCAAAACAACAGGTCACAGTGAGCAGGAGAACATATTAGTCATGCTTTACTCTAGCTGGTTTTTCCTAACTGGAAGCCATCAAGTATCTGGCTTACTGGATCACTTGGAGGTTAGATCATCTGATATTATCACTGACTGAAAGTTTTACATGGACAGATCTTAATGCTGACATTGTCCTTCTTGTAAATGAAGCCAGATCAAATACGATGAATATATTGTTGGTATCTTATAAGGAATAATAAATATGAGAAAAATTAGAAAACTGTGATGATTCCTTTCATTGTTCTCTGTCCCACACTAATTCTAATTTTTAAAATTGCATAGCAATTAGGAATGCTTCTATTAGGTTAGAAAAAAAGGTCCCTGCTTCTCAGAATCCTGGCTCTGAGAGTGGCCTGGAGCAGATGTCTGGGGAAGAATAAAGGAAAGCAAGCTGATACTCTTTCTAGGATATTCTGCCAGGCTCTAGCTCTTCATGGGAGATTTTATTCCCCTCTGGATGATTTTGTCAGATCTGGAAGCTAATATTGCTGATTCAAATGTAAAATGGGGATTTTGAAATTAAAGACAAATTTAGCTGGAGTCTCTACAGAAGTCTCTGCAATACTGCTGCTGCAGTAAAAGCAACCAACTTCTATTGAGATCAATTTTATTTATGTATGACTCTCTGAAGGCAGAATATTCTCCTGTGAAATTTCTCATCAATTTATAAAAGGAGGTGTTTTCCTTGAAAAACAAGTTCTTTATTTGTCTGGGATCATAGAATCATAGAATCACTAAGTGTGGAGAAGGCCTCTAAGATCATCAAGTCCAATTGCTAACTGCCAAGGCCTGCAGTAAACCATGACAATCTACATGTCTTTAGAATACCTCCAGGGTGATGACTCCACTACTTCCCTGGGCAGCCTCTTCTAATGTTTCTGATATGGGTCATCGGCCTTCTAGGCCACCCGAGCACACTGATGGCTCATGTTGAGCAGTTTTCAAAGAGTACTCCCAAATCCATTTTTACCAGGCAGCTCTCCAGCCACTGGGCCCTCAGCCTGTAACAGTACCTGGGTTTGTTGTGACTCAAGGGCACGCATACAGATTGAACCTCACACAACTGTCTTTGGCTCATGGATCCAGCCCGTCCAGATCCCTCTGCAGACCCTCCTGCCCTCCAGCAGATCAACATTACCACCCATCTTGGAGTCATCTGCAAACTGACTGAGAGTGACTTCATTTCTCTCATCCATACTGCCGAAAAAGATATTAAACAGCACTGGACCAAATATTGAGTCCTAGGGAACCCCACTAGAGACTGTCTGTTAACTGGATTCTACTCCATTCACCACTATTCTCAGGGACTGACCATCCAGCCATTTTTTAACCAGCAAAAAGTGCATCTTTCCAAGCCCTGAGCGCCAGTTTTTCTATGAGAATGCTGTGGGAATGGTGTCAGGGACCTTACTTAAGTCCAGACAGATGATATCTACCGTCTTCCCTCATCTTCTATGTGGGTGTTGTGGTTTAACCCCAGCCAGTCACCAAGTCCAACTCAGCTGCTCGCTCACTCCCTCACCAGCGGGACTAGGGAGAGAATTAGAAGGGTAAAAGCTGAAGAACTCATGGGTTCATAAACCCAGTTTAATAGGGAAAGCAGAAGCTGTGCGCACAAGCAAACTAAAACAAGGAATTAATTCACTGCTTCCCATGGGCAGGCAGGTGCTCAGTCATCTCCAGGAGACCAGGGCCCCATCACAGGTAACGGCGACTTGGGGAAACAAATGCCATCAATCCAAACATTCCCCCTTCCTCCTCCTTTTCCCTGCTTTATACACTGAGAATGATTTCATATGGAGTGGAATATCCCTTTGATCAGGATGGGTCACCCATCCTAGCTGTGTCTTCTTCCAACCTCCCAGCCACCTCCAGTCCCCTCACAGGCGTGGCAGTACAGAAAGCAGCAAAGGCCTTGGCTCTATGCAAGCCCTGCTCAGCAACAACAAAAACATCCCTGTATTATCTACTCTGTGTTCCACACAAATCCAAAGTAAAGACCCATGCCAGTCACTATGAAGAAAGTTAGCCCTAGCCCAGCCAAAACGAGCACATCCCACCTCTTATTCCATATCATGTACATCATGTCCAGGTCCCCCACTATTTAATATAACTTCATTGACCATCACCCCCTTTCCCAATACCTTTGCTTTAATGCACAGATATTGTTCCTTTATTCTGTGGACTATCCCTGGAAAATGTCCATGAAATGTCCACAAAATGTCTGCTGAATTGGTTTATGGTTTTCCAGAACATTGTTATATCAAAAACCTTTTCAGTGGCATCTGTGGGATTAATAAAATCTGTCATATGCAAAGATCTTGCTTTCATCACAGGTGATAAAATATAGAGAATTTTCTAATATGCATATATTGCATTTAGCTCAAGGTACAGAGGACATTTTCTAAAATACAGCTTGAACGAAAGAATTGCTTCAGCCGTCAATGAAATGTGCTTTTAGGGGTGAAACACAACAGCTGTTTCACATCACAAAGCAATATCATTGAATAATTTAGTTCACAAATTTGAGAAGAAAGGAATATTTATTCAAGGAAAACTCCAGATGGAAGTAGGGAAGGCAGATTGTCATTCTAAGACAGTGTTACAATTTTAACCAAATTTTAACCAGTAATTCCAGCAATATTTTTACTCATTCACAATGTTCTGCAAAATGCTAGATGGCAACAAGATTTTGCCCATTAAAAATGTATCATTATAACTCTGCCATTATAAGAATAAGCATTTTATAAGACTAAGCATCTCCTTTTAACAAGACTCAGAGGAGTGCCACAATTTATATCAGAGGCCATAGGGATATGAGATTAAATACAATGGATCAGATCATTATTCTGTTGAAGGCAATTTTTTCCTACATCATTAGCTAGTATCAGAGGTTTTCATAGCTAATACTAAACATTAAATGTATCAGCAACATATAATCTGCAAACATGGAATAAATTATTAAACAAATTTAATCCTAATTCTCACCAGTTAGTTATTGACTTAAATTTAGTTTATATCAGTTTTCTAAATTAAATCTCTCTAGTGTCACTGTTAATAGCAAAATATTACAAGAATAATACAAATGTTGCAGTCATTGAGCATATTACGCATAATCTTTTTTTAATATATATATTACTGATGACCTTGTGGATATGTGCAACATAGGCTGAAGAGAACTTCAGCAGGCAATTTCCTTGCATGAGGAATATGATCTTAGTAGGGTATGCTTCAGTTTGAAAGGCCTAAAATGAACTTTTATTGTGTCTGAAATTTGAATTGAAACATGTTCTGGGAAGTTTGATTGTACATTGAGTGATCAGTTAATGAGACCAGTTTTAGACCACTGAGAGCTTCAGCTGGTCATACCCAATTTTGCTGTTCTGACAAGTGCATCTTTTAAATTCCCAACCTTGTAGTAATGAAGTCAATCACCAGAAATTATTTAAATAGAAGTCTTAAAAACCTCGAGGCATAGAAAGTTATTGTACCTTATGGATACTTACAAGAGATGACAGTAGCAAAAAAGCTGTAAATCAGACAAAAAAAGAGGAAAATTTTAGAAAAAAAGGATGTGAAAATTTTCTGAAATATGGACCAAAGAAATCCCCAGAAAAATTTAAAGAACTTTAAGTATATCTGGATAAGGAAAAGGAGGTGGAGAGGGGAAGAAGTTCAAAGTCCAGAAAAGATGAAAGGAAAATGGAAATGTAGTCTGTCTATTTGGAAAAGTGCACTTAAGCACATTTTACAGAAATTTTTGTGCTATTTTGAAATCCTGACTTTGAAATCTGACTTTGAAATCTGACTTTTGAAACTGGTCCTTACAAAAATGCACTTGAGATTTTTTTCTGTTTTGCAGTGGTACTCCTCAATTAAATTTATTTATTTGGGATCCTCTGAATTCCTTAAGTTCCTCCCTACTTTAACATTGTTTTGAGATATGCTGGGCTTTTGGGTCCTTCCACTTCAACCTGTTACAAGTGCAGTTTGGAACCTCTAAGGGACTTTGTAAGATCTCTGCAAGATCCAAGGTGATACTAAAACATGCTGTCAAGAGAAAGGTCCCTTAGTAAATAATAAAAGCAAATTTAGATTTTCGAGGACGGCCAGCATGCAAGGTTAAGTACTAATATGACCACTTATTTTCTGCTACATTAGCAGAGAGGGAAACTTGTGACACAGATTGTTCTGACATGATACAACAGTTCCTGGAAGGTACTTCATGCCCCAAAGATCTTACAGTCCAAGGTAAGAAGCTACCAGTGAACACAACAGCTAGGGAAGCAGAAGGTAGTAGTGAAATCATAGTCAGTGATATAAACTGATGAGTCATAGCTCATCAGCTCATAATCCAAAATATAAGATTATATCTAACACTGTCACTATGAGAAAATTCATCATGTATGCTCTGCATTGCTTTTAAAGTCTTCCAAATACGGACCGTTGTGGGCTGTGGGAATTTTCATCTACTCCTATCGTTGAGTGAAATTTTAGCAATCAAACAAAAAGGAAAAAAATTAACAAACAGACAAACAAAATCTCAATTATTACATACTCTTTTAAGACCCAGCAGTGATAGGTGGAAGCTATAGTAATTGGAGCCAGACCCATTCATCTTTAAAGGACTGCAGCTATCTCCTGGCTGTATCATGATAACAGAACATGGCACACTCTTAACAAGTAATCACAAGAAGTGATCTGATATATTCTGCACTCTTTTGAGGCTTCTCAGAGGTCCCCCCAGACAGATCACACTAGTTGCCTGTGGACGACTGCTAACAAGTTATAAATTGTGAAAAATAGCCATATACCAGTAGAGGTGTTATGGCTTCATAGATATCTAGGAAAGATCAAAGAAAATCCTTTCTATAGGGAACCTAATAAAGCCGCCTAATAAAGAAGTATATCCTGTACCACAAACTCTCAAACTGCCAAATACATGTATCATAGAATTACAGAATGGTTTGGCTTGGAAAGAACCTTAAAGACCATCTAGTTTCAACCCCCTGCCATGATCAGGGACACCCAGGGCCCAGAAGTACTGCTCAGGAGGGTGCTGAACTGCCAGAGGTGATGAGATGTCACTGGGAATGGTCCAATTCCTCAACATTTTTGTGATATGATAAGTGCAGGAGCCTGAACTGAAGCTGTGTAGAAATATGCTAACTGATAGAAATACACAGAATTTTTAGGCTGTAAACATTGGCTGCTAAGAATCACTTGCTACAGTAAATGCAATTCAAAAGGTTTTGTTTTTCCAAATTGAGTTTGCTGGCATCTAAGTCAGCTATTGACTGTGAAAATGTTCTTCAGAAGTGAAAAGGATGTGTCATATGCTCTGCAAATATGAAATATTTTCAAAGGATTCAAAAAAGAGTGTGAGCATACTTAAATAAACCTCATAAAGAAGCTGTACAATCAGTATTGCAGTTTTTTCTTTGGGTTCTGATAAAAGATTGGATTTTAGATGGAACAAAACCACTCAGAAACTGCTACAAGAGACTGAGTTAATTTTCCAAGGAAAAGAGGTGACTCAGTTCAGAATGAAGCATATGGAGGTTATTGGTGATAATAGAATAAATGTATGAGAGAATCCATAATGCTGAGAAATGGAAATCATGGAAAATGTAGAGAAAAACAAGAATAGTACATCGAGCAAATGCTTAAGACCAGCAAATTAATAAAAAGTCAGATATATTGGAAAATGGAACAAGCTGCAATAGATTTTGCCACGTTTCAAGTTTCAAGCCATCATTTCACCATCATTGTAATTGGCTGTGGATAGCACAGTGTGAAAATAGTGCCTGTAAGGGGGCAAAGACGACTGTGGCACAAAAAACTTTTAAGACAGATGCTAGTACAGAAGCTATCCTGTTGACAGAAGTATGCTGGAATCTTCAGTAGGAGAAGTACAGATATTAGAAGGGTAAACAGGCTAAATGTGAGAGAATGCTTGTACTCCTAAAAGGAATGTATGTCACAGTTGTACATGTAAATAAAAATATGCAATGTGTAATAGGACTAGCATAGAGCAAAATCATTTGGGGTTGAAAGTTCACCTTACTAATGTTCTTGATAAAAACTGCATTCATTAAAGATGAGAATTGGGAAGATTTTTAAAATACTGTTAGCATGATATTCGTAGCTGCCAGCTTATAACATCTTCATGCTGTATGGAGAGCTTATATAAATGGGAGAGTTAAAAGGGGAGATTGGTAAGCTTGTTTGCAGTAAGAATTGCTGGACAAGGCTGAAAATCTGCAACTGTTATTTTAGATGGAGGGAGAGAAACCTGTGCCTCACTAAAAAATTAAATTAATATCAAAAATATTACACCTGCATCAGAGGTGTTGTGTTTAGAAGGACTCTTGGTGGTTGCTCTTAGTAAAAAAGATTCCATGTCTGCATAATTTCAAGAATCTCTATGGGACACCTGCTTTCACCAAAATGACATTTGTGTTTTCTGAGGTTCTCAAGGTATTTTTTCTTTATGACATTTGATCTTCTGAAGGATTGGACTTTATCACCCAGGGCTCCAATGGGCTTTGGTATGAGTCAGACTCAAGAACAGAGAGCATAGGCAACATATCCTCATATTTACGGTCACCACTTCTACAACCACCCTACAGGCAAAGAGGAAACACACAGTCCTTGAAGTACATCACAGTCATTCACAGATAATCTGAAAGCTTTTGGTCTGTATTCTGGCGTGTTTATTCATCACACTGAATACCACCTTAGATTTTGACAAGAGTCCAAAATTAATGATACGTCAGTCTTGAGGTACTGACATGATACAAAAGTAAGCTGCCTATGAATACCTTGAAAGATAATCTTCTCAGGATGAAAAGCCTACTTCCTTTATTACAGAAAGTCTTAAAACCTGTGCATCAATACCAAGAAATAAAAAATTAGTCATTGACCTTATTTTATAGGAGTAAGCATGCTCTAAACAGGCTGGAAACACAGGCTGTGTTATAATAAAGACCCTGACAGAGCAGGAGAAAATGACGATGAGGAGAAAAGGTATCCTAAATTTACCTACAGAACAAAAAAGTTATTCTCAACTAACTCTCCCAAGCTATTGAACCCAGGAGTTCCCACAGCAAAGCACAAGACTGAAGTATAATTCTGCTAGATGTAGTGGACTTCATAAAGTTACACCTCCCAGCAAGGCAAGTCAGCAGGCACCATTCTGTGCAGTGTGACATGTAGGTCATGTTCTGTTGGAGCAGTCCTGTCACTGCATGGCTTCATCCTCTCAGGTTGTCCATCTTGCAGCAGGTTAGAAGCTGCTGGAGATCTATACTAGTACCACTCATTGTGCACTGGGATAGAGTTAGGATCCAGAAAATCTGTTTTGAACTGACTAAGTTATTTGGTGAAAAGTTGAAGAGAGACCAGATGAAACTACATTTTATTGTTTTCCAACATAAGCACCATAAGAATGAGACCAGCTGGGGTTCTCAGAGAGTGACTCAGAGCAGTTCCTGAACAGAGCTCCCAGTTCCTCTGCTCCATGAAGTCAGCTTTCACCTGCAGGGAGGCAGCAGCACATGGTGGGCATGTGGTGGCCAGGAACAAAGTTCCATCTCCTGACTGCTTGGTTGCCTTTAGGAAGTGTGGTGCCACCCACATGGGCTTTGAACTACTGGGCCGCCAGCCCATGACCTAACACCTCCCATTCCTCAAGTGACGTGTAAAGGCAACTATTACTGCAGTAACTATCCAAAGAGATGATGATGGGAGTTTTACACAAGCAGAGAAGAGAAATGGATCAAGGAATAAGGCAGCAAAACCTTCCTATATGTTCACCTCTTGTACTCCTGTTCATTGTCTCTTTAGCTACATTTCAAGCAACTTTGTCTTGGTGTACAGGATATCATCCCATGAGACAGTGCTGAGACACAGCTATTAAGAACAGTGAACCTTGCAAAGATTTTCCAACATTACAGTAAAGTAGGAACTGTCAGATACAACTACGTATAGATTGCACTGCACAAAGCTAGATCATCTTTTCTTCCCGTCATGGGAATTGTCTTTTCCTAATTTTCTGATTAATTTTTCAACCTTGTATTCTGGGCTTTAGTCACCTCTATTACATATGGCCCATTACTCTTTTAGTTAACTCCATTTACTACCTTAACCAGATGAGACTTATAGTTTGGACCCATAGCAAAGCTAAGCTTGTTCACCACACCACATGTATCTTAGAAGTAAACTAGTCATCTAGTTTTTAAGGGTTGTGTAACTGGAAAAAAAAAAAAAAAAATTCAACCAGTAAGGTATAAAAAATTTTTAGACCACAGAGCTCAATATAGTAAAGCAAACCCAAAAAACACAAGTAGCCTGATTTGTCCTTTTGATCCAAAAGGAGTAACGAGAACTGATGCTTCCGTACTGTCACAGGAACAACTATATTCCCGGGATTTTGCTGAAAATATTACAAAAACTGGAGGAAAAATGTAAAGTACATTTCTCAGTGTTGTCATATGTAATTCTTCAAGTGCTTATGATAGGAATTTGCTCATCCATTACGATTCTCTCCCACCCATGTAAGAGAAGGAAGAATCATATACAAAATGTATAAACAAAACAGAAAACAAATAAAGAAACAAAACCCAACAAAGACCCAAAACCATTTCTATCACAAATTTCTGTCTCTCACCATGACAAAATCAGTTCCTACCCTCATTTTCACAGGCAAAACAAGAGGTCTGTGGTTAGGGAGGGTAATTGGATCCGTTTCCCCGAAACAGAATTTGGAGAAAAGAAGCAGATGGGTAACTCTTACACAACCAGAAAAAAGATTGTTACTGCTTGATCCTGCGTATATCATCCATCTTCTTGCTTCTTCCACCATTGCTCAGCTCAACTTCTATTTGAGCCCTTCATTTTGTGCAATGCCTGAAATTAGACTTAGATTTAGTAAGGTCATATCTTGCTGAATGAAGCAGCTGGTATGTTGAAATCAGTTGAAATGCTCTTGAATGTATGAGAGGTTCAGATGTTATCCAAATGTTCTAGAGTTCACATAGCATTATAGCTACAATGAAATGCAAAACGGATCTGACAATTCACATCTGACACTCAGCTTGTGATATCTCAGTGTCCATCTCTCAAAAGAAAACAGAGCAGCAACCCATCATCTCAGTTCTGGATTTTTGTAAATGTATCAAGTTGGACACTCAAAATAGCCTTTCTTTTTTCAATGTCTTGGCCAGTGTTTTACATTTTGTATGTGGTTTAGCGCAGCTGCAGTAAAAAAGGTCTAATATGTTGGCTTGTCTGAATAGGGCTTGGTTATATAAAACCATGGATATTGTACTAGCAAAGGGTTTCTTGATTGCATGAAGAATAGAGTGGCTGAAGAACAGAACATCTAAATAATAGGTACCAAAAAATTACTCAAATGCAGCGATGAATACACCATAGCATTTATGTGTGAGGAGGGAGAAACGTTGAGCCTTTTCTCCTTTAGGAGTTGTGATATCATGACAAAAGCATTCAGAGCAGAATGAGAAATGTTTTGAAAAATGTTACATAATAGATTTTTGTTGTCAGACTAAACAGAAATGAGGGGAGATATCTTTATATTGTGCTAATTCCTCTTTTAAAAGCTGCAGAAATTCTGTCATTGATCTTAGTGGAATGGAATATGATGGTGTGAAAAAGAAAGCTGTGGTCTGCTTTTAAGGAGGTATTGTTTTACAGGAGCAGTGAATAAACAAGACATCCATTATAAGGATTTTAAGTCAGTTTTTATTGTCTAGCCAAGAATCTTAGTGCTTAAAATGGAGCTCTTCATTGTCGGAGCTTTTCTCCTTCCTGCTTCACTGCTTAACTCCGTACAAGAGCCAGAAGAAGACTCAGGCAATGCTAAGCCACATTTGAAATCCTTGATTCAGTGTTTTTAGTGGGTTGAAATAATAGTGCATAGGCCTTTGTCTGGCTTGTATGCATAGGAAATAACTTTCACTCTGCTTGGGGAGAGAGCATGTTGATCTGCTTCCTACATTAAAAAAGAACCACAAAAAACTGACACACACACACACAAACATATATATATGTGGGCATATACTTTCAGTATGTCTTAGTTTTCAGCCTAGAGCTTTAACTTGGTGAAATCTACTGGCATACTGTCCCTAGGTTTCAAAGTTAGGGCCTAGACAAATCTCAGTGTATCCTCATATTTCACATAGATTCTTCTCTTGTAGACATCTGGTGTGTAACTCAGCTCTAGCTTAAAACAAATATACTTGTGTTGCTGCTTGGAAATATCTATGTGTACATTAGAGGCTTCATTCAGCTCCCCATGTAGAGATCTCAGATTGTGTGATACCCTCTAAGGTCTCATCAGGCTTCCAGATGCTCCTCTCAGAGACACAACTCTTCTACAATGTCTGTGTCATGTCCTCCAAAGCTGGTATCCACTTTGGCTACCCTAGGCCATGACAAATGGCACACGAAAGTTTGAACAACCTAATTCAGTTCTACATCTTCACTGAATATAGTAAGATTAAGTTTTGAGTGCTTAGAAACCTATTCTGTACTGAATTTTAGTCCTGAATTCCCCTTTTTTGTCTCCAAAGTTGTGTTTGTAGGTCAAGTCTGAATTCAAGCCCAGACACCATAGCTCTGGCTAGCAGACATTATCAGGATACCACCATGGGATAATTGAAAGCTGACAGATGCTACTTTACCCTTTGTTCTTCAGTCAGCTGTGAGGTTCACAATCTGATGCCTAAATGCAAAGAGCATTGTGTCACTGTGGAGTCAGAAGTTGAAGGGACAGGACAGTTCTTAAAAAAATTATCCAGCCTTTTTAGTAATAAATACAGGATTTTCCATTATGTTTTAAGTTATGACTTATTCCAATGTAACATAAATCCTTGGGTTTCTTCCATGGATTGGAAATCTTCTGACAAGTTATAATGCAGCTGATGAATGTGGTTTTGGTTACAGAACTAAACAGGGCTGTTTAAGCCTTGTTGTACATGTCAGAAGCTGTTGTTCTACCTTGCAGAGGGTTTTGTGTCAGTAGGAAAATATTCCCTGTCTACTCAGTGAAGCATGTTATTCCTTCAACTGAGCCGAAGCCACTGTGGGGCTGCTCTAAGTGGGAACACAACCATACTTCTCATTTATTGTAAAAAAAAAAAAAAAAAAAATAAAAAGCCGAATGCTTTTCAGTGGTTTATTTTCTAAAATCAGGATCATTTCTCCAAACCAGTTGTCATCTCAGCTAGTGATGTATAGGAGACAAGTGCTTTACAATAGTACAGAACCTCAGAGGTGTTGCACAGCTGCGATGAAGCAAGGTTGTGGGTGTTTTTTGCCACAAAGCACTTTATAGGAAAAAGCATGACTTAATGTTGAAGTTGCAGGAGATATTGCCATCAGAATCATTGCCATAGGTAAGTTAGACTTTTCTATACTCTCACACCCTTACAGCTTCCACCTCACCCCTTCACTGCTGCTTATCCTTCTCCCTCTGCTGCTTCTGCTGACAGAGCTGCACCAGAGGAGCATCATAAACCACATCCCCTGCGTGACCCAGCCTAAAAGTAAACTTTCTCAACCCAGGATATTTTATTGAATAAGTTTGCAGACAAGTTATGTCATTTATAAGAATGATCATATGTGACTGTGGGTTCAAACCACCTGTCCCTTCAGCTCTGCATCCTGTCTCTGGTAAGAGACAGTAGAAAACAACTCAGGAACCTCCTGCTCAAAGAAAAATAGTGTTCATTTGCCCCAGCAGTACTTAAAGCACAGCTGTGGGAATGGCAAAATACAGTTTAGAGATGGAAACAAGATAATGCGGAAAGAGGGGGGCAAACCTTCTCTGTATCACACATTTAACTATTTCTCCAAATAAGACATAACTGACTCACAGAAAAGAGTTTTATAAACTGTTTACTACTGCTAGTATTTATTCCAGGGTAAATTTTTAGTTTTAAAAAGATTTTGTTTCTAATATCTGGATTATGAAAATTAAAGTCGTCCACGTATCTTTCTCTTCAGATGGACTATAGCCTAGGCATTAGACAATATTTTCTGCAAAAATTGTAGCCAAAATTCCTGCAAGTTTTTTAGCCAAATGTGTTTCTCTACTTGAAAAAAATCTTAAAAACATTTATATGTGGGAATTGTATCATTCTTTGAGTCATTACAGCCAAATTTCTTGAAGTCTTTAAGATTTTTCAGCAGCCTTGACTTTGAATACCTCTTGTTTCTGCATGTTAGAGCAGAAGTTGCAAAACAGAAGTGGGAAGAGTTAGGAATACAGTTCTGAAGGTAACTTCTCCTTAAGGTCATGGGTCAAAGAAGAAGCCAGTGCAATGTGAATGTTATTAAATCTTCTGTACTGCAAGCGATCTTCTAAATATGTATATATACACACATAGTCTGGCTGCAACCTGAGTATATTATCATTCATTACCCACCCATTGGGGACCTTTGGGATGGTTTCAGAGAAAAGAAGAACAAGAATTGTAATAAGATTTCATGACTATGATGCCAGGAGAACAGCACAAGCCTTGCTGAAAGTGCAAACAACAATTAGCTCTTCAATCTCCAGGGAGTCAGGGGGTAAAACTGATGGAACATCTGAGAAATGCTTCCTGAACAGATAAAATAATCAAAAAACCTTAAGGAAATTTGCAAGACTGAGATATTTATTTTGTTGGTTCTGGTTTTAGAAACTAAGAGGAAAGGTTACATTCAGATCCCTGCTTGAACATTTTATTAATTTAAGCCACTACCATTGTTTTTCAGGGGCAACACTGTTCAAGGTCAAAATTTTGAATCATTGGTTTTGTCTGTCAATGCTTACACAAACTTCCTTTGTAAGGCAACAAGAAAAAGGAAGAACAATATAAGAAAAAGCAAAAACTTTTTCAGTTTTGAGAAGAGATGTCTTGTCATTGGAAAGAAATGACTCCACAAAAAAGAAATATTTCTAAAGTGATTTGTCAAAGACATATAATACTTTGATTCAACATCAGCAATTATCATCTAGATGGATGCTACCCAGAAAGGTAGCTCGTAAATGCTACTCTGAGAAACACCTCAGGTGTGTTTCCATTTCTGCCATTTCATGAAGTTCTATGTAAAAACTAATACCATTTTCTTTGCCACAATGGGAATGGGTTCCACATACTTCAAGAAGCAATCAGGATGAAAAAGGGTTTTATTGTCTCTCTAGAGCAAGGGTTCAAAGCATGATACCTAGAATTCATTTCTATTGAAGTGAACAAATTCATGGCACTGAAAATTACTGCCATGGAAAATTGAAAAGAAATGCACTTAAAAACATCAAGGAAATAAAAAATAGAAATCACTGAAAAATACATTGTTAAGAACAGGCATGAATATAGATAAGAAGACATCACTAACTGACACCTAAAAATCATGTAAAAATGTTATAATTTTTCTTCTGGTGATAGATACTGAGCACCAGAGTAGCAAGTCTCTCCTCCGAATATTGCAACTAATATATTTCCAAATATTTTTTACCCTGAATATTGCAACTAATATATTTCCAAAGCACAAGGAAATATGCATTTGTTCGATAAATATAAGTACCAGTGAGACACATTAAGAGTTAAGCTTCTGAAATGTAAAGCAGCACAGGGACAGCACCTGTTACTGAACTAGCTAACATTTTCTTTCATAGCTTTTCATCATCACGTGCTTGAAACATTGCTGTTTTCACTTGCTTTTTTCTATGCTTGGCATTTGCCTTAAGCGCTCATAGATATAGATTTGAACAGATTGGTAGCAACAAGAGGATGATATGGTCTGCACTTGGTGTTTTCTTCCAGGCAAGGGATTTTTTGTAAGCAGAGTGCATTTTGAAATTTAACTTTGTGATGTGAACTTCAGTAACTTTTTTGCCAGCACATTAACCAGCACTTCACAAAGTTTTTCATTATGAGATTTGAAAGATTAAAGCCATGGCAGGGAGGAGATAGGAAGAAAGGAATGGGTATAAGAATAAAGAATGGTCTTGGTATACTAATTCACCTACATCCAAGAAAAAAAATTAAATAAAAATAAAGGATATAAAGGATATTTAGTTACTATATAAGTGAAGAATTACCTGTAAAATCTATTTTGCTTACCTGATGCTTTCCATTAAATGTCACAATATCATAGCTCAGGTAATGCAGTTATCTCCTGCTGTATATAAAAAGAAATGCTCCATTTTTCCAGTCTTGCCATGCTGGCCAGCGTTGGCTATTTAAATGCTGAGTGCAGTTTGTCTGTTGTTTGGTAGAAACCAATACCTCTTAAATACTTAGCCATGTGTGTCAAGATTCAGTCTAGAATTGATTTCCTTACAACTATGTTATAAAATCCAGCAAATAAGATTTTCTGGAAGACATGTTGACAAGTCCTTAACCAGCTAGTGCTATTGAATGCCAATATAATTAGCTGGGCAGATCACACAAATTATGCAGACTGCAGTTCATTTCTGACACCGCTCATTTTATCAGACCTTACTAATTTTGCACTTGTCCTTTCTGTCTTCTCAGCTGAAGGCTAATACTGTAGATACCTGAACTTACACAGCTGATAAGCCTGATTGCCATGAGGTGACATGAAGTCCATTCAGAAAAATGCCATACAGAGTGCCTTAGTAATTGTTATTTTTGATAAGGCCTTGGAATGATAACAGAAGGGGGGATGACTAAGCTGAATGAGGGAAAATTTAGATTAAGTATTAGGAAGAAATTCTTTCCTTTGAGAGTGGTGAGGAACTGGCACAAACTGGCCAGAGAAACTGTGGCTGCCCCTTTCCTTGAAGTGTTCAGGGCCAGATTGGATGGGCCTCTGAGCAAGCTGGTGCAGTTTAAGGTGTCCCTGTACATGACAGGGGGGTTGCAACTAAATGATCTTTAAGGCCCATTACAGCCCAAATCATTCTAGGATTCTATGATGTTATTCTAATATTTCTTTTTTCTATTAGTGTTTTCAAACTCCTATCATTTTTTGAGGAACTAGAACTATAAACCATGTAAATTGTTGATATCCACTGGTTTTGGTTTGCTGATTTTTCTCCTTATGAATGACACTCCTATAACAATAAGGAGTACTTTTGCAGCGAGTCAAATTCCCTTCCAAATTCAGGGAAATTCAAGCAGAAGACATTTAATAATTATGGTGTTAATTGTGGGTGATTCAGCTAGTAGAAAATAGATGAACCTGAAAGTAACAAGTAAGATATCTACTGAAACAGAGAAGGTACTCATCATGGGAAATGCAGATGTTAATGTAAGAAACTTGATATCTCCTGAGGGTTTTTTATGTCCTATTTCAGTAATTCTGCACTCTAAATAAGTGCTTCTACATCCTAAATGACTGCTTCTGAGGCACAAAGAGAAAAAGTATTTTGTAGCTTCAGAAACTTCAGAACTCAGAAAATTTTCACTCAGAAGGTGTTTGGGCCCTGGAAGAGGCTCCCCAGGGAAGTGGTCACGCACCAAGCCTGGTGTTCAAGAGTTCAAGAAGTGTTTGGACAATGTTCTCAGGCACATGATGTGATTCTTGGGGCTGTCCTGTGCAAGACCAGGAGCTGGACTCAATGGTCCTTGTGGGCCTCTTACAACTCAGGATATTCTATTGTTCTAAATATGAGTGCAATAACAAAAGGATTAAAAATAATTTCCCTAAGTTTTGGTGGTTTTTTGGTTGGTTGGTTGGTTGGTTTTTGGGTTTTTTTCAACCTAAAGGTGGAGGGGTTTTATTCCACATCATTCCTGTAACGGGCAAAAATTTTAGGAAGCCAACATTTGTGATGCCAAAAAAATAAAATAAGTACCACAGAGGAGATGCACGGGAGTTGATTTATCTGGCTTACTGAAATAAGAGACTGCAGCAATATTCCTCTTATTTAATCTTGCAACCTTCCCTGTCTAATTTCTTCACCAGCCAAACCCCTTGACTTTGTCCTTTTATCCGTGGTTATTTACATTTGCCTGGGTAGGAATTAAAGGCACAAAATGCAACTTTGGTTTCCCTGTGTGTTCTGTTAATACTGACCAGGCAAGGCTTTGCTTACACAATGTAAGCTATATTATATATGTGAGCTACCTCAAACCACTTTGCAAAGCAAAACAATTCTGTTTTCAGTCATTATCGCCATGATGTTCTGCTAACCCTCTGGAAATGCAGTATGGATTGTAAAAAAGAACATTAACTTTCTTATAGAAATTAGGCTTCCTTACAGAAATCTTTCTTGAAATATGCAATCTTTATTAAATTCCTTTGACCAACTTAAAACTGCAGAGAAAGGACCTCAGTCATTAAGTATTTCATGCAAAGGGGATTATTCTGTCTCTTTTTCTTAAAGCCTTCTGTCTTAATTTTGTCTTAAATGCTTCTAAAGGTTTCTATTCATTCCAGTTCTATTAAATTTTAAGGAACACTTTCATTTTGTGACAGAATGAGCTACATAGACAGTCAGCTGCTCGTCGTGCAGATTTCCTCCTGTGGAAATGTAGCTCAGTAGGACACCACTTCTAGGAGCCTGTTTCGTTCATTTCACGCCACTCCCCAAAAAGCCTCACATTAGCAAGGTTCAACAAGCACTTCCCGTTCTCCTCTCTTCATGGTTGATCACATCTGAATTTGCATCATTACACATTGTCTTTCTCATATTTACACAGGACTGAGGCACAGAACTGCAGGGTTAATGAATCCTGATTAACTTTGTCTTCACTGATTTGGAAGGAAATGTCTAATAATGGGATTTTTTTTTTTTTTTTTTTTTTTTACTTCTACACGCAACTAGTATAATTAGGTAGAGTTTAGACCTGATCTTCTGATATGTATTTTTAGATCCTAAATTCTGAATAATACCCAAAAAATGGTCATGCTATGTTGATTATGTTTTCCTGAAATATCTTTTCCCTCAGTAAATTCTTCCACACACCAGCTTTTTTTTTTTTTTTTCCCTTTTTTTTTTTTTTTTTTTTTTTTTTTTTTTTTTAAGAAAACACTGCAAACTTCAAAACTTTTTGCTGCATCTGGTCTAAATGGAGTAAGTATGACTCTTTTTGGCCAGTAAACATCACTTTAATCAGCAACAGTGGTTATGAAATAAACCAGTCATTTAATAAAAAGGGGTGTTTGTAAGGAGGGTGAAAGATGTGTGGGAAGATTAAATCAAGGAATATCATCTATGCAGATTGAAGGTATTCCCATCTTGAAGCTGAAACCCTTGACGGTCCAGCTAGACAATACCTATCCTCCCACAAAGACTTTAACTGTTTACAACCCTCTGAATCCAGTATAAATGCTTTGTGTGTTTAAAAAATTGAACTAATGGTCATGACAAGGCATTGGAACTAGGTAATCCATTTTAAGGTCTCTCCAACCCAAATCATTCTATGATTCCATGATTCTGAATTTGCCTCCTTCATGTCCCAAGGTGATTTTCCATTTAGGGAAAAATCCCAACAAACCCAAGCCCAAATAAACAGGAATCCAAACTACTAAATATCTTCTTATACTTTAGCTATAGAAAGTGTGGCACCTGCAGAAAGCTTAGGTAGAAGTAAGCCTGCATAATGTCAAAACCATGTATATTCAACTAGCTAGGAACTTGTGAAGGCCTGAAATGCTGCTTTGGTTTAACTAAATCAGTTTGGAACTAAGCCAGCTTGTGATGACCAGATGCCTTTTTTTAACCCTTGCTTGAATTGCTTTGGCAAAGGTAAGCAAAAGCCTCAAGTAAGCAAAGCAGAGGATAATGATAGTTCATTTAATTGGCATGCTTCTACATTAGGAGCTAGTGCTGCCTGTACCACAATCATCCATAAAAAAATTAAAATGGAAAGGTAGAGCCATGACATTGGCAAACCATTTCTGTTTATTCAGTTTTCTGTTTTCCCTTTCCCTTCACCCTTCCTGCTGGGCATGTGACTCATGGGCTTTGCTGCTGGAAGGAGCAGTGAGATCACAGGCTGGGGTCTCACAGCTCTGCTGCTGCATTACCATGGCTTAACATATTATCCTTGACTCCCAGCCTCTGGCACAGTTGCAGGGCATGCTCATGGCCTACCCTAAAACTGATGTAATGCCTTGAAGCTTAAACTTCACTAGAAGACTTTCAGGCTAAAATCTGTTACCTTGCTACTGGGACAGATTAGGAGCAAGCACATGGGCAGTTACCTTCCAAAAATACATCTCCTTTAAGAGATAGTAACCCATTAGGCTCCCATAACTCCTCAATGTTCCAAAGCCACAAGTCTTGTCTCCTTTATAGCTTAAGCCATAAAATTTCAACGAGTTGCTCTGGTATTGTACCTGCAGTAATCTCTCTGGGACAGGAAGCACCCTTTCAGCTGCAGCCCTGAGCTCAGTGTCACTGCATCCCACACACTAATAAGCTCATTCAGAACATCCTGATGTAAACCAGACAGTGTCTACAAGTAAGGGGTGAGTTTTAGTCTGACATTTCAGGAAAAGGTCTGCTGCAGTCACATTGCATGTCAGCTTCTCCTTCCTTCATTCTGCTTTCTTGGAGTCTCTGAAAAGATGGGCTTAACTGAGACTTTGGCAAAGACATCAGGGATCAACTTTATTTTTTTCATAAGATTCATGCAAATAAACAGCTATGTAATGGAGTGCTGCCTCAGAAATCCCCCTGCTGAGAGGAAAACTGTGCTTTTAGGTCAACTCTGTATTAGAAACTAGAGAATCCACTTGGGAGAATAAGTCGAAAATTATCTGATAGGGAAAGACTTTGCATCTTATTACTTCTCAGTGAATATATGGAATCTTATCTTGTGCTTGAGATAGCACAGAAATATGAGTGCAACTTCTGTAATAGTCAGACCTTCTCAATATGTTTCTCAAATTAAGACTGCTTAATAATGAGCATAATGGCAGGTATTCCATTGCGTCTTGGTGTCTGCTGGCTCTCCCTGACCTAACTTAGATGTCAGTGACATCAATATTAGTGAGAGTGCAAGCCACACACATTCCATATTTGGAGTGGCAATGCAGAGTTTGAGGTGCCTGCATCACTTGGACCACAGTCTTGCTGCATGAAGTCAAACAGAATTTCCACATTTCTTGGCAAAATTTTTGTTACCAGTGATGATATTGAGCCTGAGCTACAGCCCTGCTACCTCACTGCCCTTCCTGTGCCTGGCTGCTAAAACTGAATGAGCTTTTCCTCAGTTAGGCTGCCTCATTTTCTCTGATTTTGCAAGGCTCCACTTCTAGAGCACTGCCTGGTAATGAATTTGTCATTCACCACAAATGCTGGAAACATCCTCCAACAAAACAACCTCAACAGCCTCAACAGCTACAGGAGACTCCATGAAACATCGAGTGGGTAGTACAGAATTTGGCTAGATTGTATCCTAAAAAATCCGTATATGGCATGAGTTTAGAGGAGCATTATTTTTCTCCTGCAATGGAATATGTATGTATTTTCATCTCTGGAAGTTTCCCAGCTCAGGCTGGACAGGGCTCTGGGAAACCTAGTCTAGTGGAAAGTGCAGGGACTGTGGAATGAGATGATCTTTTAGGTCTGTTCCAACTATTCCATGATTCTATGATTCCTAATGCGTGTATTAATTTCAAAAGGTGGATACGCAGGAATTCTGCATCCTTTCTTTTATTTTGAAAAACTAAAACATTATTTAATGTATTGTTTAGTGTTTTAACATTAACATAGAATTAAAAGATTCTCTGCAGGTGACCCCTGAAGTGGCTATGATGACTCTGCTAAAGGAGACTTGAGCAGTTGCTTATTCTTTACCTCTTTGCACTGTGTTTGGATGCACGGTTAAAATATGGCTGCTTGGAAGGGAATAATTTGGTTTTGAGGGGAACTGATCATACAGATAGGAGCATAAGGTCAGCTGGAAACTACAGCTAGGAGCCTTCAAAATTCAAGTTACTTTAAATAGGTGGTTCTTATTGTATTTGTTAACCTCAAGGGGCAACTGTTACGGAATGCAACTGAAACCCGTAACCTGTAATAAGAAAAATGAGTTTAGCAAACAGATGTATCTGAGAAATCAGAGGGGCCCTATATGACCTTCAGGCATCCTCCATGTGAGTGGAAGGAAGGCAAACCATCCAAGTGTGCACGTAGATGTATTAGCATCAGTTTATTCAGAGTCTGTAGAGCAAAGGAAAAAGCAACTTTTATGTAGTACATGTGTCTCCAAAATGTACCAAACGTCCAGTCTACTAAAGGAGTGGAAGGAAACTGCCTTGTCTACTTGGTGATTTTGATATGTTGCTATTTAAATCCTGTTTAAGCACTTTTCCACATGCTGAGGAAGAATCCACCAGGCATCGTTAGAATGACCAAACCCTTGTAGGGTTGATGGTGTCAAGTTTTACATGTCAGGTCTGCTTCCAGGCCTATGGTAGTGATTTTTAGATTGATCTAGAGAGGTCCCTTTTGTAACAAATTGTTTCATTCAGTGTTCACAGAGGGGTGGCAGCAGCTGCTGGCTTTCACAGCACAAAGGACAAACCCTTGTATTTAGTTGGGAAGTCAGCAGATGTCTGGTTTCTAGCTTTCTTGAGATTTGCTGCCAATCTGAGTCCTGTCTATGAAAAAGTCTTCTTACTGCTCCTTTCCCTCCTATTTCTCCAACAGTCACACTGTGGCACAGTAAGTAAAATATTATTAAATGGGCTTAGCAAACAGATTTATACTGAATTATCAGTTAACTGGATACAGTTTTGAAGGCAACCCAAGGCTCTGGATCACTCTTGTCAGTGGCAATTTGCATCTGCATCCTTCCTTGATATTTATAAGAAATTTAGCCAATATATTAATTAATGTATCAAGAAGACTATTAAGAAACGGTGTTTCAACAAAGGAGAAATTGAGACAACTGGTAGAGGCACATTTCTCCAAGGGTTCAGGGTTATTTGAATTTCAGAGAGCAAAGACTTTTTGTCCCAGACTCTGTAACAGCAAGAAAACTAAATGCCCTTGAGGTTACCTTGGCCTGGTCAGAAGACAATTCAAACAAAACACAACATACCTCCAAAAACTATCAGTTTTATTACATCAAAAAAATCAAATCTTGCAGATGTTTGGTGACTTAGAGGAATGCACCTTACAAGTGCAGTTTCTGAGTATTTGAAGTTTTCTTCAACTTTCAGCTCAGCAGCGTCTGCACTACTGTCCACTCAGGGATTTTCCATTAATCCTGAACTGCTGAAATTTAGTTTTTCACTAAAAGCAGATTCATGAAACCTCCTTACACTGTCTTTCTATGAGAGGCCAGATTCCATACATAAGTTGTACCTCTAGCCACACTTTAAAAAATGTCCACTGCAGGGGGCCTGGAATACATCCCTGGCGGTGTTCAAGACCAAGTTAGATGGGGCTTTGAACAACCTTCTAGTGGAAAGTGTCCTGGTCCATGGCAGGGGCATTGAACTAGACAGTATTTAAGGTTCCTTTCAACCCAAACCATTTGGAGATTCCATTATTTTATGTCATATTGCAAAGAAAATGAAGGCTATTATTTACAGCATTCCAACTAGCAGCTGGAATAAGCATTGGAATTGTGAGGATCTTGAAATCAGGTCTTTGCATCTTCTGAAATTAAACCTGCAGCAAGAACAGGTCAGACCCTGACTGCTGTACTGCAAGCAACTAGATGAGTAAGGAAAGAATTTTAAGCACTGAAAATGGGTAGCCTGTGGGCAGGTGGTGGAGAGCTAAGGGAAGTCAGGACATTTAAAAATATATTTCCATTCAGTCTGGAGTTTCCCTCTGTACTACACAGATCACTTCCATAACAGCGAGGGTTTAGAATACCCTTTCGATGTGCCTTTTGGAAGATGAGTTTACAAAGTAAAATTTTTCTGACCCTCCCAAGGAAGAGACAGTGGGCATACAGCAATGGAGAGGAGCAGAGCTCTGAAGTGAGTCACTGTTGTGTTGTCAGGAAACTCTCCTGTACGAGCTTCTCCACAACCTGGCACTCTAATGAAGCTCTTAGGTAGAAAGTGAAGGGCTTTTAATCTGTTTTATAGATGCATGTGTTCATTTCCAACAAAAATAAACTCTGTAAGACTTTTTCCCAAAGATCACAGCATACAGAGATGACTCGTGGCTCAACTGTGTATTTACCTATTCCCCTGCCCTTTTAATTGTGGAACAAGCCAGTGCAGGCACTGAGGGGAAAGAATGATCTTCATATTCTTCATTACTCACTTGTAGCTTCACCTCCTTTGAGTTATGACTCATTTTCTTACTCCTGGGACATCTACATATAAACTGATCATACCATAATTCACTAGAGGGGTGAAAAATTAAGTTGTCTTCTTAATACACAAGTTAAGAAAATAGGCTAATATTTCATTTCCTTAGAAGAAACCAATGTAATAGGAGCAGGCAGGTCATACTCCCGAGTGTAATCCAAGTGAAAATACAGCTCAGCCAGGCCAGGGAACTGGTGATAGAAAACTAGGCTGTTTGCTGCATGCTCCTAATTTACCTCAATATTTATTTTTTACCCTATTTGATTTTTTCCTCCCTCTTTTGACCATACTCCTAGAAGTTACTTGGCTGTGGCTGCACTGTAAACTGAAGCCTTTTTCCAAGGCAAATGTGTGCATGGAAAATGTAGTCGTTTGGCTCTGAAAAAGTCCCACAAGAGACATCGTTTCTGCAGTGGAGACAGGTGCTCCATATTCCTTTTATTTTTCCTTTCTGTAATGTCTTGCATCATTCACCATGGGAGGGAGATATTCAATTGACCTGCTGTTGGTTTAGGATGACAAATTAATTTCATGTCAGCCTGGAAACAGCCCGTTTACAGGAATCAGCTGGGACCACCTCAGCCAGCATGGAAGAGACATTTAACTCCTGAAAAACAGGCAAAAGTTTCTGAATCTTGTGGCTGGGCCACCTGCTCGGCACCCATGGCTCTGTGCTCCACACTGTCAGGGAGTACACCTGGTGACAGAACTCAGCCTTACCAAAACTTTAGATAAGCCTCTGAGTTGATATTTTCCACAAAGGGGAAATTCAAGAATAAGGCTTTATTGTGAATGCATACAGCCTTGTCTCTTCCTATTTATTGTACGCTCTCCCTGGCACGATTACATACAGCAAGAAGAGTCTTGCTGTTTCACACTGAAGATTGCTGTGACAGAGGAGCACCATTCACCAGCACAAACCCATTACATTTTCATTAGACCCCCTTGCCCTCTTTTTCATCTTTCTTGTCTCCTGCCTTTTCCGTTGTCTTTTATATTCTCACTTACTCCTACCTGGTAACACTTCATTGCTCTCAAGCCACTGCAAGTACCTCACTTCACCTTTGTCTTGGCAATCAGTTTGTTGTCCATTTCAAACCACTCTCATAGGCAATGACTACTGGAGGTTATGGTCTTATATGTCAAACCCTAACTGCTGGTCTGGCTTGAAAAGTAGATGAGTATAATGATGAGCTAATGCTGGAAGAAGTTTGTGCTTCTGTTTACATGTGTAGAAAGCACAGGTGAAAGTAGCACTTTTACCCCCAAAAAATAGTTGCCTTTCACTTTTTTGTTTTTTTTTTTTTTAATAAGTGTAGAAATTCTTATACAAAATAAATTATCATAGAATCATAGAATGGTTTGGGTTTTGGGGTTGGCAGGGACCTTCAAATCATCTAATTCCAACCCTGCAGCCGTGGGTAGGGACACCTTCTACTAAAACAGGTTGCTGAGAACTCCATCCAAGCTGGCTTTGAATGGTTTCAGGGATGAGGCAGCCACAGCTTTTCTGTACAACCTGTTACAGTGCATGACCACAAAACAACTGTACAACATTTTTTATACCAAAAAACACAGGATCTTCCTATTGTCATTTAAATATATCAGTAATAAGGTTGATCCATAAAGCAGTGTCCAGGGAGATGCCAAAGACCCTTCCACAGATTTTGGCCACAGATTTTGGCCAAAGATGAAGGTGCAGAGCCCTATGTCCAAGCCCCTTTGTTCTGGGGTTTATTGTATCACAGCTGTTGGATGCTGTGCGATGCACACACATCTCCTGGGTAGATCACAACAGCTGTTTGTCAACACACAGCAATATTAAATTGTCACTGAGGCACAAACAGGAGGAAAGCCTCAGCCAGCCCACACTGCAAGGGAAATGTAGGTCAGTGGAATATCATTACTGAAATTGTAACAAATCTGGGACACTGGGGCTAATAAAACCCTTCCTGTACAAGTGCTACGTCAACATTAGTGACCACAAGTTTCCATGGCAGTGTGTCCTGCCTCAGTCTTGAGAAGCTGCCTTTCAACAGTGGAAGGGCACAGTTCATTATTGGGTTGCATCACTTGGTCCATTTCCAATTTGCCAAATTACAGCTTTCTTCAACCCTCTGTCTGTCTTCTGTGTGTATCCTGCCCAGACCTGAGCCTTCTTAGCTGTCTGTTATCTAACAGGATCACAGCCCTGTTAGAAATGACCTATATTTGGCTTGTTCTCCAGCATTTAATTTTGAGCAGTAAAAGCTAATTTTCTTTTGTGCTGGAAGAACATATGGGTTCATTGTGAGGGAAAAGAATTGTTTGAGTGCTCTATTGAAGTTGGATATTTTTAGGTGCACGTAAGATCAAAGCTCTGATATCTCTTGGTGCAGTATTACACGTACCAATATGTAACAGCAAAGGAATCTTTCTCCAAGTCTCCATTCAGAGCATTTTCATTACATTATAAAGCTGCCTTTGACATTTTTGTGTCATATACAGCTCTTTAATGCAGCATTAGCTGATGTGAAGTGTGCCAAGCCCATTTAAGCACAGAATGTGCAGATATGGAATGAAACAAGTTTTATCGAGATGGCAAACTTCAAGGTTTCCAGAGGCTGAGCTTAGATAAACCTTATTAAAACATGATAACTGTTGAAGTAGGGTTCAGACTTTTCCAAGCAGTTTTTGGTAAAACTTGTTTCTCAGAATTCTGAAATACTGGTTAAGGGTATTTCACACATTAATTTGTTCTGTCTGTTTCAAGTCCTGGCTTCAAATCAACAGAAATGCATCCAAGCTGTCAAGTTTACATCTAGGCTTTGCCAGAGTGTGAAGCTGTTTATATCTAGAGTTCTGGAGCCAGCTGACATCTAGACACTTAGGAAAATTAATTCAAATTAATTGGAGGTGTGAACTTGGAGCATTGCAGTTCAAGCATCTTAAAACCCCAAGTGGAAACTCTTATTCAGATGTAAAGTGTCCTCAGTTCTGAATATAATCTTCCTCTCAGATGAGCTATATCTAAATTCACAACTAAGATCTAGTATCATCTTTTAAAGCAGAAACTGTTGACAAGGAAATTTCACAGGTGCACCAAATAAGTGATAAACAAACTACTTCAGATTTAGGACTGGTTTGGTTGCTGCAAAGTCATAAAAAACAACTCAGCCTTTACCCAGTCAAGGAACTTTTAGCTACTACAAGAGAGATAAAGTAAAGGTCATGCTTTATGACAAATTTTTGGTCATACTTTTAATATAATATTATATGAAATAGCTTTGTTTCTTGTCTAACAGATCTGAAATCAATTGATTTTCAGTAGCAAGATCAGTATTCTTCCATCTAATTTGCTGAAAGATACAAAACTATAATAAGAAAAAATACTGTCATTCAGTGCAACTGCTACTTCTCTAATACCACAGTCTAATAGTCTGACTAGTTTATCACTAACTTGTTTCCTCATGTCTTAAACACCTGAGGTGAAGGATTTTTTTGTTGTTGTTTTGAACATTGAGATTATACAATGAGCACACAGATAAGCATTACCTTCTTAGGAAAGAATTAGCTTAGCTTTTGTAAAGGGAAAATCTATCTTACTATATGCTGCTGTTTTAACATGAAGTTGCAAGCTCCTCAATAACAAAAGGATAGAGTGGTCATAATAGATTTTGAAACAAAACTAAAAATAAAAAGCTGACCTTTGGTAAGTCTTTGTGCCAAATATTATTAAAGAAAGTAAGTTGCTATGATAAAAGAGAAAAGAATTCTGAAAGGTAAGAAAATAATAAGTAGCAAAGGCCTATTTGTTGCTTTTCAGGATGGAGCAGCACCAGGACGCCCCAGGAGTGGTGTCAGTTTTATTTGATATTGTCATCAATGTCCTTAACAAAGCAGAAAACAGTGAAATATTTATGATTACAAATTATATTAAGCTCTATCAGGTAGTCAAATGCTTTATAACCTAACAAAACTGAACAAAGCGACTGCAAGCCAGCAGATGAATTCCTATTTAAAAAAAAAAAAAAAAAAAAAAACAACAACAACAACAAAAAAACACACACCTACCAGGCAATGAATAAATACTGGGAAGCACAGAAATGTGACGTTTCACTCAGAAAAGAGAATTGCAGGGAGATATTTGGGTCACTATGGATATTTTCCTGAAACAATAATTTCAACAGGTAATGAGACCCAAAATGTCAATAACATTGTCATCAGAAGAGGACAGAAGATATGACACAGTGCATGATATCCCTGCTTTGTAAAACTGGTTTGCACCCACATTGTGGCTACTACATTCAGGTCTCTTTTCCCTGGGTCAAGAAGGATATGGCAGATGTAGACCAGAAACAGAAAAGGGCAACTAAAGTGATCAGGGGATCGTGACTGCTTGAAGTCATGGAGACAGTGGGTAAAGTGAATTTAGAAGTGTGCCACTTAGCAATACAGGAGTTGGGTGGACATCTAATCAGAGCATGCAGAAGATGGGTTTAGCACAGAAAAAAAGCCCTTCTTGAGCCTCTGAGCAGGAAATTACAGCCACTTTCTTAATGAGAGGTCATAAATGCAGATAGCATCAAAAGAATCAAAAAAGGACTGAACAAATAGTCTTGAAGTCTCTGAACAGATATTCAGAGGAAATATGCCTAAATAAACCTATATATACATCCCGGTAAACCTAAGAGAAATTAACTGCCATGGGTAGGCAAACTTGTGTGCTCTCGTTATCCATCATCACCTGTCACTCCTTAAGCTTCCTCATAAAAGGCATTTAAAAAAAAATTAAAAGCAGTATTAAAATTTTTTAAAAAAAAGTTGTAAAAGCAGTATTATTACATGCTAATAGAGTACATACTTTTACAAGAGAAGACTGCTTGCTCTTTGTCTATACCAGCACATACCCTGTCTAGATACCTTATGACCCCTGCTGCCTTTGCACTTCTCAGACAGGTTTATCAAGGTCTTATTGGACATCTGCAAGTGTGGAGAATAATGAAATATTACTCTGACACTGCCTTCTTCTTCCTACCCTGGAAAGTCTCCAATGTTGTCTTTCCTTGTATATTTTCCTCAGGAAGACATTTCTCTCACTGCCCTCAACCCTTAGGAAGATACTCAGCAGAAGGCAAAATATAGCAAAAAATGTGTTTAAAAAACCCTTAGAAAATAACAAGAGATAACAAGAGATAACAAGAGCTCTGACAGATTCAGAAATCATAATCTCCCCTTCCCTCCAAAAAATTATCCCTTTCCATTATTTCCTATTTTCCATGTGTATCTTGTTTCCATTCTATATTACAATTTTTACCAAACTGACCAGTACAATTTTATCATGTTTTTTCCAATATCTCCCCTTGTAAGTAATCTTTTTTTTTTTCCTTTTCCTTTTTTTTTTTTTTTTTTTTTCTTCTCCACATTGCTATCCTGTTTCTGTATTGGGGACCCTGTTTTAGGAAAAAAAAGAAAAAAAAATTACTCAACATAATTAATAGTTTGACAATTTCATACTTCAGTTCTTCTGGAACTCTTGGGTGAATACCATCTGGTCCTGGTGATGCAATACTGTTAATTTGATTGATTCCCTCTAAATTTTTCTACTGATTGTCTAATTTGAAACAACTATTCAAGTTCACCTCTTTTTAAGGAAAGTTTCTGGTATAGCAATCTCCCCAACTTATCAATAATGATCATGGTGAAGATTTTCTTTCTTTCTAGAGCCCAGTCTGCTCTGTATGATCTTTTTATTTCTTGATCATCTCAGACCTAGAAATACTCTAGCATGCTGGGAAAAAAGTCTTCATTTTCATGGTTTTACTAATGCATTCTTGATTTTTTTTTTCCTCCCTTTGTCCTGCTGTACTATACTTTTATATTTAACTAGTTCTTTTCTGTTTCTCTTTTTTGGAAGGTTTCATTCTGCTTTCTGAGGATTATCTTCTCAGTTCAAATAGGGGTTTTCACCTTAGTTGTTTTACCACGTTATCTTTGGTGGGTTTGCCTTTTTTCTTTCTTTTTTTTTTCTTTTTCTTAATCTTTCTATTATTTTTGATAGGCTAGCCCTTTCACAACAGCCTCTACTATTCATCTCCAACCATGATGTGAAAGGATAAAAAATCCCACATCCAAAATAGTGTCTGTGGTTTGACACAGATACATATAAAAAGCTCCCAGTTTCAAACAGAACTCATAGGCTGTACAGAAATCCCCTGCTGAGATTTTAAAATTATTCTTATACTTGCCTTACTATGGAAAACATCTTCTTCCAAGGACCAAAATTAAACACTAATAGGTTCCCTTTTTAGTTGTTTAGATATTTGATGGAGGTGCTGTTTCTATAAATACACACTGCAATTGCTTAAAATTGATTCCATTGCTTATTTAACAACTCTAATTTTCACTGAGTGCAGGGCTTAAAATGCTAGCACATGTCGTGCTCACCTGGGTCAATTTTAAGAATAACTTGATCTGCTAGATTTGCTTCCTTTTTAGTTTAGCTTTCCTGGTGTAGGTTGAAACCTGCCCTTGAACATGTGTATGGCTCCCATTAATATCAATGGGAGCCATGTGTGTGCAGTGAGGGACTAAATACTAAATTTACCCCCTAAGCACTTCCCCATAATGACTGAGTGTCCTATTACAAAGTCAGTCTTTAATTACCATTTTTAGCACAAACTTTTAATATAGTCTAACTTTTTCTTTTAATTATAGTCTATAATATGCTAGGAGTGACTCTTTGAAGTGTTATTGCATAGAAACAGAAAATACCATTAGTATTTTCTAGTGTTTTCCACAACCAAACTGCTTTACAAATATTTACTTTTTGACATAGCCTTTTTTGGACTGCAGTGGTGAGGCTAGGTGAACATTTCCGTTTTATATTTTAATACTCGCCTACAGCTACTGCTCCACAAGTGTGGCAGAATACATAATTTTACATTGCCTGTAACTTTATTTCTGATTGAACTTCATTTTTCCTCTTTGTGTTTCACAGAGCTCCACCACAGCCACATCTGTGTTTTCATTCTGAATTGGATTCCTTCACAATAATAGACACTGCTTGCAATTAAACGTACAGAACCTGCAGCTTTAATTGAGTTCAGTCCAATTTGTCACTTCAAACTTCAGAAAATTATGTGGAAGGAAAGATTTACTTACCAGTTTGATTCAGCTAAAGTTGATGGAAAACCTTTTGATCACTCAGCCATTAAACACATTTCAGGGCTGTGCCAAGATAATTGCTTGAGCTTGCTGAAGTTTATTTGTATTTAAAACAATCTACGTTTGTATTTTCCAGGGCTGTGCAAACCATTATCTTTTCAGGCACTTGTGTTTCCTTACATATGAGTTTTGAGGGTCTGATTCTGCACTTAAACACCCAAGATCAAACAAAACTCTCTCCCTTTTGGGAAAACAAGGGGGAAAACTGTGCAGTAGCAAGTGCCAACCCAAATGTGTATGTCCATCTGTTAACTGGTGCAATCAGAAAGTGACAGAGACACAGCAATGTTTATTCATCACAGTGAGCATGCTCCTGGTTATGACAATAAATCTAAGGGTGCCTCAGCAGCTGAAGTGTAGAAATGCCCTTTGGGATCCTGCTGGACCAGGGTGGAAGCATCCACTAGGAGCACAGCTGGAAATTACTTATAACAAGGCCTCCACATTTAGGGGGTCATGATCAGTAATTCTGCTGCCTTGCTTCTAAGAAATACAGTGGGAATTTTTAGTCCCTCAATTCCTGGATAAAACCAGTAATGGGAACTGCAAGTTGGTTTTGCTTTGGTCTTATTACTTGAAGTGAAGGAAAATCCTATGTTAAATTCAATGTGCAGGGTGCAGAGTCTTCATCTTTAAGACATCATTAACAGGTCATGAAATGCCGTCTTAGGGATATTTTGTTAAACAGGATAAAAAATATTCACACTGTCAGGCCAGTTCCTTCAAAGATACTCACAAAATAAACCCTCAATACTTAAACTTGTAGGTCTTACAAGCAAATTGGAGCTCTGAGCATTACGGAAATACATATGATAATCTTCCAAGTTGAGATATGGAGGTGTGAAATATGTATGCAAGAGATGGAGGTGGAGGGGACAGTTATTACTATTCCTCATATTTCCATTAGATATATTTCTGAAAATGAGGACTATAAATAGTCATTTACCTAAATTGCAAGATTAAGGTCTGGTCAGCTTCTTAGCTACTAGTGGGCTATGAATCTTAAAGTATTATAAGAAACTCTCACTGGATTAATTTAGAATCAGCTATTCCATTTGAAAACATGATTTTCACATTCAGAGTTGGAGGGACTCATAGGTTTAGTGACATAGGAAATACAGATTCTGCTCTCTTCCTAATCAGGCTTGTGCTGTTTTTAGCTGATCACTGAATTTCTCCGCCATACACCCTTCTTATTTGGAGAAGGGAAATACACCAACTTGATACCTTGGAGGTTAGTTCATAGGGTATCAACAGGTCGTGGAAAGGTGTCAATATTTCAGGTATCTTGATGCTGCATGAAGTAATTCAGATCAGTTATTAAGCACTTTCCACCACAAAATTCATTTCCCCTGTAAAACTGACAGCAGCTAAACAGATTAGAGCTCTAAAGTTCAAAAGGACATGTGGTCCTATCCTGCTTCACTTGAAAGAGGTTTGCTCTCCAGTAAAAATAGCCCATCTCATTGTCCTCTTTGTCCACAGCTGTTATGAAAGCATCTTGATAGACACATCCGATCTCAATAACTCAGCAACTGAACTGGCAGTTCTCCCCCCGACCCTTCAAAATTCACCATAAAGATATCATGTAAAAAGAAAGATAATTCTTGACAGTGACATTTCTGTGACTCGCTTCTCCTTCTTTGAAGAAGTATGAAGGCGTTTCATTTGAATTGCAAGTAGTCACCCTTTGGCTTGAATATTCTCCAGAGCAATGCTTTCTCTTCAAGGATCATTGTAGTGGAACAAACTGAGAGGAGCAGCACAGGAACACCCACCTTAGTCAGAGTTCCTTACTTTTGTTAGAAAATTCACAATAGTTTCTAGATTGAACCTGTATACCCAAAGCTCTGTGCAGACATCTTCTTTAATTTGCTTTTAGGGACCCAAAAGAACGAATTAAAAAAAATGAATTTTGAATTGTTTCAGGTTGTCATTTACATAAGGTTCTCTTTATATTATTTTAGACTAAGGTATTTGTACTTATAGCCCAGATTTCCTGGTCACAATCTCTAAGGATACACTTGACCTAGAGCATACATCTTAGAAATGAGGTTTTGAGTACTTAACTACTATCACATAGGTTGGCTGAATTACCATAAGCAGAATAAAAACACCAAATGTGAGTTCCAAAGGCAATTGTGTTTTGAACCCAGGGAAGCATCTGGTAAAGTGTTTTTAACAATCTTTACATTTTAACTAAATAAGTAAGTGTTTACAAGGCACAAGAGAAGGAAAATAAAAATCTGGCTTCTTCCCAGATTAGCAGACAACTCAAATTGGTGAAGACAAAATAAAAATATCTTTTCACCTCTTATAATACTTCCGCATTCCTCTGAATATTTTAGTCTCAAAACTGTCCTTGTCACAATTTGTAAATATCCTGCTTGTGTTTTCTCTGTTTTTCATAAATTTCTTCTAGCCTTTATAAAAATTTTACAACATACCAGCAAAAGAGGTATTTTGCTACATTACCAGTGTATTTATATGTCTGGACTAGCATAATTTTCCTTAAGAATTTCCTGGGTGCAACTCGGTTTTTAGCCAGTGCAGGAAGCCTATTTTGGTGGGAGAGTTGGTATCACATCTACTCAGAGCAGGTCCAGATATTTCAGTGGTTAAAACATTGATCTCTCAGCACAATAATCATACTCTTACAATTATACTTTGCACTTAAGAAGGCTAACATAAGGCGCTTCAGTGAAATGGTAGCTCAATAGGCCAAGGGGGAATTACTTTTAACTGAAAGAGAGTAGGTTTAGACTGGATATTAGGAAGAAATTCTTTCCTGTGAGAGTGGCCCAGGTCGCCCAGAGGTTGCCTCTTGTGATTGAGTGCTTTAAGGTCATTTAAAGAATCATAGTGTGGTCTGGGGGAGGAGGGGAAAGGAAGAACCACCACACTGCTCCATCCCTGGAAGTGTCCAAGGCCAGGTTGGAAAGGACTTGGAGCAACCTGGTCTAGCTGAAGGTGTCCCTGCCCATGGCATGGGGGTTTGAACCAGATGATCTTTAAGTTCCCTTCCAACCCAAACCATTCTAGGATTCTATAACTCTGTGATAAGAGATCAGCTGAGAAATATGGAATGCTTAGCCAGATGAGTTTATTGGCACATCAGCCAGGAATATACCCTGTAGGGCCTACTGTCTGTTAGCAGAAAGACTTTCTCATGGAAATTCACGCTAGAGGATCGGGCATGGATTTTGGGATGTGACTTGCTAATGTTTTCCAACAGTAAATGTAACTCAAAGCTAAGTAAAATGAGTGTTTATCTATACAGTCCCTGCTACATGACTATAAAGGAGCCCATTCCTCACTGTATTTTATTTTAATTCGGTACTATATGTTTATTTGTGTGTCTGTGTGTGTATACTGGGAGATATTTCACTGTGTATTGAAGTGGAAGGAAGAGTTCTTTCTTTGATGCTGTTGTTTTTTTATGAATGTAATGAGCCTCTATTGCAGACTGCTATCACCTCTGATATGATAGACACTTTCCTGTACATGGAAAAAGAAAATACAGGATAAGAGAGACAGACTAGGGAACTGCTATAGATAATTAGATCACTTTTCCGGAGAATTGAACAGATATATGTCTGTCTGTCTGTGTGTGTGTGTGTGTGTACATAATTGCACGCAGTTGTCATGGCTACTTTAGTGTAAGTGTCCTAGAATGTGTTCTTCCTTGCTTTCATGTTTAAGAAGAAGCAAGAATTATAAATAATTCAACTATGCCAATAACTCAGCCTCCAGTAGAACAGTTTCCTACTTCCTTGCCTCCTCAGAGAATGAAGGTAGCTTCCACAGAAGCATTCCTACCAGTGAGAGAAGCTCCATCACTTTATGAATATAAACCACATCAGTGTTCATATCCATAAAAGTTTTTGTGGGCTCTGCACCTCAGACAGTCTTCGGTGCATCCTATATACCTCTGGGTGGAGAGCAAGGACTCAAATACAAGCTCTGAATACTTTCCTTCTTGCAGCTCATTCTTTCTGCTGGAAAAGCAGTTTTAGTGACTTCTAGGCAAGTCCTTCTTGGAAATTCTCTGACACAGACAACTGTAACACTAGAATAAGATTTTAAGATAACAGTCTTTCAAAATAAACCTGACACTAATCCTAAAGATAGGTTTACAGAAAAAGAAAAATCCTGACTTCCTCCCACAACCGCCTTAAAACCATTAGTCTACGGTAGAACATGTAGTTCATGCTCTCCATAGTCTATATAATCTTGTCTGCTGAAAATTCACCAAATATTTAAATTACATCAGGAATGAAAGTATGAAAGTTCCAACAGAATAGGGGATAGAGAGAAGTAAAAGTGAAATCAGAGGTAACATCATGTTTTGTCTTGGGATTATGTTGGTTAGTGAGATTCACATTTTGGTTCCATTAATTTTTATGTATACATATATTAATTTATATGCTTAGGCAAAGGACTTTGATGTATATACATATATAACAGGAAGGCTTGAAAGGCCCAATTCAACAGCACAATGAAACCTGCAAAGTTATCTCATGATCCACCCAAGAATGAGAGAATAGGGTTAAATCTGTGCTACGCCTGTGAGTTTTTTGTAGCCATCCTGAAAAGCCTGTTAACCTTGTCTGTTAAATCACATTTTAAAATTTCTGTATGGAAGTGTTTCTGAAACAGCATAATTTATATTTTACATTTAGCTTTCTCAGAAAGGAGGTTGACTGCACATATCTGCTTCCCAAATTACTCTTTTTCAAAAGAAGGCCGTGGGCAGTCAGAGCACATAATGGGTGTTGTGTAATGGGAGTTATGAGGGCTAAAAATCACCTCTAAACAAACTGTATCTTAAAAAACACACAGAAAAAAAAATAACCCAAACAACAAAGAAACAAAAGCCATTAGTCTTGTTAATTTCATAGCATTCCTGAAATAACTGACAGTAGCAAAGGGACCAGCGCTGATGAAGTATTGCCCTGATAAGGAGCCTAAAAGGCATGTTGCAGAGAGACATGGAAAATTAATTTATCACTTTCTTCTTTGCAAGGAGTGTGAAGTTGCACTCTTTGCACCTGTGGCTAATTACTACAGCCCTAAATTGGGGTTATGAGGAGGAATAAGGAAAAGTATACCCAAGAGGAGAGTCTGGACCACAGAAAAGAGAGGATGGATATATGAATGGATGGATGGACAGATGGATGGGTGGATAGATAGATAGATAGACAGATAGATAGATAGATAGATAGATAGATAGATAGATAGATAGATAGATAGACAGACAGACTGACCAATCTAGAAAAAGACATGGATGGAAATCCTGGCTCTTGTGAAGTGTATTGGGATTAAATGAAAGGTTTTGATGGCAGGGGGTTTGCAGGGGTGGATTCAGTGGGAAGACAGAAGCTCCCTTTTCAGTTGAGTCCAAGACGGACTTGCCACTCTTCAGAGCTGAGCAAGTGAGCAGTGTTGGTGGTGTGTCTGTGATGACATATGGAAAAAATGGTTAAAAATACTATTCAGGAAGAGAAGGAGATGAGAAAAATATGAGAGAAAGAGCCCTTCAGATACCAAGGTCAGTGAGGGAGAGGGAGGAGGTGCTCCAAGCACTGGAGCTGAGATTCCTCTGCAGCCCATGATGAAGACCATGATGAGGCAGCTGTGCCCCTGCAGATGGCTGAACAGTCTTTAGGCAGAAACTGGTTTATCAAGAGGAGCCTACACTATCTGGTCTCCTTGAAGGGTCATTGAAAGGCACCAACACACACTTGAGCTGTCCGTTCCTTAAGGACTGCAGGTCATGGAAAAAAGCACTCTGAACCAGCCCTTGAAGCCAATGGGAAGTTCCCACCTTGGAGAAGCTCATGCAGATCTGACTTTGTCCTGTGGGAGGGACACCAGGGAGCAGGGGAACAGCATGAGGATGGAGGAGCAGCAGAGATTAAATGTTATGGGCCGACTGCAACTCCCATCCATCCCCCTGCACTGCTCAGGGAAGAAGCAGTGGAAAGGTTGTGAGGGAAGCTGAGCCTGGGGGGAAGGGACGAGTAGATACATAGTGATTTTAGGTTTATTTTATTTATCACCGTTCTATTTTTGTATTAATCATCAAGAGATTAAATTAGCTTCCCCAAGAAAAGTCTGTTTTCCCTTTGAAGGTACATGGTGAGTGATCTCCCTGTCTGTATCTTGACCCATGAGCTTTCACTGTATATTCCCCTGTCTTGATGAAGAAGAGTGAGATAGTATCTTGGTGGGCTCATGGTGGTAAACCATGGTCAATCCACAACATGTTGTCAATTAAAACCTCGTCATTCGGCTCCCAGAAGCCTTGTCTTAGTGGACAGGGAAGAAACAACTTGAGGGTTAAATTGTCTCTTTCAGCTGACTCACTGGGAAAGCCAGGCAGATAGGAGGCCCCGACTTCCCTACCCCTCTGAAGACAGACTCCATGAAGACAGGTCTGTGCACCCTTAGTCCCTGTTTCCCACGTATACAAAGTGTTCACAGAGAATGTTTGTACTGCTACACGTCAAGAATATGTTCTACAAGCAGACTTGCTGCTCTCAAAGTGTTATTTCTTCCTACCTTACCTAGAGTTTGGCTATGTTTGAAGACTTTTTTTGCAGCTCTTGCCTTGCAGCAAGTGTCATGGATAGGGCCATGGATGAGACTACTCCTGAAGGGTTGTACAAATTGGTAAAACTTGAATTTCACTGAAAGACCATTTTGTCCATAACCAACAGTAGATGCTGGCTACTGAGGGAAAAACAAAAGGACAAGGCAAGTGTGAAGCTGTCTTTCCTCCAGCTACTTATGATCTGCAGCTCGGGAAATGCCAGAGCCAGAGTAGGTTTCTGTACACCTAGAAATCATCAAGGTTCCCTTTATAGTCAACAGAAATAATTAGGCTTTTCTAAGGCCTAATTATCTCACCATACGGCAGCTATTGAAATCAGTCAAATTAATCATTCCCTAGGAGTACTTATTTCTTTCCTGTGACTGTAAGGACAAGGTGAAAACGAGCTTGCATGCAGATGTTGGCCTTGCAGAGGAGTGAAAGTGAGGTGAGATGACTCCCATAGCTGTAGGTGTGCAGGCAGCAGGGTGGAGATAAACCTTTTTGGAACCCAAAATGTTTAGATCTGAGCAGAGGTTGCAGTATAATGGTTTCTAACGACCTCCCTACACAGGTGCAAAAAGTCAAGGGGTATTTTAAAGCCATCCTTGCCCTGAGCACATCAGAGAAAAACTGGTAAAAATAGGTATGTACTGTCCACAGAAAATAAATAAAATATTTCTTTCTATAAAGTAAGTGGAAGATGAATTTTAAAATGGCAGTTGTGTACTCCACCGTGTGAGGAATAAACAGCTGTGCTATTCCTTGAATTTGCATAGGGGGCATTATAAGGATCTGTGTTCCATAATTTATCTGAGACTTTGTCTGCACACACAGCACAGAAGAGATCAGACATCTTCAGACTCTTCTGTTCCATTAGTAGTTCCTCTGATCAGCACTAGTTTCCCTTCACTCCCTCCCTCCTTTTCTCTTTGTATTTCATGAGAATTAAAGAGTAAAATTTCCTCTTCCTTAGCTCCGAGCTGCAGGAGGGTTCACTTTCCCAACCAAAGGATGCATGCTACAGGGGTATGCTCGGCTGATCTTCTCCTTTTGAATGGCTTTTGAAAGCTGATTATGTGATTTGAGCAGATTTTCGCTCTAGGACTTTTCATGATCTGCTGTCTGGTGAGTTTTGTTCTTGGGTGATTAGAAAGCAAATATTTGGAGCCAGGTGGCTTGTTGGAGAAAAAAAATGTTGATATAAATGGGGAAAAAAGCAATTATTTTAAAGTTTGCTTTGTCTCCTGTGGTTAATTCACCCAATTATAAGCTGATGACTGTTTGCTTGGATCAGGAAATGGGTCAATGAAAGGTTTCCTACAGGCATGAAGAAAAACTTGCACTTATTTTAGATAAAGAAAAACAAGCAAGGGGAAAAAAAAAAAAAAAAAGTTCCACCAGAAATTGTCAACACAGTTCAGCATTGCTGTCCTCCAGAGATCACATTTGTAAAATAAGCTCTTGAAGTCTGAAACTATACTTTAATTGTGTGTTTGGGAAATGCCTAAAACTCTGGATTCCTAACCCAATTATGAACTTTTAGGTAGTTGCAATGTGGGAAAAATGTGATAACAAATTAAGTATCTGCATTCTTGTTAGATAGCGTAAGTGGGATTCAATTAACTGAAGTGAGACTTTTGTTTGCCTTCAGCTTTGACTGGCAAAGCAAGACTAACTTGATTAGTCCAGAGGCAAATGTCACACTGGGGTGTGTGAATGGCTTTGAGTTGAATGCTTGTTCATATTTTATTGGTTTCATTCAAACCTAAAATTCCAAGACAGTAAGAAAGAACAAAAAAATTAAAATAATATTTCTCTGGCATAAATAATATTTCGCTGGCATGATTTAAAAAGCTTGGCTAGTCTTAAAGTGAACGCAACAATAATTCAAACCCATAAGAATTGAACTGAGATGGGACTAAACGTAAAGAGGCTGAGAAAAAATATGGCCCCTCCCCATGATTTCAGCTGCCACATTTGCTTCCCCCTGTACTGACTCTCACTCTACAGTCTCAAAGGTCATTCACAAGTTTGTCTCAATTCTATTCACCTCTGTAAAAGTCATGTGTACAGAATTAAACTCCTGTAGTTCATTAAAGCACACCAAGGTGAAGATAACTGTAATTGTACATAATTAACTTCTTTTTCCCTGTTCCTTAATAGTTGAGATTATGGATGTTGTTTCCACAGTTTGCAGTAATGAGGCCTGAACTCTCCCTTTCTTAAAAAATAGGCTATAATAAGGCAGCTGCTAGATGGCTGTAAAAAAAAATCTTCTGGATATCTGTGTCTGTGCAGGTAATTCAACCTTCCATTAGAGGTGAGAGATTTCTTTTCTACAACTATGTTTTGCAGGCTAGACCCAAATAGATCCAAGTCGAGCATGATAAAGTATCATAGAAACGGGTAGTTCAAGCAGGTGAATCTACTGCATACACCTCAATGTGTCAAGAAGTCATAACAAAATCCCACTGCTGCTATGAGAAAATAAGTAAAAAAAGGAACCACTAAAGATGTTGTTGTGTGTTCCATAATTATTTTTGGTTCCACCTAGACTAGATTGGTTGGAATAGAGCAAAGCACAGACATTTTTATTGCTTCTAAAAGTAGGCACAACCTACATCAGTGTGCCTGCCTCTTGTGATTCAACCACCATTGCTATCACAAGGTACCTGCTCCAGAGTAGTAGAAATTGTGTGAGGTGTTCCTCTGAGCTAACTGACTGACCAATTTAGATAGCTTAGCTTCTTCCTTATCCTCCTCAAGGTCTTTTTAGTCAAAACAAGACCATTAAACATTTAATTTGACATTTATTACTTTTAAATATTCATAAGAAATTGAATATTAAGGACACACCTCCTGCAGAATTCAAGCCTGACTGAACCTCTTGTATGCATGTGAAAGCCAAGGTAGGAGAACCAGGCAGAACGATGGTATGGTAGTCTTTTTGTGACTAGAAGAAATGAACCCTCTGTCTTCTGGAAGGGCAGATGGGGCAGCTGGAGTTGTGTTCTTCCTTAATAAAATCACCCTGTGGTGTCGAGCTAGGAGATCTCTCTGACCATAGGAGTTCATTTAAACACTACTAAAACCACAACATACTTTGCTGTGTTGTTGATGGGCTTCCAGCGCACGAGGGTCTTTTGGCCAGCAGAGAACCACAACATAGTCTGGAATCTGGGTATAGAAAGTTAAGTAAAAACCTTAAAACTCTCAAGATTTATGCTGCCAAACAAATTAATTGCTGAAATACAAGCATTGCATAAAGCCTAATTTGCCTCCAACCCATCCCCAAGCAAGCTACCCCAAATGCCATGATGAAATGAGGATGGAATCAAGGAATCAAGATGCTGAAACTATCTCTCTGTCTTTATTGCAACATTTTCCATGTGACTGTATTCTTCTACTCTGTTTTCTTATTATCACTCTTTTAGTGTTATCATATTATCTAGCTGATTAAGAAGTATTTTCCCTTCATTGTAAAACCAGCACTCACATGCCAAATAGCTTTTTCACTGCAATAATAATAAAAAAGGATAGTTGGAAAAAATGCATTAAATAATATCACCTTTTTTTTTTTTTTTTTTTTTCCCTCTGATGAGCAGTAGTCTATTTAAATGAGTGGAATGATATTCTCAAGATTAGGAAATGGAGGTTCTAAGCAGTGGAGAACAGGATGGGTTGGTACAAGACTAGGCATGTAAACTGAAAATTACTAATCCCAAAAGCTGACAAACAATAACAGAAAACAAAAAATATTTTACTTTAAAAGTTTTTTGTTGTCATCAGATTATGGGATTCTCTGTAAGATTTCAATATCTTTTCAAGGAACTTCCACAAATGAAGTTCCAGAGAATTCTGTTAAGGACGATTTTACACGCAGCTATTTTGTTTTAGCACATAATTATATGTAATTTGTCTAAATATTTTGTTAATTGTTTATATTCTTAACATATTGCAGTGTGTGCATTCCTTTTCAGTATTTTCCCATTCTTCCATTAAATAGGACAGAAAAAAGTCATGTCTGGGTTCCTCTTGCAGATAAACTCCTTTTGTACATGATAAATTAATTCCCTTGGCTTAAAACACCTCAAATTACAAACCATGTGCATTCTTCAGGGAACACATAGGCCCACGCGCAAGATACATCAGATGCAATTATTTTAAAATAATCCTGTAATTTTTCCTGAGCAATGACAGATTTTTATTTTAAAAAAACCAACAGAAAACCAGCAATACCAAACAAAACTCTTCCCAGGAAACATTTTGATAAGAGCTTTAAGTTGATTACTTTTTATATCGGGTGTCCGGTTTGGCTGATAAGCTCCCAGTCTCCATCCTTTCACATTGTTTTATCTTTCTGTTCTGAACCCATCTACTCAATGTCATCTTACAGTTGCCAGCATGAAGGTGGTGGTCGTGGAGGGGGAGCAGAGAAGAAACGTGAGGGTGGCACAGTCCAGCACCAAGTCAGAGATTAGGGGTCAATCTGCCCACACAGATAAGTGCTAACACTCTCAGGAATTTAATCTGTCAATCTTTGGAATGCTGTTCATCTTTCATTAATCATATAAGCTATAACAGAGCCTTTGATCAAAATACAGTGTAGCCAGAAACCTGCTGCTTCTTTTGGCTCTGATTTATGAATTTGAGTTGTTAAGAGTAATGCCCTCCCCCCCTTCTCTTAAATCTGTCTCCTAACAGTTTCCAACTCTATTTGCAAAGAAGTGGGATGATTTCATAGGTAAGGCATTGTGCTGGTATTTCAGCAGTCTGGGTTTGGTACACAGCCGTTGGCAAATGCAGCCTGCCACTATCAGCAGAAAGGTGATTCGGTTGATTGACAGGAGTCTATTCACTGCTGATCTCTGCTGGACAGTGTCTGAAGTGCTTTGTTTGGTGGGGTCAGCTCTATCAATTTGGCTCTGACAAAAACATGCTATTCCCAAAAGGGTGAATTGAGTCCCATCAAGTCCTGTGCTGGGTTACATCAATTCCAAAATGCATGGCTTCCTTGATGCACAATTAGAATTGTTTGCTGGTCTGTATTTTATAAATATATTATATGAAAGCATGGTGAAATTAAATCACAGGATCTCAAACCCCACTGGCACTCAGAAATACAGTCATTATATTGTTATGGATTGATGTGGATTATTGACACGAACAATATGCAGTTACATTGGATGGCTAGTGAGAAAGGAAAAAAATGGAAAAAAAGCAACCAAACTCATTGTATGTACACCTATGCTGCAAAATCCTTGCAGATATTTTCTTGGTACAGCTTCACTGGCTTCTGAGCAACTCAAAACCTCTTCAGAAGGAACACATTTTGCAGAAAGTGGTCACACCACCAAGTTTGACAGAGCTCAAGAAGCATTTGCACAATGCTCTAAGGTACATGGTATGATTCTGGGGGCCATTCTGTGGTAGGCCAGGAGTTTTAGTCAATGATTCTTTTGGGCCCCTTCCAACAGAGGATATTCTATCATTCTGTAATTCTGTGGTTCCAGCCCCATCGTTGATTCTGCTTTTTTGAAATGTGCAGCTAGTTCTGCAAAGGGCAGGATGAGAGTCAAGAAGATGATGTGATTGGAGAGGGAGAGAAGATAGCATAGAAATTTGAGGAAGAGGAAAAGTAGTAGAGAGATGTGTGACAGCATCAAATGAACTGAGCTGGTGCCCTTCGACATGGATGCTGAGGTGGAAAATTATCTGAGATTCACTCAACTCATCAGCTTCTGACACCTATAGGATGCTTCACTCCTGCTTGTGCACTGTCTGCCACCTTCATGAACCTTCAGCCTTGTCTCCTGTTCCACCAGAGGCAAACTCTATATTCCAAATTGTCCCCCCTAACTGTGAGCTATTCTTATCATAGGTTTTCTCTCCAATATTTCCTGTATAGATGGAAGTGCTGTTCCTTTAAGAAGATTGAATCTCGATATTTAATTCCATATTTGGAACTATCTTCTTTAAAGAGTCACTTCTTTGATCACGTTCAGCAGCAATAATAAATGGAGGCCCCTCCTAGAACACTGGCTCATGGAAAATATATATGCGTGCAGTCTCACATTTTCAAGTAATATAATCAATATTAATTGTTGTACTGCAGAGTAGGCTTTATTCTTCATTGTGAATGGAATGGAATATGAGTTCCACTAAATCTTCTCTATTTCAGTACAATACAACAAAAGCCAAATTAAACTACAGCTTTCACAATTTCTGCAGATGGTATAAAAGGAATATACAAAATCTTAGGTAAAAAAAGTCTGTTTCAAAAATGTTACAACATAACTCAACATGTTTATAGTGTCATTGTAGAATAACAGATAAAGAGAAAACATAATCAACTGATTCATGAGATAAAGTTGGGATCAACCACTCCGACACTGTTTCTCTGAGTGACTTCTGGTGAAACCAGTCCATTTCTCCGTGACCTAGTTTCCCAGTCATAAAACAAGGAGCAATTGTGTGTCTACAGAACCCAGCAGTTGTGAAGATCATTTCTACAAAATGCTTGGATAAACACAGAGGCATAAGAGTCCTGTAAGGTTGGCAGTGAGTTTTTTGCAGTTTGCCTGAATCGAGGAGAGACAAGATGATGTGAAGAACAGAGGTGTTGAAAATCCTTTTTGAGGGCTGATTACATTCTGCTTTTTATGTTTATAGCACCTTCAAAGTTGGAAGAATCTAAGGGATAGATTTAAAAAAAAAAAAAATCTGAAGTGTACTCATTAGTAGGAAAAAAAACTTTCCAAATGTTCAGATATACTGACTTGGGGTTTCTTTTACTGAATCAGCAACCTAAATCCATGTGTTTGGAATATGCTTATTTCTCATCTCTATTTTCTACTACAGTCTTTCTCACATAATCATTCATTATGAAATTATTGATCTTTTATGGGCCTAAGGTAAAACCCAAGATGGGAAACTAGCAGTTGCTGGGGAAAAGAAATGTGAAAGGGCAAAGAATGGGAGAGAAACTAATAATAAGAATGAGAGGAAAAGCACAGAGAAAGATGAAGAATAAAAAATCTGTGATTTCGGAGATGAAAATGCTTTTGAAAAACAGGATCATTGATAAAATGGATTTGTTATTCATTGGGATAATGATTTACTTTTCATCTTTACACAAGGCTTTAATTGGCTACAGGGGATGTCTGACTCTCAGTGGCAGCATGGTTAGTGTCAGTGTTATGTCACCCTGGTTCACTGACCCTAGTCCAGAAATATTATTCACCCTTCCCTAAAGAACAATTTAAAATTGCTGGCAACTTATAATTAGTTCTAGGAAACAGTGAAATTTATGAAATTCCACTAGTTTTCTCTTTAGAAGAACAAGATCCTGAATAGAATAATGAAAAGTATGCCTGGGGAAAAAGATCTCATAGAATGATGGATTTGTAGAATTATTTGGGTTGGGACAGATTTAAAGATCATGTATTTTTAGTTCCCACCACTGTCAATGGCAGGGACATCTTCTATTAGACCAGGCTGCTCAATGCCCCATCCTTGAAATCTCAAGTGTCAACACTTTGGAATTATAAGAGGCGTCAGTCTAGGCTGAGATCTCAATCACCCCCAAATCAGGATGATGTATCTGAACATATTAATCTATTCTTTATATTTACAATATCTTATTAATCTCTCTTCTATATTTACAGATGCAAGAGAAAAAATCAAACCATTTTAATCTTGTAGTATAGTAGGCAACTTTTTATAATTTTTATTTTGAAACAAAAACTAGCCCTTTTTTTTTCTTTCTGACATTTCCATTTGCCCCTTTTGCATACCACACAGGCACTTATCACACAAATTTCAACTTCAAAAAAAGTAGAGATAGTAGTCTCTTCATGGAAATGACAGACAGTGGTGTTTAAATCTCTCCCTGCAGCAGCCTCCTTGTTAAATTTTGCTAAATTCACTAAATCTCTCTCTTGGTACATTATAACATGTTAGATGATCAGAGGTGAAGCCTAGGCAATTACATCCAGAAAACATTCAGGCACCTAATACCTTACTTACACTGAATTTTAGCACTGACATCCTTTTGAGCCATTCAGAAATCAAATCAAATGACAAGCTGTTGACACTGCACATAGCAGGGTGTCACAGGGACACCTGACTTGGAAAACTGCATGAAATCTAAGGTTTCTAGGACTGTTTCAACACTGTGGCCTACCCACTGCAATGAGTTTATTTCATACATACAGTGCAGCCAGGAATGCACCCCCATGGCTCATGGCACCGGAGCAGAATGAGGGCGGCTTGCTGCCAGCAGGGTTCTCATGTCCCTGAGTCACATGGTTTACCTCTGGCCATCAGAAACTTCATTTCATAGAATCATACAGACCTATAGAATCATAGAATTCCTGAGCTGGAAGGGACCCATGAGGATCACTGAGTTCAACTCCTGGCCCCAAAGAGGACAACCCAAGAATCACACCATGGGGTTCCTTCCTGCCTGTTGGTGTACTTTTGTCAGGCAGCTAGAGTACAGCCCAGTTTGTACTCAGGGCACCCTACAGATCTGTGAATTGTGTTTTTAACAGAGATTATCATTTAACCCAAGTTTCCCACTTGCTGAACCAGGATGAACTTGGACAACTTCATCCTTGCCTATCATCCTTGCTTATCCACTTGTCCACAGCAAAGAAATAACTGAGGTGTTAAAGTGTTGGAGACAGTTTTGGCACCAGATTTCAGTATCATATTACCCAAGGCCAGCAGTGATATGTCCAAGAGGCAGGAGTTGAAGTCTCACAGCATTTCTTTTCCTTTTGGCTCCTGCAAGCCTCTTCTGGCCCAAAGTTGTGAATTTTATTATTATGGATTGGATTGAATTATGCTTGGCATAGTTTGAGATTTTTTTTCCCTGTAAGACTTTTAAGATAGAATCCTTGAAAACCCAATACCCCAAAAAAATAGCAAAATAAGTAGTTAATTCTTTTTGAATTTATATTATTAGTGGTACTTTGTCTTAATATGCTGTTTATTTTTTACTTCAGTCCAAGTAGTTGCTGAGCAAAAGTACTGAATGATGCATAAAACCAAAGGAATTCTTCTGGAAAACAAGAGTCTATTCAATGCGGGGCAGGGGGGTGGGGGGCAGAGATAGAGACAAAAGTTGGTCCTTTCATGTGATGGATACACTCCAGAATTATTGTTGGAAGGAGAATGGGTCACTTCCTTTAAGCCTGATGACAATGGAGCTAGAGAAGTGCTTGACTAAATATGGAGATGAGGGAAGCTGTGTTGTTGGAGACTGAGTAAACACAAAACCAAAGCAAAGCTGTGGGAGGGCATCTTAGGAACATCCAGCGATTAAGAAAATGATATCCAGAAAAAAAGTACTATCAATACATTATTCCTGAAAGCTGCAACAGAAAGGGAGATGGGAGATGTGCTTCTCTTCTACTAAATATATTAAAAGGGATAACTATTTTGAACTGTGGCTGAATACAGTCTTGTCCTCTAACACAAATGTGCAGACTTGTGGAATTTAACTGAAATGGCAGCAGGCTTGTCATTACTTAAATGAGTAAAAAGTTTTTGTGATACTGCACTTAAAGCAGCATGGAATATAAAGGAACACACGGTGACAACTTCCTCCTAGATGGATTGGAGTGGGCAGCACTTTTCTCTTTTTAAGCACTGAGTTAGGGATGTGCCACTGATCAACTCAGTTTCTTGACAGTCAGGACACTGAAGCTGATCTCGGCTGGTTAATAGCCACATTAAAATTGGAGTGTGGGCCATTTGCAAAACTATTGTAAAGAATAAGTCTTCTTATGTCTGAAAGTGATGGCCTCTAGGGAGTAGTTTCTCGAGTGGTCCTATTTTACCCCGTTTGCCCTCACATGTTAACAGGGAGATATGTGAGATACCCAACTTTTTATGTTGGCTTTATGATAACTGAAAGGTTTTCTCCCTCCTGCATCTTCTGGGAATATTCTTATAGAATTTAAATACTCCTAGAAAGAACTATGCCTTTAATTAAGTCAGGATCTGGCCATGAGCTTGAAAATGGAATTATTTTAAAATATTAACATGCAACAGATGTAATTGAAGTGTTAATGTATTTACGTGGGGTTGTGGTTTCTAGTGTTGTTACAGTTTTCTGTAAGCACTCATAATGGGAACTTATAACACTACTTATACTAGGAACTGCATTCACAAAACAATTTGTTGTTTTGACTTCTCAGACCAAAATAATTACTAAATTTAGTAGACTTTATCAGGGCCACTAGACCTTATCAGGGCCAAAGAAGAGTTCTGAAAATTGCCCTCTTTGGATATCCAAGTCTGACCTGTGAATGTCAAGCCATCCAAGTTCATCAGTGTTTTGAAAATGTAACCTCATGTAAAGCAAGTCATAGTTTTAAATTCCCACTTTTTATCACTCACTAAATTGCATCCGTTGTAAGAGAGGCAGGATGTAGCAAGACTAAAGCTGAACTATTCCACGTTCCTCAAACATTGTGAGAGAGAATTAAACTGAAATCAGTTGTTCGTTCATTGAACCATAGGAACACATTCAGCCTTGGGGGACTTTTTTTCCCTGATTGTAGCCACATGAAATTTAAGTATCTTATCTAGTCAGAGGAGATAGAGAAACGTAACTCCATAGGACAGTATCTCATGTTGGACAGAGCTGGTTTTCTGTATGTAGCTATCTCTCTCCATTCGCCAGTTTGGATTAGATTATTTCTCTGATAAGTATTTCTAAAGACCTTGGATGTGTTGACTCGAGATGCTGCTGGGAGAGTAACATAAACTACTAGGCATAAGATTTGCCTCCCTTAGTTTCAGACATCTGCAATATGGGTAACAGTATATAAGCTGGTTGACTGGATCCCTCCAGAGTGAGTCAAGAAAATCAGGATAACATTCATCTTACGGATTTCAAAACTTTGTTTTAAAATTAAGTGATTCTGCTTCTGGAGATATGTTTCCTCTACATGAAGTCAGAGAAGTACAAAAGAAGCTCATATTGGCTAACTCAGATGAAGATATCTACACATTGTGGAAGTTTGTGTTTTGGCAAATATTCCTCCTCTGTAGCCATATCTGGGTTTTCTAGATAACAGGCTACAATAACCTCTCTACTTTTAAATGCAGAATTTAAATAACTTGCAAATTGTGCTTGGGGTTTTTTTGGTACTTCAATAAAGCTGTTATCCCTCATGTAAATGCTTTATCATGTAATTTTAAATTCATGCTATTCAATAAATTGTGACTTATCCTCATACTTACAGCCTGTGTCTATACTGAAGTACACGTAATGCCCAATACAAAAGCCTAGCTGTGGTTTAACATACAAATTATGTGAATTCTACAGGTCACCAATTTGTAAAATGCAATTTGACCTGAGCATTATTTAGCAATGAGAAATATTTTGAACATGTGTAGCCAGTGTATTGGAGACATTTCTTTACTGCCTTCATGCCAGTCTGAAAGGAGAAAGAGTCATAGTACTTCTGGTACACGGCTCAAACTACAAAACAGGGAAACAGTAGATGGCATCTGAATTCCGAATTGATTTTTCCTGCTACTGTCACATGCTCCAGAGGTAAATCAAATGTCTAGAACATTTCTATAAAATCATGTCTAGTTGTTCTGCTTGAGCAAGTCACCAGGTGAACCAAGGCACTGGCTATCACCAGCATAACAAGAGTGAGAAGCCACAAGAATGCTGTTTCCAGTGTAGTCTGTAGAAAACCAATTTGGGTGAACTTTTGGCTGCACAAAAGTGATCTAACCATTGCTGAGGTCAATGGGGCCAAGTCTTCATCCTCTTTATCTCTTTCTCTCTCCCTGCAAGTGGAGCACCCTAAATGAATACATTAATTATTGTTTGCTAGAGGCTTTGGAGAGGCTGTGTACCTCCAAAGGGTTCATTAACAGTGGCAAACATCAGAGCTGCCTTCGCTCCTCAGCCCTGGAATGACAGCTGCTCTTCCTTCCGTCCATCAATTGAAATCTTTCCAACATCATCTGAGTGGCCTGAGTTGTTCAGCAGCTGTACTTCCATCTAATAAAAGACATGTTCTTATGGCAGATTTTTGTCAAAATCCTCCTGCCATCCTTATTTCAAACTTCAAAAATACTTTAATCTGTGTTTTCTTCTTAATGCTGTAATGGGAGAGAGAGATAATATTAAAGCAAAACCCCAAACCACATAGAAAAGGGACACAGGCAAATAAAATTCTGTGGCAGGAGTAATAATTAAGGTAGTAAAATGTATTTCTAGATGAACTTCAATTTTAAATATTAGACCTGGGCATTAATATACTCCTCTGAAGCCATGTTCCTGAATCTTGGGAGCAAGGAGGTGTTCAGGAAGCCCTTAGCTGGAGCAAGGCTAATGAGAGCTGTGTAGAGTGCTCCAGCATATCCCCCAGTACCTCCATCTCTTCTGATACCACAAAGGGTCTCACGGGGTGTTTGAGTGAAAACTGCTGGGCTGGAGATTACAGAGTAAAAGAGAAAGAAAGAGAGAAAGAGCTTGCCAAGGCACAAGGGAGTGTATAAATTTATTATAAAGCTCTGGAACACTCAATAATTAATCTTGAGCGAAGTCTCCCTTTTTTTTTTTTTTTTTTTTTTTTTTTTTTTTTTTTTTTTTTTTTTTTTTTTTTTTTTTTTTTTCCCTGTGGAAGGAACAATAAAACAAAGGCTTTGGAATTCGCTCCCCCGGCTAAACTCAGTCACTAAAGCAAAAGGGAGTTTATTTCAAACCTTGACACACATAAAGTTATCTGCTATTTACTCACATACTATAGAATCACAGAAAGGTTTGGGTTGGAGTGGGCACCACAAATCATCTATTTCCAAACCCCTGCTATGAGGAGGGACATCTGCCACTGGACCAGGTTGCTCAAAGCCCCAACCAGGCCTTGAATACTTCTAAGGATGGGGCTGCCACAACTTCTCTGGGCAGCTTATTCCAGCACCTCACCACCCTCATAATAAGGATTTCTTCCTAATATCCAACCCGAATCTTCATTTCTTTCTGTTTAAAGCCACTCCCCCTTATCCTCTTGCTCCATGCCTTTGTCAAAAGTCCCTCTCCTGCCCTCTTGTATATGTCCTGCTGCTCCTTTGAAGCTTTTCTTAACTCATAATAAGAGACCAACTTGCCTCCTACTTTTAGTTTTCCCCTCACACTGTGTTGTACAGTTTTTTATCTGGCTTTCTGGAGCAATCCCAAACACCATTTGTCCTTGTTTCCCTGTGCAGTTCAGCCTCCTGCAGTGGCTCTCACTTTTAGCCACATGTGCAGCAGGTTATGTCTGTATCAGCCTTTTTTGCTGCTGAACCACCTGGGTTGTCTTATTTTCTCTTCTCAGTCTTGAGTTTTGCCTTCTTCATGTAACTATGGGGTGATAAGGCTGAAGGAGGTGTCTTACTGTAGTTGCTCCCAAGGGAGATCCAGACAAGCCAGTGTAGCTATGTGACACTGGGAAGTTTGTCAGCCATGATGCTGCTGTGAGATAGTGGAATTCAGTGTCCCTGGCCTGGCACTGGCTCCTCTTCTGCGCGTCCATGATGGCTATAAGGAATGCAGGCTTAGGAATTTAGTTGGTTTTGCAGATATTTGTCTTGTGCTGAAATATAACAACCCTTTCCCAGGAACTGCCTCTGATTTTTCCTCCCATGTTGTTTTTCAATAATGTGTTTGCAAATGTGTATCTGCAGAAAAAGTTGTTGATAGTTTAATCAAAAATACAGATAAAGGAGCAGCTCTGTGAAATGTCAGCACTCCCTCCTGAAAATAAGCTCCTCTTAACATCGGTCGTGTTTATCATTTCCTTTAGACTAGAAAAATGCCCTGAATTGGGTCCCTCTTATGTTCAGCAATGAGAATAAAACATAACCCTTGACCGGAAAAAAAGACGATTTTTGCAGACTGAATAACTAAAAGGCGAAAGAGTCAGAAATGAGCAGAAAAAGGAGTGTTTTCAAATGTCATGTTAGATTTACAATGCTGGTACCTCTCATTCTTGCTCAGTCTTTGTTGAATCTGCCTTTCTCTTGTTTGTCCAGGGGTATGTTCTATTGTGTGTACTCGGATGATCCAGGGTTTGGAGGGAAGGCTGAAATCCGTGGAGTTATTTTAAGACACTAATTCACGATGGTTAATGGAAAAGGAGACCTGGGCTTCAGTTATTACTCAATTTTGTTCTCAAGATGGCTCTGTTGCATGGCTGTGTCAATGTCACATTTGTTAAATAAAAGCTTCTAAATCTGAAGTGTTTTAAATACAACAATGCCCAAAGAAATTTTAAAATATCACAACAAAACAAAACAAAAACAAAAACAAAAACAAAAAACCCTGATTAAAATAACAAATAAAATTGAGCAAGAATAAATAAAATGAAATAAATATAAAATAAATAGGATAAAATAAAATCAATACAGCTTATTATTGCTACCCAACACTCAGACCAGAAGTTACTATTCTTCTCTTCTGTCTTAAATTAGCTGGTATCAATACAAACAAAATTATATTCAGCATCCCATTAGAAATACTGAAAAAAATACCTTTTTTTTTTCACTCACACAGCATGAATTTATACATAAAGCTTGCTAATAACTGAAGATTTTTTTTTCCTCTTAGTGATGTTAGCACTGTGTATAACCATTAACTTTCTTTTCAGGCAATGGAAAAATAAGTTGAGGATATGCTGATGCCATTGGTTCATTCAAATTTAAGCACAGCATAATGGTATTTATTATTACCTGAGATATTACCATAGCTGACTTTTCTGGAAGATCCTGTAGTGTAATAATCCTGGGTTTGCTGGGTTTACACCCTTTCACCTTCCCAACTATAAAACATCTCTAATGACTCTCAGAGGGTTTTTTGTGAAGTATTTAGTATTACATACTTGGGTATTCAGTGATGAGAATTGCTAATAAAAAAGGGGTAATAGGAACAGAACACAGGCCTTCAACTCAAATAATTTCAGAGAAAAAATGAAAAATATGGCCATCGACTGCTTTGCAACTAATCCTTCAGGAAATATATGCAGTTGAAAAAATTTAAATCTCTGAGTTTAAAATTCAACCTTATTAAATATGATTATGTCAGATTGAGAGTATTGGGGTTTTTTCTCTTAGTGATAGCATGATCAGCCCTGTAAAATATGCAGCATTGCTCAAAAAGTCTTTTCTACATCATGTAATGTTGCAAGTGGCATCTCGACTCCACTAATTATTCAGGACAGAAAAATAAGGGATTGTCAAAAATAAGGAGAGTCAGAGTAATGTGTACTGCTTGCTTTTACCAAGCTTTTTTAAGGATTAGGGCTTGTCATTTTAGCTGTGTCTTTTTCTGAGTACATTTACTGTGCTGAACAAATAATAAAATAAAGAAGACCAAGCATCTAAAACATGAAGGAGAGCAGAAATAATGAGGAAAGAAAAGGAGAGATTGTTTTGTTATTCAGTTAAATTTATTACCTCATGGGAGTTGTGATCTTTTAGGGGTTTCCTGTATGCAAAGTAAAGTGTAATCTTTGATTTGGGCCACCAAAGGATTATTTTCCTAGTCCTGTGTATTCAGCTGAGTGAATGAGCTAAATCAATGTGTGAATGTTTGTCAAATTGCATTTGTACCTAATGAGAGAGAAAGTTCATCATGTTTGGGAGAGATCGGAGGATGTAGACTCCAAAACATGATGGAGAAAGGAAGAATTATGTTCTACTCTGCTTCATACCCGGCCTTTATCACTGCAAAATGAGTGCTTTTCAGTAGAGCATTTAAGCACTATGACTAACAACTGTCACATCAAGAACTCTTCTCCCTGTCACTTTTCCCATCGCCACTCCCCTTGAAAAGTGGGAGCACTTGATGTGCAGGAGACAGTTTAATTTTGGTAAATCTGGGGAGAGAGTGTTGTGTCTTTCTTTCTTTCTTTCTTTCTTTCTTTCTTTCTTTCTTTCTTTCTTTCTTTCATTCTTTCTTTCTTTCTTTCTTTCTTTCTTGCACAGCCAACTCTCTGTTTAAGTTGGAAACAGATTATAAGATCTGTAGTGGTCCTGCAGAAATTTTTTAAACTCTCATACACTCATCAGGTCCAAATGTAAAAGGTTTCTCTGTGAACTTTGAGGGAAAATGACCAATCTTGAGTCTGATCCAGGACTCTAATGGGCAGTGCTAGCCACAGATTGAATCACAGAAATGTTTCGATCCTGAAAATCCTATTGGTAAAATCCTGCGTGGAATTTGGGGGACTCTGAGGATAGGTCTGAACTTTGATGTTCATACTCAGTCCTAAAGTCCCATACCAGTGAGGAGGAGTTTTGGTGCAGGAGGAACATGAGGGAGTTTTGGTGCAGGAGGAACAAACTGAGGATTTCACCATTTACCTTTGCTAATGATAACACTGATAAAGGTTTCTAGATGGGGATTCTGTTATACTCTGTTCTCCAGAGATGACAGTGCTGATGTTGATTTGAACTGCATTGGCATTCATGAATTTCTTATTCATTTTAATGCTCAGATAACTGGGAGCAGGACCAGGACATCTGGGTTTTACAGTTTCCCTGAAATGTGGTTGTTGAGATTTGTGTTGTTGATTTTTAAAAGAAAAGAAAATTATGTTCAGTCAGGCTGTAAAAGATTAAATTTATCAATTCAGTGGGTTTTTAACCTTCTATAATTTCTGAATTAATGTCTTGAGTTGAAGATATTACTCTCTAAAAGATGTCACCTGTTTGTATTTCACTTGGTTTCTCTCCCTTTCCTTTTGCAGATCTGTTAGAATTTTTCTACTGAGCCCATTGTGCTTTGTGGACTGGTTTTGAAAAACAGTTAATGGTCTAAATTGAGATTTATTCAGAGATTTCACAGGCAAGAGATTCACTGTAATGATTCTATTGAAAATTCTGCTTGTTTTTTTTTTTTTTTTTTTTTTTTTTTGTTTTTTTTTTTTTTTTTTTTTTTGTACCTCCAAAATGAGGGCTTCATGTGAAGACCTGAACTCTCGATATATATAAAGGAAATTTTAAAATATTACTGCAATGCAACCTTTTAATATCTTATTGAAAATTTTCAGGAGAGTGATTAATGGTTTTAGAATAGTCAGAGTTTTAGAATATTCCAAATACTGCAAGCATTTGGATCAGTTATAAAAAGGAGGATGCATCTTCCCGTCTCCTCTTCCAGGACTAGCAGGAAGGTTTGGGAATGAGTAAGGCAGAAAGAGTAGGTCATGGTATTGGCAGAGAAAGGCATGTGCTGGATGCAGACAGGATCCCAGGGTGTATCCTCCCCATGATTCTGGTCCTCCAAATCCTTCCAGGGTATGTGACTTAACTCAATATTACTGATAGCAGGTTTAAAATGTTACAGTGAAGAATGGAAAACTAATTGACATACTGAATGATGAAAACTCGGGATTGGTGGAGGGAAGAGGGCTATAGAGTGAGCTGGCAGATAGTAGGCTGGAGAAGCACATAATTATTTCTCATTGGACATTTTGGTTGGAGGAAGAAAGGTGGCTACACCAGCTGGCAGCTTTTTGTGATTTAGTCCCAGCTGGTTCTTCTAGTGAGGCTCCCAAAGAGCTGGCCCTGCTCACTCAAAACAATTGAGAGTTGGCTGATATGCTCAAAGTCAAAAGAGGCTGTTCAAAAAGCAAAATTTTGGAGAATAACACAGGAAATTTTAATAACTTCCAGGCTAAATCTCACGACTTTGACAGCTCGGCTCATCAGTTCTGGAATTCTTGAGATTGGTATTTGGTATTCTTCCTGCCCTGGAAAAGCTTAAATACACAGTCGCTGCTGTGCAATGAATAAAGCTCTACAAACATTATACCATGTACTGACTTAAAAGTGTCTTTGTAGAAATGATGTCTTACACTATAATAATGTCTTTAACAGAGGTGCCAAAAGTTCAAATGGGAAAATTTATTTATATGTTTATACTGACAAAAACAAGGAAAAAAAAAAAAGCATTTTAAATAATATTTTCCCACTTTTTCTGTTGTTACACTTCCCTGTCCATGGTAAGGGCATTGATCCTAGATGATCTTTAAGATCCCTTTCAACCCAAAGCATCTTATGGTTTTATGATTTTTTGATTTTTTTTTTTTTTTGTAGGATTTTTTAATCCCTGTTTGTGTCTTATTCTTTTGATATGAATGTAGTAGAATCAGGGCTCATTCTCCTTTGAGAAAGTAGTAACCATGTTCCATTGCCTGTGTGGTGCTACTCAACTAACACCTTTCCAGTTTGTCTCCTGTCACTTCCACTTCATTTTTAGTCCCCCTTAGCTCTGTCTAAGCTGCTGCAAATAAAGCCATCACCATTTCTGCCTGGTAGTGACTACCCCCCTTTCTTCTCCCTCCTTTTTTTCACCTTCATAATCATCTGCAGGATCTGGTTCCTTTGCACTGATTTGAAGCATGAGCCCACATAACCCTCTCTGGCAGCATCTCAGCTCATGTTATTTCGTGTGTGCTGTCTCTTGCATCTTGTTTCACTCTAGTCTCAGAGCAAGTTTCAAGCATTGCATCTCCCTCTCCTCTTTCACTTGTTTGCTCTCAGGTTTGCTGCTCCTCAGAAGCAATCACCCTCCCTCTTAGCAATCTTCCCTCTGTTGGTGTAGTAATAATTCATTAGTGCAAAAGGTGACTATGCTATATTATAATATATATATATAATGTATTGCATTATTAATAACAAGAAACAAAAGTCAAAATATGCAATTATGTACTTATATATGTTATAAATTGAAGATTAAAAAATACTAAGGATGACAGCATAATTGAGTCACACCAGGGATCTCTCATTTCCCTTACCCTTTCCTCTCCCATTTCTCCAAGAAATTTCTCTCTCAGCCCTGCTCCTTCATGGCAAGGCAGAACTCTGTATAAGAGCAATGCCAGTATGCATAGGGGGGGATGCTGCAGGAAGACAATCAAAAACACAGTGTCAAGCCCTAAGCTCTAGAATTTGGAAACTGATCTATAAGAACACTCCTTTTTACATCCTAGGAAAATTCTGAGAGTGTCTTCTCACTTAAAGTACCCAGATTCCTGTTGAATAAGAGTCATTGCTTGTCCATCTGTTTGCTTTTTTTTTAATTAGTAAGACTGACAAGAAGCTGCCTGCCACATTTTTTGTTGAATTCATTCTATTTATCATGGGTTGGCTGCAAAGCAACTCCCTGCTTCAGTCAGATGGAGAGACCTGGCAGATGGGACATCTTTCAAGTCACTTTTACATGTGTCTGTGAGTATATGTGGCCAGAATAACCTTCACTGTGTCACGTTTATTTAAACACTTTTTTTTTCCACCTTTGACTGTAATATATTGAAAATAATACAACTTTAAAATATTCCACAAATACAAATTAATTTTCATAGCCTTGATGCCTTTTAAATATGCCATCAAAGTTTATTTTGCTAGCAATAAAACCATAAAATATGATAATTTATGGAAGCAGCAGTGTCAGTCTTTGAAATTAAGGAATACGTGGTGAATGGTTTCAACAAGAGAACAAAGTTGTAGCAAACATCCCAATTTTTATTATTTGGAACCCTGTCAGGTTCTGCCCTAAGGCTCTGACACAGCAGCTGTAGCTACTCAGTAATGCTGAGAATGGCCAGTCTGCCCAGAGGCTTCCATTTTAGATTCCCCTCTATTGGTAGATTTTTTCCTTTATCCAAGACATTTGTTCCAATGAAGTTTTCCACTTGACTCTACCTAGTTTAATGTCTCCTTGGTGAGGAATACCTGGTGGCTTGCAATTGTGATCTTTCCCTATCCTCCTTTAGTGACAGCCTAGATTTCTTTTAAGTTACAGTCCCTCCAGGCAGCTGGCAGAAGCAGAAGGATCCTTTGGGTACCTACAAAATACATGAATGTGTTGTTGCAGGCCTGTATCTATCTGCTCACAGTGCCACAGCAGGTCTGTATATACGTGCTCTATAAAAAGGAATAAACATAGTGATTACTTGTAAAATACACAGCAGATATCAAAGCAGAACACTTATCCCATTCAGAACCAACTGTGAAAGAATGCAAACCCAAATCAGTTTATTTGACTGAGCAGAAAGCCAATAGGTCATCTTTTCTTTTTTTTTTTTTTTTTTCTTTTTTTTTTTTTTTTAACTGAAGATATAAGTAAAAATCACAGAGATAAAGATTGTATCACCTGGAGTTGGTGAAAGGAATCTCTTTGCATCTGGTCTGGAAATCCCAGGGTGATTTGTCTGCTGGAAGGTCAAAATCTTTTGTGCTCTTTTCACCTTGTAAAATAATACAGTATTTCACTTAAATGTGGTGGCTTATGGTGAAAGAAAAGCATTAGCATATCTTCATTCCTAAATGTGTTTCCAATAGATCTATCCAAAGCCTGTTTGCAGTATTTGAAACTCCTATAGCAGGTTCTACATACACAACGTCAGTAATTTGTTTGTTATGCTGTTCTTAAAAGATACTCATCACTGTCAAATCTGGTTAAAACAAAGCAAAACATGGAAACAAAAATCTAATCAAATGAATTACTGAGGATAAACTAAAGTAGATAAGGACTTTTTGCATAGTGTACCTATTATTCTATATCAAAACAATGTATTCATACTTAAAGGGCTGTATAAGTTTTTGTCTGAGCATTTTCCTTCTTTCCAATGAGAAAAAAGGATCATACATTACTGCTTGTGAAACTTGGTTTTGTCACAGTGGATTAATAGAGTAACAGATTTTTTTAAGATTACTAATAGTCAAGTACAGGTTAAAAAAAAAAAAAAAAGGTAAAAATTTAAATTATATAGGTGTACACATATATAATTGTACACGTGTACATACACACACATATACATACATAAGATAAATATTTATTTGCTTTTTGTCTTCCAAACAAATAGTGGAGAAAAACAAAGTTTTACTTGAAATATTTTTGATAATATTTAAAATTCCGTAACTGCAAACGTCCAAAGTTGTTGAGAGTAACTATGATGCTCAAAGAAAATTTTAGCTACATTTACATTGAGTCAAGGACTTTTCAGGTTCTCACATCATCCCATCTGTGGGGAGTCTGCAGGGGCCACAAGCAGCTGGGAGGAGATTCAGCTGGGGCAGCTGACTGCAGCTAGCGAAAGAGGTGTGGTGATAGTCTTCCCAGGGAAGGGATAGGCTCAGCATCCCCAGAGGGACTTAAAAGACTTGTAGATGTGGCACTTGGGGACATGGTTTAGTGGCAGGCTTGGCAGTGCTGGGTTAACTGAGCTCAGTGGTCTGAGAAGTCCTTTTCAACCTAATAATTATGTGATTCTAAACCTGTTTGTCTGGTGTACCTCAGCCCGTAAGTATAATGGTATTATAAAACTGACGTAACCTTTTTGCTTTCAAAAGTTCATTCTGGAAATTTAGATTGAGATCCACTTCTTCAAGACTACAAAAACAAGCTAAATGTAGCAGATAATTGACATATTTCTAATCACTACTTTTTAGAGATTAAAGACGAAAATTGTATTATTTGAAAATGTGTTATCTGCCACAGTTAAACACTAAATTTTCAAGATGCACTAATCTTTGTCAATGTTAAATGGATGATGATTAAAAAAAGTCATCATCAACAGATCAGGCAGTTTTCTGAATAGATGTGTTCTTCTAGTGTGGGCTGAATCATTAAGTATAAAGCATTCTGTATCCAAGCAGAAGAAAAAGGATGGGAAGTGTAATTTGTACAGATGCAAAACAATTGTGAATGAGAATCCATATGATGATCTGCCCTCAATCTCCAGCAAGGCAGTGTGCAGACATGAGGCAGTCATCTACCATGTGGAGACTGGGAGGGCTGAGCATCTCTCCCCTAAGCCGGTGGGACATGAGGAAACTCCAGCAGGACAGGCAACTGCTGCTGCACCCAGACAGCAAAGGTGGGCTTAGAATGAGGCACAAGCCTCTTGGCTTTTTCCCAGCGCAGAAGTCTCTCACCAATTGCAGGAGAATCAGGGACAGGGACAGATCAGAGACAGCTGTTTACTTGGATTATTATTTGGATGCATCTGGAGGTCTGGGGTCAAGGACTTGGAGAAAATCCAGTTTAGTGTTGGTGAATGGATGGACTGACAGAGCTTCAGCAGCAGGAAGGACACGCTCAATTCCCCCCCAGCTACATCCTTCAGTGACATAGCTGTCTGCAGGAGACCTCACACTCTGGTAGATCTCTTCAATTTTGTGTTATCTGGTAGTACAGTGCTTACTCAGTAACTTCTGTGTCAGTTTTACAGCTTTTGTCTGTGTGTGTGTTTTGCTTTTCAAATTGATGTGCTGTAGCTCAATCTTTAATTAAACTGTTTAACTGATGCAGGGCTACCATGAAATCTAGATACATTCTTCAAGGACCTAATCATGCTACTGGCTCAATCCAAATTTCTCTAGTTTCTGCTTCCAAACATGGGCTGGTACAATTTGCTTTGTTTTATTTGCTCTAAATAAGTTCTTTGCAACTGCCCCAAAGGAGGTTCAAGCAAGGTGAGTGTCAGTATCTTCTTCCAATAAACAAGCAATAAGACAAGAGGAAAAGTCCAGGAGAGGTTTTGGTTGGATATTAGGGAAAACTACTTCACCAAAAGGTTTCTCAAGAACTGGAACAAGTCTGCCTGGGGAAGTTGTATTCATTTAAATTATACGTATGTGTGGCACCTGGGAACGTGTCTTAGAGGTGGGCTTGGCACTTGGCAGGGTTAATGGTTGGACTTGGTCATCTTAAAGGTCTTTTCCAACTGAAATGTTTTCAGGATTCTGTGAGATTCAAGATCAACTCACAGTCAGAAAGCTCTTTTTTCTCTCAATGCATATAATCCACGACAATGTCAGCTCTGCATCATTTACCAGCATACTGAACAGATTAGGAAACTCTGATTCCCCTTTAAAGATATATTTCTCTATCCTAGATTATCCTTTTAAGATAATTCCCAATATCTTCCTTAATATCTTTTTTTCGAACTGTGATTGCTGGAAATAGTCCAGGGAAAAAACCTCCCAAGTCCTTATCAACTTAATGACTAAGCATACAAAGATTTTATTTGTGTTCCTTGTTATAGAAACTCATAATTTGTACTTTTTTTTTTTTTTTTTTTTTTTTTTTTTTTTTTTTTTTTTTTTTTTTTTTTTAGGAAGCATTACATCTTGCCATATCCTCTCCCTGCCTTTTAAGTATGGTCTGTATCCTGTTTCCGTGTGCCAGGATTTGGGGTTAGTCTGAATTAAAATGCACTTTTTATTAAATGAATAGCTCTTTACAAAATACTGGCAGGGGTCAGGATACATGAGATGCTCCCTTTCTCCTAGTCTGCTGAATTTTATCCCTAATGAAACTGAGTGGGAGATGAGTTTTAATGGCTTCTACTAACAGCTTAAATTCATTTCATTTTCTTTAAATGAATGTTAAGCTTCATTTCCTCTCTCAAAAATGATGTAATCTGTCTGTCGAGTCTACAACTTGGTTTGATGGTAGATAACCTTGATTATTTTTAATGCAAATAGTTTAATATCACTCTGAGCCACAATCAACCTGCATGAAAAACAATGTTCAATGGCTATAATGTCAGGAAAACAAACTGAGCTGGCCTCCTCACTGATAATTTGGAGGAAAAACAACAACAACAACAACAAAACTACAAGAAGACTTGCAGCTTGCAAGATTTCTCATTTTTACTGTTTGTTGCATTTCCCTTCCTTTTACAAAAGCATAAGTGTGATCTGTTAAAACTTCACTCAAACATCCTTTGAAACATATTTATCTTTTGAGGAAGGCTTTTCTTCACAATAAAAATGTTATCCAGAGGAAACATGCATACAACAAATTTACAAGGTGATAGGGTTAACATAGATTTTACTACTAGAGGTCTTGCCAAGGGCCATATATTTTCTCCCTGATGATGTGATTTCCTCTTTGTTCAGCACCCTCCAGACCATTTTTCCTACTGGTCTCTCTGTAGCCTGTTTCTCATGGTGTTGGGCTGCTGTGGGAACTCCAATTTTAGGCAATATAAAGCCTGTCACAAGCCATGTGCTCAGTACTTTCTTGCTCTATGGAGTGGCTGTCCAAGCTGGCATCTGAGTCTAGAGAGATTTCAGGGTTTTTTTCTCTTCAGTGTATCTCAGTTTCTGCATAGCTAGAGTTTTCAGAAGAAAATCCCATCTTTGCTCATGCTGCAGCCAGTCCTTTCCTTCAGACACAGAGGAAAGTTAGGATGATGCACCTGTTTCCAGAAGACCAGGGTAGACACCACAGCTGGTCATTATTTACACATGTTGTGTGGCAGGAGGTTTCACCAGCACATGCAGGAGTATTTTCTGGGAGTACTTGGAGACTGTAGATGCTGTAATGGATAGAGCTCGACAGGTAGGTAGTGTAGAGTGGGGTTAAAGACTTTCCAATTTTAGAGAAACACACCTGGAGAAGACCACAGCAGGTTTAGAGCAAAGAGGATGGTGTGTCCCTGGTGTAAACATGGCAATAAGTCAGTAATTTTTGGCTGACATGAAACTGGGAGAGGTCTGCAGCAGTTCTGCTAACTTGGCATGGGGTCTGCTACCTTTTCAGACTCTCATTGCTTAATCATCACTCCTTGCTTGGGGATTGCTTCCATGCAAACCAAACAGATAAACTGTTTTGGGATCCATCTGGAGACAGCTATCTCTTCTTACCTATGGAATATTGTTTGAAGAACCTTGCAATTTATTTTTCAGTTCTCACTTACTACTTTTTCATGCCTGACCATTTTTCTCTTCCTCATGCATTTAGCTTCACATTTGGAAAGAGCTGCCTGAACACATCACACACATTATCCAACACCTCCACAAAGAACAAACAGAAGGCCAACTACTGAAAGGGGGAGGACACATACAAAATGAGCTCAGCATATTTCTCTATTGTAATTAAAGCTATTAAAATATTCCTGTATCCAACACCAACATTCCATATCATTTGTAGCAGCTTCAGCATCAGAAGAAAATTTGAGGCTTTACAGATGGCCAGGAAACAGCGCCTTCTCAAGGCCACAAATGCCTTATTGCCATCAACAGGGTTTCTCCTGCTCTCAGTGTTTTTCTGAACTGTATAAATAAGGATAAATGATGTAAAAGGTTGTGTATCTTAAGTAGTCATTGATTCCTGTTGAACCAAGAGCCCTTGGGTGATTGCAGGATCTGGTTACTCACTGATCAGTATCAGTAAGATAACAACTATCTCTTCTTAGAATTGGTGATTTTTGTTGTAGAACAACTATCTCTTCTTAGAATTGGTGATTTTTCTTGTAGTGCTGGCCCTCCAGTCAAAAAAACCAAAACTAATAACAACAAACAAATACCAAAAAAACCCCCAAAACTCAAATGAATAAATAAAGACAATTAATCTAAATAGAAAGAAATATAGAACTAGATTTCCTTCCTGTGAGTCCTCATTATTCATAATTTAAATATTTGAATAGGAGTACATAAACAATGGATAATAGGAAGGCAGAAGATGAGAACTGTTGCAGCACTTTTTCACTGAACAGGTCAGAAGATTAGATATGGTGCAGCTTAGTGTTCAATAGGTATTAAATTCAACTCCATGCATGAAAGACAGACCTTCCATTGATGGACAATAAGACACAGGCCTCTAAAACATGATCTGAAGGTATATATTTATACAGGATCTTATCAAAAAGCCATCTCTCTTTTTTCTCTGTTGAGTCCAATAGCAGAGTATAGTCCCTGGTAGGTCCTAGATACATGGTTTTGCTCTGAAGATTTGATGGGGAAAGAATTGGGAATGAAAACCTCTTGCCTTGGACTCAGGTCAGAGGGCTCTGACATGCAATAAAAATAAAAAACTGGAACCTTGAACTTACAGAATCAACTGAAAATTTCTCAAGGCCTTATTCAGGTTCATCTCCCAGAACTAGGAAAACTCAGTTTCCAGCTTGCCAACTCCTAATACATCATCTATGAGAAAAGTTAGTTAAAACTTTAAAAACCGTATTCTCTTCTATTGGGTTGTTTCACCCATTTTCTTTTCATCATTTACCTGTTATAATTTCTGATATTTTAAAAATGCTCATTTATATTTTTTTCCTTTCTAATTGTATCGTATTTATACCCTGTGTAGTGGCTAAACACTCCTTTTCCTCTTCTTTTTCACATATTTTGAACCTTTGCTATTGTTTATCATCTCTTTGTCCTTCATCAAGATCCCTTTAAAACCCCCACAAAACTGAAAGCCTCCGTAAAATTCACAAAGAGCCAACTTAGAGCCTTAGTCATCACTTTCCCAAGTTATTCAGAGGCTATTTCCTCACAGATCGGTCCTCCTACTTCTTTAATTGTTTGAGCCAATGCTTCTGAAGTGCCTCCAGCTCTGTGTGATTATGAGGTGTTTCCACCCAGCACCTTTGCAGAGGTTGTGTCACCAGCATTAGGCACAAAGGAGAGGTTGTAACTACCTCATGGACAAGCATGGTGGTGATTCTTTTCCTGCACTCTGGAATAAAGTCTTAATACAGTTTTGGGGGGAGCTGGGTTTTGTTTGATTTTTTTTTTTTTTCCCCTGTACGCATCAATTGCAAATTTATGTTTAATTTACAAGCTAGAGCAAAGGACACAAGCACATTTTCAGCAGCTGTAACCTGCCATCTAAGGTGATGATATTTCATTTCAGTTCTACTTGTTTTGCTTCAAACTGCCATTTGAGCTGCTGGATTAGAACTGCAAGGTTTCTGGTCCTCATTTTGAGAATCTGGCTGAAGCACTTCACAGGGTGAAGATCACCATTTTCTGCCCCATGGTGATGCTTGTATCTGCTTGTCTGGTTTTTCATACATGTTTGACCCACTACTTGACCTAGGTGACTAGCACAGATCATGTCTGAAATAAATACTTCATAGATTTTAAGACCAGAAGGGAACATTGTGCTCATCTATCCTGACATCCTACAAGCAAAAGGCCATGGAATTTGACAGGTAGCTTCCATCCTCCAGTTTAGCTGAAATATGTATTTTAGAAAGTCTTGTATCAGAGATTTTCAGCCGTAGGAAATCTGCCTTATCTCCAGATAAGTTATCCCAATGACTAATTGCCCTAACTGTCCCCCCCAAAAAATTAAAATTAAATAATTATGCAGCCTGTCCAGAGTCAATTAATTCAGCTTTAGAGCCTGGTCATTAGATCTTCTTGTTGCTTGATCTATTAGATTGCTATAATAAATCTCTTACTCATGTAAGCAACTGCACTTGCAAAGAAAATGACAAGTTCAGAAGGTTAGATATGTTGTCTACAGATGTTTGTTAAGGAAGAAAAAGGAGATTTAAACTGAGGGGAAAAGAGTAAATTTTAACTTGTTGATCTGTTTGTGGAAAATGCATTTTCCCCATAAGACTATTAAAAAGATTGAATAAATTGCTCTTCATAAATAATTGGAGAAGGCTGACTAATGGACAAAATTGCCTTTAGCATTTCTGTCTTCCTACTCCTTTTGGAAGATATTGCTTCAGTACTTTGGGAGGGGGCGCTATTTATGGTGCTTTGTTGTTTTGTTTGTTGGTTTTGTTTTTGTTGTTTTGGGTTTTTTTCCCTCAGATATAATTTGATTCTATCATGACTTTCCAGCGAAAGTGTTTTTGTTCTGAAAAGAAACTGTGAAAGAAAAAAAGAAAACAAGTGTTAATTTCTGTTCACATAAACTAATGGCATCCGTGATAAGTAAATTGGAATAGAAAGTAATTCATAAGTACAGCAGGGGTCTGGTTTTCTGTCACTGTAGAATGTAATTAAAACGGAGCATCCATAGATATCAATCTGGAGTAATCAGAACGTTCCATCTGTTACTGCATCCATCTTGACTGGTTCCAGAGCTGTGGTATCTAGCTTCTTCCAAGACAACAGTTTCTTGACTAAAGCAAGCTGCCCAAGCTGCAGCCATTTCGGTTCAAATGCAGGTTACGCCAAAATTATCATTTACCTTGAGATGGATTGTCAGGGTCTTTCCTGCACTAAATGGGTTGAGTTTGTGCTGAGCATGTTTTCTCACAGTATACAGTTTCATAGTTTGTTTTAACTCTGTAAAGCCCCTCATGTTTTGGCACAGAGCAGAACTGTCAGCCTCCAAACTCCATGCCAGCATCCTGTGCACAGTCTGCCAAAAAGCAAATGATTGCTTGAAGACCAGCACAGTGATGCAGATGCTGATCCAACTTTGTGATTCCTTTGTGCAGGAGGGAGGATTGCTTTGGGTTCTCATTTGTAATAGCACAAACACATGCCTTACAGCCCTGGGTGGAAACATAAATATGTGCTCCACTAATCAGAATGCCTAATTAGTTATGAGCCTCCATCTATTTGTGCACTGGGCGGAGAGGGCAAGAGCTAGCAGCCTGTCCTTAAGATCCCAGCATAACACTTAAAATAGCAGGATACAAACTCATCAGGAACTCAGGGACAGGCTGAGGATTGCTGGAGAGCCTTGTGGCACAGAAGCCATCAAGATCATTTAGAGAACATAAATACTCAGCTCTGGTGCTGTAATAAGATTAGCTGTCTGTAGTTTAGACAATCCTGCAATGAATCATTAGCAATCCTTAGATAAAGCAGCGTTAATTTGATCCAATCATGTTTGCCACCTTTCACCAGATCGTGCAATTAGCATGGGATGAAGCACCTGGAAAGAATCTTTGATGAAAGCCTTATGAAAATTCTTAATGGGTGGGGTTTAAACCAAATGGATTATCAGCTTTTATTAGCAGTTCACTTGTAAATCCTGATAACTTTCCTTTCTGTGAGTTTCCAGTGTAATATTTGCACACCCTGATTATAAATTTTGAGGAAATAGCTTATAACTGTGGTTAAAATGCAGCATTAAAGCAGTTAAACAGTCTCCTTATTAGCATTGGAACTATAGACAAAACATATTATACTTGGCTAATAAATTTATTTTTATGTAATGGAAATGCCATCAAAGCATAGTTAATCTGAATTGAATTAGATTATAATTGGAGCTCTTGTGCACAAGGAATGAAAATGATTCTTTATTGTTGCAAACTGACAATACAGCAATTTGCTACTCCCTCCTCACTGGCCTTCCAAGTGGCAGCTGTAATACAAGTGTGCACATCTCGTGAGTTGTGCGTGCAACATTATGGTGTCTCTGAGCATGGAGCTCAGTAGTAAGACAGAGGAAAATGGATTGCTCTGGATGCAATTCATTACACCTTAACCCCACTCATTTAGAGGTAACTGTGTTTGAGAAACAATCCTGTGCTTAAGCATACTCGCTTTTTGTCCTCACTTCTGGCTGCATTTTCCAGTGTGAGTGGTGTGAATTTGAGTTCTCAGGTTTCAGAGGAAGAGTTAAAATCCTCTTTTACAATGTTAAAGAAAACAAAAAGTTATGGCAGCCATGTTGAATTCTTTGTGACCCTATCACAGCCTTTTTGTACCTGAAGTCTCTAAGAAAGATCGGGACAAAGGTTTTAGCACCGACTGTTGCAATAGGACGAGGGCTAAAGGCTTTTATCTACAAGAGGGTAAATTTAGGTTAGCAATAGAGAAGACATTTTTTACAGAAAAAGTGGTGGTGCACTGTCTCAGGTTACCCAGAGAGATGGTAGATGTCCCATACCTCAAAACATTCAAGGTCAGGCTGGAAGAGGCAACCTGATCTAGTTGAAGGTTTCCCTACTCATTGCAGAGGGCTTGGACTAGATTTCCTTTAAAGGTCCAATGATTCAAAGGCTGAGTGTCAAATATTGTATGCCAGGTTTTAACCATATACATCCACTTACTGACTGCTCACTCAAATGACTGGAGTAATTTCCCCAAGATTTTGTGTGTGAAATTTACCTCTAGGGAACATGGCAGGATAAAAGGACGCTCATATCAGAAGTTCTGTGTCTTTCCATCGCCTGCGGGACATCAGGAAAGTATTTACACACAGTTGTAATGTGCACAGATCTGCTCTTACACTGCTGCACCGGTAGAGTCAGTGGAGAGTGGGTGGGGATGTACAGTGCTTTGCTAACAAGAATTTTTTGCATGTGTGTACAGTGAGGACAACTATGTGTGTGTGCCATCAGCCACATGGCCCAAGGTCCTGTGTGCACTCTGCTCTCTGCTTTAGGAGGAAAACTGGTGGCAGCAAGAGGAAACCCAAAGAAAATAGCAAAAAGGGTAGATGTGCCCATGCAGAAAACAAGCACACCTACCACAATGCCATGTAGGCACATCATCAAGGAAAGAGTGTTAGGATTGGTACGAACCCTATCACTAATATAACCCTTCCTCTTGTGTGGGTATGAGGTCTGGGAAAAGAGGAGAGCTGCAAGAGTGATTCTCTTTTTTCCTTATTTTCTTTTGTTCTTGTTTCCCTATGCTAAACCAAAACAAATGAGCAAAATGCACTTCACCCACTCATAAAACCAATCAGTGCTGTAAACAAAGAGAAAGAAGGATATTAATAAAGTACAACTCAGCTGAGAGCAAAGGGAGCATCCTCTGTAAGTCTGTCTGATTCGTGTCATCTATCCCAAATTTACAATGTGGTAATTTCTTGTTGCTTATAAACCATTAAAATTTGCAGCACAGTAAGCAGCTAATGTAATTTTGCCTGGAAGTGGTATAATATCTTGGATCCGCAGGGAGACCGGAATATTCGTGTCTTATCATTGCCTTCTGTGGTAGGTAAAAGTGCCCAGTGCTACTGGGCTTAGGCCCAGTGTGAGTTAGTTGAAGTTCATTACTGACAACCTGGGGCTCAGTTCCACTTATCTGCAAGTTCTCATTTAGCTCGAATCACCACAGTATCAGAGCATCTTACAGAAAAACACGTTAAGCAATCAGATTAGTACCCAGCACATCTGGTTTTATCTCTCTTTTTTTTTTTTTTTTGTCTCCCTAACAGCAGTACAGAGCAAAGAGGCACTTTAAAAAGAAAGATGACATTGCTACCAAAAAAAAACCATACATCCCAAGCCAGCCTGGACAAATGTTATTAATGTTTCAAAGTCAAACACTGAAAACATAACGAATCCAAAATGAAGGTTGCCTGGGAAGTGTTTATTGTCTCTTTTATTTAGTATTCATTAAATACAGAATTTATGTTGGCAGGGACTTTTTTTTTTTGACACTTTATTTCATGCAGCACCATAGATGGAGATTGATTAGTTGTTTTTATCTTTATTGTTTTAATTTTTTTATGTGTATATAATTATAAAGAACATATTATGCATGAGTGTATAATTTTCACCTTTTTGAGGCTAATAGGCTACAAGCAAAGAATTTGATTTACCTATGTTCTTTTTAGAGATGTTCAGCAATTTTTCCTTTCGTCCTTGAGAAAAGTTAATTAACTGATATTTATATCTTTCAGTAAGATAAGGGAAAGGTGTTAGCTCCTGTTTTCCCTTGCAGGGCTAGTGTTTCAAAGCATAATCCCATATAGTAGGGAGAGATTCATCCTTTCTACTTTTGGCAGTCCCTGTTTGCTCTTGCCATCACCAATCCCAGCCCTCTTTCAGTTTTCTGCTTAATTTTGTTCTGGTTTGCCTTTTTCCCATTTTGCATTTTGTCCTTACATCTTTGATGATGTCATGTGGTCAAGATCAAGACAGTTCTGACTCCAACCTGGAGTAACTGAGGATAATGATTGCAACAGAAATTCTGTCTTTACCCTGCAGACCTGTTTTGGGAACATTTAGTCAATTCATCCCATGTCATGTTGAAAACCTACAAAGGAACAAAAATTGGACAATGACAGAAAAAGTAAGATTAAAACAAGGGTCAAATCCTCCTTTTCTCACTAAGAACAAAAGAAGTTACATGGACTTTAACTGCATCTACGGAAAACTACCATGCAAGTCCCATCTCCAGCTTACTCACAAGCTGCACAGCTGCCCAAAGCAAGAGGATGGCTCAAAAGTTCATGGAAAGAAGAGCTCCATGTGTCACCCTCCCATTTACAGCAGTTGTCCTGCAGATACCACTCCAGCCATAGGGCTTCACACCACTCAGCTGCAAATTCTGAGCTGACAGACATAACTTAAATGTTCTCCAAAACCTTTAAAGTGCAATTAGATCTCTAAAATATATTTAAAAACCTTGTTGTTGCAAATATTTGGAGTAAAAGAGTCATAAGAAAACCTGTGTGGTCACCCTGAAACACGTGAGAAGAAAAATGCGCTGGTAAGGAGACATGTAGAGCTTCATGTTGTACGTCTGTTTTTCTCCTCAGAGATAAATCAACATGAACAGAGAAGAAACCCAGCCACTTTAACCTTTGTTACCTTTGTTTAGTCCAGCCACTGAAAAACTAGGCATTGTTTCTGGGAATGGTGAGCCCTAGTTTGGTCCTGGCCACAAGCATAAACAGTGCCTGTGCCTGGAAGAATCTTTGGCAGGAAGCTTCAGCTTAATGATGGTTCTGTCCCTGGAATTTCCTGCAGCACAGAGTTTATCCATCCAGTGCATACTTCTAACGAAATATATTTAGCCTGCTGTGGGATATGGGTCAGAGAGAACTGCTCATGTGATAGCAGCCCTGCACCTGCAGCCCTGTGGGGTTGCAGCAAAAAGGATGTTAAGATGGACTAGTTCAGTGAGCATTAGCAAAACAAGTCTCATACATCCCTTTGATAAGCTAGTGAGGGCGGGAAGGTCTGAGAAACCTCAAACCTCTCTGTGGCCTTCATTTCTCAGTGTCTCCATTTAACCGCCCACACACACTACTACTGTCTGTCTTGTCTAATTTAGAGCGTAAATTCTTCAGGGCAGGGACTGTGTCTCACTGTTTGTTTGCATGGTGAGGTCCTGATCCTGATTGGCAGCTCAGAGTACACTACAAATCTATTTTAATATAACCCCAAATTGAAAATTCTCAGAGCCTTAGGGAATGAGGGACTATATTCGGGGAAAGCAGAACCTTTGAAAAAATACTGAAAGGTCACTGCAGACAATGTACTGGATATGAACTGTGAATGTGGAGCTGATGGCTAAAAGACAACGCTAATTTTGCTCTTGGTCAGATTTAAACAGGACAATGGAGGCGTCATTAACCATATATTATTTTACTGAGGGAAGCTGGGGCTGGCATGAGTCTCCATTTCTCATGTCCATCCTTCCAAAAAGTTTTTGAGAAAATACAAAGGATATCAGAAAGAGAATTTTTTTTTTTTTTTTTTTTTTTTTTTTTTTTTTTTTTTTTTTTTTTTTTTTTGAGGCTGGAAACCTCACCGAACTTCAGTTGTTTAAATGAGGCATCCAAGTGAGAGTCATATTTGCCCTAGAAGGATTGAATAGATACTGAGAGAGACAGACGTGTTCAGGGCATATTTACACTTGAAGTTAGTTAAATTGTTTCCTGGAGGAGCCTCTACAGATTAAGTAGGGATGCTCAGGCAAGTAGGTACAGGTAGATGCCCGAGTTTGGTACCATCAATCTTCCCACCCCAAGAAAGAATAATTTTGACACTGAGTGTATTTAGCTTGTAGAAAGATGGTTAAGAGGAGACTTGCTGACACCGTAAGCACCTACACAGGAAGACAGTTTTCTGTAGGATGGGGCTCTTTCATCCCTCAGACAAAGGTATAACAAAATCCACTCAATAGAAGTCAAAGCCAGACAGATTCAAACTAAAGATAAGGTGCAAATTTTAGCAGGAAGAGTAATGAACCTTGGGAACAATTTACAAGAGAGGTGTTATATTTTCCATGACTTGAAGGCTCTAAATCAAGATCTGGTGGCTCTAAAAGATAAGCTGTAGTTTAGCCATTAGTCATGAAGTTACAGAAATTGCTAGGTGATATGTAGGTTACACTAGATGATCATAAAAGCACTGTCTAGTGATAAAATGCACTAATCCAAATAATGATACTAAATATTCCATCATAACAAATTGATTTCGCATATGTTGTACCAGCTCAAAGTTACTCAGTTAAAATTGCCTGCACTTTTATTTTCTGATGCAAGTGGACAAGGTACATGGCTTCCTCAGCACCCCAACAGCAGGTATATGTATTCATGCCTCCTACAGACTGTTTATAGCCCAATCCATCATCTCCTGAACTCATCATTTCTCAGTGTGAAAGCTGCAATATTGTCCATTCATATATATACACATACATTCTTACATACATACATACATCAGGGGTGCCATATAGAGTTTTTTAAGAAGCTCATTTAGGCTCCTGAGAATGTTTTTTCAGAACTGAGAACTGGAGAAACTGCTGTAATTCTTCTGGACTGCACTCGCCGCTCCTGATGGAGCCTATGAAGGCAAATAGCTTAAAGTGGGGAAGACTAAAGGTGAGGAACATGGTTTCTTGATCTTTTTTAGTTGATGTGGCTAAAGGAATCATAGCAATCACTTGCCACGTTTCCCCCTTCTACTGCTGCAAGATCAAGAGCTGTAGGTAGCTTTCATTGTACAGTGTCATGCTTTAACTCCAAATGGCAACTCAGTCTCCCCCAGCTCCTTGCTCACATCCCCGCAGGGATGGGGGAGAGAATCAGAAGGTCAAAAGTTAGAAAGTCCATGAGTTGAGATAAAGCCAGCTTCACAGAGAAAGCAATAGCTGTGCACAAGCAAAATCAGCCAAGGAATTATTTCTCCATTCCCCATGGGCAGAATGGTCTTCAGCCATCTCCAGAACAGCAGGGCTCCATCATATTCTCACTTGGAAAGAAAAATTCCATCATTCTAGATGTCCTCTCTTCCTTCTTTCCCCAGCTCCATATGCTGAACATGATGCCATTTGGCCTGGGATATCCCTTGGGTCACCTGGGGTCAGCTGTCCCAGCTGCATCTGCTCCCAGCCTCACTGGTGGACAGGGGAGAGGAGCGGCAAAGGCCTCTGTGTGAGCACTGCTCAGCAGTAACAAACCCACCCCTGTGTTATCATTGCTGTTTCTAGCACAAAGCCAAAAAACTCAGTCTCATACCAACTACTTTGAAGAAAATTAACCCCATCCCAGCCAAAACCAGTACACCCAGGTGGTTTCAGAGAAACCTGAAATGTCCACTGTAGTTAGAAAAGTTGGTGTTTGCTCTGGAAGGAACCCGCTGTGGGTGGATTGCATGGTGTGATGCTCAGCACTGAGGATGTCAAAGTACATTTGTCTGTGATATGAGGGACTAAACTTCATTTTGGTATGCATGCAGGACAGCTGTCAATCATACATGCCTGAAAGGTGTGCAAGGTGTTCAGATAGGAAGAAACTAGTGCCAGCTACAAAATGAGAACAGGATTTCAAGTGCCAGGATACTCTGAATATTCATTAAGGCGGTTTTGGATTTGGTTTTGTTTTTTAAGAAAATGATGAATTTGAAGAAAATTGAGCAAATAATTGCTGTCTGTGACAGCTGCAATTAATGTGCTAATAAGGGAAGGTTTATGAAGCTCTTCTTTTCCAGTAACTAAAAAATTTTAGATACTTACCCCACTGCTGCATGTTGTCAGTGATCAGTCTGTAGGAAAAATAGTTATTTGGGGAGCATAAAGACTCTGAAAATGAAAACTAAACCACAAAGAAATATTTCCTGGCAATGCCTGTTATTAATCTAGAAGGACCCTAAGGGAAGGAAGTCTGTAGGGTTAATTCACTAATCTGAATACCGGAAGATGTGCACTTCATGACAACTTCTTAAGCATATCCATCCCACCTTGGTGAGCCAAATCAACCTCTTGTTGCCCTCAGTTCCTGTGAATAGCACTGTTTTCTTCTACTTTCTTTTGCCCTCTCTGTAGTCTAAGTTTCTCAGTTTTTGTTCCGAGATTCAGGTGGTTTTAGAGTCTTTTTGCCTTCTGCAGAGCTCTGAGCCAGACACAAGAAAGAGACAGAGTCCAGGTTCTGATTTTTCAAGGTTGTGCGCTTTGTTTATTTTTTCTTATCTCACAGTTCTCTCAGTGCCCAGCTAAGGTCTGTGCAGCTGCTTGGGCATCTGGCAACTCACCCCACACTGGGCTGTCGTTATCTTTTATACTAATTGTTACGTGTTCTTTATTTATCATTATTTGCCAATACCTATCACTTATACTAAACAGGTCATCCCTACTTTGACCCAATCTCTTTAAACTACTTCGTGCCACTGTCACTGCAGAAAATGGAGGAAGGGAAGAAGAAAGAAGAAGCAGGAGACAACACTCAAAATCCTCCATCTTGCTTCCATTCACTTCCATAATAAAACCCAAACCTACTCTTTTCTCACCCTGTGATAAGCTAAACTACTATCTTTCACACTCTTGTGGCTTGCAATGCCTCCCGCAGTGCAGGAAGCCTTTCCAATGGGCTGAGATCAAAGCCAGTGTCCGTCTGGGCTCTGGGCCAGGGTCCCAGACCCCCCTGTCCAGGTCTCTGACCCTCCAGGGCAGCCAGAGGAATGCCCTGGACTCCAACATAAGTTCAGTTGTGCTGTCCATCATTTCTCTAAGGCTGTATATTACCCAGACTTCTTCAATCTCCAATGTTGCACATCACATTTATGAAAAATTATAGGAAAGGGTGCTGCCATCCATGCAAATGGAAACTTAAGTTCTGCAGCTAGGAGAAAATGGGTTTGGGTTGACACTCCTGAAGAGAAAAAGGCTTCTCTCCATGGAGAGAGTGAAAACAATTAGCAGTCACCATAATTTTCATCTCTGTATCACAAAAGTACTTTGTGAAGGCTGATAAGTACCATTAACCCCATTTTACAGATGGGTGGGAAACAGCATCATGCAGCTGCAAAGTGAGTTGCTCCAGGCCATAGAGTAACTCAGCAGAAGTTATGCAAATAGAAACCAGGTCTCATGATGCCAAGCCTTATTCCTTGGCCCACACAGATTTTACACAGGAGACCTGACCTAATTTCAGCATCCGTGAAAGTGGCATCTTCCTTTGCAACAAGCCTAAGCAGGTATATGGAATGGATGAATGACCCCGCTTCTCCAGTGCTCACCATTCTTGTGCAATAATTGCTCTGCAGACATTTTTGTAAGCTTGATGAATGTTTTATTTACATGGAAATGTCTCAGCTAACACCCACAGTAAACACAAGGCTGTAGTCAAAACGTTAGTGCATCTATTATCACATAGAGTGGGATGAAAGATGTGCCCGTGTCTTCCGTGAGCAGCCATGTTCCATTAGCATTGTGGTGCTTCACTGTCCATAGGGGAGACAAGCCCTGTACTTTCACATGATGGTGGCCCTGATTTAAGGGCTCTCACCCCTGAGGCTGCTTTTTTTCTCTACTGCATATTTGAAACCAAATTTAAATTATGTTTTCAAGTAGGACTCTGAGGAGGATACCCATTGGTGGAGTGGTGCATAGTAAATTATGAACCTGGGTTTGGCAGTGGTTTGGAGGTGTTGCAAATACCTGGTGTGTAGGTTCCTGATGCAGGCTTTGCTCTGCCAGAGACATACTATGATCATGACAATGGTGGGCAGGGAGCTGAGAAGCTGTTTCTAGTCCTGGCTTTGCTGTCATGTCTGCATTAATCATGTATGGTTGGAAACACCCTGCATGTACGGCAGTGAAACACCCTGCTTCATTCAGGCGTTTCACTGAAGAGCCTGATTTCCTAGTCTCAGGACTCTTCTGCAATTAATAGATCTGTAAGATCTCGGTCTCCCATTGGAGCTGCCTGTATATGTTGATTGACAAAACAAAATCCCAAACATTACATTCATAGTTAATCTGCTCCTTACAGCTAATTGATTTGGTGCAACTCCAGTTTTCAGTGTTCTACTTTTTAACTGCAGAGTGTAAGATTGCCAGCTCTCATTAAATGTAAAGATCATCAACCAGTTTCACAAGCTGAATACTCACAAACTAAGGTCTCTGGGACTACGATCTTTGGGGGATTTCCCTGTGTTTTGCACATATAAAATGGGTATAATGATGTTACACCTAATTCAGTGGAGAAAACAGCACAAAGTGAAGGCTGCATTACTGATGTATTTGTTCTACCCCAGATTTTATAGCCTGATTCATATTAACAATATTTGTGCAGGATACAAGGGAGGGCAATAGTAGCTTGTTTAATGATGACCAATGTCACATGATTGAAGTGACCAAAGGATACTCAAAGTGTTCAGGATTAAAAGCATAGTGGTTTAGTGTGTTGGCAAATCCGAGAGAGAAATGGATGCACAGAAGGTTGCTGCCAAAATACAAGTCTGTGATGGATGGAAAGTGCAGTGGAAATACTAAGCAAAATATCATCATTTGTTATTACTGCTGCAGTATAATGTGGGGGTTTTTTTACAGATGAGTATGTAATTTTTAAAATTTCTTTTGTCTCCTTGCAACTTTGAGGAAGCTATAGCTGATCTGATGGCTGCGAATCTGTCTGTGCATGTACAAGTCTGTGTATGTATAAGTACAGGTACTGATTTGCATGAAAGAATACAATGCAAGCCTTTTATATTTAATGTAGGAGATAAAGGGAGAGGTTGCTTTGTCAGCAGTCTGAAGTCTTCTGGAATTTGGCTATTCAAGTCAACTTGTAAACATATTTTCCAAGGCACAAAAAGCCCAAAACTACTCACAAATGAAGCATTGCCGTGTCTGCTGATAGCCTGAGGTGAGGATAAGATGTGGGGATGGTCTAACATGATTTGGAAAAATTCCCTACTAATGAGAAATCATCTATATGACTCATTTCTAGTATTTCTGATTTTTATTTGTGGATTATGTTTTCCACTGACTAATACCTATTTGTCTCACTCCTTCCTGTTTTAACACTATTAACACATCCAGTAACTGCACTGATATTTCAGAAAATTTCATTCTTTACAAAATTGCAGTGCTTAAGAATATTTTATATTTTTAACAGTGCAAGATTTGAGTAATCTAATTTACTTTAGTATCAAAATGCATGGTCCCAGACTTTGCTTACCAGTTATAAATGTGTGTGATGTGGAAGCACCTAAATTTGCCAGAAATAGGAGAATGTGTACATAAGGGGACAAAAGGGAGATGAAAAGGAAACCGCTGGGTCAATCTTCGGAACATTTTAAATGGTTATACACTAATGTAAGCTGTATGGGGAATAAGCCAGAGGAACTGGGAATCTTAATACATAATTAGAATCATGTCTTAATTGGCTTAGCAGAGGTTTGCTAGGCTAATTCATGTGACTGGAATATTGATGTAAAAAGGTATGGCTTGTCCATAGAGGACAGTGGAAAAGCGAAAAGACGTGGTTTATAGACTGAGGACATATCATTGGCTCTGAGAGACAGAATTCAGTGTGTGACTTGCAGAAACCATCTTGCTGAAATAAAAGGGAAGTCAAAAGAGCAGTGGGATGGGCTGGTGTAAGCAACCATCAGATAGGCAAGTGAGATAAATGCCTTTAATAGCTACTGGAATATTTCAAACCCCAGGGGTTGTTGTCTGTGGGGCACATTGACACCAAACTACAGTGGGAACAGAAACACTGCAAGAAGAACAAATTCCTTGGTTGTTCTGGAAGCTGCTTTTTATCTTTAAAAATTGAGATGGTTAATGTGAAAACAAAAAGACCTTGTAGGTACTCTTCTGACCAATAGATATAAAATGATTGAGAAAATGAAGTAGAAAGACACATAGAAGTGGATGAACATCCTGATTCCTTTGAAGATAGAAAGATAAGATAAAAAGAAAAAAGCATTTAGGAAAATGTATATTAATAAATTCAACTGACTGGTAGAAGAGATCTCAGGGGAAGCAAACCTAGGGGGAAAGAGTTCCAAAAAGCTGACTAAGACAGCTCTGAGGCTCAAATTGTCATGTGGAAGGGGTACGAAGTTTAATAAGGGTTTGTCTGATGCATGATCATCTCCATCCTATGAAATTTAGGAAACAGTGACAAAGAATGGAAGATAGGTTGGTCAGTGAGAACTAATATGACAAGAAGCACATAAACACAAAAAAAGGACAAAATGTTATGCAAAGGATTTACAACAATATAAAAGCATATGGGTAAGTACATTAGAAATAAGAAGAAGAGGAAGTGAAGAGCATGAAGAAATAACCCAGCAAAACTTGTTTATTTTTAACTTCAGACAGTTAATTTGCTCACCATGCAGTCCTGCAAACTGTTGTACTGGCACAAATGAGTGGTAAGGCAAGGGAAAGAGGGGCAGGAAAGGCAAAGTAGGAAGGGCAAGCTGCCTAAAGCAGTTGTGTTACTAAAGGAATATAAGTGCAGGACCATTACTCAGTGGACAGAGAAAGAAGTTAACTGATGATGGGGCTGAACCATTCGATGCCTTTTTGCTTTATTATTCCCTAGAAAGATAAACTGACTAATAAAATTCATACCGGCGTTGAAAGAGTGAAAAACCAGTAGTGAAACAAGGAAGGTATGGTAAGTAATACTTTGGATCAGTTAGGTGCTTTCAAATCAGAGATTATATCATATAATATTTAAGAGAAAAAATGCTTTGCTAAGAGCTGTCCTCAATGTTTTGGGGTCATGATAAAGTCCCAGTGTCAACCCCTTTTCCTTGACTTCAGCCGGGCTCTGAGACATCAGCCTTTTAACAAACCTGGGCTTTAAATGAAGTATACAAGTAGGTATGCTAAAAGCATTTCCTGTTTGTGAAAAGAGTTCCATGAAGGTTGGCAGTGGTCAGTTTTTGATTCTGTTCAGTGTTTCACTGAGGAATGTGAGGATGAAATAAGCACCATTTCTTAATACTGTTAATCACACTTAACAGGGAAAGCTTGTAAACAGGTAGAAACAGTGCTATGTTTGTAGAACTCAAATTCATTTTTTTAGATACTCTGAAGATACTTCTGCCTATCCGTGTCTCTGGAAAATATCAAGTTGGATCTAAACTTGCTACTCTACACTACAGTGAAAAAAAAGAATAATCACATTTAGGTCATGGTGGATGAAAAGCTGGACATGACCCAGCAATGTGCATTCACAGCCCAGAAAATCAATAGTATTGTGATACATGTCCTGAAGTTAATTCGTGTTAAATGTTATAATATGTAATTCATTCTCTGTAAGATGTAAGTTCATTTCTAATTGTGTATACTACGGGATAACTGGGACTGAGACAGCACGAAGGGGGACACGAGGAATTCTTTTGCTAGAGATTGCAAGGGAGGGACATGAGAAAACTATGCCAAGAATTACATTAAAAGGGACACGAGAAAACTTCTGCTGGGAATCATTAGAGGAGAACAAAACGATGGAAGAGGGAGATGGAGAAACCAGAGAACCGAATGATACATCAGATCGATATCTTATCCGTCCCCGCCCGACATTAACATCTCTACACTGTATCCGGACACAGCAATCAAGACATTGTTCTCCTGAGAAGATCCTTTCAACCCCACCAGAACCTGACCATGAATATCTAATGAGGCTGCCTCGGAAGGGGGAGTCTTGGAGTCCCAATTTTTCCTCAGCAAACCAGTGTATAAAAATGGACTGCCTCAGACCGAAAATGTGAACTTGGGGGGTGACATACTGACAGAGTGTGTTACCGTGTTCACCCAGTGCCAAAACCCCGGGGTTCGACACTGACTTTTTAATTGTGGCTATCAGAGACTGTTATTTTGTCTCAAAATAAATTCTAAAATTTGATTTATTGAATTTGGTCTATCGCATTTATTACAGTATCTTCTGTAATAAATACGATTGACCAAATTCGATAAATCAAAATTTGGAATTTTATTGAGAGACAGAATGACAGTCTTGGACAGCCGCAATTAAAAGGACAGCGTCGAGCCCGGGGTTGGCGCTGGGTGAACAATGATAACACACTCTGCCAGTCTGTTATCCCCCAAGTTCACATTTCTGGCTTGCAGCAGCCTCTTTTTATACACTGGATCGCTGAGAGAAACTTGGGATTTCGACGGTTCTTCCTTCGAGGCATCTTCATTAAACATTCATGTTCCAGTTCTAAGAGTTTGAATAGGGCAGAGGGGGAGGACAATGCCGTTAATGGCTGTGGCCAGGTGTGGTGTGGAGATGTTAATTTCAGGAGGAGATGGTCTAGATATCGATCTGATGTAATCATCTGGTTCTCCGGGCTCTCATCTCCTTTTTCATTGTCATTGTTCTTTTCTAACGTTTCCTGGCAGAGGCATTTTTGGGTCTCCCTTTCTGGTAATTCCAATCATTTTTATTTCGTGTCCCTCCCATGTCTTTTAGGCAAGAGAAATTCCTGTACCTTTTCCAAACTACTTTTCTCTGAGTTAACTCTTAACATACGGGATTAAAACAAAAACTTATACTTATAGAGATTGCATTACACTTTATATCTTTTAACATGAATTAACTTTAGGACATATATCACACTTGGGTTGTGTAAAGAAGCATGACCACCAGGGTGAGGGAGGCAGCTGTACCCCTCTGCTCTGGTGAGACCCCATCTGTAACGTTGCATCCAGCTCTAGGGTCCCCAACATAAGAAAGACATGGACCTGCTGGAGCAAGTCCAAAGAATGCCACAAAGATGCTCAGAGGGCTGGAACACGCCTGCTGTGGAGATGTGTTGAGGGAGATAAGGTTGTTCAGCCTGGAAAAAAGCTCTAGGGAGACCTTAGAGACTCTTCCAAGACTTAGAGGATGAGGGCAAATGTTTTAGCGGAGCCTGTAGCAATGGGACAAGGTGTAGTGGTTATAATCTAAAGCAAGGTAGATTTAGATTAACTATAGGGAAAAAATACTTCTCTGTGAGGGTGGTGAAACATTGGCACAGGTTGCCCAGGTAGGTGGTAGATGTACCAGCCCTGGAAAAAAGCATTCTGTATCACACTGTATTTTTACTTGTTCATGTCCAAGTCCTTTATAAAAAAGACAAGTATTACTGAGTATGGACAGAACAGAGTACCCTACTAAAAAAGCAGAACCTGATTAAAGAAGCCTGAACCAAAATGCAAGACCCTTAAATCCTAAAGTACTTGAATACACCCCTGCTTCTGCCAGGATAAAATATCTCTCAGAATAATTGCTTGTTGGATTTATCTCAGGGAGGAAAGGCTCATCTAGCACATCCTGAGTCTGCAAAACTGCCTAAGAAGTGGTGTGTGTTTTCTGGTACATGCTGTTTTCAGAAGGACCCCTGAATAATATCCAAGCTATCCTTCATGAAATACTTGGCGAATATGGTTCCAAAACTGACAAGAAGCCAAAAAATTAAGATTTTTTCTTCTTCTTCTTCTTTTCCAACATGTTGTGCTTTGCTGCTTCGCTCTGGTGATTTGAGCCAAATGACTTGATCTGTTTTCTGATGATAAAGTTTGCCTAGCTCTCTGAGTAGCTGTAGAGTGGAGGATGATGGGAGAGGGGAGGGAGTGATTGTAAAGGTGAATAGCTCTGCATTGTACAGCAGCCAAGCCTAGTTAAAATTCACAGTCATTGAGCTAGGCAGTACAGGAGTCACCTGGCAAGTTCATTACGGAGTGGAGCCCTTTTTGTCAAAAGCACTTATGCCCCCATTCACAGCACGTTAACAGGCAGGCGTCCACAACCCTGCCCATCACAATCAGGGGTATGAATTCAACCTTCTTCAAGCCAACCTGGCTTGCCAACACCTGTGCAAAAGGCATTCCTGAAAGGCCACTGCCCATACACAATCCAGCTGTCCAGCCTGAAAAAACCAAAAAAAAAATTTGGGAGAATATTTTCACCTGCAAGGGTAACAACTGAGGCTCTTGTTAAGGCTCATGGAAAAGGATAAACTGTTCAAAGTGAGGGGATACTCACTGAAAGGCAATTATGGCCGGAAAGGTCATTTCCTCATGTGTACACCCACCATATCTTTGTATATTTGTGTGTGATATCACTTACCATGAGGAAAGGAGGAGGAGCAAGAGGCCGATATCTATGAATATTTTTACCTTCAATAGAAGGTTAGGAATAGAAGGACTGGGCAAACTGGCAGACAATTGATCCTCAGGTAATTTCTAGCCCAGTTTTACCAAAAGGCTTCCACAAAAAAAAAAAAAAAAAAAAAAAAAAATCCTGAGTCTGAGTGAATTTGCATGTATTTGAGATAGATGTGACTCTCTAAACCATAGCAGTCTTGGCCCTACTTAGAACTCTGTTTTCAATGTAGCTGTTGTAGAAGCAGAGTAACACACTGCTTCTGTGAAACTGCTGCAAATCCCAGAAGCTGGCAGCTTTCACAGCTCACTGCAAGATTTCTCTTGGATTTTTTCTAAAGTTTTGGTCTATGATTAATTGGTTTAATTTTTTTTTTTTTTTTTAATAAAGTTCAATTTCTGCTTTACAGGCACCATTAGTATTTGAGTGTCTGCTTCTGTGGTGATGGATGCCAGGCAGAGTTGGATGGGTTTGGAAATGTTTTTCATGTCCCCACAAAACTGTTAAAGTTTAAAAAAATAAAATTGGTCTAAAGTCCAACTGAACTATCTGAAGCAATGGAGGAAAGAGGGGGAGGGGAGGGGAAAGAACATGTATGTGCTATGCTATTAGTAATTATTTGGTTCAGAAAAGCCACTGTGGTCATTAGGATTTTCCTGGGTCTCCCTGAGGCATGTCTCTTTCCCTCATCTTCAGGTGCCCAAGCTCTTTGGTGAAAGCAGGTTTATTGGAGCAAGGACTTCAATGAGCAAATTTCTCACACCCCAAATTAGATTTTAAGCATGGGACTAAAGAGCTTGTCTCTTTTCTGGCCGAATGAATATTTCATTATTTATACATCAGCAAGAGGACTTGCTGGTCATCAAACAGCCAGGCTTTTTTGAGTGAGTGACTTTCTGCTTCACAACCACATAGCCGCAGCCAGAAACTTTTTTCTCACAAAAGTTTAGGCTGAAGTTGATATGTCTTTTCTGTTACTGGCACTAGTTTCAGCAAAACAATATTTCACTGAAAGACAGAAAAGCAGATTTCATTAAAAATTGCAGGCCAGCAGTTTTACTAAGCAGCTGGTTCCGTACAAATCCATGGCCACCATGGTTTTGATTGTCAATGTGTTAAAATGTGGGTTATCTGGAAGTGCTATGAACATACACAAAGCTCCCAATATCCAAATCTAGCTGCCCTGAGGCACTTGAGAATTGCTGATCTAGAAAAACCTGAAGTGGATTATATGTGGCAGGCTTCTGGTTTGGCCCAGCCAGCTTTGTGAGTTAAACCCTGCTCACAGAAGAGAAGGGCATTTACTCTTTGATTGTGAAAAGTAGTTTGAGATCATCACCTCTTGTAATTGCGTAAAATCTTCAAGTGGCAAGATGGCTGGGTAAAAATACGTTTTATTTTAAGTACATTGTTGTGCTCCAGTGATAAAATGTTAGAAATGCAAGATAGCAGACATTTCAAGAGGAGTTCTCAGAAAAGAGAACTGAGGGCTGTTATTCACACATGTGCTAAGTTCTTTTTTCTGTCCAAAACCACATGTTCTGAACTGCAGTGGGATTGCTCATTATTTATCTATTTACTTCTCATGGGATTCTCAAAGCTTCTATTTTCACAAGATGATTGACTTAGCACAGTTGACTGCAAAGTTCTGACTGCAAAGTTCTTTGCATTGCATTAGCACCTAGAGACATGAGTTGAGATCAGGACCGTATGTGCATACAAGGCTATAGTGACAGGCAAGGCTTGTCGGATGAGCCTATGATTTGTTTCAGCCAAAAATGCAAGAACATATTTTGATACTACCTTTTAAGGTGAGAAAATAGTAGGCCCAAGGTCACACAGAAAGACATCATGATAGACAGAAATCAAATCAAGTTTTCTGTATTTAACACAGGAAATAAGTTTGTTTGTTTGTTTGTTTGTTTTTCATTTCTGATTCATCAATAAGCAGAAAAATATAGATAGAAAAGTACAGATCCTTCCCTTCCCTTCCCTTCCCTTCCCTTCCCTTCCCTTCCCTTCCCTTCCCTTCCCTTCCCTTCCCTTCCCTTCCCTTCCCTTCCCTTCCCTTCCCTTCCCTTCCCTTCCCTTCCCTTCCCTTCCCTTCCCTTCCCTTCCCTTCCCTTCCCTTCCCTTCCCTTCCCTCCCCTCCCCTCCCCTCCCCTCCCCTCCCCTTCCCTTCCCTTTTGTCTTTAAAAACAAGTCACATTTTTTGTTGTGTCTTTTTTTCCATTGGCAAAGCTACATTTGAGAAATTAAGATAAAACACATACAAAATATTTGTGGCTAATTAAAATAAATTCAGGTGGTCTTAAGGCTATATTTTCTCAGGACAGGTTGATAAGGAAAACATAGCAGCCACTTAATTTGATTAAAAATAATTAGACCTGTAAGTGTAAACATGTTTAATATCATGAAGTGTAGGGAGACCTAAGCACTCTGATTTAAAATACCAATAGCTGTGCAAATTACAGAGCCTTTCATGGGGTTCATTGAGTCCTTAATCACACAAACTCCCAGGGTTTTAAGAGTCATTCAGTCTGGGAAAACATAGCTGAGTTTGAAGGACAGGGATTTCCTAGTAAACATCTCTAAACTCTTTTTACTTCGTAATAAGAAGGGCTCCAAACCAAATCAGGAGATAGAGACGAGGGGACAGGGTTATGCCCAAAGAGTTTAGTGAATTTTAAGGCAGCTGCTGTGAAGAAAACCTGCAACAAATTCAAGGAAAATCAGCTGAGACCTACACTTGTAGAACAAGTTGTGTAATTCCAGGCAAGGAAAGAGTCAAGAAATAATTTTTTTGCTGTTGACATCAATGAGAGGCAGAATTTTATATTATGTTTCCCAATGTCTACTCATTTTCATCCAAGTCTCAGGTCCACTGGGGATGTTTTGTGGAAGAGAGATCTCATCTGCTTCAAGGAGAAGAATGGGCTAACAGAATAAGGTTGAGCAAGAGGATGCACTGCTTGAATTTGAAGGGAGATAGTGCAGGAGCAAACCTAATTGCAGGAAATAGTTGGGCATGGCCAGTATCTGTGCAGGAGGAGCCTCAAGGAAAGAAAGGCATTGATCCATGGGATATAACTGGACCTGAGGATGGGCAAATGTGTGGATCCAAGGGCTCACAAGATGGGTATCAGGAGTAGTAACTTTAATCTCCAGAAGTCAAGTGAGCCTGCAAGTGATGTCTGTGTCCTTTATGTTTTCTGCCCCTTTACTCATGCAGGGATGGTGTCTCAGGTGACAGCACCTGCTGCCTGTAACAGGGATGGGTCAAGGATCAAATAAGTCAGGCCATGACAGTATCTCAAGAGGTTCTCCATGTTTTGCACCTTTATTGCTAATCCTGCTTCATGACAAAGTCACACCTGTACTAAAGAACCAGTTTAGTACAGAGTGACTTTGAGGTTACAGGACAGGCCAGTCAAAAAAAAATCCCTGGACCCACCACACTTGGTCTAGAACCTTGACAAGTGTCCTGGCCTCTTCATGCCTCTGTTGACTTATTTATATATTAAAGAACAACAATATTTATCTCTCTGATGAGCTGATGTCATGAAGTAGAATTGAGGAATAGATATCAATTTTCCTGAGATCCTGAGAGAACAAGCTTGGTGACACTCTAGTTTTCCTCTAGTTTTCTCCCTGGGTTCCTGAAGCCTTATGCAGTTGCTCTGCCTGTTCATCTGTTTATCAGTACCCATACTAAAACCTAAGATTTTTTCTGAATTAATCCTGTTGAACAAGAACTGAGTATCTCCAAGAAAATGTAATGAGTTACTGATAAGTTTCATGAAAAGTAATGAGAAAATGGGAGGAAAAGATTGATCTTAATATCCTCCAAATCTGGGAGCAACCTTTGGTCAGATGAGTTATGATGGGACATTTTTCTGCATGGTCTGACCCTGCACAATCACCTGCATGTAGTGACCACCAGTTACCTCACAAATATTTTGCAGCCAGTCAGAACACATAGTGCCTCTTACCAGCTAGTAATTGCTAGAGTTAAAAGAGAACCTGGAGGCATGGAGGGTACCGAGGGAAAATGATTGTCTACAGGATATCTACAGGGTTTGGAAGTGGGAGCTGACATCATAGCAGAAAAAAGAAAACCAAAAGAAAGGAAAAAAAACTGGGCTGCTGTGGCTGAGGAGGGCTATAGATAGCATAGAACAGAAACTCCAAGGTTTGCAGGATTTGTTAGCTCCCCACTCACAGAAATATTTGCTGTTATTGGAACAACTGTTTACTGTTTTAAATGTCTGATTTCAAGAATTTACCAAGTGACAGGAAACAAAACAGGAATGTGAAACATTTTTTTTGTGACAACCAACATTTATTTCTGAAAGCACTCATTAATTAGGAAAGCCTAAGAAAGACATTTTGAAAATGTGTATTTAAGTCAAGAGCCCAAAATATAGGAATAAAATCAGCTTCATCTTTGATACTGACATTCGACAGACAGCCTTGAAAACCCATTCTAGAATAAATCTGAAAAACTCAATAGCTGCTAGTGATTTTTCAAGGAATCAAGCCGTTGTAGTCGCAGGATGAGGTACTGCTCCTGCTTTGACAAGGAAAGATTTGGGATGTCAAACATTCCGCATGCTGCAATGCCTATCACATGCTCACGTGACGTTCAGTCAGTAAGGAAAGGAATTAGCCAGCAGCTTTATAACTCTCTACCTCCCTCAGTACGGTGATAAAAAAGACCAGCATATTCTTCAAGTGAGCCTACTGGTCTCTAAATAAGTGTTTGGTGTGAAAATTGAACAGTGCAAGAGATGACGCTGGATAGTGGTAGTGGTTGGATGGCAACGTTTAGCTCTCATGATCATAAATGCTGGTTTTGTCCAAAATCACAGTCAGAAAAGAATTTGTGTGTGTGTGATCTTGTAAATATTTTTCAATTATTGCTAAATATATAATTGAATTCTTAACGTGCATAATTGTCATATGACAGATCTGGCAGAGAGGGGATAACAAGTCAGAACTACCAAATTAACTGAGCTACTAGGAAGCTTGTTATCATTATCAGATATCACAGAATAAATTGAATTTGGATAATCTAAACACCTATGAAGAACCAGGTCTCCTATGCTTTGTTCACACACCTTTGTTCATTGCCTGATTCTAAACAATATATAGACAGCTATTCCTACTATCTCTCAGCTCTTTTTACTTTTTCACTCAAATATTCCCAGGCTGTCCTGATCAAGAAAATTTACCTGGGAATGTTACCAAAAGAACAGAGACCTACAGAGATACACTCTGTCTGGAATTTCCCTTCTTCAAACCTTTTAATCTACTCCACACATCCAGGGAAACACTAATTTCTAAAATACCCTATATCCTAGTCAAGAACAGGCTCTCTGCCTTCCTGATCTTCAGTCAGTTAAGATCTACACAAGCCCTGTATTTGCATGAGCAAGCGCAAGGGCAGCTTTTTGCACAGATATTTCCATTCAGCCCTGCCAAGCAATTCAGCACTGCCATGCCCTGGAGGGATCTACACAGGAACTTTTGTGTCATCGGGTCTTCCACATTTAAAAGCATTTCTATGCAGAAAAAAGCTGAGGTGCATTGCTGGAGTAGTCTGGAGGAGTTTCCTCTCACAGCGCTTATATGCTCTTTCTTTTGAAGAGACAGCTTCCAGGACTATCATTCTAAGAAATTTGCAACATAGTAATTTAAAGGAAAATGGGGGAAACCAGCAAATCAGCTGCAAATGCAATCCAAGGAGGTAAATTGAACTGTTTAAAATTGACCAGTTTATCTTGAAATCCTGTGTGCAGAGAGAATGCATGTGTAGATATATATGTGCATTTGTGTACATACGTGTACATATATATGCACAAATATATAGAAGTTCTCAGGAGTTTATACAATATTTTTATATTGTCTATTAAGACTAGTTTTACTTTTGTATATTTAAGCTGAGTTTTTAAAGTTCATGAGTCCAAGACATTCTCAGAAGTATCTGCATATGAACTTGAGCCAAGTCCTAAGGGAGACTTGCGTGGCATTTGAACACCCTGTTGACATTTAGAACAAAAGTCAAGCCCCGAAAACATAACAAAATTATGGGCTAGCTCTCTTTTTGGTGCCTGCATAAATTAGCAAGACTGTCATCCTTGTCATTTAACACTACGGCTGCACCGGCATAGAAATCCACATTAACAACACTGACCCTTGGGTCACTGAACCTTGAGAACAGGGAAGAAATTTCACAATGGGCTGCAGTAACTTTCCTTTAGAAATCTTAGCAGAGCTGCTGCAGTTACCATGCATTATGGACATTTCAACCAGGAATCAGTGGTAACAGAGAGAAAGATAATTTGCCGGATTCTTCTGTGCAGGAGCACATAGTTGCCCTTATTTTTACTAATGGCTCAAAACCCTTCTTGGAGTTCTAGATCTCTGCTAAATGAGGAATTCACTTTTCTAACACTCTTAGCTCTGATATATTATTTAGTAAGTATATTCCTGATTTTAGTGGTGGCAGAGAGCTTGCGCAAAGCCACCTGCCTGGTCAACAGTATTTCCTTCTCTTTGGAATTCTCTGTCCAAATTCATTGGGGATGATCTGGCAAGCTTTGAAAACATTCTAGCTTAAATAGGGGAGCCTGAGATTTTCAGCATCCTTGGTTTAAAAATGTGTTTCTGAAAGGGCTTGGCTCCAGCCCCTTTAGTTCCCCGAATTATATTTATAGTCACACTTGGCATCTACCTGACACAGATCTCAAGGCAGTTTTACAAATCACTGCTCTCCTCAGTTTACAAAGAAATACAGAAGACTCTAGTGCTCAGTAGCAGTTGTCCAGACTCCTGATCTGAAGAGTTAAGCTCTGAACCACTGTGTCCCTGCAATATTGGAAACTATGCAGTCTGGAGCAAAACTAAACAAAGCTACCTTGATTCAGTCTGAATACTACTGTGGTAGGTCCAAAGGAAAAAAAGAAGTATAAATATAAAGGCAAGCTACTGATCCTATGGTTAGCATGTCAGAAAGGACATTTTAATTCTATATATAGAGAAAGCGTATATACAGTATTAAGGACGTGAGTGTACTTTATCTTCAGTCAAGGCATAAAGCTGTCTGAGTGTAATAATAACTCTCAGCTGGGTCTACCTCTGCAGAGACTGCTTACAAATCACTGCAAACATTTGTACAGAACAAAGCACAAGACACTGATGAATAGAAAAAAGCTGGGGAGAGAGCCCTGTCCCTCACAGGGACACTCTGAAGAGAACCTTACACCTATTACAATGTAAAAACAAAATCCACGAGGTTGGTGAAGTAATATTTAGCTCCGTGATATTTATTGTAGCTTGAGATCTGACATAGCTTTATAGAGCTGATGGCCAAATGCTGTAATTCTTCTGAAAACACTTTTTCAGTGGGAAAAGATTTTGTGCTAAATATTTTAACAAAATTAACCTTCTTTCTAGCACAAGATAACATCAGCCTGTGAAAGGTTCAGAAAACATTTATTAATTAACATTTATTGATGAGGAAAACTGAAGTTCAGCATTGTCTAAGGGCTCAAACTTCATTGTGTCACTCTCTGTCCAGAGCCCTGTGAGAGCTGTAGAAAGAGGCCATGGAGGCTGGAGTACCACTCACACTGCGCATTAACAGTTGCAGACCAGAATAGTTTTCCCCTGTCACTAAATCACACATGCTATCTAATTTTGTTTTGCACGTTTACAAAAGCATATTACATATTCTTGGGGTTGCTGTTGCTGTTTGGTTGATTTATTTATTTTATTATCTTATTATATTTTCAACTTAAGTAAAAAATAACATTTTTGGAAACAAAATTACCGTCACTGTTTCCTCCCTCATCAGCCTTATGTCCCTGTTCTTTTCACAGCGGGCTGATAGGCTGCCTGTAGCCCTGCCAAACCACTCTGTCCTCAGCCAAATGTGACAATCCCTGGAAACCTCTTGGTCCAGATCTTGGTTTGCCTCAGGTCTCTCCCTGCATCACTGTCTTTTCTCAGGCTCACTCTGCTACAGACAGTTCCTCTAATGAGAGGAAAAAGTGTTTTCCTTTTCATCCCCTTTGCACAGGAAATCATCCTCAAAGTGTATTCCCTTTCTGATTCTGTTTATGTGTCTGATTTTTTTTTTTTTTTTCCCCTGGTCAAAAGAGAGTGGCAATGACAGAGAATGCTTGAAAAAGTAGAATGGAAATAGTTTTAAAAATAAGTTAGAGAGATTTATATTTAATATCATATCCAGTACCATACCCTACCTGCAGGAACATTCATTGCCAGAGTACCTCATATGGGTGAAGATAATCAGGAATATTTGATAGAGATCAAATGTTGTTGGAATTAAAGCATCTCTAGTGTGACCAGTATGTTCATTCATTTAGTTATCTTTCCTTGCTTGAAGTAAGGAAATCAGAATTTTCTTATCAGGAGGAAAAAAGACAGAAGAAAATCTGTGGTCTCCATTCAGAGAGCAGTCCTTTTAATATACCTCTTAAAACATTCTGGTTACATCTTTCTCTCTCATTTTATTTTTTCTCTTGATTCCCTTTTTATTTTCCTTTTCCCCTATTCCTTCTCTTTTTTCCTTATTTGTTTGCCCTTTTCCTTTCCATCTTCTTCTACTCTTTTTTCTTTTTTTTTTTCTCCTTCTTCTTTCTGTCTTTATTTCTTTATTTAATTATTTTGTTTGTTTTTAAATATGAATAAAGAAGTGTCTGTGGAGGTTGCCAGAGATTTGATACAAAAGTGGAAACCTAATTTTTCACACTTCCAAAGATATTAAAATGTCAAAGACTTGAGTGGCCATTACAGGCTAACCTCAGTTCTGTGATGTCTTTGGCTTCAGTGTAGTTGTACATGGGATAAATTTAGCAACTATTTGCTAATGGGAGCTAATAGCCTATATTTTTTTGTTTTGCACAACAGTCATAATGAAATTTCTCAAAATTCAAGTGTTAGGCATTTAACTGGAGGGACAGTACTTAGATCGTGTTCTTCCCTAATTTTTCCACTTATATTTGGTAACCTTTGTATAACAGCTCCTGTCCATGCCACAGACCTCTAGGAAGAATTCTGCCTTGACATCTAGGAATATCTTGCTATGCAATGGTTTTAGTCTCTCTCAGCTCTATTTTTCCATAACCATAACAAGACTTGTCCTACTAGTTTAACCCTCTAGTCCTTGTAAAAATGCTAAAATGTTGTCAACATATTGGGGTGCACAATAGCGCCCATCTGATGCAAAGTTAAATGCCAATGTAGATACACACATAAGATACAGAAAACTACTTTTTTAGTTATTATTTACACCTTTATTTGGTGGCTTTTTTAACAAAATAAGCTCCTGTTTGCAGCAAGCATCTCTGTTGGCATAGATGGGTGTCATCATTCAGTCTGTGAGGAATCCCCTTCCCCTTAAAAATAAATAAATAAGTAGTGAAATGTATTTACTCACTCCCTATTTTTCTTACTAAAGAGATATTTGTTGATTTGTTTTACTGAGGCTGGATTTACAGCTAAGATTCAATATGAATCACAGAGCAAACTTGCTTCAACAGAGGTGTGGGTGACTGTGACTGAGGAGGCAGCACAGTCCCCCATGCCATTGGGATGGCAGGAAAGCTAGGGGCAGTACACATCCTCTACAAAATCAGTTTATCTGAAGAAAACGGTAGGTAAACAAGATCATTTTTTGCACTAAACATAAACTTGACTTCTCCTTTTCATGCTCTAATGGCAAATATCTTCGTAATAAATATAGTGCTTTCTTCTTGCACTGTCAATTTTGGTGTAACCTGTTTATGTCTTCCAGCAGTGGCGCGCTGTCTTTAAAAAAACTTTATAGGATTTAGTGTATAGATGGCAAAGAGCTGCTAGATTGTGATTCCTCTTTTAAGAGCTCTCATGAGAGGATAATGACAAGGTTGATATCAGCAAAATGGCAGAGTATCAAAACCCGCCTGGCTCTCCAGGACTTTCACTCTACATGTACTCCTAAAGCCTGTGGCATTCAGTGGACTTACAGGAGTGGTGATCATAGAATAAAGACTCACAGAATGTTTTGGGAGGGAAGGGACCATAAAGATCATCTCATTTCAGCCCCTCTCACGGGCAGGGAATCTTCCACTAGACCAGGTTGCTCAAAGCCCCATCCAACCTTGTCTTGTTGGCACTGGTCCAGCTGCGGCTGGTCCCACAAGGCTACTGGAGAATGTCATTAGGATAAATCCAAGGGCAAATATAAAATATTAAACATTAGGAAATATTCTGCATACTCAAGAGAGAAAAAAACCCCTCATTTTCATCTGAGCTATTTCTACAGCCTATAGTTGACTTGGGGCATAAAATCACTGATGTTCACAATCTCTAAGGGATTAGATAGGGAGACCTGTTACTTACACAGTATTATATTAGTTATTTTAATGCCTGAAGATGATGCAAGAGATGAACAGGGAAGACAGCTTGCAGACAGGTTCTTTTTCTCTCCACTAATTCATTCAGGTCCCCACTGAATTCCCTTGACCGGTGATCTTGCACAAGCTCCAAAACAAACTTGATCAGTGCATGGTTATATGGACAAAAGTACATTAAACAACTCCAAAGCACTCCCTAACTGGTGCTGCACAGTGTTAGAGGTGGGGGAGGCTGTGCGTGGCTGTGCAAAGCTGTGAGCAATCAGACAGTTCATTCTTCTTTCAAGAAGTGTTACATGTCCAGGCTGTGGTATTCTGGCTCCTTTCAAAATGTGTCAGCTTAAACAATCTCTGCAAAGCACGTCCCTTTCCTCTCATCCTGTTTCTTCTCTGTGCTGGAAGAGCTGCTGTGTTCCACCCCCCAGTCAGCGCTGAGACTTTCGTATAAATGAAAGTTACTGAAAGGATTTGTGGCCACTTCATTATCACTGCTGTGCCAGATGATAGGGCTCGGAGCATTTTCAGAACCTACAGAAATATTGTGGGATGGAGGGAGGCAGGTAACAGTCTGAGCTGCCTCCAGCAGAGGGAAGTGGTACACGCACGCTTCCCAGTGTGCTGCCGCTGTGCAGAGCAGACAGCAGAAATGTCAGGTCTGGTGTTTGCAGAGCTGAAATTTCTGCCCCCGCCCAACCTGCCTCATTCCCCTTGCCAACACAAATGCCTGATTTAATCCCCTTTGGCTCTTTGTCGCATTGATCTCACCCTTAATTTCCCCCAGACCAAGAAAGGAGGTATCTCCCATGCAACTCTCAGCAGCAGCCCCCACCCCCTGCAGTGAGACATTGGATTTTAAAGCCCAGAGTAACTGCTGGGAAATAGAGGAGCAGCTAGGTCTCCAAAAGCAGTTTTGGTTTTAAATGTAAGGTTTTAATATTATATTCCAGAGGCTATTTTAAACCAGAGCTGCCTTTTCCTGAAACTCGTCAGTAGATGTGGCAGAGGAACTTGCCTTGGGCTTGTGCAGGTGGTCCCAGTGCTGCCTACAAGTGAATCCCCACACAGATGCACACTCAGAACCCTGCACACCAGCACAGAGCTGGAGGCTGCCCAGACACATTTTCAACTCTTCTTTTGTTTGTCACACATCTTTCTGTCACAGTGTCCCTTTTTGGCCAAGCACATACACACACCCCTGCACAAGCTGAACAGAAATGCACTGGTATCTTATATAGAAGAAATCATTTGACCATTTCTCCTTGACAGTTTTACACTTCTAAAATACATGTGACTCTTCTCTCATCTTCTCTGCCTTTGGAAAAAGCAAAATCCTGCTGGAGATTAATTCACAGGGAAGATAATGTCCTTAACCTACACTTCCTTGAACTGCCTTAATACTGTTTGCAAAGCAACCAGATGACTTTGTCTCATCCTCACCTCATCTAGAGCTACAGGGAGGCAAGTTTTGCCTCCAGCTTTCAACCTTTTGATGCTGGGATTTTCCACGCTGAGATACAGTAGGTGGCTAACAAGAAGATCCTATTAAAGTGAAATGAAGTAGCAAAAGGATTGTCAGCTGAGCAAATAAGAAATATACAGTACCTATACATGCTTCTCTGCATTCCTTCCTGCTCACTATGAGAAAGAAAGAAAGAGGGAAAAAAAAAGGTGGCAAAGGGCAACAGAGAGCAATATCAGCAGTGACAATATCTTGATTTTATAAGAAGAAAACTAATCACTGCTGCTAAAGACACAGCTCTTTTAATGAAGAGGCTGCTGCAATATCATCGCAACAACTAGCAACTCACATGTTAGATTACAACAGGTTGAGCCAGTGCACGCTCCCCTGTGCCACACTCTGAAAAAAATAAATCAAATGTCTGTACCTGAGGCTCCTTCATTTCCCACGCAGAGCTCTCCTTTAATGCAGGCTTTTCATGGTGCCTTTCTTTGCCAAGAAGGGGCTGACAATGGCTTATTTACCTACTTACCTGTCCTTGAGCTATGTGGCTTTTCTTTGAATAAATTAAACTGGCTGTTTCAAGTGATGCTTTCAGCCTCTTGAGTCTGGATCTAATTATCAGAAGAGAGAATTTGCTTAAAACGTGTTTTCCAAGTTTTCAACCAAGTATTGACTGTCTGCGAGATGCAGGTCTCTGAAAAGACCCTGGTGCCTATGGGTAAGGAAAAATATCCTGTCTGGCTACCCTGCCTGCTTTTAGGTTTCTTATATACTTATGATAGACAAAAAGTGGAATGAGGGCTTGCTAAAACATGCCCTTGTCTTTTTTCACTTAATTGCCTTGCTTGTTTGCTGCTTGTGACTCTGGGACCAGATATTCAGCTGCTGAGAGTTTCTTTAAATCCACTGCTGGGAGATAGGTTTATTTTTTAATGCTATGATATTTCTGAGTGGATATACACGTTAGTTTTGTTTTGTGTGGTCTTACAAGAAATTGTGGTAAATACTTGAAAAACTGTCACAGTTAGGAAGTTTGATTTTAGTCTCCAAAGCAGAGGAAAATCTTGATTTCAATTTTTGGCAAAGGGTGTTTTTGTCATGTATTTTCTATGATCTCAGCAGCAACAAAATTTCAGGGGCCAAATGCTCATTTGTGTGAGCTGGCTTATCTCTGAGGTAAGGAATTTTATGGTTCATCAGAAGAGCTGTCTGTTGTCATGGACATGGGGTGATGTTTTTTTCCTTAGGTGCCTAGGATAAGAAATAAAAAAAAAAAAAAAAATAAAAAAAGTGAGACATAGAAAAACATGCCCAAATATCATGCAGAAAATATGCCATTTCTTTTTAGTACACTGTAGAAAGTTTTAAAGATGATGTCCCAGGCACATTAAAACATAACATGCATTAAGTCTGGCACACAGCTAGAGTAAACTCTTGTTTCTCTGTTGTTTGGTTTTTCCCTATGCATTACCACTGTATCAAGCATATTGTGTTTTTACATATGCATAGTCTTGTGGAGAGGGGAGAGGGGAAACAAGAAGGGTGGCAGAAACCAAAAAAACAGAGGTCCCTTTCATTGCTGGAGCTGTCATCAGGATCGTGTGCAGTACAGGCCATCAGAGTTCTCGGCAGTGCTCAGGGCAGAAGTGAAGAGAAATATTCAATCTCGGGCCCTTCTTTGGAAGTATTGGCTCACTATTTGCTAGCATGAGTAGCTAGAACTCATCATGCACCGTGCTGGGCTCTTCAGAGCAACTCAATTCAAAATGGTCTCTGACTAGAGATCTGCATGCCTCAATCCAAATGAATTCAGCAAGATTATGTTGCAGGTCTGATGCACCTGATATCAGAATTTGGACCTAAATAGAACAGTCATTATTAAATTATTATTACCATCACCGCTATTATCTCTATGTAAACAAAATACCACATACCATGACGAAACTGCTGCTTTTATCTCTCTTTGTAATGCTCCAAATCCTGTAATCTAATTGTTACACATCCTTGCTCAAAAGAAAGGCTCAAATATTAGCTTAAGGTTGTAATAGTAATTAGCACTGTAGAAGCTTAAGCTTTCTGTGTAGATCACAGGGTTTGCTTACCACATACTTTATCAGTAGGTTAGCTTGGGCACCTTATCATCTGACACAAGGAATCCTGAATTCAGCTGATTTTTTAGGAGTCTATCTGTTCTGAATGTTTATTCTTTATCTCTTGGGCTGTGGTTGAACATGCATCAAACACAGAACGGAATGTAGGGGGTGAGGGAGCAAGGGAATGGGGAAAAGTAAGTGTTCTGGCAGTGAAATTGTACTAAATAAAGCCAAAATGTACTTGAAAGAGGAGTGGCTGTGGGATCTGTTTAACTGATGGTAGAACCAGAAGCAGGGTTTCATTCTCCACTGACAGAGCAAGGGTAGTAATTCACACCAGAACACAGCATCTGTCAGCTGAATACGGAGGTGAGCAGAGGACCTCTGCTGCCATGTACTACAGGAAAATTCCAGCACCAAAGATTTGGAGACTAGATGCTCTGGCTTTGACACTGTGGCAAATTTACTGCATGCCTTTACTGGGAGCATTTTAAATTGGACTTTTGAAATACAATCCAGTTTGTCTTCTGGTGCCACTGTTATTATCTATGGAGAAGGAATAATAAGGCTCATTCTGTTAGCTGTTTTCTGCTCATGTCCTCTTTTTGTGCTCTTTCCTTAATTGCAACCATCTGAAACAAGGCATAGGATTATAAGGACCCTTAGTTTGAACAGAGCAGTTGTTTTTAAGCTCTGAAGATAAAAGGGAAGGAAAGTCCTTGCTCAAGAGTTTAGGTCAAACCCTGTCCTTGAAGACAGGATGAACAACCAAGTCACTCTATTAACGTCTTAAATCATATATTCCTCCCCACAAAATCACACCCTCCAACTTTTCTTTTCTTCTCCCCTTCAACAACACCATTTTCTCTTTGGCCACAGCCCTTGGCATGTCTTCTTTTCCATTTTTGTCTATCCCTGTGCACACCTACTCCCTCTACAAAGGTCTCCTCTCTTCTGCTGTCTTGCCAGGTGCATTGTGCGAAGATCCAAGAAGTCACTCACAGGTAGCTAAGCTGGCTGGTTTGCATGTACTGACTGGCCAGCTGGCAGCCCAAGCCAAGCAATTAGCTAACGAGCTTATACCACCACCTTTCCCTCACATGGGCTGTGCTTTGTTGTTGTCCCACACACCACTGATTTTCATAATATATGTAGGATATTTATACCTTTAAGATTTTACCTCTCTAGAGAATGGGGTGAAATTAACCACCAGCTTTAGAATACATTGCTGGGCACAGGATTGACAGATGGAGAGCCAGATGGACAGACAGTTCTATAAAAGCCTTATTTCCTTAGGAAAAGAGGCCGTCGGGTCTAAGCACTACTAGTACGGGGTTCTAGAATGGACGACGGGGATTATAACCCTCATTAACAGATGTCATGTGTCTGACACTCCTGCAGGGAGATACAGAGGGAGAGTAAGGGAAGTACCTTACTTTGCTTTGCAGGTGTGAGTTTAAGTCCTTTCTGTCTTAAGTAAACTCACAGCAGACTGGCATAGCTACACATTCAAAAGGGAAAGGGAAAGGAAGGCAGATTTGTCACTAGCTCCATTAGTCCTTTGTGTATTGTCATTTAAAGGCATTCCTGTGTCCTTCCCTAATCTCACCCAATAGGCTCATGAATAATTTTCTGATGTTTTCTTTACCCAGCCCAATAGGGTAAATGAAGTAGCATATTAAGATTGTAGTCTCATACCCTGAAAATAATTTGAACCCATTCTCTGACCCTGTTGCACTCTGAAAATGGCTGGATCAAGCATGATCAGGTCTAACAGGCTACACAGTCTACATCTGGATATTGCCAATAACTAAATAGACCAGTTTTGAATGTACTGCTTGCTGAGTCCTATTACCCACCACTTAACCTCATTGTCTAATCTGTAGTCACTAAATATGAAAATGCTACAGCAAAAATCCATAGACACACAGAATGGCTTGGATTGGAAGAGACCTTAAAGATCATCTAGTTCCAACTCCAATTCCATGGGCAGGGCATTTTACCTTTGGAACATTTCTCCGCGGTTTAGTAGTAGTGGTGCACTAGCACAGGTTTGGACTGGTCCCTGTTAAACCCATGACTGAGTAACAGTCTATAGGATCAACCACCTCTTTGATTTAGCCATATTATTGGATGGTCATTTTTGTAGCATCCTCGGCCCCACAGTGAGCTACCATGTGAGGTGGGGAAGGTAAAGGAAATGAAAGGTGAAATGCCTTAATTGGGAGGGTTATCATGTGTAGAGTTGACATGAGGACAAAATGTGGCTCCAGAGGTTAGGGAATTCCCACGAGGAAAGTGGGTGGGAACCTTTGGTTGAACCCAATTTTCTGCTTGAAGAACTGTTGCTCAGCAAGAATAGTTTGAGTTGTCCTCACTGTTGTATTCACCTGAAGCCTGGGTGTTGGGTTGTGGATGCTCACTGCAACATGGGCAGTCCTGAAATGGAGAGAGTAAAAAGTTTCAGAAAGTAATGTCAATTACTGCATTTTAGAAAGCAATTGTGTTGCTCACAGTTTTATTTAAATTTGTAGGATAGCTATGAGAACATCTCATGATTTTGATTCTGTGCATAAAGTTATCATAGCCAAGGGTAACTAAATAAGCACAGATGCTACTGGATCTTTTCAGAACAACTTACACTCCACACTTTCCAGTAATGTGATGCACCTTCAGTACTGAAAGCTTTGTAATCAATCCTTTTATTTTTCTTTCACTACAAAAGTTCCTCTTAAAAGAACACCAGATCCAATCTTCAAAAAATATTTGCTGACTTCTGAAGCATGTTCTCATTCCTCTCAGTTTGAAGTTACAGTAGAAAATTTACTTATGTAGGATGGCAATCCAAATAATCTTATTTTATCTGAAAGTATGTAGACGTCGTATCAAAATCTCATTGAAGTTCTGTCCAAGGAAAAAGAAGTTGCTTGCTTATGAAATTCTGTTATAAATGCATTTAACATCTGGTCCTGCAAATGTACAAGATTGTTTCTTTGTGACCCTTTGCAACAAATAAAGGCAAGAGATGAGGGTAGAGATGTGCAGGATTAAATCCCTTACTTTGTGTAATTTTTTTTTTTTTTTTCCTATGGCATTTCAATGATAAAAGACCAATTTCTGCCCTTGCTTAACCTCCAGCAACCCCACTGATTTCCTTGTTCATTCCAGATTGTAATGAATGACTTTACACACTGGAGCCCTTTTATTCTTTCCCTTCCAGATTGAGTGTCTCAGCCCAGACAATGGGCCCCTGCCTCCAGGAGTGTGCGACTGAAATAAATCCACTGACTTGAGCAGCCGCGCTCCATCGCCACCGAGAGCCGAAGCTGGTTTCCGACACACAAACTTCCATGGAGCATAAGCCTGGGAAGAGCATACAGGTAAGCAGTGTTTTTAACTCCTTAGTATGGCTTGTGTGCGTCTTAGCCCTGACTCCTGGTTTATGCACACGGGGTATGTATTAAATATCGCTGTACTTGCACTACGTGTATCTATCTGAGATAATTATGGCTATTGGAGTGCTGGTGGGACTTGCAGTCTTTAATGCACTTGTCCTCACAGCATCTGATAAAGCGAGGAAGAGTTTCTATCTGCATATCATACAGAGGAAACCGAAGCATAGACAGGGGGTTTTTTGCTACACCAGGGAAGAGAATCTGGATTTTCCAAGCTGAAAGCTAGCACTCAGTCTGTTGGTCTGTCTTGAAATAAGCAGTGCAAATAGGCACAGGGAACAGCACTTCTTGTAAATTGGGGATACTGAACTACTTCATTGTGATACAGTAGACATGATAAATTGCTACTGTTAAGTAAAGCGTTAGGGAATTGTCATGTAGCTAGGGAGAGGCCACTCTGTTATTAAGGATGCAAAAGGCATATATTTCAGCTTATTATTCCATATCTATATTGACTCTGAAGTGCAAACAACAATAAAAACTAAAATTTGCCATTAAACTAACGCAATTTATCTGGAGGACAAAACAGAAAGTGGGAGCAGTGCTCGATGCCTCCCTGCTTGTGAGTGGTGACATCAGCTGATGGAGGTAGCCTAGACAGGAAGCAGGGAATATTGATGCTACTTACTTGTTGTGGTGAGGATTCAGTGAGACAGGCCCAGGGCTGAGTCCTAAAAATTAACAAGGATTGGAGATGAGTATCAGAACCAGTCACTGTACTCAGACCTGCTGTGTCAATACCAAAAGATCACAATTTTTTCTCTGTTTTCATACAATAATGTGGGTACTTTGCCATCTCAGAAGTTAATGGTTGGTTCAACACATGAAAAGAAGATGTCAAAAGGGAAGTAGGGACTTTATTCTCCTGGCTCAGACATTACACTCTGAAGAGCAAAGATGTCTCCAGATCTGTGTTTTTAGTAAGACCAAGACTCTCTGTGATTGCAACAATTGGCTTTTTATTTCCCAAGAGCATCTAGCATTTGAATGGGACTATTATTATTAATTTTGTTATTGCACGAGCCATAAAGTAAATCTGGAGCGATCATAAAGTTAGTCTAGATACATGGCTTTATTGGAGAATTAAGAAATACCACACATGTATCTAAACCAGAAGACTTCATCAGGAAAAAAGTCTACTTCATGATGAGGCTATGGCTTGAATATGGTTGCAGATTTGCCTTCTAAGTTTTATTTGATATTGCTTGATATGCTCCAGTATTTCATTGTAATTCAATGGCAATTCCTATTCACAAAGCTATTCTAAATAGGTTCTTACATGTACCTATTACCTTGGTAGTCAGGTTTCTATATCAAATCCTGAACATTCCATTATTATTAAAAATATAAAAGCCATTTATTCCATCTGTTTTGTACAGTGAGGTGAACAAAATTGGATGTGAAGTCACAGTGTGGTAATAGGGTAATTATTTTTTGGAGGTTCTTCTAATGTACTTATGGTCAATTGTATTGAAGATATATTATATTACAGTTGCTCATGGCTGTTTTATCATGTGCTGTGAATTGAGAAATATCCTGTCCTATCTCTGGATTAAAAAACCCCATGTTTTAGATTTTTAGGGAGAAAATATATCTTTGAAAAAGTGCCATTTGATCCTCTGAGCAATTTATACCGTTCATGACATAATCTACACCTTCTTGATGAAGAACTTTCTTCTTTCTAAGACATCACTGTAACTTCTGGTGATAAGAGAGTCCTCATTCTACTTCAGTAGACTGAATGAACCAGCATCTCATTTTAAGTTCACTTCATATGGTATAGACAGTTTACATGTTTACACAATCCCAAAGCACTTCAAGAACAATTGTCTTCCATGGAAGTGGCCTCCTAAAAAGTTCTATTTAGTTCAAAAAAAAAAAGGAGGGAAAAGGGACATATTTGCAGAATTAAAATATAAACAATGCAGAGGGGAAAAGAATGTAATAGGCTCGGGGAAAGGAGAATAGAGACCTCTATGCTTACAGGACCTTCCACCTAATTGTCTATAAATAATTGTCTTGTGCATATTACCCACATCAGAGCATGGTCTATAAGGTTGGACGTCAGCTGCAGAGCTCAGCTGCTGTTTGCAAATGGTATTAACTGTGCTCTTGGTTTCTCTGTGCTTAAGTGTATATAGTTTTGTTTTATTGGCACTGTACTGTAAGCATATTCTGCACTATGCAAATATAAGAGCTGAGAGGCATATGGGCCGAATCCTGCAACATTCACTCAGGCAAATGGCCAATTCACTTGATGGAAACTTTTCCTGAGTAAGCAGGTGGAGCCGACTCTCATCTCCATCGCGTGCCTCGGATTGTTTTCAGGTATGACAACAGACACCGGTGCCTTGCAAGGAAGGAAAGGAAGGGTATAAGACCCAGTACTGTGGGTAGATGCCCTGTTCTGTTCTGCTCATTGCTTAAGATCCACTGAAATGCTACAAAAGGCACAGTCAGTACAGAACGACCCTCTCCAGCCTTTAGCAGCCTGTTAAAAATCTGCTAATAAAAAGAAAGACACTTACAAAAGGAAAGAGTCTTCAGAATGAGAGGAAAGGGCCTCGAGTTGTGCCAAGGGAGGTTTAGACTAGATATTAGGAAAAATTTCTTCACTGAAAAGTGGTCAGATATGGGAACAGGTTGACCAGGGAAGCAGGGTAATCTCCATCCTCAGAAGTGTTCAAAAGCTTGTGGATGTGGCACTTGAGGACGTGGTTTGCTGGTGGACTTGTCAGTGCTGGATCAACAGCTGGTCTTTTCCAATCTTAATAATTCTGTGATTCGATATGTGGTAATATTTCTTCATCCCCAATCTGGACATAATCTCATGGCACCAGTAGTGGAGACACCTCTCTAATCAATGCAGATTTAAGCTGCAGAAATTCACAGAGTGAGGAGAAAGAGGAGGGAAATCCTGCTTTTGATAAAGAGCACCAGTGATTTCTGCTCCACCACCTTGTTCAAGAGCTTTGTCAGAGAGACATATCTCAAAGTGGGAACTTCGGGAATCAGCTCTGTATCCAGCTCTGGTTCGGCCCTGACATCTATCATACAGGAATGGGGTTTCACCCCTTAACTGTGTAGGTGGCTAAAAGCTCTGTCCCATTTCCTGATCTCTGTATATTACATGGCCCAAGCTGTGTTGGCAAGCAATATGTTGTGGACTTCAGGTCCAAGTCCTACAAAAGCTCACAAGAGGTGCTTTTCTTGATTGACTCCAATTTTGTCTACACTGCCCCTCACAGCTTGATATGTATCAGAGAAGCCGGGTTTCTTCAATCTAGCTACCATGGGAACAGTGCAGCACTGATGTTGTAGCACACATTTCAGCTTGATCCCCACATGGACCCTGGTTACACACTTGGGATGCTAAAGTGTGTGAACACTGGGCTGTGTGTTCTTAGTGCTAATGTCATTCCTAATAGCTACACTAATATTAGCAGTGTTACCCATATCTTTCTTTCTCCTGCAGCCATTTCTTTCAGCAGTGTCTGAAAGGAAACTTAAGCTGCAGCTCTTACTCATGGTCCTCATCCTCATCCTCATGCACCTTTTAAACAAAATAGCTAATTCAAATAGAGGCTTAAAGGTCAAACACTCCAGACCTGGTTTTGCAAACCCTTTTGAATATGGCTTTTCCCCTTGTAGTAAAAAAAAAATGGAAGGAAAGAAAAAGAAAAGGAAAAAAAAAAAAATATTCTCATCAGGAAATGTTGGCAAAAAGGGTTTAATTACAGAAATCATTTTGCACCCTATGGAGAAAACATGAAGAATGGCATATTTCCACATTTGAATTGCACATTTATCAAGAAAAGAGTGATTTCCCCTTAAGAATGTTCTGGAGGTGTAGAAAAGAGCATTGAACCCTGGGGTGTGTATTTTATAGTCTCTAAAAGGCAAATGGTTTTGCTTCCATTGATTAAAATATATGGGTTTTCCCTCTGGATTATTCTCTTGGATGTAGGGAAAAAAAAAATAAATCTTTAGTAGTAGCTGTCAAGCAGTGCAGCCCCTTAGGAGATGTCTCCACTAGAGGCAAAAAGCTCACCAAACCAACTGCTGCTGAATTTGGCCAGCAAGAAGCCTTTGACCACCAGATGCTGCGACTTTTTTTTGCTTAGTGAATGGGGGCTTTACAAAAGGTCTTTCCATTGTTTTGTTGGGGCAAATGTCAACATGGGAACACAAGCTGGCATGAGGAGCACTAGGTGTTAACCGGAGTGGCAGCTCCAGGACTTGCTGTCCTTGCTCTTGGGCGCAGAAGGTCTAACAGGCTCGTGCATTAGTCTTGTCATTCACCTTCTTGTCCCACAGATGTGGCTTCTTTACAGACATTTTGCAAGCACTGTGTGGAGGAGAACTAGACTCAATAATCACTCAAGGAGCAAAGTGCAAAGTTGCTGGGGTGCAGGTCACAGGCACGGTGTGATGAACATTGATACTTTGAATGTACATCTTCATAAAATGTGTTCCAAATTAGTATGCAGCACACTTCTGTGACCACAGTAATTCACTGTGAATTGAAGCAGGAGCAGGATTTTCCTAAGCAAAGTCTCTTTTTCCCATTAAAATACTATTTTTTTTTTTCCAGGAGCATTATTGTCTAGTTCTGTTAACAGAGAAAGGCCAATTACACAAACAGTGCTGACCTGTTAAACTTGAATTTACCAGCCAGAGTTCAAATAAACAGCATTCTACTCCCCACTTAGGTTTACTGATTTTCTCCTAATAATGTCACTTGAGTTTGAAAAAAAAAAAATAAACAAATGTCTGGGGTGAATGGTTTTTGAAACTGAGTGTTTCAAAACTGCAAGAAACTAATGCAAACTGTAAGAGCACTAAGAACAAGAAAAAGAAAAAGTTATATGTAATTGGAAGAGAAGATGTTCCATTTCCTTTCTAAAATCAAATGCAAACTGCTCATGTGACTGATTTAGTATTGAACAAGAGAGGAAAAATTGCTTCTTGGCATTTAAATGGAAATGTTTCTTGTTCTGAAATTTTGGAAGCTTGCATACTGTATGATTTTTGAAAGGCTTATACAATTATCATTGAATTTGGATGAGGTCTATTCCTAACAATATATATATTTCTCAGTTAAACTTTTTCCTTCTGGAGACTTAAATTACTTTTGTCTAGAGTCTAGATTCCTGGTGTGGAATATATTCCAGAGGTAATAAGGCCAATGCAAATGTATTTCATTTTTAATATGTATGTCTGAAAAAAACAGTGAACAGCAGCATCTATTTTGCAAAGCAGACCTTTATGTCAAGGACTCCAATGTTTTAGGATTATGTTCTGGTTTGCTGTGCACCTTTTTACTGTGATTTCTGGATTTGGAATAAAACACGTATCTTACCTCTTGCTTTCCACAAAGGCTAGAAATTTTAGGACAGGAGAGAAAGGCAGACCACAGCAGACTCACACCTGGCTGATTTAAAGGTATGCCATGAAGAGGATGATTCCCATGCAGCTCAGAGCGCTGCATGAAGCTGCAGCCCATTATGTTCAGCATTCCTCCTACAATGGGGTTTTAGGGCTGAATCCAGTCTCACTCCAAGATTTGTGATGGCAACACAAGCCCTGTAGAGACTGTTGCTGAAAAGTTTTGCAAAAGAACATTTTGAGGCGGGACTCAAAATAGAGAAATGTGATTATTTGGTGAATGAGAAAATGATAGGCTGAGTGTAAATGGCAATGGGTGATATATCGTGGCAAGGATAAGTTATTGAGGACTTGCCCAAGGTCAGTCAGTGAAGCAGTAACAGGCCCTGACACTTAGCAGCAGCATAACACTTTCTTTCTTTGGAGCATGCTGACTAGCAGCATTAAATAGACCTAATTTCTTGTCAGTACTGTTAAAAAAATTAAAAACCAGATAAAACCAAAACGGTCCCCCCCAAATAAATAAAAGGCAGAAACTGGTAGCATTGATCTTCCTCCTGAAGAAGAACTAACCTTAAATCTTGCAGGCCTTCTTTCTGAGAATTTGATTTTATTTATCAAACATCATAATTCTCAAAAAAAAATTAAAAAATAGCAATAGTAACTGATAATCGTAGTGAAGTCATCTCCTGAGACCCTTGTGGGTGATGTTCCCTGACCCCAAAAGCAAGACATTGTGCAATCTGCCTAACTAGAGCCACAGGAGAAGCAGAGGTTTCCTGCTGCTCACAAGGTGCGCTGAAACTAGAGCCCACCTGACCCTGAGAAGAGAGGGAGGTTCACCACGACCAGGACATGAGGGTACCACCTGGGGCAGATCTCCACTTTCTTCTTGCCTCCATCCTGATCCCCATTCCATTCTCATGCTAAAGCTGATGCCATTCCAAACCATCCCCATGATGCCTATTCCACGCCCGAGACCAACCCATTCCTATCGTATCCAAGCACATCCTCTCCTGTCCCCATTACCTTCTCATTCTAATGTCCACACTTGATCCATCTCAGCACCATGCCCATACATCTGTCCACGCCCACATCACGTCCATCCCCTCTCCACAGCCCTGTCCATCCCCTCTTCATGCCATGCATGCCTAGACACATGCCCAAATCCCCTTCATGCCTTTCATGCCATGCCCGTGCCCTTCTCCCAATGCCTATGCCTGTGTCCTGCCCTGATCCATGCCTATGCCACCACTGCCTCGTGCCATGCCTGTGCCTATCCCCACCCCGTGCCAATGTCTGTGTTCTCCCCGCGCCCATGCCGCGCCCGTGTCCGTGTACATCCCTGGCCCGTGCCTGTTCTATGATCGTGACCATGCCCACGGCCCTATTTTCCTCAGCCCCAGCTCCATGCCGTGCCCGTGTCTGTGTTCTCCCCGGCCCCACGCCTCTGCCACGTCCATGCCCACGCCACGCCACGCCTGTTCCCACCCCGTGCCCCTCTCCACGCATCCGCAGGCCGTGTCCGAGCTGTTCCCACGCCGCTGGGGTGGGCAGCCGCCAGCCGCATGTGCGCCTGTCATTCCAGCCGGGAGCGCCGGCTCCTGCCTCCCATTCATGTAACCTGTGTGTGTCTCTCTTTCTCTCTGTGTGTAACAGCGAGAGGGAGAGAGCGAGCGAGGCACGGAGAGAGGGAGGAGGAGGGGGGAAGCTTTAAATAAAGCCTTTGGATTGCAGCTGCTTATTTTGGGCAGTCCTACCAGGACGACTCCTGTCAAGAAAGAAGCTGGACCAGACGTTGTTCTTTTTTCTTTTTTTTTTTTTTTTTTTTCCCCTTTTTTTTTTTTTTTTTTTTTTTATTGATTTTGATTTTGATTTTTGGGGGTGGCAGCGGTGTATCCCTGAGCTGCCTGCGGAGATGAGCTCCGGTGCCTGCCTGTAGTTTCCACTTTGGGATCGCTGGACACAGAAGTGGCATTTCGGTGGGGGAAAGCTGCAGACATGGTAAGATTCGCCTTTTCCTCCTAAAAGTGTATTTATGCCATAGACTCTCTTGAATTTTCCCTTCCCCCTTCCCTCTTCCCACCAAATAGCCAGGCACACAGGCTGGGGCTGGGGAGAAGCTCCCTGAATCCCTGGCTTACCCTCCCCAGCATCCATCCTTCCCTGCTGCCAGTTCCCTGCCCTCCCCTCGCACAGTTTGCAGCAATTCGGAGGGAGGCAAAGATGCTGCGGAGAGCTCCGGGCTGGGGTGGTGGGGGGGGGGGAGGATCAGGCACCTCCAGACTGCCAAAACCTTTCTTCAGGGTATGTTTGGAGCGGGTTCTCCCATCCAACCTTCCCCCTCCCCGACCCTTCCCTCTGCACCCCGAGCGGTGCGGCGGTGCTGAGGGAAGGCAGCAGTGCAGATTGGGAGGCACTGGAACAAGGATGCAGCTTTTAGATCAATCGGTGTTATTTATGTAATAGTAAAAGCAGGGAGGTTCAGGGGCAGGAAAAAAATAGAATAAGAAAGAAGTGCCTTGGTATTTCTCAGCTCACAAGGCTCCTTTGGCTGTGTCTGAGCCCCCCATACTTACTCGTGTCCTGCTGCAGGGTGGTGCGTGGTGGGAGTGTGTGTGTGTATGTTTACATTTGGATCCGTGCTAGAATCCGGGGTGAGGATGAGGTCTCCCATTTTCCAAGGAAAGGTGGGTTTGCCTCCAGCAAAAAGCAAAAAAAGAGAAATGCATTTGACTGCAAGTTGAGTGACAAGTCTGTTTCTTAGGCATTAAATGTTAAAGCCCTGCTTCCAGCCATGTCCTGCCAGGACTGAAAGATCGCCCAAATAGTGTGGTGTTGGAGAAAAGATGCTGGAGTGCCTGGAAGAAATGCAGTGGTTCAGGCTCCTGCTCGTATTCTCAGCAATTTGCATTCTCAAATACAATTTTGGGCTGTTGAACCTGAAACCAGGCTGCTACCAAAGGACATTTATTTCCTGGGATTTGTTTTGATTGAAAATATAGTGTAAAATACATGGGATATTTTACTTCAAAACAAATGGTAGTAAAGAAATTTCTAAATCTTTAAAAAATAATAATTCCCCCCCCCCAACTTTAAAAGTATTCACAGGGCAATATTTATTTACTTTCTTATCATGGCCACACTTAAAAATTCGTGGTGGTTACAACCATGCAAGCACATAATATGAAAATAAAAAAAATAAATTAAAAAAAAAAAGTCACTGCTTTTTTTATGGGATGCACAGTCTGAAATACATTTTTCATACAACCAAAACAGAAATTACTAAATGCTCATTCAATAGGCAGATAGGCAAGACCTTTCTGCATCTTGAATGCATTTGCTCGTGGTTTTTCCTGGAAAGTTCAATTTCTTATGATTTAAAAATAATAAATAAACAAGGCAAAATACCGAACTCCTGAACTGAACTAAAAATTAGTCTTTCCCCCTCAACCTTATCTTCCTCCTTAACTTTTTGCAGTGAAGACTCACCTTGAATTTACAGCTGCAACTTTTTTTTTTCTTTCTCTTTATCTTTTGTTCTTTCCCCTGAGAAGAGTCCCAGGTGAAGGGAGGGCCATAAAATGAGAAAATGAGAGCAAATCTTTGAAGTTGGAAGTTGTCTGTGTGCTTTTTATAGGTAAACTTCTGCTGTAGCCTGGCAAGTTGTTAGTGTGCTGCTCCCTGCTCTGGGGCGCCGGAGTTGGGCTGGGGAACTTGGCAGCTCCCAGCCTATCCCAATCCCATTTCTTTCGGCTTCACTGACCCTAATAAAATTGCCTGCTAGTGGAGTAGCCCCTCCCCTCCTATGGAAAGTGCACTGCTCCCAACATGTGCACCATATGTGCCTGCAACACCCGAGGTTTAACACGCATTCACCTATAGCATGCCAGCAGTCCGCGTATGCCACCCGCACTCTGGCTCTGGCAGGAGCTGGGGATTGGCCATCGGGAGCCCCAAGCTCTCCCTTGGTAGCTGGGGGAGGCTGGGGCCGAGCCAGTGATTTGTATTTAATTTATTTCATTGGCCTCTTCAGAGCCAGGCACCTCCCACTTAGTGCCTCTGCCTGTAGCACTTTTATAGGCTTGGGTGGAAAAAACAAGGAGTATGTGTGTGTGTGTATATATAGATATACTTACAGTGGTGGGGGGGGAGCATAAAGGGAGGAAGAAGTGTTTCTTGCACTGTTTTGCAGCGAGGCAAGACTTCAGAACAGCTCGCTGGGCTTTGCCCGTGTTACAAGGCTGTAGGAATTTGCTCGCTTGTGGCCATCGCGAGCTGCCCTTCCTTGTAAAATCCCCAGATTCCAGGCTCTGCCACGCTGCCGGATCTGTCCTTGCTGGAGTGGGCTGGTTTATGGCCAGGAGAATTCTTTGCTGCCATGATCCCTTTGAATGCAATCCCTAAGTCAGTGCATGGCCAAAGAAAATTAGGCTCTGTGCTAGTTTGCAGCCGGTCTGGGGACAGGGAGGGGATCATGAGGTCACGGTGTGTGGCCGGGCATTTCCCAGACACCTGAAAATGTAACGTGTGTTTCTCTTCCCTTGAGACCAGAACCACTGCTCTGCACCCACCATCCTGGGAAGGGGGTCTGCACACACAGCTGGGGCAGGCAAGGAGGTGAACTACCTTTGCAGACAACCTGTTTCACTTTTTTCCCCTTTTTCCCCACCTCAAAAAAGAACCACGAAGATTGGGAATTACTGCCGTTGCACTGAGACAGGGACTTTACAGGGACTGTGACTCACTCTCTCGTCTGTACGTGTGTGAATGTGTACACACCTTCACAAGGGGAGATTTTCAATTCATCTGCTATTTATGTCTGTGACCTGGAGAAGAAATATCATCTTTTGGTGAAGAAAGAGGGCCATTAGTATGAAAAAAGGTTCTCAGGTTGTTTTTTTTTTTTTTGGCAAGGAAGGGGATAAAACGCAAAAGGAGATGCAGAAGTTAACTTTGTAGTTTCCTTTACTTATTAACAAGGGGTCCTGGTTTAGAAAGGCTTTTCTGGGGTGAATTTGCCTTCTCTAATTTTAAAGGGTAGGGAAAAATTATGGAGGGATGAGGGTAAAGCTGCTCCTCTGGTTTTGGTTGGTAAGGGGGGGGGAGATAGTCCACTCCCCCCAATTTAATTTACTACATGGATGGAAGAAGAGAGACATCTCTCTAATTTCAGTGGGTCTGGGGAAGGAGTGAGATTTGGGCTGAGAAGCCTGCAATTTTAAGTCCATGTAGCTTAATTATTTTCCTTGGCTCCTTTAAAATAGATGCTTTCCTTTTGTTTTGGTGAGCAGATAGTATGCTGGCAAGGGAAAAAGCTATTTCTGTTTTAAAAAGTGAATTTTTTATTTTATTTTATTTTATTAGTTTCCTGGAGTGCATAATAACGAAATGTTATTTCATTCTGTCTACAACATGTACACTATTCCAATTAAGAGTCTACTCTGATTATTTTTAACCTGGTAGTTTGCCATTTCTCTGCTCAGGAGAATAAAACATCCTATTGTTTTTGTAAGAGTTCTTGCACGTTAAAATAGCTGAGATGTTTAAGCAGAACCACCTTTTCCCTGGGAAAGTCATTCCAGTTCTGTTGAGTTCCCGCTTCAATGGTTCATTTTCTGACAGAATCACATCTTTGCAGGAAGCAGAGCTATGATCTTATGTAACTTGATGTTTCCAGATCAAAAGTAACAAATATTGCAGTAATACCACGAAGAGAGAGATTTGACAGGAGGGATGTTACATGGCATATTTATTATTAGGACTTCAAATCAAGGTTGTTTTAAAAATTTATGGAGGGGAAAAGCAGAATTTAAAAAAGATGATGAATAAACAAAAATTTGCTAGTTTGATATCTTTAACATCACTTTTCCCTTTTATCTTACCTCTGTAGGCAGTTGAGATTTTATTGTTTCTTTTTTTAAGAAAAACTCTTCAGTGTTTAAAAAATGCGTAGTTGTAATTTCAAGAGATGAAATAGCTTGAAACTCCCTCTCTCTCAGATTTGATTCAAAGAAATGAAACTCTGTAAATCAATGTCAATTCAGATTTAAAGACTGGCTGTTACCTGCCCTGTTACAAGGTCTATCAGCATAGCTTATTGTAACTAAAAGCTAAAATACTCTGTTTCTGCTTTGAACTGACAAATTGGCCGTGTTGGCTACTTTGACAGAGTAACTTGCGCTACTTGCCAGTGAATTGGGTATTCATGGATCCTTGACCGATGTGTTTCAGAGAAAAAAAAGTCCTTTAATATAACATTTTTTTTAAAGCATAAGTATATATGTTCTTTTCTTCCTTGCTCTAGATTAAAAGCAAAAAGGATCACGGAGAAATTTGTATCTTAATTATGTCAGCATAACGTGAGGAGTAGTGATGTAGCATGGCTATAGGACTTATAGTAGTCAGGAATAAATGTACAATTTTCATTCTTCTGTGCTGTTTCACCCTGGCTTCACTTGATAGCTAAATAATTTTGTTAGAAATATATAATCTTTTTTGCCAGCTGTTCTACTCTCCCTGCAGCATCTGTAGAGGCAGAGTTGAAATGTGAGTAGGAGGGCACGTTTCCTTGTCTGTGTGCAGTGACAAACATTTCTTACAGAAAGTTAAAATTTTGGAAAGTTTGAGCCTTACTCACAAAAGTCCTTTTGCCTTTATACAAATTGCTTGGAATGAAGCTGTTTGTGCTATAGGGGGATTCAAACTTCATCAAATGCTGTCCTGCTGGGTATCAGCAGAGGTGATCTTTGATTCTGAAGATGCCCATGAAAGCAGGCACAGATTTCTCTGTTCTTCCAGTGTGTTGGCAGCAAGAAGAAGGAAAGTGCATTATGAAACAAATTAGGGCTGACAGATAAGTTTCCTTTTCCAAGTAAGAGTTGCTTTCTACGATGTGACACAATCCTTGTTTTTTTAAGTGAGGGGAAGAAGGAGAGAAGAGAGAGTAGTTGCTGATGATTGATTTAGGTGGCGGAGCTCAGTGAACTGCATTTTTCAGTTCATCTAAATGGGGATGGCTCAGTGAGATTTCACAGATATCTCCACATGTTTTAGCAAAGTAACATTTGCTGTGGTCTAGGATAACCGCTGCAGTCCAGAATGCGGCTCCACTGCCGTAATCACCGCTAAGGCACCGGTAGCAGATGTGCTACTCCTGCAGCAACAGCAAACATGAAAAACAGCAATGTGAGATGTCTTGCTGCCCATTGATTTAGGTTGTAAGTGATTATTCAGTGCAGTTTTCTCTTTAAACACTGAGTAGAAGCTATATCACTTGCCTGTACATGTGTTTGTACACACTGAACCTTCAAAGTATTCTGGAAATTGATTAGTTATACAGTCAAAAGGTAGAAACAGAAGATTAAATATTATTTTTCTGTTGTAGTCCAACCCTGCATCATGTATGCAATGAGGGCTCATAGGCTTTGTTGTCACCCCCTCAAACTCCAATATGTATGCTGTAAATCTTAAAATTGCTTTAAAAAAAATCCAGTCTGGGCCTGTTCCTTCTGGGGAATATTGGGTCTATTCATAAAATCAATCTTGGTCTCCTATATCAGGAGCTGGATCCAATGAACCTCATGGATCCCTTCCAACTCAGGATATTCTATGATTCTATGATATCATGCTGTATGGAGTATAAGAGAAGCCAGGATTCATTTCCTGGGCAGGAGAATCTTCAAGTACTGTCTGTTCAAATAAGAGCAAAGTCCTGGAGGCCTGCAATTCATAAACCATCTTTTTCACTAAGTCACCTGGACTTAAATGGGCCAGTCTCACAAATGAACTGAACCCCCAAATTTTATAATGGAAGGTTTTCAACATTCTGCTAATTCCTTTTGAACTGCCTCAGTGTCTTTGGATGCTGAAAACCATTTCATCCTTACATCTTTAATATAAAGATGAATAGGAAGTGTGCATTTGGTTAGCCAAAAATCTTTTAGAAGTGACTGCCAGAAGTGGTTGGAAAAACTGACAGGTCATGAGAGACACTGGAATTTGCTTTCTGCCTGTTGATACAAACAGCATTAGGTGGTTGGGCTGTGGGCAGCGCAGATCCTGTCAGTCCGGAACAAGCAAATGAATCTATTTCTAGAATATTACTCTTTGTGCAGCTGAGTTTAAGGTGTGATCAGCTTTTTGGCACAGATTTTTGCTCTAGAAAGCAGAGAACCCTCTCAGGAGACAACTGGCCGATGTGTTCCTGCACACAGTCATGATCAGGGATTACTTAGGGTGTTTCCTTACAGTGGTGCTAAAAAAAGACAAATTCCTGCAGCCTTTAATTGCTGCTGTGGATGTTTGACACTTCAGCAGACCAGACTCTGAGCTGTCAAGATGATCATCTATAGGCTGCAACACATTCTGACACAATTATGAAATATTGGGTTGAAGGGATTTGCCCAGCATTCATTGCCCATCGTCTTGGGGCATCATTTGTCTACCTTAATGTGAAACACATTTGTTCTCGTTCCATAGTTCTCTGCATAGTCACCACAAACCTCTCAGTTCTGCAACGGGTGAGACAGGGATTGTAAACTTCTTCTGCTGCTCCTCATTCTCATTGCTTCATCTCCAGGCTGGCTTGGGTAAAACATTGTCTTGTGAATAGTGACTGTTTCATTATCCAGACACTTGATTAGGGCAACTTTCATTGTGTTTTTTACTCAAAGTATGGGGCTCCAATATATACTTTAAAATCATATTACTGGTCTGTTAGTCCAGCTTTTGTTGATTTCTTTTGGTTTTATTGGGTCGTCCAAGAGCTAGTAGCTTTGTGACGTTGTCTCATTTTGGTCTCTCTCTCTGTGTCAATGGCTTAGTTCAACAGAGTACTCTGCTCCTCTATACAGATCCCTCAGTCCATCCCACTCAGTCTTGTCCTCTCCTCATGCTCTGCCTCATCCAGCTCCTTTCTGCAATCCCATTTTCACCCCTCTAACCCCTGCTCCCAAGGTCTCTCATCCCAACTTCATTCAGCTCCTACCAGCTTGAGATCATGCCAAGAACCAGGGAGTATCTCTGATTGCAGTTCTGACACCTGGATGCAGACCTGGCACTTCCCATAGCATAAAACATCTTGTTCAGTCATACTCAGGTAGAAATCTAAGTGATGGAAGCTGGCAAATATGAACAAATGCACTCAGGAGCATGTAGAAACAGTGTTTTTATCAGGGATGTCTAAACTTTGTTTAATCCACTCAGATAAGCACAAAATTCATTAGAAGAAAAACAGTTTTCTCCCAGGCAAATTTCAAGTCCTTCCTCTAAAGCCCTAAAAATCCCAGGGGAGTTTTAAGAAATAAAGCTAAAAGCTTTTTTTTTTTTTTTTTTTTTTTTAACCTTGAGTAAAACAACATATTTTTCCTTAGCCTTGTTCTCAGAATCTGCTGAACTGTTTTGACTGAAATTTTTCAAAAAACTTCAGCCTGAGGCAGACAGCTGGCATGGAAATTTTCAGGCCAAACAATTTGCTTAGTATAGTTGTAAGAAACTGTGAATGCTGTTTTATTATTGAAGTTGCCTCACTCTTCCCATAATTGACAGCACTACCAACTTCGCCTTTCCCTAATAAACAGAGAACTGGAGATTGTGTTACAAACTAATTTCATATTTGTGTGTTTTATAGATTTTTTTTTTATATTGGAAATTTATTATAGAACTGACACCTGCATTTCAGCATATGTTAGCAGATGATGAAATCTCAAGCTTCCTGGAAACCGAAGTGAATACGAGTAATGAGAATCCCACAAAGTCACATCAAAGAGATACAGCATTGCAGGACTTGTAGGATGGGATTAAATCCAAAGAAATCACAGGAGATCTTGCTCTGACAGAGCAATCCCACAAATTCCCATGCATCCCACCCTCAGGTTCAGTGTCCTGCTGACAGAGGAATTCCTATTTAGTATACCAACAGTCTAACAACAATTATTATCACAAACCAGAGCCAAAAGAGCAAGGGGAAAAAAAACCCAAATGTAAACCCAGAAAACTGAAAGAACAGATAATTGCATTTTGATGTGGCCAGTTTTCTTCTTTTATTATCATCACCACAGTGACTCTCCGGCTGCAGTTTCACATCAGAGCCAAATTCAGGACCCATTGGCATGGAAGAAGAGGGATTCTTCTCTTCCCTTCTCCTCCCATCCTAGTGTCCTCCCTCCCCAGCTTATGTCCTTTGACTCCTTCAGAATATGTCTGATGATTTATGCTTTTTTGACAAAGGCACGTAGTGGTAGGACAAGGAGTAATGGTTTAAGATAAGAGAGATGATATTTAGATTAGACATTAAGAAAAAACTCTTTTCTGTGATAATAGTGAGACACTGGCACAGGTTGCTCAGAGGAGCTGTGGCTGCCCCATCTCTGGAAGTGTTCAAGGCCAGGCTGGATGGGGCTCTGAGCAACCTGGTCTCTGCATATGGCAGAGAGGGCTGGGATCAGATGATCTTTGAGGTGCCTTCCAACCCAACGCATTCTGCAATTCTATGATTCTACAATTTAATTTATCAACCCGGGACAAAACAAGCTCCATCTTTTGTTTGGGGTTTTGTTTTTTTTCTGATGACTTAGTGACTTACATTGAGTCAATGTGGTGGAAGCATTTGCCAAGGCAGATGAGAGAAAGAAGCAAAGTACAAACGGCTTTGTGGAGGTGATGAGTGTTTAGGTGTTTAGTTAGTCCCATGACCCAGGAGTTTTTTCCAGGCTGTCAAATATTTATAGCAGTTTGATTGTACTGATATGAAGTCTAATTTTATTCATGTTAAAATACAGAGTGCATTTTTTCATTACAGCCTTCTATCTTCACGACACTCTTTTGATCCATTCTGCTTAGTGAACAGCTTGAAGTAGTTGTCCTCTAACAATTTGCTGGATTCTTTTTGAACCCAGCATGTAGTTGTGATTGCCACAAGAAAAATTTCAAAATTTGAAGTCATGAAATGAGTGAATAAGCCTTCCTGTTTTTCTGCTTTAACCTCTCGATTTGGTAATTTCACTAGATGAGTGAAATCTTGTGGGTTATACAGCAGGATAAATTCCTTCTACTCTTTGGTTTTGTTTTCCTATTCCAAGATGAAAATCCCAAGCCCACCTTATCTATTCTGTAAGTCTTTCTATATTCCTGAGAATCTTTTCAGCCTTTTCCTTTTCCTCTGTCTTTGTTAATTCTGCTCTGTATTTTTGACATGGGTAGACCCAAAATGTATGCAGCATTAAGACAGAAATGCATGTTACCTTGTAGAACAGCATCCCATATTATATTTATCCTGGAGAAAAGGAAGCTTGAGGGGGCCTTATCACTTTCTACAACTCCCCGACACCAGGGTGTAGCCTGATGGGGGTCAGCCTCTTCTCCCAAGTTACAAGCAACAAGACAAGAGGAAATGACCTCGAGTGGCACCAGGGGAAGTTTAAACTGGATATCAGGAAAAATTTCTTCCCTGAAAGAGAGATCAGGCATTGGAACAGGCTGCTGGGGGAGTGGTGGAATCACCACGCCTGAAAGGGTTCACTAAGTGTGTGGATGTCACTCTTAGGGACATGGTCTAGTGGTGGCCTGGCAATGCTGGGTTAATGGCTAGGCTCAATGATCTTATAGGTCTTTTCTTGTAATATAAATGATTCTATGATTTTTCTCTTTTCCTTGTCTATTTTTCCCTTTAATATGTCTCAGAATATTTCCTGCCCATTTAACTGGCATGAGCAGAGAGCCAGTAGTTGTGGAGGGCACCTATGGAGATTCCTCAGACAACTTTCTGTGCGGCACCAGTTAATTTACAGCCCATGTTGCACACGCATTGTTAGAATTGTTTTTCCCTTTATGCATTACTTTGCTTTTATTGATACTGAATTTTGTCTGATGTTTTTATCACCCAGCTTGTTACCCAGCGCTGTGAAAGTAGGTTGTAGTGTAATGCTTGGAGGCTTCAAGAGAGAATTAGAAAGCCCGGCAATGAAACAGGCTCTCATTTTGACTTTTATTCTTGTCCTGGGGATAATCTTAACAAAAATATAACCAACAAAATACCCTTTATATAAAGTAAGAACAACCAGCCAGCCTGTCTTGTGACATCTGACTGTGAAGTTGTCTGTTGCTCAAATGTTTTTTCTTCTCATCGTCAGCATCTAACAGAGTCTTTTTTTCTCACACTTCTTTCTAGCCAGTGTTTGCTCTTCCCCAAAGCAGCAAATTATGTCCTTGCTTCCTCCCCACTGCAGCACGAGAATCCTGATACCAAGGGACAACTTAATGACCATCTTCTCACAGCCTGGCATGTTTCCCCTGTACCTCCATCTTCTTTCTATCCTAAATTCCCTCTTGTGTTCAGGATGCCTGGCAAAGACACCTGGAATTTGGGAACTTTTTTTTTTTTTTTTTTTTTTTTTTTTTTTTTTTTTTTTTAGCATGCCTACGTTTTTCCTACTCTCTTAGTTTTGCTGTTATCTCACAAGAAAGTGTGAGCAGACAAAGCCACCTGCCTGTCACTTAGAGCCCTGTTTGCCGGCAATCACTTGGGTCTCCCTGAACAGGGCTTTCTTTAGGGCTGAACTTCTATGGTTTATTATTGTTACTGCTGTTCACAATCTTATTTTGGATTGGAGGGATGCACAAATTATTCATATAGAAGCTACAAACCATTGCTCGCAGCCCTGCATACCCTCTATATGCTTTAAAATGTTGCCTGTTTGTGGCTTTCTCTGCTGAACGATGCTGATCACAGGCTCTGGAGAGCAACATTATTGTACACCTGCATCATTTTGTTTTGTATTATTTTATACCTTCTGCATAATTAATGTTTTGTTGAATTTTATGTATTTATTTATTTGGGCTGATGTCTTCTCCAAAGATTATCAGACACAACAAGCATCTAGTTGAGAAGAGGGTAACAGAGAAGAAGGGGATATCAGAAGCTGATACTAGAGAAGAAAAGTGGATCTTTTAGGGGGTGAGAAAATGGGGGAACACTAGGAGGGACCTCTACCAACTCTTTCATCATTAGAGCTGGATTCCTGCAACTGGTGGTCTATTGTGCTCTGTGCGCTGAAGACTCTGCATTCTTTTTTTCCTTTTTTTTTTTCTTCCCACCCTCCATTTCAGAGCATGGAAAACTAAAAAGTCTGTAACATCTCTGCTGTGCACAAAATACATAAATCGATGAAATCAGGATACCCAACCCCAGCAAAGCTGCCCAATCTAATGTGTGGGGCATATATTCTTCATATGTCAATACTCCTGTTTGTTTCCCTTTCCCTCCCTCTGCTCAAATGGAAACACCTGGAGTTAATGTTACACAGACTGTTTGGGAGCTCACCTTACCGTCAGGTTTCCTTATTAAGGAATTTCATTAAGGCCTTTTTTTTTAAAATGTGCATTGCTTTGGCAGACTGAGTATTTGAAAGTGGACACTTCCAGCAACAAAGATTTTTTGAAGATAACAAAAACCAATCACATTCGATCTTGTTTCAATCCCCAAAGCACTACAACGCTTTAACTTAAATCAGGGCCAGATCCAAGAATCATTACTGTTAATTCAAAGGCTCCTGTTGGTTTTAATGGTCTCTGGATCAGGCTTTTTCACTCCTGCTGTGGAACAGTTTTGGCTCCCCCAGCGCAGAAGCACAAAATGGCCATGAAAATTGAAGGCTGGTTTGGAAATGGATGTCGTTTCCACTGCTGGACTAATTGAGTGTGTGAGCCCGGGAGTGGCACAGGTTTGAGGTTTTCTTGATGTTTCCAAGTAAGTCAAAGTTCCTGTAATGAAAACATGCAGAGTGGTGTTTTGTATCTATTTTTATACCTACATCAGACTTGATGTTAGTGGCTTTGAATTATTTAATGTTTTTCTTCCTCAGCTGTCATCTCCAGTGAGCTCCCATTGCAGGGCTGAGGGAGTTGCTGTGTAAGGAACAATGCAGGAGCCTGGCATTAGCTGCTTTGGGGGGGTGATGTTGCCTGGTTTTGTTTTGTTTCATGTTTTTAATCCTATTTTATCCTTTTTCTTGCTGGTGAGAGGGACGTCAGGCCGAGGTATTAAATCATACTGACCGGCGTGGGTTGAAAATGAAGTACATGCCAGCTAAAGACACAAATGGGGAGTTTTCTGCTTACACCACTGAGCGCTAATGTCTGTCACATAGGAAGAGCCAACTATTTAACATTCAGTCTATTCAAAAAACATTATTATGTCCCAATGGTAATTTAAAACCACATCTGTTAGAACCATATGTGGGGAAAGTTTACTTTTTTTTTTTTTTTTTTTTTTTTTTTTTAAGTCCCAACTTACCCTGTTTATAGGGTTATCTTCAATGTGGGGGTCTTTCAAAATTTCAGACTGATGGCCATGAAATGCTTGGAACAAAAGAACTAAATGAATTGAACTCTTATCTTTTTTCCTTTGTAATTAATGTGTGGGCTTTTAGTGGATGTCTGCAAGTAGACATCCAGCTTTGAAAGGAAACCTATATATTGGGATCATGCCTCATGCTTCTGTTGTCTATAATCTGATATTTGTTTGTTCATCTGAGTTATTGGATATTCAGGTTTTTTTCCTCACCATTATTCAAGCTTTTATTAACAATGCATATGACCTTTGAAAATAGCTCTTGTGAGCAGTCAGACTCTCTAATTCTTACTTTGTGGAATTGCCACTGGATTATTCTGTCCTTAAAAAAAGAGGATATAGATTTGTTCTCAAAGCATCCCATCATTATTATCTAACCAGCACTAACTGGTATAAACTTGAGATCCTTAAGCCTAAGCAGTGCTAATAGCATATCTGACATGGCAAGTGGAAGTGTGCTCCAGCCAGCACCCAGGTCAAAATATCTGCTATAGGTTCCTCATTATGTGGTGGATAAAGGGCTCCATGTCACCTCTACATCGAGTGCAACATGCTTTGCCATGTCTTTGTGTACTTGTTCATCCCAGATAAACGTGAGCACCTGAGTGAATTGCTTTGACAGATGGTAATTGGGGGCAAACAGACTTCAAGAACAGAAGTTAAAGGAGCTCTTTATTCCTTCACACTGTTACCTGCTCCCTCTGCTTGATAAGAGTCTCCAATAAAACCTGGACAAAACTAAATTCCCAAGTCGTTGGCAAGCACTGACTCTCTCTGTGCTTGGTGAGACCACGCATTGTGTTGTGGTAGGGAACATTTCCATTATCCCATCCTACTTCTCTGAATTGCCATTTTGGATGGTGAAAGCAGGAAGAGCTGTACTTTGGTTATGGTGGTCAGGGCTGGAACACCAAACGCTGGAGTTCAAGCTGTGGTCCCCAGTGGGTAACTAAAATTGTGAGTGTTATGTGATGAAGTTAGAACATTCCAGGCCTCAAGCTACCATTCCCAATATCCCCTCAAATTAAAAAACAAAATAACTGCTCTTTTGAGACTTTCTGAATGTCAAAAGCTTAGCCTTTTGTAGAATCCCACAGAAATCCCAGCCCTTCCCTTAAGTAGTGGATTTTCCCATTATGTGCATCCACATCTGTTAGCATCATTGAGTTTTCTACTTGTCCTTCACAAATAGGCTGAGTACCTCAACGAAAAATAATCAAAAAGTAAATAGATAAACGTGTAAATAGATAATATTAATAAAGCCACCATTCATGAGTTACATCTTTCCAGTGGCATTCACAGCATGGCATATTATGCATCCTCCTCCAGCTGTGCTTTAAACTCTGAATTACTCACTTAAACAGGATGTTGGTGATCCTTATGTACAGAGCACCTGTCAACCTAAGAGTTAAATATGTAGCTATAAATAGCATGACTACTTTGATGAGATGCATTGTATTGTAATTTTAGCACTAATTAAAGTTTGTTTGTAGGCATGAAATATCTCAGTCTTTCAGAAACGTGTAAATATCCAAAATTAAGCTGGTTTTTGTTGTCTGAATATTTTGGCAGAGTTGTGCTGTTGCATATGAAGTTTTACGAGTAGCAATATAATAAAGATGGGTTTGAATGTCAATGAACAGCATTTTTTGATTCATTTTGGGTTAATCAAGTGCTGGAGTTAAATTGGAATGCTTTAATTTGTTCTTGGTTTAAAATGAGACTCCACTGTGTCCTGTAGTGAGTTTGATGCTCAAAAGGTTTTATGGGGTTGATTGCTTCCAGATAAGTGGGAAAGCAGCTATGCTGAAAAAACCCACTTTAATTTGAATGATGTGCATGGAAAATGTGGGGGGAATAATGAAGAAAGCTACAAGAGAAACAACACATTTTTATGTTTTTGGCACAGCTTACTTCATATTCCTACTCCCTGTCCTTGTGTGATCCCTGAGCACTTGATAGATGAGAAAGATAATTGTTGATCATTTCATGAAGCTCTGCCAGTAACACATACCAAATATAATTAAACCTTCAATTTTATGCTTTTAAACACTTTTTCTCACCAAATATAGCAATTAACCACTTTCTGTCAGAGCAGGAGGAGGCAAGGTGTTTTGGGTCCTATTTCCTAGCTCCACTTATTATGAAAGGTGGGGGTTTCATTTTCAAAAAATTTCACTTTTCTGTTAGATCATTTCACCTTTGAGGTTCCATGAGAGTCATTCTGGAATGACAGGAAAATTGCCACAAATGATGCTTTTGCTTTTTAAGCTGCTTTGCATGGTCGAGTTGGACCAGTTCCAGTAATTCCTTGTCTTACTAGGTAAAACACTGCAAGACTCTTGCAGTTGGGACAATGAACAAGGGAAGTTTAAAGTCATTCATCTCTGATTTTAACCTTATGTCTATGGTGTAGATTTCAGGCTAATTCTTTGGAGAAAATATTTTTAAAATTTCTGTTGTCAAGTTGATCCATTTTGTCCAAGGACTTTTGTCTATAATATAGACAAAATATTTGATTGTGATCAACTTTGGTGCAGCCATGATCCTACTCAGAAGGAGGATAGACGTTGTGTTTTTCGCTAAGTGAGAATACCCTAGAAAGTATCATTTTGTAATGACAGCTGTCAAACAGATGAATCAGCTTTAGGGGAAACAAGGGAAATGACAGATTGATATTGAATGTTTACACCTGGTGGACACTTCGAGCACAGCCCGCCCGTGGCAGTGGGTCTCTGACTGTCCAGAGCCCAATTCCACTGGGACACGCAGCGCAATGCATTTTGCTCTCTCCTTGAGCAAGAGTGCATGCTCCATTCGCTGACACTTGTATTTACAGCATGTATGCCAGAGAGCTTGGGCAGGAGCTGAACAACCCCCAGCCTTGCAGATCGTGTGCCACAGGGCAAGTTAGATGATTCCCTTTTCTGTTAGTGTTTCTTGGTTGTAACAGAGACATTCATCAAAGGGCATACTCCCCAGGCCACCCTTTCCACTCCCTGGGTGAACTTTAAATTTGAAACACAAATATAAAGCAAATTCAGATGTCCTGATCTAGTTACACTGACTAGTTATTGAGAAGACACCTTGACCACAGTAAGTAGTTGAAAGGAGGGGACATGGGGACTTCTGATCCATTTGCAGCTGTCTTTTGTGACCCGGGAGAACACACTAGTGTTTTTTTCTCAATTAATCTCTCCATAGAAAAAATTTTCTAATAACTTCCTAGCTATTTCCTCTTTGCCACATCATTTTGGAGTCCTGGAATCTCTGTCTCATTCTCCCTTCCCTTAATATATCACTGCAGAGTCCTGGCAGCATTCATTTTAGGCTACAGAACTTCAGTCCATCATTCTTTGCACAAAATTATTGAATGGGAATCAGATTTATAGTCAAACTGTGAAGTAGAAAGTTAGTTGACCTGTCTTTTGGGACATTTGGTTTTATTAGGTTCCTACACGTGTTTGCTTTGATCCCTTCAATGTTATCTTAGAAGATGATTCCAGGCCAGATTGTAAAAATGTCAGTTTCTTCAAACGCGTGAACAAAATCCTTTCTAAATTTGTCAGATCTTTTGAATTACAACTCCAGTGTTCTGTATGAGACAGAATTGTTATTTCCACTTTGAAAAGATTAGCCTTTTAGCTGTCAGGAGTTCACAGGGTCCAGCACTGTCTGTAACAGGCTGTGCTCAGAACAGGTGTGCGCTGACATTGTCCCAAATATATCTAGAAATGAGCTGAATACTGAATTATACCAAAAGAGCTGATTCCTGTGTCACTCTTGCAATGAGTATATATATATATACTTTCTGCAGATCCCATATTCATCAGAGATTGATAATTTCAGGGCACACACTTCAATTGGAGAGTGTCTTGTCCTTACCCCATCTGGAGTTCTGCATTCATCTCTGGGGCCCTCAGCAGAGGAAAGATGTGGACTTGTTGGAGCAGGTCCAGAGGAGAGCCACAGAAACACCCAGAGGGCTGGAGCACCACTTCTTTGAAGACCAGCCGAGAGAAATGGTGTTATTCAGCCTGGAGAAGACAAGGCTTAGGGGAGACCTTATTGCAACTTTTCAATATGTAAAAGGAACTTGCAAGAAAAATGAGGACAGACTTTTTAATTGGGCCTCTAGCAATGGGACAAGGGATAATGTTTTCAAACTAAAAGAGAGTAGATTTAGATAAGATGCAAAGAAGAAATTTTTTTACAATGAAGGTGGTGAAACGCTGGCACATGTTGTACAGAGAAGTCATAGATGCCCCATCCCTGAAAATGTTCAAGGTCAAGTTCACTGAACACTTAACACCCTGTTGTAGTTGAAAATGTCCCTGCTCATTGCAGCTGAGTTGGTCTAAATGAGAGTTAAATGTCCCCTCAAATCCAAATTATTCTATGATTCTACAATGCTCTCTCCTAGGAAGGGGGGGTGGGGGGGGTGGGGGGCGTGCATAAGGGAGGAAGGGGGAAGCAAAGAAAACCCGGGTACAAAATCACTCCAAGTTACTGCCTTTGATGATCAAAGTTTCTACTGTCTCATCCCAAGCATAGTCTTAAAAGAGGAATAAAGCGTCAAAACTATATCAGATGCAATATTAGTGGAATGTTCGGTGACAACCCTGTTAAATCAGTTTAGATACAGTCCCCTCTTATAGGAAGTTGATGGGTAGTAACAATATAGTTAACTTCCCCGCTTGTTTTATCAGCAATGACTCAGTGTTTTCCACCCTGAAAACTGGGGTGGAGACAAAATGCCAAGGGAAGCAGACTAGTTGGCATGAAAATAGAGAAAATATCTACATTCCTGGATGAAAGCAAGTTCCTTTGTTGCTTTAATTTTTCTTCATTAGTTTTACAAAAGAGCCATGTAAAGAACAAAATCAAAACATACAGTTATCTCAACTGTTCAGTCAAGTACCACTTATGTCCGGGCTGCTTTCTGCCTCTCTGAATGAAGGTGTTGGGAGAAGTGTGTGACTGGGAGGTGGAGAAAGCCTCTTTAAATCTTAAAGATTTATCTAACTTGTGATTGGTAGGAACAATGGATGTACTAAAGCCACACCAATCAGGAAACTTATGGAAGGGCCATACAGGATGAGTTAGATTAATACATAAGAAAAGAACATATCTTCCAACTAAAGCAGAAGAAACATCAGGAAAGGAGGACCCAAAATAAGCTGATGAAGTCTAAATCTTTTCAAACCTTCATAATAGTTATGTTAGTTTAAACATCATTTTGGGTGGCCAACCAGAGGAGAGAAAAAGAGTAGGAAAATATTTTTTAAGAAAATTAACCCAAGAAATTGCCATCTTCCCTTACAAGTTGCAGTGGGAGGTAGGATGAAGACAGATAACAAAACTCTGAGGCAAGGATGCCAACATTTTTTCCAGTATCTGTCCAGTTAAAGCATCTATTTCATGAGCCTATCGAAAGCCAATGCTGCCTTTCTCTCTGATAAAGGGGCAGTGCAGGAGTTCTGACCAGTGACGTGCCTTGTGGTCTCCAAAGAGCTGCTTACTGATAGAAATTAAAGTAGCCACCATGGCCCAGCTGGTATCAAATCCATTTTCTCCTCTCCTATGAACTTACAGGGAACATGGTGAGGAAAGGTTCCTTGCCAAAACCCATTGTGCTAAGAGTCAGAAAATCCTGTGGGTTAGTTCCCTTTCTTCTTCAGATCTCCTTGGCAGGAATCTGCACTGGCCAAGGCCCAGGGAATTCTAGGTAATAAATTATTATGTTGAAGGGACTGCTCACCCTGTAGCCATGCTAATTAGGTTCTTACCAGCAAATCAGGTCAGTTTATATTCCTGACTTTAATATAGGACAGGCATATGGGACCACGTGTTGTAGGCTTGTTTTTTTTTATTTGCAAAATTAGACAGAGTCATAGTTTGTGAGAAAAGCCATCTCAAAATATACTTTTATCTAAGTCTCTCTGAGGTAAAACTGGTATGCCAGTATCTCCCTGTCATTTCTTTGCTATTGGTTCTGTATCTTGACGGTCCTAATTAGAAATTCTTTATGACTGATAAGACAGCTAACATCTAGGTAAGAAGGTATGAGAATGACACAGATGCCCTTGGTATACATTCTTCACGTCCTAACTACTCTTTGAAAAAGTTCTATATGATTATTAATAACTCCAAGGCATATTACTTCCAACTTGAGAAACAGTGACTGAAAGGGATAAAGACAGAGGCATTGCAAAATTGTATATTGCAGGAGGATATTAAATATAGATGAAAAAAGAAAAAAAATTCCACAAAGCATTTTATGGTAAAGGGTTTGGGTTTTGGAATCATGAGGGGATCTAGTATTGCCAAAGACTTATGATGACAGAAAAGCTGCTTTAGTAATCAAACTATGTAAGAAGAAAGACAGGAGGTTAAAGGCCCCTCTGTGAGATGAGTAAGTGTATAATGGTTTAAGTATTCCTGTTACATGTCTGTAGTTATCTGCAGGTGTCAGCTGACTCTCAATAACCCCAATACATTAATTCAAAGTGGTTTTTATCCTTCAAAAAGTATATTGGACACAGCAACACAGATTAACTAATCCCTATCTGTGTAAGAAGAGCTGTTTCTGTCTGAAGTTTTATTCATAAAGGGAATTGTTCAGTTACATTCTGTCAGTCTCTCTCCATAAGTTATTATTGATATTTTTACTTTCTTATGTGTCTTTCCAATTAACTTTCACAAGATTATAGACTCCATTTACTATATTTATGCTGCTCCCATGTTTTTCAGTGACTTGGGATAAAAAATACAGCCATTACCAAGAGTGTGCAGGTAATCTAAAAAGTTGGAGGAGTTAATAATGGAAGTGTAGGAGATACTGACAGACATCTATGTGTCTTGGTGAGCTGTATACAGACAACTGATCTCATCTGTAATGTAATGAAACATAAACTCTTCAAAAAGAAATAAAAACAAGGCAAGCTTTTCATTGGGGATCCTCCAAAACTGCAAAACATTTCTCTGGCATTATGAATAAACTGGTAAAAGAGGGGATTTTAGTTTAATGTGAAACTTTACTCAAGCACATGAACAGAGAAGTCTCATGCAGGCATAGTGAAACCATCTCACTACATGGTATGGGTTAACTTCTCTTGAAATACTTCCTTGGTTGGGTACCAGTGGAAAAGACAAGGATGTTGATAATCTAGAGAAGAGATATGACAAAAATTAAAGGCTTAGTAAGAGATCACAGAATGAACAACAAGGGAAAACACTAGTTGTTTGGCTCCTCAAAGTGCAAGTTAAAGAGTGATGGGATCATTTTGGCTACTTGCAGAGGCAACAGATATTCACTGGCAGGGGGGTCTGCTAGACAGATGTAACAGAGAAGCATCAGTACAAAATGTCAGGAAACTGACTCTAAACAAAGAGACCTGAAGCATAATGCATATTATTTACTAGGAGGGGAAAAACCTGAGGAGGAACGTAATGATTCTTTAGATGAGGAATATATTTTGAGATTTTGTACTTTTTAGTGAATATTTTTGCTCCAGCTTGAATTACCTACACCCTACACTATGCGTTGCACAAAGAATCTTCCTAGTGGTCCCTCTTATCTGTATAACTCCTGAATATACAATATATATATATATATATCTATTTTGATATTCAGGACCGCATTCTTTTGATTTCCCACATGGATAGTAGTGATCTTTGCCCTGTGCATGTTTAGAAATAGTGACAACTACATTTCCTGAGCAGAGCCTTGATTTCCAAAAATATTCAGGTTTGTTTCTTTTTTTATTTTTTTTAAACTTGTCAAGAGCTTGCTCAGAGGTACTCACTTGTCCTAAATCTGAATAAAAATAAAAACTGAACATGTAAGAAAGCAGGTTTTCTTTTAGTCATCTGGATTGATTGCCATTCTTCATATTTTGCACTAATCTGCATATGTACAAAATGAATGCAAATCACTTATAATTTGATAGCAGTTTACATCCCTGTATACCCCATATGTGACAAGAGATAGAGAATGTGAAGCAGCAGAATTTCAAGTGTCTGCTACTGGGTCGAGATTGAACTGGAATTTATGAATAGATGCAGAAATGAAATAAGTCTTCTAAAAATGGCTGACTCTGGATAGAGAAAGTCGTTCTTTTTTGATTTTGAGCGGTTTGAAGTGGAGAAAACATGGATATGAATATATAGTATTTATTTAATCTGAAATTTTTTATCTGTTGCTCATCCAGAGAGATCTCAGTACAAGCAGATGGGTCCCATTATGCACCACATTTGTTTTTTTTGCAGTCTCAAGTTCCCTCTTAGTTTTCTGGTTTGGCCCAGCCTGCAACACTGCTTTCCCATCACACACAGTTCTGTTTTCTTTTAAGAAGAACACAACAAAATATCCATTAATCTTATTAGCAAGCAAAGAAAAAAATAAAGAAAAAAGAAACTTCTGTCCTCTCCTTTCTTTCTTTTTGTTCTTTCTTTCTTTGATGTTACTGAAATGGAAGCTGGAACTCTGATCTGCTTCTAGCACCGTTCTATATTGCCTGTGTTTGCATCTCTTAGAGTAACTCCATGCCTGCATGGAAGTTGAGATATAAGCACTGGGAATGGTTGTGAACAAGTATGTGAACAGGTCTGGAGGCCGAGGAAACTTCTGGCTTCTTAAGATTACTGTGCCTTGCTTGGAGTTGCTCATTTCTACATTCCCTCCAACTGAAACAAAAATAAGACAACTTAAAGCCAAAATAATTTGATCCACCACCAATTTCACCTACTTGGAGATTTTCAAACACCTGTAAACCTGATTAATATGGCCTCTGAATGGAGAAATTCATAGAATGGTTTGGTTTGGAAGGGAATTTAAAGACCATCTAGTTCCATTCTCCCTGCCATGGACAGGGACACCTTCCAGTATCCCAGGATGCTCAGAACTCCATCTAACCTGGCCTTGAACTTTTCCAAGGATGGAGCATCCACAGCTTTTCTGGCCAGTGCCTCATCACCCCCACAGTGAAGAATTTCTTCCTATTAGCTAAAGTAAACCTACTCACTTTTAGCCTTAAGCCATTCCCACTTGTCATGTCATTCCCCATCCTTGTCAAAAATCCCTCTCCAGCTCTCTTGTAGTCCCTTTGGGTACTAGAAAGTGCTCTAAGGTCTCTCTGGAGCCTTTTCTTCTCCAGGCTGAGCAACCCCACCTCTCTCAGCCTGTCTTCATAGCAGAGGTGTTCCAGACCTCTGAGCAACTTTTTTACCCTCCCTGTTCTTATTTGGCATTGCATTGTGCAGCCATTTACACCAGTGCAAGAGAAATCCCACAAGAGAATAGTTGGGCTAAGTCACTTCATAAAGTTCTGGAGTACATGGAGTAAGACTCCTTTTCGTACATAAAATTTAATAAAGAGTAAGCTAAAAGAGAAGATAGTTTGTGGATTGTGACATCCATTTGTCCCTTGGTGATTTTGGCCCATGTCTTTCCATAGCTTAAGGCCAAACAAGAAGGAGAACAAATCCCAAAATACTGGACTATAAAGAAAGAAATATTCCTGTCCAATTTGTATTTTCAGGTATTCTTATTTCAGTCATTCCAATTAGAGCAGAGAGCAGTGATACCTTGCCTGCTGTCAGCAGAGGGGAGGAAGTGGGACAAGGATTTCTGCTTTATGGGAATGGATGGGGTTTTTGGAATGGGGATGGCAGAGGCAAACTCAGCATAATGGGACCACATTATTTGGCGTCTAGATAGCTTGTTGGACTCTACAAAATTTAACAGACAATGGGTTCAGTAGCATGAGTACAGTTAATGGTAACTTGTAAATGCAACAGTGTTCAAAGCCTTACTTTTTTTTTTTTTTTTTTTTTTTTTTTTTTTTTTTTAGTGTTTTGTTTGGCAAACAATAGCTTTTATTGCAGCTTAAAACCCCCAACAACTGATTATTGAACCAAAAATTATGACATCATAAAATACCTACTCCTTGCACGAAGTCTTGCTTATCACAATTCAGAATTTGCTGACATGGGGCCAACTTTATGTACTTCCTTACATTCCTTTAGTTTTTTTTCACTGCATTCCTGCTTAAACAGATAATTCCCAAAACACTTAAGGAAGTGGAGAATTAATGAAGAATGATACAAAAATTCCTCCTTTTCTAAGGGACTTTCCAAAATTGGGACCTGAAATGCCTAATATATTTATTTTAGAAACACACTATTTTTTATAACAGCAGTCCACTGGCAATTTAAAAAGGGATGGTTAATCTGAAAAGCAATTGTTTCTCTGTGATAGCTTTAGCTATATTTGTCATTGCTTTTATCTTTGTCATTTTCTGTTGTCCCAAGAAATGATTCTTCCACTTGAAATTTGGCCTATCCTCTATGTGCAAAATTTCCCATGAGTAAAAGTAATAGTAAAGGTTGCTACACAACATATTACCCAAGGCTGAGAGAGTTATTCTGTCTATTTTTATTTAATGCTATATATGTATTTATCTTTACCCCTGGGATGGGTTTTCATTCCCATTAGTGTAATTATAGGCTGGTATGACTCCACTGGCATCACTGGAATGATACCTCCACCATCAGTGGTTTTATCGAGTGGTGAATCCCTGTACCCTGGAAATTTGGTTTTGATCCATAGACTCATCCGTGTTAAACAATGCAGTATAGTGTCTCCCACAGTTATTTATGAGTCTGCTACAGCAAATGAGAAACAGGCTTCAGATTATAGGTGCTCTTTTCATTTCTCCAAGATGATTGAAAAGAGAGTTTCATCAAGCACATCTTATCAGGTCTCTGACCATCACTGTTCACTGAAGTCTCTGTCCCTTGTTTACTGGCAGATTTGTGAGAAACAATTTTTTTGCCAAGCGGTCCTTCCTCATAGAGATATAAGACCATTTAGTGCACCTGGTATTTATGTTTGGTTAAGGGGAGTCCTCTGATTAGCTCAAAATTTGTACTATAATGACTATAAGGGTTAAGGTAAGAAATGTTCTGATATATGTGGTAGGTCTGTAGGACTCACTTAAACAGGAGAAGTAATTTTATCTATCAAGCTGTTGTGTGTTGACTCCACTCAGCAGCTTAACATCCTCCCTAGCTATTCTCTCACTCTCACCATGGGACTTGGAAAAGTAAGTCAAGGAACTCATTCACCACTTCCCATGGGCTGGCAGGTGTCCAGCCACATGCAGGAGAGCAGGGCTCCATCATGTTTAGTGGTGACTTAGAAAGACAAACCTCATCACCCAAAACACTCCTTTTTTCTCCTGCTCCCAGCTTTATTTATAAGGTCTGGGATACCCCTTGAGTCAGCTGGGGTCAGCTGTTCTATGTCCCTTCCCCACTCCTTGTGCACCTACCTCCAGCCTCCTTACTGGTGGGTTGGGGTGAAGAGCAGAAAAATCCTTGACTCTGTATAAGCCCTAAGAACTAAGAACTATTTACCAACAGTGTATCAACACTGTTTTAATCACAAATTTAAAACAAACTGCTATGAAGAAAATTTACTCTATACTAGCCAGAATTAGTATGTGAACTCCAAGATGAAATAAGAAGAGAAGAAAATGGAGGCTGATGGAGGCTGTCTAGAAAGCTGGATGTTAAGGGGTTTGGACCATGATATCTTCCATGCTTCTGAAAATGTCACTGACTTCAGAAGAATAATCTGATTTAAGTCCAACTAATAAATTCTGTTGCTATCTCAAACAGTGTGTTTATTGGGATATCTGGTACTTATTTGATAGTTCAAGGCATGGAGCAGCGCAGTCCTGGAGTCCATGATACTGTAATGTTACCAAACATGTTTTTTACCTTGGAAATAGGAACCAAATTTTGTTATTATTATATGTTTAGCCCAGGGGCAACACTGAAATTAACAGTGTTTCACCTAGTTTGTGCCAGTCAGAGTGTGGACAAAAATGCTTGTAACATTCAGCTCACTTCCAAAATTTCTGAAATACTATGTTAAACCCTCAAAGAAAAGTGCTGGGCCTTGCATCCTTCTTAAAGATCACTGCATATCGGAGAACTGCCACTGATGCAGAAGCTTGTGCAATATATGTGTGTTTGTGTCACATCAACAGCAGAAGGTCACATTTAATTTTCTCCCAGAAGAGCACCCTCTGAGCTGACACATGGAGATAAAGATACTACTCATTATAGCAGTTGTGATTTTTTTACCCAAATAGCTTGTGTGGGAAGAAGATCAGCCTCCCGTCCCTTGAGTACAAACCAATATATAAGGCAGCCACTCAGCTTGCTGAGCCAGCAGAGCAGCTCCTGTTTGCTGTCTAATTTCAGATAAGAGTTAAACGTAAATAATAATAATACCAAAAAGTCTGAGTATCTCACAAAAAAAAAAAAAAGAAATAAAAAAAAGCAAAAAAAAAAAAAAAAAAAAAAAAAGCTTAAGTGCTGCATATACTTAGGGAGAAAAAAAAATAACTCTAAAAAGACAAAGAAAGAAAGAAAGAAAGAAAGGAAAACAAACAAACAAACAAACAAACAAACAAACCAAAAAAAAAAAAAAAAACCAAAAAAAACCCAGCTAAAACTCCCAAACAGAGTATTTAGTCCCCTGGTACTAAAGTATCCAGAATTCAGTTCTCTTTACATCTAAAATAAAGAAATAAAATGCAAACCAGGGCATTTTGAAGATATGTTGGATGATGTTGTCTTCTTAGTTGTATTTTGTATTTCTATCTGAAGGACAGATCCTGAAGTGGCAAATCCTTGGTTATCTTCTGAAAAAAAAAAAAAAAAAAAAAAAGAAAAGAGATGTATTTTTATATCATTTGTCTCATTTTATATCATTTATCTCATCTCATTAGTAATCTCCTGATTTTCCTAAATGAGTCATGCAGTTGTCTCATGGTTTATCATTAGGACATCCCCAATGTCTGTTCATTAAAGGCACTTTCCCTTTGTCTGCAGGCTTGGCAATAAATAATTACCTATCAGATTCCCAGCATGAATTCTGGAAGGGTTTTGAAAGGGGAATAGAGGTAGGAAGAAAAGAAGAGGGAGTCATTAAATGGGATTATTGTGGAAAAGATAGGCAAGAGAACCAAAGAAAAGAAGTTAGGAGACATGCTTCCATAATCAGGGAACAAATCAGGAGAACTCCAGGATGGGAATAATATTTCCTTTATAAGCAGCAGAATCTGGAGAGGAAGGGGTAAGAAGATGGAGAGTGAAAGAGAAGAGACAGATTCCTGGAGGTAGTGAGGAAAACATTTACCACACAGGGAAAGTGACCAAAAAAAACAGCTGAAGAGAAAGACAGGTATCCAAAAGCAGTGGGGATGGACTGAAGATAGATCTTCTAAGAAATTTGGTGAACTTGCCTCTGTTCTCTTTCAAACTGAACTGCTTTCATTTGTTTACTTGTTTTATTTTTAAATGTTTTTTCAAGGTACGGTTTTATTTGAGTTACATGTAGGCTGTGCTTGTGATAACAATCACCTGCTTTGAATTTGCACATTTAGTATCAATAGTTCTGTGTCTACTTTCTTTTTCTATATGAGCATATGAAGAATATTGTTTAAAATTATAAATTCAATAGATTTGCACTTCGGAAACATCAGGAAGTGGAAACACAATAATGCAGAATAATTCTTCTTTAATCTGTTCTCTGTAACCTGACATCCCATGGTCTGGGATTGACAATCATTTTCATGGTATGTGTGATTAAACAAAAAGTAGTGAAGCCTGGAAAATAAATAAAACCAAAGGAAGATTTAATCAGCGAGTGTGTGCATGTGTGTGTCTGTGAAAATCCACAGCAACAGGGAGAGAAGGATTTTTCAAACCGGAATGTGTCTCAAAATGTTTTCAGCTCTTGAAAACACAAGGACTGGGGAAGAGAACATTAATTCAAGAGATAAGAAGATTGGAAAGTGAGAAGGATCGAATCAGAACCACCTTCAGTTTATCTCTGAAAATCACAGAGAGAAGAGATGCTTGTCTAAAAGACAGAAACCTTATTACTAAACATGGAGGAAAAAAACAGCAAAAAATTATCTTTATGGTTTTTCATTTGCCAAGACACAGCAAATATATGTTGTCTTCTCTTTGCAAAAGAGCAATTGAAAGGTATTACTTCCATTTTAATAGCTTAAGGTAGTAATTTCCTTGGTTCTGAGCATATAACATTTAGGGAAAAAACAAGTATAGTGAGTCCAAGAAGGGGGAGAATATACTTTTTCATTGTGATTAGTATCCTGTTGTTGCTTACATATGGTCTATGTTAAATGAATGGACAAAGGTACTCACCCTCATGGACAAAGGTACTCAGCCTTGAAATCAGTATGCGAACATCACCTTAATTAGATCCAACTGGCCTGGCACTTTCTTTTCCCTGATTGAGCTTTCCTAAAAAGTGAAGAGATAATACTAATAGTATCATGTATTTAAGTTCCATTAAGTTCTGGGTTTTGACCAGAAAGAAAATAGGGGAACCCAAAGCATAAAGGATAAGTGTCTCCACTGGCTTAGTTTTTAATGGTTATAGTGTCTTATTTCTGTGAAACAAAGGAAGGTAATCCTTACTGGTAAATGTTTCCCACAGAATATCTGAAGTCCCTGTCTGGTGCTCCAGATGAGCTCTCTTCAGAGAAGGAATTCCATAAGGAATGATGTTCAAAGCCCAGGGGTGGGTACTGGGGCAGGGAGACAACACTCGGCAGTGTCACCAGCCTACTTAAAAGAAAAATATATCATCTGCATGTCTGCAGGGGACAGATGGGATTTAACTGTGTGTGGTTTGTGTCCACCTCATGTTTATCATAAATTCTAATGCTTCCCTTCACCACCAAACTCTGCTAACCCCAGAGACACTTACTTGTGTTTGACGGTCTCATTGTAGCTCTTTTTCCCATCTTTCTTTCCAAGCTCTGAATCCAAACTCATGGGGAGGATGCCCATAACTTATTTCTTTTCTCTTCTCCCTCTCATTGCATGTTAAAAAATGAGGGCTAATGAAAGAACTTGAGAAGGAGGGGAAAAGAAATATATTCCTTCAATAAAATTCCTGGTGAAAATGAAATCACACATACATGTGTGATTCACTCAGGCATATTTTTGCTCTGTCTGGATCTCCCTGTTTTCTCAATTTATAGGCAGAAAAATTATTCCTTGCAATTCTCAGTACTTTTCAAACAGTAAGTCTGTAAATACTGCTTTTCCTTGTTAGCTAGTGTATCTTCTGTAAGGCCTGTTGTTTGACTAACTTTGGTAAAATGAAAAAAAAACCCTCAGAATGTCCTTTTTTAGGGAACAAGGATAGTTTTTTCAAACTTTGTACCACACTCTTATCTTGTGTTTTTGCACAACAGGGGACAGAATGCACAGTTTTACCCACAGCTCTTTAAAAAACAATTAATGATAATAAGATAAAATAAATAACAAAGCAAAATATTAGTAACAAAATAATAATAATAATAATAATAGTAATAATAATATGGATACAAAATTTTAAAAAATAAATAAAAAGTATTCATAAAATAGAAGAGCAAACGTTAACTCTTTCACCCATTGACTTCTGACTTTGAGCAGTCTATTAGTCTGATTCTGTCTTCCACAGAACATCTTCTCTGCAGCACAGTGATGTAAAATACATTACTTACCTAAAGAATTTGAGGCCACTAGTGAAAAAAGCACCATGCAAATGTGTCATATCATGAAACAGGAGAATAATCATGAATAGCTAAAATAGCTAAAACAGCTAAACTAAATCAGTTGGGAAAAATAATACCTTGGGCAGCTAGACCAGCAAAAAAAAAAAAAAAAAAAAAAAGGTCCAATGACTTGGTGCGTCTTTCATCTTGCGTGATGGAAATCTATAAAGAGGCAATGAAACATAAAACACTCACCCCATGGCTTCTTTTGTTTGGAGAACAATGACTTTTGTGTGCAATTAAAGGCAGAGGCCTGGAAATTTTGTACTGCGTTTTCATGGGCATGGGGTTTTGTGTCTAGTATACATCCCTCTGCTTAATGAATTATTCTTTAAAAATATTGTAAAAAAATGCCTTTTTCATTTTTGTTTTTAAGTAGTCACTAAAAATTGCTAATATTATTTCCCTTCTAATCACATGTATTACAAAGCAAAGCCTGAAAGAAGGCTGAAACATGATATAAAATGTGCTGATTTGATAATGAACAGCAATGCACAGAATGTCTTCTGTGCATTTTTCTCATATAATTCCTCTCAATCTCTTGGAATATCAAGTGCCAAATGAAGCAGCTGAGTTAATTTTAATTCCCCTCTCTCCTTTTCTTGTGACATTTTTTCTTTTGGTATTCTCAGAAATTTTAGCTGTAGCTAGTTTTGATTCTCTAACAGGAAATGTTTCTTACTGTCAGGTGTGGATCAGAACAGCAGTAGTGGCTGCATGCACTGTCCAGCCCATCACAAGAAATTTTGGGCCCTGGAGCTTTCAGTGTTGTTTGAGCAAATCATGTAGACTATGTACCCCAGGAGGCAACACTTCCACTTTATTCAACTTCACAAGTATAAGATGAAGGTGGCTGTCAAATGGAGTACCGAAATTCAGTGTCTCCAGCAAATCACCCCTGTACCTCTTAGAGGAAGAGAATACTCTGTCCTGCTTTTTCTGTCACTATCTGGCTTCCGGCAATCTGTCAGCACTATCTACATTTGGGCAAAATTTGGAGTCTGTAGAATAGCTAAAACTCTATAGTTACCAGCTGCAATGAAGTGTAAGTGGAGGCTATCACAGGAAACTTTTTTCTCCACTGCATTTAAGACTCTATGTTCCTTTCCAGGTTACTTGGATCTCTAGAAATGACTAGCATAGAAGAGTCTCAAAAAAAACAGATGGCCTCAAGGCTCTTGTGGAGAGATCTTGAAATAAAAGACACTGAAAATATAGTGGATATAAGCCATAGTGTGGCAAGTTCTTCACAGGACATCTGCTGTCTTAGTATGAGAGCTACTTGGTCATTGTACAAATATCACCTGACTCCTTCAGTCTCTGACCACTTGTCCCTGAGTACACAGCGGCAATGACTTCTACTATGACTTGGGAGTATGACCTTAAATTCAGTGGGAAAATGCATCCCTTTTACCAGACTCCTCATCACATCATCCTGCAAAGCCATGCAGATAAAGTCTTACAGACTGGTGGTAGGAATGTGAACGCCACACTGTATTTCCCTGTGGTCCCATGTGCTCATAGTGCATTATTGGGAGTTTGTCAGTGAATGTGTGGGAAGTTTTTAGCATGTATAACAGGCATTCTTATTTTCTCTAGAAAAATACTGGATTTCATGTAAGACTACACAAAATTTAGAATTATTTGGAAAGGCAATAAATTCTTCATTTTTAGACTTACAGAACTATGACACTGTAATACTTCATCCAAGAATATGCCTCAAAATCACCATCAGGTCATTGCAGATCTTGGAAAGATCAAATCAGCTGCGCAGAACTCAGGCACATGACCTTATTGATGTTTTATTCAAGGCTGTCAATGGCTTCCTTTAGAAGATCACTAGCTCTCTGTGAGGGCAGTCTTTCTAATACATGCATTGTAACTGACTAATGACAAATAAAAGAAGGGCCAAGATGGAAAAGGATGCATGGTGAGATCTGAGGAATTGACAGCAGAGTGGAAAGTACCATCTTTTGTTCCCAATAGCACTTCTTAGTTGTGTAGCAAAGCAACTGTAATGAAAAGCCTTGCAAAACAAGCTTGGCATCAAATTTAATGATTGAGTTTCCATTCCAAGAAATGAAACTTCAGGACATCCCTAAACCACTGAACACAAATAACAGTCAATGCAAAAGAAAGTATCATAGCAATGTTATTTTGTACAGTTGCTACCATTTGGTGATGTATGTGAGCTGTATTTTCTTTCCAAACGTCAAATATACTACAATTTATTAAAATCTTCGGCTCAGCAGAATCAGACCAAAGCTCCTTTAACCCTCAGGAATGCCTACAAATGTTTCCCAAGAAGCAGCAAAACGTGATGAGGAGTCAAGTGCAAACACTGAAAAAACAATCAGAATGTGCCCCAGTGCAAAGTGAACAATTTTTTTCTGTTACCAGAAAAAGTTAAATTACCTCTAGTAACTGTGGCATCCGTTAAAGCAAGTACTGGCCAAACTTTGTTACAACCCATCCAAATATTTCAACTTCATATTCTGGTTCATCTGTCAGCTTCTCCTATTATCCACTTCACATAAAAAGAAGACTAATGATAAGCCTGAAGACACAAGAGCCAACGTGCGTCAGTGTAGTACATATACGCTCTCGATGATAAGAAGGATGACAACAAAAATGTTGCATCTGCATGAGCTATTCCCATTAAAACAGATGTGTAAAGTATGCTAACTTGGGTCAAAACCAAATATAAACCAAAATTTTTTGTGTAGGGTAGAAAGGAAAGCACTGAGTGACATTCTGCAAAATCTATCCCGCCATGGTTGTTCAAAAGGTAGAAGCAAAGGGAAAAGATGGTCTGACCTAGCCCACTTTTCACCTTACGATTTATTCTTTACCCTAGAAAGAGGAAATTCACAGAGTATAATTCTGGCTATAGTCTGACATACTTCCCCATAGCTTTTCTTTTTTGCATCTTTTCCAATGTTTAATTTTAAATGACAAATATTTTGGTCTGTATCTAGATTGCCCTATATTTCAGTAACTACATCTTTTCACTCTGCTTTTTAGCTCTTACATCTCCCAGATTGTTTTATCTAAAATGTTTCTGATGAAGCTTTCCTATAATTAGAGGATCATGTAAGTTGGAAGGGATCTCAGAAAATCTCCAGCCCATGCTCCTGCTCACAGCTGGGTCAACATTGAACTGAGAATGGATTTTTTAAGGATTCCGCCATTTGGGCCTTCAAAATCTCAAAGGATGGACATCCCACAATTTATTTGGGTTTAAATAACTCATATTGGATTTTTTTCCCCTTTAATCCAGATGGATCCTTCCCTGTCATGCATTGCAACTTGGCTCTGTCTTCTTAAAAAACTTGCTCAGAAGAGCTGTAAGGCAGCTATGAAATCCCTGCTGAGTATCCAGGCTGAACAAATCCAGCTCTCTCAGCCTTTCCTTGTACATCATGTGCTCCAACCTCCTCCAACCTCCTGATCACCTTGGTGGCCTGTGCTGGACTCCCTGAAGTTTGTCAACAGCCTTCTTTAGTTGGGGGCCCAGCTGGATGTATTATTCCAGATGTAGCTGGAGTACTGAGAAATGGGGAAAAAGTACTTCTCCTGAAATATTAATTTTCTCCTTATTCCAAAAACCGGTTTTTCCCCTGGCTTCAAATATCAGGTTGGGTTTTGTTGGATTTTTGGTTGTTTTGTTGATTTTTGGTGGGGTTTTTTTTGTTTTTGTTTTTGCTTTTGGGTTTGTTTTTGTTTTTGTTTTTGTTTTAGAAAATTATTCCACAAACAATGCAGTGAATATTTGCCCTACAATTCACAATTACTATTTACTTTACTTGCATTTTATATTGATTACTCTGATTTCCCTTGCCATTATTTTTCTTCCCTTTTGGATTTTGCATTTTATTCCACTCTGTGTCAGAGATTTTCTTTTGGGTTTGGGGTGTATTAATATTAGTATTATCATGTTTCCAGGACTTTTCTCTATCAAACTTTATACTTCTAAAATGGCCAGCTTTGGAGTAGTTACAGGAACTGTTCAGCATGAACCGTCCTCTGCCTTCCAAAAATCTTGTTTATTTTTGACTATTTACCCTCTAAGTTTAAATATCCTCAGCATTCTCCAACAAGCAGCATCCAATTCATAACATTCTTAATATGTTAGAATCTAAACTTGTATTTTCCTCTTCAGATCCCTGGATCTCAAATAGTACCTTGTGGAAGGAGTTTCCTGTGGAGCTGGCTATGGAAAATGTCAAGTTTCTTGATGAAAGCAGGAGGCTGTCCAGTTAAGAAGAGAGAATTCCAGCTTTCTACTCAGCAGAAGGCTTGGGGACTGCAGTTCCTAAGCAGACATGGGGGTTTGAAGTTCTATGATTTCTCCCCACAAAAACACTGTTGAAGCAGGCAGGAAAGTAATTAGACTTAGCATGCTTTAATTACTTTTTCCATTTTTTAATTTTTTTAAACTTCAGGGGTGCTGGCAACCAGTGTAATAAAAGGAAGTATCTTTTCTAGCAACAGATCTTCTTCCATGTGTCCCCACATGGTAAACAGATGAGGAGGTAACCAAATACTTGCTGGGATACTGCTCGTTATTTTGTTCTTAGCTAAATTAAACACATAATATATTTCCAAAGTTAAGATTAATGTGATTGTGAATGGCCTCAGCGTCAGAAGACTATCCCAGTAAACAAGAAGATTCTTGCATCTTTTATCATCTTTATCGATATGTTTTTAGAATTGCATCTTCCTAGTGAATGGGACATCTGCAGGTAAGAGATGCTTTTGGCGGTAAATCTGAGTTTTGACCTCTCTGTTCCATGATTTGTTTGATCACAGCTCAACAGGAGTGAGTGGGAACAGACTGGGCAGCAAAATGGCAAAACACAGTGCTGAGTTTTGATTTATGTCTTCCGAACTTTACTTTCGTGCATCAGGTTTGAGAGAAGGGGGCTGAAGACTTTTGCAGTGGCTGCTTTCTGGTCATGAAATCATGGTCAATATCTATTATTACAACGCTGAATCTAAGATTGTTAATTTCCTTTGGGTTTAATGAATGACAGAGCCCAGAAGGAGTCTGTTTACCCATTCATTATTCTATCACCATATGTTCTCAAATTCCCTGTCTCTTTTTTTCCCATTTGGAAAACAACGATAAAAACCTTGCCAATTCTTGAGATCTGCAGCTGAAAATCTCTGAATATTGGTTTGATTTTGCCTATCACATCCTGCTGCCAAGGGAATGATCTAAGAAAGAGGCAGCACCTTTGCATATGCTCTGAACGTATTTTGCTTGAAAAGAGTCCCAGTTACTGGTAGTTCATCCCTCTGCCATTTTATCTCATCTTCCACCATCTTGTCTCACAAAAGGCAATATTAGGAAAGAGAGCCCAGGAGGAGAGAAATACAGACAGGGAAAGCAATAAGGTTAATTAACAAGTTAGAAAAGCGAGTGGATGTTTTTGTTGCCTTTTCTCTTTCAAAGTAGGGCACCTGTTGAGCCGTGAAGCTTAACAAGGAGCAAGCAGGGGAGAAAAGCAACAGCTCTGTTCCTTTGTACTGGTTCTTTCAGTATTCTTCTTGAAATTCGAGTGGCTGCTGGAAAGAAGCACTTCACTCTGTTGTTCCCTATTTCTTTGTGCCCCTGTTTGTCATCATCAGGGGAAGGGAGAATAAAGACTGAAAAAAAGGATGAAGAGCGATTGGTGATCCCAGGGATGTAGCCCTCAGACTGCACTTGCAAGACCAGATTGTGAACACTGGTTTAGTCTTCCTCGCCGGTTTGGGATAACAAAATACATACTCAGAGATGGAGTATGGTTATGTGCCTGCAAACCCTTTAAGTTTCTGGTATTTCCTAGCTTCAAAACTGGTTTTCCCCCTTCCTTCCTGCAGTTTCAGCACCTTTGCTTCTAGGTAACCAAAATAGCTGCCAACATGCCTGTATTTCACTTTTTCTGAAAAAAAATCGCCTGTGAAGAACTTCCTGATATATCCTAAGCAAGGAGATTGGCAGGGATTAGGAAAAAACGTGAGAAAGAAATTTAAAAAATTGGTGAAGACATTCTGGAAAAAAAGATTTGTAAAGCCATTTTTTGATAGCAAGGGCAATAAACACCTTGAGATTCAGGGATACGTGGGAACAGGGGCTGTGCATTCATTTCTTCTCCTCCACCTGTTCAGCCTCTCACATACACATTTTCAATTTTTCCTATGGTTGCAGAAGGATAACAAACAGCTGAATTTTCAGGACCTGAACATAGTGCTTGTTCCTTGCAGAACCCATAGAAATTCTTTTTCAACTCCATTATATTTTATTACGGAAAGAGACTCAGTCATTACTAATATTAATGCCACACAAAAGCCTCTGAAGTAAAAACCTGTGTAGTAAAGAAATACAAGATCTCTCCAAAAAGCAGGTCAATGCTAGCACAAATTATGTTTTTTGCAAAGGCTTCAGGAAGAAAGACCTTCCTAACAAACAAACTGTATTCATTTCACTGCTCTTCTGTAATTGCACTCTCTTTTTAGTCTGTCCCAAGCTTTTCAAACAGACAGGTTAGATAATGGTTCAGATTGTTAAAAAATTGTCTGTTTTCTTTGCACACAGTTTCACCCATCTGTTTTTCCAAAGTTTTAGCCCTACGGAGTTACTGACAAAACATCAAACTCAACCCAAGTTCTTCTGTAAACTTGGAGAGTGTGTGTAGTAAATTGTTTGGCACACTTCTGTTTTCAAGCTGTCTCACTCATGAAGCAGCTGATCATCCTTTATTCTCTGATTAATAGAATCCCATTGGGAAGATTGTGTTACATGCTGCATTTAAAACCATAGAATCATTTTGGTTGGAAAAGTCCTCTAAGATCATCCAGTCCAACAGTTAACCTAAATGTGTCATCCCACCACGTCTTCTAAACCTCCCCAAGGCTGGTGAATCAACCACCTCCCTGGGCAGCCTGTGCCAGTATATTAGTATTTAGCTCTGCTCCATTAAAAACAAACAAACAAATAAACCCCAACTGTTTAGCCCCACTCTTTGCAAATACTCTGTGTCAGATTCCCACTGGAATGCAGTCTGTAGTAGAGAGGGGCTGTATGACAAAGGCCCTTGTACTGACTGTTTAAAGACAAGAACTATGAGAATCAAGGGCCCTCTTGTCTCTCCCCACCAGTTTTACATCACTGAAATTTCACTGGTTTCGATGAAACTGTTCATGATTTATGTCACTTAGTTGAGAAAAGGTTGAGACCAGTAATTTTTGGTTCTGCACAAGGGTAGAAGCTTCAACAAAGAGTCCTGAATAGCAAAACAAGGAATAGATAGGTACTTCTGGAAGGATAATATATAGGCGGACACCATTATCCTTCCTTGTAACTAATAAAAGCCTGATACTTCTGGTAAAATATGCAAATAGCCATTTCCCTCTGAGAATAGCTTAGTTAAGAAAAATGATCCCTTTTAGCTCTTTGGTCAGCTTATCTGGTAGCCCCTGAATTTCTTATGTTAAGGACATGATTCAGAGAGACACACCTGCCTGTGCTTTCCAGCAGTAATTTCAGCAGAATTACTGAGTAGCTCAACTGCTTTGCTGGCTGGAGCAAGAAAAATCAAATCATAAGGTGAGGGATTCTGCTAAATCTAAATGTCCGGGATTGCATAAGATTTTCTGGAGATAAAAAAAAAAAAAAAAAAAAAGGGTATTGCTGAAGCTCAGTTTCAGTTTGAAACTGGAGGTAGCCTTGCATTTAGTGGAGGTAATTTCTAGTTTTCTTTGGTGTTAACATGAGGACAGGAAATCTTGCTGATTGTGTCCCATGTACCCCAGCCTTAAACCACAGACATAATGGCAATAAAAGATGTTTAGTGGGATGGTGTGAGTGAAGAAACTATATTAGTCTCAGGCTTGCTGAAATCTGTATATGGCCTAGATAGTATGTTATACTGAATCCAAAAACATAAGAGCAGTCCTTGGGCCTTGAAAAAGGCTTCAAACCTCCACGATTAAAGTATTATTTCTATTTTAAATATGATGCATATAGACTAAATTATTTGTCCAGCAGAGAGGAACACAACACAGTTGACAACATCCGTATTCCTTTAACTACAAGGAGACTGAATATGTTGCAATTAGGTTAGATGATATGCAAAACAGACCCCTTCACAATGTCCTTCAGCAATGTTAGCTTCTTTATGCTGCCATGCCAAGCTGTCGTGCTTGCTTATTTCACAGTCACCAAAAGAAAAAAAAAAAAAAAAAAAAAAAAAAAAAATTAAAAAATGCACTGCCACTCCCTACATATTCAAAATAAATCATGAGTTTTTGTCACGTGGAAATAAAAAACTAATGATGCAATGAAAGGCTACATTCCCATAGCTCTTACTTGCATCTGCATATTTCCCATTTGAAAGTCAATGGAGCCGTGTGGCTGAGTGCTATGTGACTCAGAGAAACACAGGGGCAGCTTGCCTCCTCCTTGGCAGCCACAGCTCTGTCCTCCCGCCGAGGAATCACCGATGTGATTTGCATCTGATTTCCTTGCTAACCTGCAAGAGAACTCGAGCCAAACAGGAGGAGATGCACCAACAGGACCTGAATATTTAGCAGCATGAGAAGGAGGAGTAATTGATTCCCGTTTTGGGCATGCTGGTGTAGCTCCTTTTTGCACAGTCAGTAGGGAAATGGGGTGGAGTTGAGTTAAGCTGATATATTCATCAGCTGTTGGCTTCTCCAGAGGAAACTTTTAACCCTGTAAATATCTTAAAATCATATAATCACAAAATGTTTAGGCTGGAAAAAAACTCTAAGGCCACCAAGTCCGACAATTAACCTGACATTGCCAAGTCCACCTCTAAGTCATGTCCTAAAATGCCACATCCAACATCTTTTGAAAATCTCCAGAGATGGGGACTCCACCACTTCTCCAGGCAGCCTGTTCGAGTGCCTGACAACACTTTTGAGAAAAGAATTTTTTCCTAATAATTATAATCTAATTCTGAGGAGGTTCAGGTCAACACTTTACATATGGAAATCTATTTTTGCACCTATATCAGGCTGCCCAAAAGTACACATCATTAGTGGGAAGATATTCTCTAATAGTAGATGATTAAATAATAACATGGCTGCTTGGATGCCTTTCTAGTGCATATAGCTGGCTTGGTGCCACTGGAGTTCCTTCATCTTTGTATGGCGTGAACAAGAAGATGACCAAATATTCAATGCATAGAAAAACAAACTAATGCCAGAATTTGGTTCTACTCTCTGCAATATCTTTTCAAGTAATGTCAAACTGGTTATCTGAAGGTGCACTTTCAACTTGTTTATTTTTTATACATTAAAGGAAAATCAGTTTCTAACTGTGCATGCTTTGTCCTGATTTCTTTAGCACCATTTGATTTAAAAAAAAAAAAAAAAAAAAAAAAAAAAAAAAAAAAAAAAAGTGTTTAAAACTTATTTCAGTTCTTTTGGAAGCTCTGTACAGCAAGGGAGAAATACATTAAATCCCTGCTGTTGCAGGGAAGTATAACCAGGCACAGGCTTTCCCAATCACTTGAGTTCTTTGCCAAGGACCAGACTCAGTTTATAGTCTATCTGGTTGCACCAGGCAAAAATAGGAAAATAAGAATTACTAAGATTTGTGCAAAGCACAGATGAAAAGAAGAAAAAAATCTGAGTTTATGCTTCTTTTTTCAAAAATTAGGTTCATGCAATCTCATTGTTCTTGCATGAGTGATGTGGCACTCAGGGACATGGTTTAATGGTGGACTTTGTGGTGAGGGTTTAATTGCTGGACTTCATTATCTTAGAAATATTTTCCAACTTAAATTACTCCATGATTCTTTCTCTTTTTGTCAATGCCCCTGCTACCCCCTCTCAGTCAAATAACAGTCCCAAAGGTTGTTTGGTCCTGCAGTGAAGGTGAGAACCTCTGAACAATCTAAGGCAAGGGGGGCCAGGAAGAGCTCACCACTTGCAAGAGAGAAGTATGGAATCTCAGGAGAGAGCTGAAAGTGTGACTTCAGCTGGAGTCTGCTCGGTTCTAGACACACCAGTAACTACAAGACAGAGCCCCATGGAAAAATATGGGCCTATAAATTTCTGTTAAACTCAGCTTTCCTGGTCTTAATGCTGCAGTGGACCTCGTGGCAGGATACACCAAAGCCATAGGGTTTGTTAAGGCTGTGGTTTTAATTTCTGTGAAACACAAGCATCTGATTGCTTCCTAGGGTGTTCTGAGTGATGAGAAATTAATTTTTGGAAATGTTTTGCAATCCCAGGAGTTATTCAGATGGGAAACCTTATCATTCATAATGTAGGGCCCCCTGACACAGAAAACTCTTCTGCCATTCTTAATACATTTCCTAATTCAGCCCCATTATCATTTCAAAATCAACATGCATTTATAAAATAACTTGAGTGACAATCAGGACTGCTATGGACCTTCAGGTTAGCAATTAAGGAACTATTAGCAGTGTGGATTTAGCAATTTAAGTTGTTTGTGGTTAGTGTTGGTTTGGTTGGGGTTTTTTCTGTGTTTTAATTCAGCAAATGTAAAACCAACAAGTGTTTAGCCATGAAAAAGGGAATTTGAGGCTCCTGCTTGAAAATGTAACATAGTGGCTTCAGGTCTTACTGACTGATTAAGCTCAGCTGCTGGAGGAGGCTGGATTATCATGTCACAGGGCTGCCTCTTCTAAGGCTCCTTGTAGGGCCAGCAAAGATTAAAAGAAAGCTGAGGAGAGGGCAGTTTCTCTGCATTTAAACCAGTCTGCTTTATTCATTATTCAAGTGGTTGTGTTGTCCTTGAAATTTTCAAGTAGTGATTTCCTGGGGAAAAAAATAAAAAATCATTTGTTCTAGCTTTTCTCTCTTGTATTCTATTTTAACCTGCTCTCCTTACTTCCTTTGATTTTAAAACATAAATACATGCTTCCTTGCTTCTTTCGGAGTGAAGTGCGCATTACTCCTTTAGTACATTTACAAGTGACCAGATTTACCCTTAATGATTCTACTATTAAAAGAGTCCCTATCCATGGCAGGTAGGTTGGAAAGAGATGATCTTTAAGGTCCCTTCCAACCTGAACTATTCTGTGATTCTGATTTTATTAATTTTATTTTATCATTGAAGCTTGCTGTGGGTGAACAAGAGATGTTAAACAATCAAGAAAGCTTGCCTTGAGGAACAGGAGACCTGTCTTCTGAGCCAAGGACAATAAAATTGCAGCCTTGGGATCTGGGTTGCCATAGGTTAGTGGCCTTTATGGTAAGAAATTCATTATTAATTAAAGTGCTATTTTCAGTGAAGGTCCTGTGCTACAGTCAGATCCTGCCACGGGACAGGGGATTTACCCAGCAACAGTGAGAAAGGTGTTGGGGATTTGGTTCCCTTTTGCACACCTGGGGTTCTGTAAGATTTGTCACTGCATGAGCACCACTCACATAAGTGTTTTGCAGCACAGGGAGGGCTTTGCCTTTTGGTGGTGTGTTCAGAGCACCAGAGAATTAATCTTACTGATTATTGCACCATCAAAATATCCTCCTGAGACTGCAGGGAGAAGGTGCACCGTGAACTACAAGCATGTCTCCCTCTCACACTACCTTTGAGCTCTGACAGCTCATTTCACTTCTCCCTGAACTGGCAGCAGGCAGTGAGAAGAGGCTGACTTCCCCCAACACCTTTTTCTTTGATTAATTCCTTTCAGCCCTGAAAGACATCACCTCTAGGTGAAATGACCAATAAAAACATGGAATTATATTTCCATGCTGAGCCCTCATTAGAGTCCAGCAGCTCATCTGTGCATTTAATGAAATTGAATCTGAGCTTAAAATTTATAAGCAAAAAGGAATTGTTGGAGGAAAAGCTACAGGAACATCATTTATTCAGAACTCCATTACATTCTATAGACTTTATATAAAGAAAAGGCAAAGGTGGTTGGCAGCTGTGTGGATTTGAGTTCCATGGAGGTGGAAAAGCTTGTAGAAGACTTGAGAGGGGAAGTTCCCCATGAGCCCTGATGCCTTCACATGCTCTGTACAGAGGGAAGACTGGGAGAGTAGAAATCCTGAGCACAGCTGGGCACTGCAAACTCATACCATTTCCAAAATAAGTGATTTTTTTATCCTGCTCAAAGTCAGCACTAACACACACAGATCTCTGCCAAAATCTCAAGAAAAAAATGGTTAGATAATGGGAAAGCACAGCCTGAGGTCTGTAAGGACTGGAGACTTTCAGAAAGCTTCAATTGTGCTGTTGGGCCCACTTCAGAACTAATGCATAATCATATGATTAAATGTGTGCCGGCATCCTCTCATGGGTATCTTTAACACCTTAAAGATCCCCCAATACAGAGAGATTTCCTTTGAAATCAGGATGACCATTTCTTTCTTGCCAAATCAGGGCTCAGCACTTTCTTGTATGCAAGCCTAAAGCATTAAGGGCAGATGTCACCAGTTGCATTTGCCCGTTGGAAGTCAGACATTTAAGGGAGAATATTTACTAAGGAAGACAAAATATTAAATAATGCTTCATAGACTTGCTTTGCTCATGCAATGTCACTCATGCATTTTCTGGTTTGGCAAATCTCAGGAAACACGTGGTGGTGCTTACCCCCCTCCTGTCCTCAGGCTGCAAGTCTCATGAGGGAGGATTTATTTATATCTCCCACTTCTCTTGATATAAAAAACCTGACATAGTAGAAATTATAACTTTATCTATGGTAATGCTTTATTTTACACTTGATTATGGGAAGCATTTTTTTAAATTCAGAATATTCCTATTCCTGAAAGCCACAGAGTGTTATTATCAATCTCTTTAGACAATCCAGGAACCAAGTATTTAAGGACTAGCACTATTTACCTTAGGAATATATGTCTTTGACCCATGATCTCAACAGAGGTTCTCTCAAGCTCATGAGATGGCTTCCAGACTATGAAATATATCAGGAAAATATTGCAGACATTTGTTGTTTTATTTTGTATTTTATTTTTTATTTATTTGTACAGCAGATGATATGTATAATATCCTACATATGGTATAGTAGATGTTATATTCTGAATACTCATACAGATAGCCCATTATTCCAGCTGTTTTTGAAGGAGAACAGCCAACTAAAATTACACTGCAAGCAAATTTTTTTAAAACCTAACTGTGAAAATGGCAGTTTAAATGTTTACTTTCTTTGGTATTGAGTGAACTTGGAAAAGAAAGATGAAATAAATAAAAAACAATTAAAAACCTTTTTTTTTTAATGCTTCATAGTCAATTTATTTTTCAGATTTCTAGAAGTGACAAACCTGGCTTTCTCATATTCCAGGCAAAGGCTGCTTAAATAACACCTGTGTATATTTTCATGGGAGCTTTTGTTCTTTTTGTATTTGAATAATTTATTAATATTACTAAATATGTCAATAAAGGTTTATTGAAGCTGAAATTTTCCATTTAGCAGCCCTTCAGAGCAGGGTAGGACTACACAGAACAGACTGTGTCTAACAATGTCTCCTCTTTTCTATTTCTCATTTCACAGGGTGCCATGTTACAGGAAATTGAAATGAAATTTTGTTATGTATAATTTCTTTCGGTGTAGGCATATTGTAAGATACAAGCAAAAAAATATTCTTTGCTATCTTATTCCCCAGATCTTGTTTACAAGATGGAAACAAAATAATTATGTGATGAGTCTATCCGTAATCTTTGAAGGGAGAAAATAGAAAAGGTATAAAACCTCTCAGCAATTCTGTGGTTTAGAAAAAAAAACAACAATGATCACACACAAACAACGCTAAAGCTGAATTTCTTTTAAATCTTTAAAGACATCCTGAACAATAGTTCAGACTACAGCCAGAAATATTGCAGACCAAATCTTCATTGGACTCGTCTTCATAAATTTGAGATTGAATAAAATTCTCTGAGAAGCTCTGGAGACAAGGGCAAAGCAATTCAACAGCAGCACATACATTTTTAGAAGCTTTTTACAGCTCCGGCCATTCTGACCTCTGCAATGGTCTTGCTGTTTTTTAGGATAGAGGAGGTTTCTTTTTCATTTTTTCCTTTCTCACATAGTTGTTTACACAACATGCTGTGTTCCTCTGTTCTGAATCGTCTTGTTCAAAAGGATTTCCTTTGCCCTGCAGAAACTGGGGGGCTGTGAAGGAAAAAGCCTTGACAAAAGGAAGTGCAGCCATTTTCAGGCCAGTTAAGTGGGTACTGTGAGCTCACACTGTGCAGACAGGTCCACACAATTCTTTTGAGGACACAGAAATACTTGCTGCTGTTATTTCTCCCAGAATTTTTCCAGGTCAGATTCCAACTAAAGCCAGAATCTCCAAGACAAACTCCTTTGCACATGGATCATGGAAGACTGTTGTCAACATTGTCCTGTTCTCAACACTTTGTGACCTAATAGAGAAAAATGGCACAGGGGTTAAATGACCTAGCAGAGGCTCCGCTGGACACCAGTGGCAGAGCATGAAATAAATCCAGCATCTCCAGGCACAGGCTGCTCAGCACCTTTCCTGATACCTCTGGTGATGGCCACTGTAAGGGGGGGTAATAATTTTCATTGGCCTAGCCCAGCTCTTCCTAAAACTTCCAGCTACACATTGTGGCCTGAGACTTGCCATAAGCACTCTGCCTAGCTTGACTTATCTTTGCCACTTAAGGATAAACATCTAACAGTAGGTGCAAGTGCCTGGAGGCAGGAACCTGTTGTTTTGTGTGGTTAGACTTTAAAGTAGCCTGCATATTTTGGGGTGCTGTAGCAGAGGCTTTGAAAGATGCCTGTGGCAATTAGTCATCCAGATGCCATTGAAAGTCAATGAGAACCGGGTGAAATTCAGAGAATGGGTGAGCAGCCAAATGCTACCATATGGTCATAAGCTTTTCCTCAGTCTAGCACAGTGATCAGTATAAAATAGCAGGGAAGTGAGGCTTCAGACTGTGAATAGCAATTGAGAAAAGCATAGTAAGTACAAAAGCAAGGGCCTTGCTGCCTTGCTCTTACTGAGGTAGCAGACACTGTGACACTAGCAGGGTAATTCACTCCTGAAAGTTGTGAGTTAACCATACAACGGAGCACAGGTATTTCCTGCCTTTTTTTTTTTTTTTTTTTTTTTTTTTTTTTTTTTTTTTTTTTTTTTTTTTCCCTTGCTTTTGTGGAAGTAAAAAGAAAGACCAAGGTGGCCGTATAAGAACACGGATTGCACTTCATCTTCTCTCTGCTTGGCATCAAGAAACAAATCAAAGCAGAACTAGTTTCTCTCAGTCTCTTCTCCTTGAGTGCATAATTCACCTCCCATTCAGATGATCCTAGCATTAATTCTATTATACAAACAAAAACACAGAAGATGAAAACATATGAAATATTCAAGGCAGGTTGGATGAGACAATCTGATCTAGCGGGTGGCATTTGTGCCAACAGTGGGGGTTTGGAACTGGATGATCTTTAAGATACCTTCCAACCCAAGTCTTTTTATGATTCCATAGGGAGGGGAAAAAAAAAAAAAAAGTAACTTGTGCAATTTCCCTGCATATATAACATAATTTTTCCTGCCCTGTTTATTTAGAGAGCACTTTGGAAAAACCTGGATGGGTTTAAGATGAAGAGGGAATACAGGAGATCCTCTTCTTGAACATATGTCCCACAGCAGGTGGGGGGATGCTTCAGAGCTTCATAAACACCTTGGTTTTGTCTTGCACTGTTTCTGTGAGGAGTCGCATCATGGCTTGTAAAAGCAACACCACCGGAATTGTGTTGTGCAAGAACAAGAGAAAACAGAAACGCAAACCCAAGCTTTAACTGCACATCTGACAGCATCTTATTAAACTCAGAGCAGTCAGAAAGGGGAGAGCAAGCACAAGGATGAAAAAAAGGTTGTTTCTCACAGCATGAAGGAAAAATGTTTTCTACTAAGTGAAAGGAAACAAGGCAGGAAAAACAGTTCTTGGGTTGGGAAAGGTTCTTTCTTGTGCAATTCCAGTTTGGGATGTCAATTAATAATGTGGTCTCTATAATTTAAATCTCCATCAATCTCATCAGCCCAAATATTTGCACATGTTAATTTGCTCAACTGAGGCCCCTTTATCTGTCATATTCCTGTGAATCGTGTTTTCTGTTGGCTCATTCTTTGGGACGGCTTGTCTTCTTTTGGATTTGTTTTTAAAAGATAATATTGACTTAGTTTCCTTTACACTGAACAACAACCTTTTCTCCTAAAGCCTGCTTTGGCTTGTGCCTAGGGGTGTGTGTGTATGTCTGAATGTGAGACAAGCTGCTCTGAAAGACTTATTTCCTGCTGCTCTTAATGACAGGAATAACTAACATCATCTTCTCAGGAATACTCAAAGTCCTGTGTCCCACTGGCATGTCCTGTCTGCCAAGATTTCAACCTAGATTGGAGAGTCTGCATGAGCTTTGGGACCTCAATTTGCTTGTATTTAATCTTCTCTCTTCCTGGATGAGAACCTCATCCAGGTTCTCCTAGATGCCAGTGAGGGTAACAGGACCCTCAGTACTAAACCTCACTGCACCACGGACCCCCAGCAGAGTATAAACACCATGAACACTCATGAACCCAGCAAGCCTCTGCCTGCAAGGGTCTGCCTCTGTATCTACCTGTTCCCAGAAGCCACAGGTCTGGGGATTGCTTTGCCTACCTCTCCTTGACTGCACTCAGCTTTCATCCTGAAAAATCCCTCACTGGCTGCCAGAATTGCTGCTGGCTGCTCCCGCCCTCCACAGATCCGATACTGAGTGTTGCTGCCTTGAATTGTATGAGGCAGCTGTACAAGGGCAGCGCCCCAAGAACGGAACCGCAGGAACTTTCCCTGCCCTTCTCCCATCATCTGCATACCCAGGGCTGGGCAATCAGAGAAGGTCATGCCTTAGCTGAGGAGCAGCCGTGTCTGCTGCTGCTGCCTGTACTGAGCTCCCACCCTCCCAGATCTTAAAGGCTGTAAATCTGAAGACTGATGAGTAATGACTTTTCTGAGGTGGTGGGGTTTTTTTTTCCCATTTCTACCCTTGTGCTGGTGCACTTGGCACTCATGTGCTCTCTCTCTCTCACTGAGATTGTGTTGTGGTGGAAAGCATTGTAGAGGAAAGATTCAGCATTGCCTCTCCCTCTGGAACTGTGATGATGGATGGCAAGATTTCCTTCTGTATAAAATGCAGGCATACACAGCATGCTCCTCTCTACTAGTTCCAGTTGATGCTGCCTCATGCTTGATAATGGGACTAGTAGAACCTAGATGGGGGCATATAGAGATAGTGGAAGCTTAAGGGATGACAAGAAAATTCCTATTTACCTGTATTTAAAATTTCTCCACTTGCCTTACCGATGACTTTAGATAATGTAGTCTTTGTTGTGAATTTCTGTGATCTGTTTTCATGTGTAATACTTTTTAAAATTTCATTTAAACGACTTTGAGCCAAATTAATTTCAATTCTATTTCTTACCTCCTGTTTTTATATCTGAAAACAAAGTGATATTCTCATCTAGACAATAGTATGTGGAACTCTTTTTTCTTTCATGTAGGTATAAAGAGGTAGGAATTTTTTTTCTATTTTTTTTTTTTTTTCCCTATAACCTTCTTCTGGGACATTGAGGAAAGAACTTAATTATTTTAGAAAGTAGTCTCAGCATTCCCATAACCCCACAGAGGACTTCAGTTGTTCGTTAGGCTCACACCCTCCCTTCTTCTCCTGGGGAAACCAGTTGTGTTGTTCATTGATTTAAGAGACAATTCAAAGGAATTGCACAACTTTATTTACTTATCAAAACAATGTGATGAAGTTCACACTCTCTTCCCCTCTGAAGCACAAATCCTGAAATAAAGTTGCTTAGTTTATGTAGGAGTGAATTTTATCAAGGAAAACAGCACAGAAATTCCTTTATTACAATCAGACCTATCCAGATAAAACCCACATATTCAGAGAGAGAGCTCAGGGAGATCATATTTACATCTTTGTCTCGGATACTACAATATGCTCCTCATTTTGTAGAGATCGTCCTTACTCTTTAGCTCTTTTCCCCCTAATCACAGAAAGGAAACCAGCACACAGAACAAAAGTACAATTGCTGTGCTTCATTGGATGCAGAAAATAAATAATGTGTCTCCTGCACCCATTACTTATCCTTGCTGTGTGTTTTTAGCCTACCTCCTATAGAAAGAAGAAGCTAATTTATAATCATGTTGTTTGTCAGACGTGTTTGTTCACATCTGTCTGTCGGCAAGTTTTATAAATCAATTAGCCCCAGACAGACACACTCAATAGCTTTCTGTGTTCCCATAGATGTCACTTTCTTGTCAGCAGAAATAACAGTAGCCTTTGCTGGCTCCTAATTTGGGTACATGTGAAAAACAATGTCTTCTGCACATGTGTATCGGGAGTGTTCCAGTTTACCCGGCAATCAACCAAAAAACTGTGCTGGAAAGCCAAACACCTGAGTACGATACCGTGGCCATTTGCATACAAGTGCACATGTAAGCCTGTAAAGATAAACATAGAATTATTTTAGTATTAAAGACTAAGGACTTGGGGATTTTCTTAAAATAACTGGGTTAGTTTATTATCATTTCTGCAAATGTGAGCTTAGGAATAAGGCAGAGGAAAATAAAGCTGTTCCTGAGATGGAGAGGGATCTTGAGAAGGCACAGTTGTATGCTGCAACCAGAGGAATTTATGGGCAACACTGAAGATGCAGGTAAAGTTTACAAGCACTGCACAGGAGATAATCGCACTCAGCTGGTGCTCTACCAGTCTACTAACTCCTCTAGTTTGCTTGAAGGCTCATAGCAATGTATTCTGTTATTGCTCAGTACCTATCATCTCAAATCCACACAGGGAAAAAAAAACCTCATTGAATATCCTGGAAGGGACCCACTAGGATCATTGAGTCCAGATCCTGCACAGGACAAAAAGCAAACCATGTGCCTGAGAGTATTTTCCAAATGCTTTTTGAACTCTTGAACACCAGGCTTGGTGCTGTGACCACTTTCCTTGGGAACTTCTTCCAGTGCCCAGCTACTTACTCACTGGTGAAGAAACTTTTCCTAACATTTAACTCAAACTCACCCCAACACACCTTCATGAGGATTGATCTCTCTTTGGTTACAAAGTGCTTGCTTTTATAAACTTAGGCTGGTTAGCGCTTCAGCTTCAGCTTCTGCTGGACACAACAAAGCAGCAGTGAACAATGCACTGACAGAGATCTCCATCCATGCTAAGCCTACAGGGAAGATGATTGGATTAAAACTGTTTTTCTTGAATGTGAACAAGTATGTGATTTGAGAGAATGGCGAAGAGTGGGATGTGTGATGAAGACAGGGGGTAGAGAAGGTGAGTTACAACTGAGAGGAGGTGTGGAGAGGTGTGGCAGAGAGGGAGGAAGAGGGACATGAGGACATGAAGAGAGGAGAGGGTGGCCACCTGTAGGTGTGCAGCTTCATCTTCTGCAACTCTTGCACCCAGACGAGATTAAAGAAGAGGAAATGGAAACAAAAGGGGTGAGAACAAGAAGAGATCACCAGACCAGGCAATAAAACCAGGCTGTGAATCTTAGGCAACTACAGCACACTGTGTGATCAAAAGAAAACAGATTTAGTGGACATTCCTATGCACACTTTCCTCTGGTTTTGTAAACCTTCTTTTTCCTCATCTTCACTTTACCTTCTTTCCTAGACAACAGTGGAGGGGTTAATCTTTAATACCTTCCAGTAATAAAACTGTTTTAATTAGAATTAGTTTGGAATGACAAGACTACAAGTAATTAAGTTACATTGGGATCTAGTTGGAATGAAATTTATACCAGGGGATAGCATAAACATAAATCAGCATTTAAATAAACTGAAATCAGATTGCTGTAATTAGTAGAAAAATCCATTGGCACTAAGAAATAAAAGTAACGCATACAGATTTAATAAATATAGTGAAAGAGAGTGAGGAGCCTGGAAAAATATAAAGTGTTTCTTCCAACATACCCACTAAGAAAAAAAGAAAAGAAGGTAAGAGATCACTGTTTGGTTAGTATTAAGGAAATACAATTACATTGGCATGGGAGAGAAGTTAGAGAAGATTATGAGTGGCTGTGCAGAATGCCATTAACGTTAACCTGATATATTGCAAGTGAGTTCTAGTTATAAAAGTAATTACTGGCTACCAAACCCATCTGGAATCTGCAATCAAAGGACAAAGAGAGAGGAATGAGTTGAGGAGAAAATGATTATTTCTTCAAAGCTAAGACTGGCATGTGCAGCCAGGACCCAGCAGCAGGCTCATGCATTTTTTTTCATGCAACAGAAAGAGCAAGCTAGCATATGCCTACCAACTTCTACTGGGTTTTTTAGGCTGCTTACCACCATAGGACATGACATTTTTGTATGATTAAAATGATTCATTAGCCTTTTGAATTAAAAGAATCATGAATCTTTTTTAAATGTTATGTCAATTAAGATATATTAGATGAAATGCCCCTTTTTAAAAAAAAAAAAAATTGCAAGACAATAATCTCCTTTCAGGCAAGATAAAAGATTTGGAGGAATTGATGTAGGAAGGAAGATTAAAAGAACTCTGTGTGAAGTGGTTCCAGTTCTGTTGGGACCTCTCAGGTGTGAAAACCCTACCTGAGCTGGGAGCAATTCACCTTGGGCACTTGGGCAGATCACAGTGACAGTCACAACATACTAAACTTTGTTTTACGCTCTGGGTCTTCAGCTCTTTCACAGACAGGTCATACCTCTGACAGCAGGGTCACCCAAGATGAAGTTGTAAAGGCCAGTGTGGATCAATGCAGACAGGGAATAGAAGCACAACATTATTTATGCTCTATGCAACAGAAAGTCTCAGGCAAGCTTTATGTAGACAGAACAAAAGATGTGGCTGCGTTTAGAGCTCTGCTGACTAATGTGAAATCTTGCTCAAGGCTGAACTTTCTCTCTGGGGTATTTTTAGTCTATGCAGGCTTACTTAGGACTGCACACACAGAAACTCAACCCATCCTACGCATTTGAGTCTTGTTGGTCATACCTGGTGGATGTGAAGATAGTTTGAAAGAGTTGGGCTTGTTCAGCCATAAGAAGGCTCTGGGAAGACCTGGATTATCATCCAGTACCTAAAGGGGCTGCAAGGCAGCTGGAGAGGGACTTCTGAACAGGGGCATGACGTAGCGGGGAAAGACTTCAAATTGACAGAATGAAAGATGGCATTCGATATCAGGAAAAAATTCTTTCCTGTGAGGGTGGTGAGGCACTTGCACAGGTTGCCCAAAGAGTTGTGGCTGCCCCACCTCTGGAAGTGCTCAAGGCCAGGAAGATGTCCCTCCCCATGGGCAAGGAGGTTAGAACTATAAAGTCTCTAAGACCCCTTCTAGCCAAAATATTCTATGATTCTATGCTATAGGAAATCCATGCATTATAGGACTGAAGCATTAAGGAACTGTGAGATCTACCACACCTGTGCTGATGCGTAGATTTGTCGAGTAGGTCTAACATCCACCACATGCGTTAGACCTACTGTTAACATGTGAGTGGGTTGTCCGAAGTACATAAGGAACGGTAGGAGCATCCCAGCTGAATTACACACCTTGTGCATCTAGCAGAGCATTGACATGCAGTAGTGAAGAAGACACTCAGTTGGGATTTCCAAATATTTTATGGTCATAGAACAACTGAGTAAGAAAGGGACCTGTGGAGGTGTTTTTACCCAACAATTTATTCTAATTAGACCTTTTTCCCAGTCACAAAAATGGATATTTTGAACGCTTAATATATATCTTTGAATTATCTTAAAAAAAAAAAAAAAAAAAAAAAAAAAAAAAAAAAAAAGTTTGGATAGAAATAGAATGTGTCTGTCTCTAAAATGTTGAGGTTAAGATGAAGAGATTTATTTAAATGGATGTAAGAGCATGAATGCATGCTCCTATTCTGGGACAATATTAGCTTAGTTTATTTATTACATTTAAAACAGTATAGTGTTAAAGAATCGGGTGCAATCTCTGACCCAATCTAAGAATCTGAAACAAAGTTTTTGTTGCTTAAGTAACATGGCACATATCTGTTGAACAGCATGGCTCAGTGATGGTAAGATGGAGTGAGAAAGACAGAGATTTAATTCTTAAAACTGAGGAAAGAGAAGACAAGAATTGTGGAAAAGAGTAAATAAGGTGTTTGGCATGGCACTGTGACATTTCCTTTAGCTTATTGAAATGTAAAAAATGGTGAAATTAGTGCATTTTTATGCAAGTGAACACTGCTCATCCCATTCTAATTATTGGGAGTCCTGCCATTAATGTAATGAGACTGAAGTTCCAGTTCCTGTATTTAATCACTGGAAATACATTTTTATTGAATGGTAACAGAGCACTATTACACCACATATTATTTCCGCACATCAAAGCTGTTCCTTCCACTATGATCCCATTACTCGGCCTAGGCTAATTAACATTAACATTGTCATTTGCAACACTAAAGTGAAAAGAATCAGGATCAACAAAAAAAAATTAACAGAATAACTTTTTGACGCAGGTCAAGCAGGCACTCTTTGACCTTACTTGACCTCCCATTCAGCTCACATTAAATGAGCGTTTTTAATACACACCTGCCAGTCTAATATCAGAACATTAGGCCTAAATTGCTCTCTGGAGGTCAGTAGATCTTTCTAGATACCCCTGGATAAGAGGGCACAATGGGCTAATTTGATGTGGGTCTTCCACTTGTTTATAAAATGACAACCCGTGGAGCCATCAGCTGGAAAATGTAAAGAGGGATGGGGAACTGACTGATTGTACCCTGGTTATGACGACTGTCATCTCACACCTGCACAACCCTTTCCTGGAACCTGTTTTACAGCTGCTGTTGGCTATAAATATATCATGTACCTTTGCAGTGTCTTCACCCTATGGGTGAAACTCAGCAACCATCTTGACAACGTCCTGCCTCGTTACATGAGAAATGTGGAGACAGAATAAGAAATTTTCCTACCAAGTGACGATCCAGGGAGAACTTCTTTAGCTCAGCTGTAACTGCCAAGTCTAACATGAAAACAGGACAGCTAAATACATATTTTACTTTCACCTGGAGTATAGCGTCGAGGTCTGGAGCCCTCAGCACAAGAAGGATACAGAGCTGGTAGAGCAGGTTTGGAGGAGGCCACAAAGATGATCAGAGGGCTGGAGCACCTCTTCTATGAAGACAGATTGAGAAATTAAGGATAGTGCAGCCTGTAAAACAGAAGGTTCCAGGGAGACCTTAGAGAGCCTTCCAGTGCCTAAAGGTGCTACAGGAGAGCTGGAGAGGGACTTTTGACAAGGGCATGTAAGGATAGGACAAGGGGGGGCATGGCCTTAACCTGAAAGAGAGTAGATTTAGATTAGGGATTAGGAAGAAATTATTTTCCATGTGGGTGGTGAAATACTCGTCCCAGAAAAGCTGATGAATGACCCATCCCTGGAAGTCTTCAAGGCCATGTTGGATGGGGCTCTAGGAAACCTGATCTAAGAGGTGGTATCACTGCCCATGGTTGGTGGGGTTGAAAGTAAATGGTCCAATGTCCCTACCAACCCAAACCATTGCTTATTTATGACATGAAAAAGGCTCCATAAGAAGGATCAAAAATGACATAAGACAGGTCCCCAATTTCTTGCTTCACCTTCTGCTCCCTACTTATTCCACGTCAACCACTGCATTAACTCCTGCATATTCCTCACAGTATCCCTGTTCTTATACAAATTCTTTGCTAAACCAACCATTGTTTTCTTGGAGATTTTCAAAAAATCATGTTTTGCCATGAAAAAGTTGCAAAATGGATGGAGTCATCTTTGCTGGGTTTTTCTAGCCGGGAAAAATCACATAAAATTTTCTGCAAGGCTACTCCTTCACAAGACCATCAGATATATTTTCTGCAGCACTGCCATCTGGTCTGGACAGAGCTTCTATCTTCCTCCTTGTGTCAGGAGTTAGTAGCACAATTTTATCACTCTTTAGAAGAAAAAGTTGAAGGGAAGAGGCAAGAAGCCAGATTTCATAGCAGAAGTCCCTGGAAAGCTGGGGACCCAGTTACTTGCTGATGCTGCTTTTTTCACAGTTATCAACTTCCCATTCACCGTGTGTCTTTTGCTGTTCATTTTTGAAAAATAAATCATCTTTAATTTATCAAAAATATAGAATAAAGCTACCTTCTGTAATCAGTTACATTGACAAAATGTCAGCAATCCTGAAATAGTGTTTTGTTCCCCTACTGTGCCAAACTACAGAGTATGTCTAAATACAACGGCAGATCCTGAATGAATAGCAAGGACTTATTGCATGGAAAAAAAAAATTTTTGCTAAAATTAAGACTTGCTCATATGAGAGTGCCCTGCCTTACTATATATAAATCTAGAAGTTATCAACAGACCATAACTTTTGAGCAATAGCAAAATTAGGCAAGTGATCTTGTTTGTCAATGTAGCACATAATTCTAAGCAACATGAAATATGCATCCAAACCTGACTATGGTTTATCTTGACAGATACATAAAATACTGCAAAGGAAATTGATTATTAGGCTTCAGGTTCAGATGAAGTTTCTGGATGAATTTGGGGGTTAGGCCTAAAATGAGTACAATGCAGGAATCTAGTCTGAAGGGCAGATAGGATAAAAATCTTTGCAGAAGGAGTAACACCAGCAACAATCACATAGTAGTCAGTAGGCAGTTGGATAAAACTGGAGAGCATAGACAGGATTTGCTATGTTAGATAAAAGCAACATGTCTGTGCTTTTTCAGAAACTCCAATTTGCTTTCTTCTTACTCAAACTTCTTCAGTGAGGTGGGCACATTTTCCTCATTTCCTATTCTCCATTCTTGACCTGAGGAACGAATGCCCCATCCAAGTCTAATGAAATAAACAATGGTGTCTCATTGCATTGCATCCCACGTCTTTAGATAACCCTGTATGTGTTGTGGAGTGCGCAAGAGGACATCCAAGTACTGCTTGAGTCTCACAGGTATACTGTGAACAACAGCATTACATAAATGTAGTTGTTGATGTCAACAAGGCAATTTCTGAGTGGGAGGCTTTTCTTCCTGGTGTTGTCTATTCCAGGGTTTTGCCACTGCTGCATGATTTTGATGAAGTCACCCACTTCAGCATGAACCCGCCAATCAATATTTAATATGGTGCTAGCCATACTTGAAACCTTTTTAATGTCCCTGGCATTCATGGGGGACAAGTGCAACCTGCAGGCTGTGTATTACTCGGCTGTGATCTTAGGGTTTCTTATCTCAGGATGATGTATCCGTGAACCACAACCTTTAGTTGTCTCCATTGCCTCTTGTAAATAGGATTGGCACTGTGTTCCATCCCCTGGAATCTTCCTGGTGGTGGCAGAGTCGTATCTCTTGTCAAAGGGTTTTGCTCTGGAGGGTTACCATGGCTTTTGGAGAAATCCATGGCAAGGACACACCATTCTCCTTCCTTCCTGCTGTCTTTCCAAACTCCTGGGTTTAAGCACAAAGTACATTCTTTTTCCTGCATCATGCCAATGTGTGTGTCCTGATCAAGATATGTATCCTAAGGTGTGAACACAGGGGGAGAGCGGGGAAGGATGGATATGAATAGCCAAAGGAGGCCAAAACAATAATTCACTTTTATTCACTATCAAAGAAATTAACAAGGAACTAAATTTAAAAAAAAAAAAAAAAAAAAGCGAAGAATTGCAGAAAGCAAGAAAGGAAATCACCACCAAGCATCTGTGGAGTCCCACAAAGGGCCCGCTTCTCCCTCTGCCAAGGGGCTGAACGGCGTTTTACGGCAGAGACTTGGCTGTTTCACGCCAGCCTGGGGACCACAACAACTGCCCATCAGCCACGAGTGCAGCCACGCGGAGCCATGCGCAGAGGGCACCCACGTGCGATGGCGGAGCGGCAGGGCGGAGTCTCTGCCCTCAGTACAGACTGGTGGGACACATCCTCCACAGACTGCCATGGCTCATCGTCTCTCCAGATCCTATCACGCGAAGCAGGCAATGGTGACACAGGTCACTCCTCAACAGGTTTTTACTGTGTTGTCCATGAATTTCCAGAGAAGTCCATGTCTCAGTAAGAAAATGGCGGAGCCAGAGCCTGCACGCAGAAGAACAGGTTTAGTCTCTGCTGTAGACATGGTATGTGCCAGGGAGAGAGGGAAAAGGGGACTCTGCGCCTTTTGGGGAATCAGATTAAGACTGGATTGAAATGTTGCGCCATTCAAGGAAACAGTCTGATTTGGGGAGGTGGGAGAAGAGATCCTGGGATGGATGAAGGACAGGAATGAGTGCAAATTGAGATATGATGTGTCAGAAAAGCCATTTCAGTTAAGCCACAGAATTCCTTTGCCAGGCTGGGAAAATATGAAACCTGTCCTTGCTCTGTTCTTGTAAATTTCTGTTGTTGGAAATTTTGGAGGAGGTTGAAGTGTTGTGCAATGCCAGCTCAGAGTTGAATCAGTTTCTCCTGTGGAGTTTGTGAAATTGAATGTAATGTGAAATTGAAAGATTATTTCTTTCAGATTATGGTTTTCTGGCCTCTTCTCTTGGAATTGTTTACAAAACCCAGCACTGCCTCCATGTCCCTTAGCAAGTCCCACCATCAGGTGATCTGGATCGGTGCCCAGCTCTCAAGAAGCGAATCTCCACAGTCAGACCTGCTGACAAGCTCTTGGTTTCTTTTTTTGCAAGTTGTTGTTTGCTTGTTGATCCGTGCCCTGGGACAGAGCACAATTAAATGAAGAAAAATGAAAACATGGTGCTATGCCAGACAGTTTTGCTGCTGTCTTGCTGATTGTGAAAGATGAGTGTGTTTCTGGGCAATAAGACAAGAATGGATAATGCTGTGTCCTTGATATACTCTAGCTCAGGCATCATCGTCAGAGCTCTGGTCCTTCCTCAGGACTTGTGAGAAGAGTGCCAGCACTGATGTAAACAGATGTTGCCCTTGTCCCCGGGCTTGTTTCTTGTAGAGCTTTCACAACATAAAGCGTGTGATGGTTTGGTATTCCCAGACAGGCATTATTTTGAGATGTATTATTTTGTATTGATAGGATAAGGAATATTTGCTTTAAACAGAAATAAGATAGATTCAGATTAGATATTAGGAAGAAATTCTTCACTATGAGGGTGGTGAGGCACCGGTAAAAGTTTCCTAGGAAGTTGTGTCTGCCCCACCCCTGGAAATGTTAAAGGTCAAGTTGGATGCGGACCTGAACAACCTGGTGTAGAGGAAGGTGTCCTTGCCCATGGCAGGGAGCAGGAATGGAATGATCCTTAAGATCCCTTCAATAGCAACCATTCTGTTGTTCTGTGATAATCTTTGTATAGGATATAAATCTAGCCTCTGCTGGAAAAAGGTGCTTTGCTCACAGACATTTTTGTTCACAAACATGTTTGTTCACAAACATTCTTCTCATAAACCTGCCTATCTTCTTTTACTGTGCCTGAAGTTTGTTGTTCCCTCAGCAAACACACATGATCTTACGTAATATCTGAGTGCTATTATTATCCATTACTGTTTGCACATTTGCTTAAAATTTATTCCCACATCTTTCCATCTTCAAGGTCTGTTTTCTTCCTCTCTCCTCCTCACTCCTATTTCTACCCCTACATCTCTCTCTCATTTTCCCTCCATGTAAATTCAGAGGCTCTACCACCACTTTTGATTTCTCAAATGCTGACACTAGTACACCTTCTGTGATGGCTTCATTCAGCAGCTATCTTACTCTGGAAGTTTATTCTTCTGGCTCCCTGTTCTTTCATAGCTATGTGACATCCTCAATTTTCTGTTCTGAGCTCATCACCCATGCACCCATAAAACTGCGTACTCTTGTTCTGACCTCCTGTTTGCCTGGACTTCTGTTCCCTGCTGCCCTGAAACCAATATCACTTACTTTTCATCCTGTCTTTGACCCCCACCTTCTTCTGGACCATTCATTAAGAATGATGACCACACAATAATAAACATTTAGTGTAGCTATTCCTGACTAACTCATTGCAATGTCCCCCTGACATCATTCAAGACAGGGGACGCCCATGGTGAAGCAAGGTTCTGGCTGATCTGCCCATCCAGAAATATTTGATGCAATGCTTAGCATCTTATTACTATAAGGGAAACTTTTTACAGACCAAACTGGAGGGACTGTTTGGACATGAAGCTATCTCACGGGGTTTGAATGTGATCTGTGGACTGGATGCAACGTGCAGAGGTCTTGGATGTAGAGCACTAACAGATTTAGAACTAGATTTGCTGGATACCGTGGTAGGATCTCCAGTTTGTTATTGGCAGACCAAGTCATTTCCGTCCTTGAAATATATGAATTCCTTTGCTTCAATGTTTAAAGAACATAAAGTATATAGGGTTATTGCTTCTTACCACTTTTTGAATACCTGTACTGTATAATACTGTTTCATTAATTTTAAAATAACACTTGCAAGCTGACCTTTCCTTCTAGAAGCCTAAATTATTTAACCTGAACTCATTTCCTGTGTTCTCAGAGGTCGAGAATGGAGGACGCTCATATGATATCAAATGGAGCCCATGTTATGCTGGTAGTAAAATTGGAATATGACCTTGGATACTTGTCCTAGAACACTGTCTCAGTCCAGAATGTCTTTCCTGTCCTTGTAACCCAGAAAAGCCCATCTTCAACAACAAACTACTTCCTGCATATCAAGTCAGCCTAAGGAGAGATTTCAGCCAGATATTTCTCATGCTTTTGCTGTTGATCTCTGTGCTGGTTTGGGGTCTCACCAAATTAAGAGCCCATCCTTGTCCTCCTCTAAGAATGTTCACCTGAAATTTCTAGGGAGGCAGATTTTTTACTGAGAATCAGAATAGAGTGCTCAATTTTCTTCTTTCTTGAGATGGCAATTTTTGATTAATTTTGCTTGATGGTCTTGGTGTTTCATTGTGCCCTATAACCTGAAAAGCTTTTTGTACCAAAAGGCTCTATAGAAATGACTGTATCCTAAATTATGTTAGAGAGGAACTTATAAATTCCATTTCTAGCTACTGATTTAGTCTGAATTGAAGAAAACACTGGTGGAGGACCATGTGTGGAGCAGCTTTCTCATCACACTTGTGTGATAGCAACCCTTGCAAAATACAGTCAGCCACCAGCAGGATGCTGCACACATCCAGCACCTGCTGGGCCAAAGTCTGCTGGAAATACACCCAGAGCACTCAATTCTCGTTTTTTCAAAAGAGGGGAGAGAGATGGATTTCCTTAGTCCTGGGGGGATTAAATACCCAGTTGGGTTGACTCGATAACATGGAGTGAACAGGGTCAAAACAACGACTTCAGCTTTCAAGTGATGGGTCTGTTTGCATCGACCTGAACAAATTCCCCATTGTATTCACCACAAACAGGCTTTTCTTCCCGTATCAGCCTCCAAGAGCTTTTTGTTCCTAGGGGTTTTTTACCTGCCATAGAACAAACATAGTTGTTGTCAACACTGCAAACCGCCCCCACCCCACCACTTTCCTTATGTCTGAGTTCCCATGTGTCTCTCTTACACTATCCCAGGGCATTAATAGACTGTAGGATCTTGTTCCAGGCCCTTATCTGGTTTTCATTTCAGTAGTCCTTTTTGAGACTACTCCTATACAGCAACTTACCCGTGTATCTGTCTGACCTCCTGCACCAAAAGCCACTCTGTCTTTTAAGCACTAAAATAGATTTTCCTTCTTTCATCAGCCTGGCAGGCGAAGCCCCAGAATTTGCCCCCAGCCCCACCCCTGTGGAGTTTATATCAACATTGCCAGAAATGGATGTGGAGGCAATGGCTTTCCAGGTCTCAGCAGTGATATTATCAGACCATTAACCTGAGGAAGCTCTATCTCTTTACCTTCGTATTTTGACATCTCTGAGGTACTTTGCACTCTCTTGCAGCAGACAGCTTTTTCTTTGTAGCACAAGTTCCACTTTTGCCTTCTAGGATGTATAAAGCTTATCTGCTTCTCCTGTGCATGTATTTTCTTTTTTTTTTTTTTTTTTTTTTCCCCGCAAGTCAGTTTTTTACTTGGTGTAAATGCAGACAGTGAGATGCAGTGAAATTTACAGAAACCATTCCACAGCTCTTGTATGAAGAGCTGTTAACTATTTGCTACTCTTGGGAAACAATTAATTATTCCAGGTAAAATGCAGTAGCATAACACTTGGGGCAAACCATGCATTTAACAGAATGCATTCTTAGTAATGGGTGAATTTTAATAGGATTAAAGAAAAACATTTCTTCACGTGTCTGGGCATTTTAATTGCTGCTTGTAGTATGTGAGAATATTGTCCCTGTGTCTGAGATACTGCATGCAACTAATTTCCTGTGTGTCTCTAGCTTAACCACTGGAGTCTATTATATATAGACAGACTAAGAGAGTTGAGGCTGTTCAGTGTAGAGAAAAGAAGGCTCCACAGAGACCTTATACCACATTCCAGTACATAAAGGGGCTGCAAGAGAGCTGGAGAGGGTCCTTTGACATGGGCAGGGAGTGACATTAAAAGAGGTAATGGTTTTAAGCTTAAGGAGGTTGGATTAGATGTAAAGAAGAAATTCTTTACTAGGAGGGTGGTGAGGCACTGGCACAGACTGCCCATTGACACTGTGACAGCCCCATCCCTGGAAGTGTTAAGGTCAGGTTGGATGGGGCTTTGAGCCACTTGGCCTAGTGGAAGGTGTCCCTGCCCATGACTGTGGGGTTGGAACCAGATGTTCTTTAATATCCCTTCCACCCCAATACATTATATGATTCTATGATATTTGAGTCTAATATATATTGAATTTAATATATTTTCCAAATGGGCTGAATTTTTTAGAGTTAAAGGTAACCTGTATGAAACAACTTTTCAGAGCTGTGTGGCTAAGTGTTGGATTTAGTTTTGATTTTGTTTTTTTTTTCCTTTTATAGCTTAACCAGGAATATGCTTATTCTTGCTCACAAGTAAAGAAGTCATTTAAAATAATTTAAACTTTACTCATTGCAGTGAGATCAGAGAACTTACTATCCATGTTTAATTTGTGTGTCATGGGGGGTTTTTTTGGTTTTTTTCTTTCTTTGTTCAGTGAATAGGAAGAGCTGGGATCTAGGCCTTAAGCAATAAACTGAATTGTTCACTGCTGAGACCACAGTAGCCACAACACACAAGAGAGGCATTCAGAGTACTTGCTGCATGGACTTTGGCCTCAGTTTCGCACACTGAGAAGGACATGAAATTGTCCTCTGTGATGGAGGCTCATAAATGGACAGCAAATGTCTTGGTGGGCCTTTGTGGAGTGTGGAGCTGGAGGGCTCCCCATGTGCTGCTGGATCACAAAAACACTAGCACATAGTGAGAAGGCATCTTCTTTCACCTCCTGGTGGATGAATGCAAATCCCTCATCACAAGAGGCACGAGTAATTTCTGTCTTAGCAGGAGTGTCTCTGGATAGATGATGTTAGATCTGAAAGGTGGCTCTGCTGTTTGATCTCAGCAGGTACGTGGTCGATCTGAAAACACGGACTCCTTACTTAGACAGGCGGCACTCATCATCTGATGATCAAAAGAGGAGAGCTGCTCATTCACCAAGTTGCAGAGAGCTACAGAATTATTACGGAGGGGTGTCTTGCTGCAATCCAGCATCTTTCGTTACTGATGCAATGCTGCGCAGAAAACATTGCAGCATATATCAGGATCAGAGAAACATAGAATCCTGAGTCTTGGAAAATACTTCTAAGATCACCAAGTCCAGACATTAAGCTAGCACTGCCAAGTCCACCACTAAACCACGTCCCTAAACTATGTCCCACATCTTCTTGCTTGTCATGTTTCCACCACTTCCCTGAGCAGCCTGTCCCAATGCTTGAGCGCTGTTTCAGAGAAAAAAACTTTCCTGATATCCAGTCTCTCTCCACTGTGATCATTCTGTAGTTCCAGTACCCTTATGTTACCTTTTCTTGCAGCTGCAAGGATGCAGAGTAGGATCATGCTCATCACCACTAGCTGATGAACACAACTAAAGCAGCTGCTGAGCTGTTTGCTTTAGCAATTATTCTTTTTCCTTGCCAGTGCTTAAACTTTATGGGGTTGCAATACTTCATATACCCTAAAGCTAGTCACTTTCTTTTTAATGTCACTAAATGTTTAAAAACATGTTGATTGAATTCACGAAGGTTGTGTTTCCTTGTCATGGAACTACCGTATTCTTTTATATCAGGCAAAATTTGCTTATATTAAATCTGTTACCACTGTTAGAATTCTGGCATATGGCTTCTGTTATACAAATAATACTTTTAAAACAGGCATATTTTCTCCTGCATCCAGTTGTAGGTACAAGTTAGAACAGTCTGTGATTTTCTTAACCATATGCCCATTCACTGTGACATTCACATTGGACAGCTGAAAGCAGCATTTTCCAGTCACCCCCTACTCTGAATTTATGAGCTATATCAGCCAGGCTGCTACTTGAACATCTGTGAGGGTGGGATCAGAGATTTCTGTAGCATTTTATTGTGGCCCAAGTGCAGCTGAGAATATCTGAAATTAGAATCCTAAACCTTGGATACTGAATAAGTGGGAAGATCTCTCTGTATTAATCTCAAATATGAGGCGTGGTCAAATGCTTTTTTGGAAGTGTTTTGAATATTGTTGATGTCATGCTAATGGCAAAACTCCTGAAAAGAATATCTGTGATAGCCACTTTGCAGTACCCTTAAAATTTCTGTTACAATTATACTGAACTGCTATAAAACAATTCTGTTTAAAAACTGCATTTTTGCTAGTCCACAGGGAAAATGTTCAAGATAAATTTTATTCCTCACTGAATGCTGCAGCAGTCCAGATGTTTTTTCTCAGACAGATGTTGCTTTGCCCAACACCATTCATCATCACTCCTGAGATACTATTCTGTGTGTACACAGTGTCTGTTCCTGGAGCCACAAAAGCTGCTAGTAAATTATTTTTTTCTCTCATTTTTTTTGTCATTTATACCTCTTTCACTGTTTAAATAAGCAACGGGTTTCCTATTTAAGAAGCACGGTAGTTAAATTGTAAGATTTGTTTAAAAACCTCTGGAGGATGGAAGTCTTGCCCAGCAAATGCTCCTTATTTCATTTTATCAGACTTCTGAGTTCCACCTCCTAACGACATGCTGTGCAGCACGGCTGTGTTCTCGTGGTTTGACCCTGGGACGCACACACACACAAATCCCTTTCCTTTGGTTCAGCTGGCCACCTGGCTTCGTTTGCTGTTAGCTAGCTCTGGTATTGAAAGGGACCATGAAAACATCCAGCCTGTGTCTCACTCATAGCCTCTCTCAGCTGCCTCTGCCATATTTTTGTCAAGTTCTCCTGTATTTTATATGCAAGTATTGGACTCACCGGGACTTTATTCAGTGATATAATAATACTTTTATTTCTGTTCTCTGTTTATTCCTAATTTCCATGATATTCTTTGGCTTTTGCCGTGTGAGTAGCCACGGTCATAAAAATAGTCATTAAAAATTTTGGGCATTTTTTTAGAAGTTTGAGGCCATCTCTGTGTACATGAAGAAGAGTTCTTCACAAGACAGCTCATATCATGGTCTGGTTTGCCCTCTTGAGGGGTTATATTTTTCTGTAGATTCTTGTCCACAAAGGATCCAAGATAGGTGTTTCACAGGGTGCCTTAGGTTACAGAGTTTGAATCTGGACCTACACAGTATAGTCAAACTGAATTTTTGAAATTAATAAGGTGCAATGCTTAAATCTAATGCCTTGTGACATATATGCCATCACACAAAATGATCTCGCATTCACTTCTGGCTTTAGATGATGAGTATATGTGACTGCCAGAGTAATTTTTTAGACTGTTTTCAGACCCTGCTTCTGAAAGTGTGGGCTGGTATCTATACCAGCTAGCATCATTGAAGGGAGCAGTGCCTGAATTGGTGCCAGTCAAAACATGTACTCACTAGCCACTCTTGGATAACAAAGACTGTTTCTCAGAGGATAAAACGAAAGGAACTGAAAATACTATCAAGAATCTGACATCCTCCCCTGTCAAGTCAATACGTGACTTGTGGGTGTCCTTGTAGGGGTATAAAATTTTCATCAAAAAAAGTTACAGAAACGGTTTACAAATCTACTGTGCCAGATGCTAGAAGGAAATACAGCTATTGGGAACTTAAAAACATAAAATTATATGCCGAGAAATATTCTGCACACCTGTCTCATATTTCTCAGGTGAAAGATGCAGAGTTGTGTTGAGTTGTTGTCAAAAAGGGGATCAATCCTCAAGAACAAAACTTTCTCTCTAAGAAATACTTTAAGGAACCTAATCATTGTCACATATTAGGAACAGAAGAAATAGATATATTTTCTTTATCTTATTAGATTTATATGTATGTAAACTTTTAATGATTGCTTCCAGTTAAAAAGACAGTTTTCAGTAAATAATAACAAAAGGAAATCCTTGAACATTTATATAGCAATGATATGTAGCTCTTCAGTTTCTAATTCAGTCACTAATTTTCCAATCCTTAGAGTGACAAGTTCCTTATTATTAGGGTGTTTTTAGTCTTCTTTTAAATAATGTAGTGGAAATATTCCCTACAATATTTATGTAACTAATAATAGTGATTTTTTTTTTTTCTGTAGAAAAGTAGTACCTATTGATATAAAGGAGCCAAAAGAACTGAATGGTAGAATCTTTATTAATAATGTCACTCCAACATTTTAAAATCTTCTTTCATAATATGCTTGTCTTTTCCTGCGGCTCAAATTTTTAAAACTCTTGAGTTAATGAATAGTTCCTTTTCTCAGATCCTCTTTGATCTTCAGGTCTGTTTCCAAGAGCTAGAAGTCTAAGTGAAGGGTTAGCTGTCATACAAAAAGGAAAACAAAATGGCTTTGGTCTTTCATTGAACACATCCAGTGCTGTTTCAAAATGAAAGACTAAGAGCTTAATAAAAAAATTAAGTGTATTAGGAGGTTGAAAATGATTTTTATGTAGTGATATTTTAGGCAAGGGCTTGAAATAACTGATTCTGTACAAAGGTGATCAAAATAGAAAAAGACAACTATACCTCAAACATATGTATAATGTGTTTAAAAGGAAAAAAAAAAAAGTGTGAAATATGTCCTTTTGAAGGCCCTTAAATTCATAGAAATTACAAAAGAGTACAAGTCTATTAGGAATCCATAATATCCACTTGAGCTCCAGGAAACTTTCTAATGACAGCTCTCCAGTAGTGGGAAACTCAATCACTGACTTGTATAAATCTTCTTAGTAGCTCTGGTGCCACAAATATTTCAAATCTTCTAACACTCTGTTGAGCAGGGAAGACTGCCTGACTCTCTCTTGGAAGCCAGTAGATTATCATTCTCTTAATCATTACCATTAATTAATCCAGGCAATAAAACACTGCAAGCATCTTAGCAGACCAGCTCTCTCCTGGCATACAGCTAGTAATTTACACTGAACCAGTATGGCTTGATTCCAAGCCTGAGCCACAGATTCTTGTCTTTTGTAAACATTAAGTATCATTCAGCATATTAGTGAAGCAGCCTTTTCCTACTATTTATTTATAGCTATACATATAAGTATACATATAAGAGTATGTGTACATAAACATATACAAAAGCACATAGATTCAAAGAGGGGTTTGGAATTCTGTTTTGAATATAGCCATTTCGAGCTGCAATTTCCAACTGTTTAACAGTTTATAAAGTGTATTCCTTTGAGCAGCTTCTGATCAAATATTTTATGACTAAGGATTGATATGGCACATTTTTGGTCACCTTTTAAATTTTTTTCCAGTTCTCCTACAGATCCTTAATGCTTTGTTCTTTTCCAACAACTAGTGCGACCAACAGTTCACAGTCAGAAATTGAATATTGCATTCGCTGTAAATATGTAGAAATGTTATTAATTTGGAAAAGATATGGACCTATTTGAGCAGGCTGAGAGGAGGGTCAAAAAATTTTTGGAGGGCTGCAGTACCTCTCCTGTGAGGAAAGGCTGAGAGAGTTGAGGTTGTCCAGCTTGGAGAACAGAATGCTTCAGGGAGATTATTCCAACTTTTCAATATTTAAAAGACACTTATAACAAAGATGGGGACAGACTTTTTAATAAGGCCTATACCAATAGGACAAGAATAATAATTTTTAACTAAAAGAGTGTATATTTAAACTAGTTATAAGGAAGAAGTTTACAATAAGCATGGAGAAACACTGTCACAGGTTGCCCAGAGATGGTGGAGGGCCCATCCCTGGAAACATTCCAGACCAGTTTAAATGGAGCTTTGAGCAACCTGGTCTGGTGGAAGGTGTCTCTGCCCATAGCAGAGGGGTTGGACTAGGGAAGGTTTAAAGGTTGCTTCCAACCCAAACCATTCTGTGATGCCTACAGACCTCTACCTCTGGGACTCTGTTGTCCATATGAGCAACTTGAGGGAAGTCAATAGGGAGTAAAGCCTGATGGCAAGCATTATCTCCTTACTTAACACAAGTAACAGCTTAGGTGGGCTTCATATTCTTAATGCTGGACATTTAAAAGTTTAACTTTGTAAGTTAAAGTTATTGTTGACTGCACAATCTTTTACTTTTCTTCTGTTCTTAGCCTACAATTTATGACGTTGGCCACATTCCAGTAAATGTCCCTTTCTTTATCTCTCAGGCATTAATAATGACCACAGCACTTCCTCTTGAAGTCTGATTTTTTTTTTTTACTTTTCTCTCATGTTTCTTATTTACAAGGACTCACTCAACAGTGTTACTTCAGATACCTTGTAAAATTTAATAATTTGTCTCTAAACTCTCTTTTCCTTCAGACTGAGTTGAACATTTTCACACACTGTCATAGGATGTTCTCTTGTCTCTACAAGGTAAATATTCTCCAAAATAATTTTTAAGTACTTGATTGAAACTCTTCCAGGGACCATATCAGCTACAGTGGGAACAATCACAGGTTAATGTTCATACTTTTGACACTCTTTAATTCATCCAGAGTAACTCTTTCTGATGACCAAATTTACAGAGCTACTATCTTAATAGAGTTTTGCTCTATTAGATAAAATCCTCTCTCTTCAGTGAGCACCGTATTCGTGAGAATTGTGTTCAGTGACATGCCAACACGTATGCCAACTTTGGCCTTTTAAGTCAGAAATAGATCATCTTGCAGTGACTGAGAAGGAAACTGACGAGTTTTCTAGCTCGGTTGCATCACATAGCAGGTAGGTTTTCAGCCTTGTTTACAAATCCTTTGCCAAAAATGGTTTCTGATTCGTGTAGGAATATTGCATCTATTCCCACTGATTCACTTATAATAATGTTTGACCTAAATGATCAGATGCCAGGCATTACTCTGTTCCTTTTGTGCTCATTCATTTGCTTCTTTGATGGAAGATATTCCTAAGACTGTGCATTGGAATTATGTAATTCGCCAGGGGAGAATATACCATACTTTTAATAATGACTCTCTTAGGCTAGTAAAAGAATGCAACCAGCACATGCGCTGTCAGAACAGAAATTTTCCTCAGGAACAATCGTAAGCTGTTTCTTCCTTCTAGGTTCTTACAGCTCAGTGTTTAAAAGAAAACTAAGATTGCCTTTGATCATGCATAAAAAAGCCGGTTTCATTGATACCACAGATTTTAAAAAAGGAGCTTTCATCACAATACAAGCTGCATTTCTCTCTGAGTTACCTGGACCTCTGCACTTCTCATTCAAATGCATCTTGTAAGTGCTTACAATCCACACTGAGTCTGTGACTTGTCTGTCTTGTCCAAGCATGTGGAAAATAAACAGTTCAGGTAATCATCAGGAAGTTGATGAAGTGCTTAAAGAGCAGCATCCTGATCCCCAGATCATTTTGACAACATCTGATCCCCATTTTGTGATTTTCTCCGTAGAAGTTCATTAGGAGACTGTGGGAGTTCGTCACTCACAGATACAGTTCACACAGAAAGTACCTCAGGTGTACGTTGTCTTTTGGTAACCTGGGTAGGGGGGATAGTCCTGATTACCAGTCTCTTGTGATTGTAGAATCTTCAAGGTTGAAAAAGACCTCCGAGATTATAAAGTTCAACCTTTGACTGAATACCACCATGCCCACAAAACCATCTTACAAAGTGTCATATCTACTCTTTTTTAACACTTCCAGGGATGGTGAATCCACCACTTCCCTGGGGAGTCTCTTCCAATGCTTAGCCACTCTTTCAATGAAGAAATTTTTCTTAATATCCAACAAGAACCTCCCCTGGCACAGTTTAAGGTATTTTCCCTTGTCCTATCGCTGATTGCCTGGGAGAGAATACTGACCCCCACCAGACTACAACCTCCTTTCAGGTAGCTGTAGAGGCTGATATTGTCTCTTCTGAGCCTTCTTTTCTCCAGACTAGACACCTCCAGTTCATTCAGCCACTCCTCATAAGACACATGCTCCAGACCCTTCATGAGTTTTATTGCCCTTCTCTGGACAGACACTGTTAATATCAGAAAAATGGAAGTTGGTTGATACACTTCTCACAGATAATCTGCATTTTTTTATTTGCCATTCTGTTCCTGGTATTTTGGTATTTCAGCATTTTAAAGTCCACTATGAAGCCTGCTTTTCCTCTTTTTTTTTTTTTTTTTTTTTTTTCCATCAGTTTGAGCAGTAAAGCACAGTGAGGAAAACCTGCTTTGCAGACACTGTATTCTGTAGGTGATTAAACTACTTTCATGTGCACTGTAGTTTCCCTTCTCCTCTTTTTCTTGTCATAAACTGTGAATTTATCACTACTAACTGCAACTAAGGAGAGCCATCAAATGCAAACAAATTACAAGCTTTTCTCTGCACCAGACGGGTTTCAAGTTTCCTGAGGACTCTGAGTATTTGTTCCACAGAAGGAATGAGACAGTTAATTCCCCAGCATTTCTTGCTGGTCTTTTACATCAGCTTCTTTGATAAATCATCTGGGACATCACATAATCAAGTGTTGCCATAAAACATTTATATAGATCTATAAACTAGATTACATTGTGTGAAAATCATTAACCTCCTCTGCTTGAATTGTGCTGTTTGTACTAAAAAGTTGCAGGTGTGTACATACAGAACGCTAGCTTTCATCTTTATCCTCTGGTTCAAGAGTTAAACCTGCTCAACAACGTAATCAAAGTCAACATCTGGAAAGAAACACCTGGGGATTCCAAAGTCTCTCTTGGTTTTGCTGGTGATGGTGGGGTTTTATCTCATTTTTCTCTGCCAAACCCTTGTCTTTTCTCTGTGACAATGGCAGAGTGGTTCTGAATAATTAAAACATTGTGCATTACTGTTTAGCAACTATTTTATATTCCCAGGCCTTCCTGCACTGGCATAGTCAGGACATATACTGAAAAATTCTCCCCCTACAGTAGATGTTAGAGCTCATCTCACAGAGGAGAATATGAAGATTATATCCAAGAAGTAAATTAAACAGTGTCTGGGAACAGTCCTAGGCACTACAATACAGTAATTTCTGCTGTTGCACTGTCAGAAGCATCTGTGATATGGTGTTTGCCTATGTCAACTGGTGCTCTCCCAAGTAATACTTCAGTCTGGATCAGGAACTAGGAAAAACAAACAAACAAACAAAACCAAAAAAACCCAAAACAGAGTTCACTTCCCCCAGTCTCTTTTTATGCATCTGTGTCATTTTGGAGACTATGAAAGGTTCCTGGCTCAGATACTCACTGCTCTGTGCCAGTTGGCCTCAGTGCTTGTGGATGCCTTTTGTGTATTTAAATTACCTCTGTAGGTGAAGCTGAATTTAGCCCAGGCCCTGTGAGAGCATCATCCTTGGGGTGAGTCTTCACAATTGTGATGAGCTCAGATGTCACCCTTCTCTCTCAACAGAGATGGGACAAAACATTGGGCATATATTCCCAGCCTCATAGCATAGTTAACATTGCACAAGGGAACAAAGAGGGGTTAGGTTCAACCCTATTTTACACCTGTTTTGCAGCACTGTTTCTGGTGCTCTACAGTCTGTTTCATCTAATTTAGTTGATAAATAATGTCTCCAGCCTTTGGTTTTGCACTGCTGTTGATAACTGTAACAATTTCTCCATCACACCAATGCAAAGTCTTGACTGATGGAAAACTACAGTTGCATGGGTCTTATAAATGTCTAGTGCACACTCTCAAAAAAATCCTTCCAACATAACATGAAGTTTGTTCAGAACACAGACATGGCCTCTACCCCTCACTTCACTGACTTCAGTAAATCAAATAACAGCAAAATAAAATCAGCTACACAGAAAAATCAATCAGCCATCAAAACCACAAATCAAAGCAGGAGCAGAAATGGAAAACTCCCTTCTAAAACCTAAGAATTATTACCAAGTGGAAAAGCCATAGCAGCACCAAGAAGTCCCAGAACTTTTCTATTTCTCTCTGTTGCTCATGAAATATTATATAGTTTGGTTCTTTTTTAGATGCTGTGGTGATGGAGTATAGTATAAAGTTTTAAAGAAAGACAGATTATTGCTATGTTGAATCAAACCATTAATATTTATACTTTTCATGAATAATATCATGTACTTGTTTGAAAACTTTACAAACATTCACCACCCTGGGGAAGAAACAGCTGGTTCCCTCATTTAACAGCAGGGAAATTGTGGAGTTAGACTGTGCACTTTGCTCTTCGTCTAAAGATTAAAGTGGAAGGGGTGTCTCCCAGTTCTGCATGCTGAAAGGCACTGGTTGAGCTTCTTGATAGACAACATAATAACAGTGTAGCACAGCATCCCTTTTTGTGTCACATCTGCATGGAAATACTGGCCCATCGAAAGTGAAACATGGTTTTGTTTATATAATAAAATATTTCACAGGTATGACATATGGGTAAGTGCAGAGCAAGGCTGACAATTTATATCCACATGTGGAATATAAAGATAGGATTGTACATTCATAACTGCAAACAACTGCTACTGGAATTGTGTTTCCAAGTAGATTGGTTTTTTATCCCCATACCTGTGAAACTTGCATTGGGAAAACCTCAATCTTTCTCTTGTAAGTTTTCCTGTAGCCAGTCTCTTTGCATCACCTAACACAGAAAGCTCTCAAATTTCTAAATATCATTTTTCCATATATATTTTAATAGAGAACCAAAATTTGAATAAAACCTTGTCGGTTGTTTGTTTGAATTATCATTTCTTAATAAAAAAAAAGGAAAAGACAGAAGTCATTTGTTCTTTCACAAAGAATTCCCAGGCTGCTGTCGACAAAATGTCATCAGTACCATTATCTGCTCTCTTAGATCCTATGGCTTTTGTGGAACTGGAAAATTATTAATCTGAACACTCAGTTCATTTTTACTCCTGAGTATTTTCACTTTTTAAAAAGTAGGAATTTTTGTGTCTACTTTCCTGATTTCATGATTATAGCATGAGGTATATCAGATGGGGATACTAAACACTTACATGAGATGGTTGCAGAAGCACAGTGGCTGATGTCCTAGAGGGAATCCTGTCTTGCAAAAAGAATAATCAAATTTTCTTCTGTTTAATTTTTGAATTGTATCTGTGCCAATTATGTTAAAAGTTTAGTTGTTCTAAACTGCCTTTTTAGCCAGTGAACAGAAGCACCTTCATCAATAAATTATTTCCATTCCACAAAAGGATAATGCTTTTAATTTAGCAGGTCAATTAAGTGTGCAAAGTCAGGGTGAGAGGAATCTGTCCCCCAAAATCTTCCAGTCCTAAGCTGTAGCTGGATGTTGAGTTACTCATTTTGGTAAACCATATGGAACTACCTGGAAAGGTCTTCAAATGCACAGAAAGCCCCCGGAGAACATTAACCTTGTCCCTGATATGGAAGAGCTCCACAGCTTTTAAGTTTATTATGACTTTCCTGCTCAGCTATGTAGAATGTGCAGTCTGGAACATTTTCAGGGGGTGGAGCAGAATGTTTGCATACCAACAGGTAAAGAATCATAGAATCTCTTAGGTTGGAAAACACTACAGAGATCATCGAATCCAACTGGTGATCCAGCACTGTTGAGTCTACCACTAAACTATGCCCCTCTAACATAAGTGAATCTCTTCCAGTGGGTCAAAAAGTATTATGGGATTCCTCACCTGGAAGATGCTCAGCCATTTTCAGTAGAATGCTGGCACCACTGTGTTCCTGGGATTTCTCAATGCAGATTTGTCCCCTCATGCTTGACTATAATAGGGCTGTATCTCATTCTGCCCAATGTACATTTTCCCAGTAATGATGCTGTGACTGTTCTATCCCTTTTACACAGACGTTGGCTGTTCAGGGAGTATGGGAAGGAGTGGATGAGAACCCATAATGCCACCATCCACCCAGTTTCTCAAGGGTGGTTATATTGTCTACAGGGCATAGTGTTCTTGTTGTTTCCAGATTCTTTCTAGCGTCTGAGTTGTCAGCAGGGTAAATAGTCAGCTTTCTTCATAAATAAGTAGTGGCTTTTTATAGGACCTCAAACCAGCCACAGACCAGTAAAGCTCTAAATAGCAGTGGAACAAAACAGCTGCAAGAATGTAAGAAGCTCATACAATTTCATCTGGTTAGGTTTCATTTTGACATTGTTTACCCGTCCTTAAACACAAACAGGGAAGGTCTATTATTTGATCAGACCTGACTATCAGAGATCTCATTATAGTGGCTTTCAACAGCACAATTGTGTTTTCAAGCTTTGAGAGGTGCAGCAGCTCTTCATTATTACCAAAGCAGGGTGAGGAGAAAGAAGTGGGTGTTCCTTTCTCCAAAGGCTGAACCCCAATTTTTAATGAACTTATGCACTAGGATCCTCTTTGGAATTAATGCAGAAGGAGGGCACCTGGCACTCTAGTAAGCCAGGGAAATCTACAGTCACGAGCACCACTAATGTTTCCCTGGTACTGCCTTAATTTTGTAATCCATCATACATAAATGCTCCCCACCCAGAAAAAATCTTTCTTTTCCTGTTTCTTTTCCTCCATTCCTAGTTCACCTTTGCTGATGAGATTGGGGTCTTTGGGAATAGAATCTTATTTGAATTCTGAAACCAGCTTTTAAGACTAACTCAGTACATCTAGTGAGACAACACCTGGTCTGTCCAATCTCTAATCGATTTAACAGGGGTAAGGGCACAGCAGGCAGGATTTAGGATTTTTCTTCTTATTTCCACAGAACCCTTCTGGGTATTTCAAAAAGCTGCTAAAGTTCGCATTCCAGGACAAGGTAAAATGTCTTTGAGGCATCGACTAGCACACATTTAATGAAGATAGAAAGCCAATCACTTAACATCAGATGAGGAACAGCAATTTCCTTCAGTCTGGCACTTTGTGTATTGAGCAAAATTGCATGAGAGCTTTGAGCACTAGGAGAGCTGTCAAGCGGCCGTTTGTCTGGGAGCTGAAGCAGTCCCCTTGGAAATAGCTTAAACCTTTTAAATGAAAGCATTACAAAATGTACATCTGTGTGTAATATATTGGCCATAGCCTCAACTGTCAGGGGCCGGACAACACAATGTTGATATATTTTTGTGCCTGATAATAATTTGCATGCTTTCACATGTAAACACAACCTCCTTTAAGGTTGTAGAGTACTTGGCTGCTTGATCAGGAAGCATCATACAAAATGTTTTTCTTAAAACTTGTTCAGCTGGGTTATTTGATCATATAACATTTAACTCAAAAATTTGGATACTCCCTGGACCTCTCCATTGCAAATACATTGAGACTTCTTGTTACATAAGACATAAAATGAGAAACTTGACAGTCACCATATTGAGGCTAAAATTAAAGGTCTGGGGGGAACATATGCTAATAAACACCCTTGTTGCCATATGCCATCACCTATATATAATATTAATCCAAATTCAGAACTTATCATACCATCATAGGAGATATGTAAATGTGAACTCTGAGGTAATGTTTGCTTTATTTTTTTATTTTTTTTTTTAATAAAGCAGTTTATTTACTCATACTTTTTTTTTTTTTTTTTGGGGGGGGGGTTTGTTGTTGTTGTTGTTGTTGTTTTTCTGGAAATGAAAAGAAATTTTAAAAGCCAGATAAAAGAATATGGGGATGGTACATATTATAAAATGCATTCCCTAGGAACACAGTTGGTCTCATGTTCTTACAGTGCTGAAAATGTGGAGCAGGTTGTTCTGAAATCAGCTGAGTTTTTAACATGTAGAACTGCTTTAAGTGAGAGGAAAATCAAGCCTGCTTTTTCCTAGTACTCCCCCACTGTGTGATTTCCTTGATCCTCTCCCTGCTCATCTTCTCCTCCAATGCCTTCTTGCAACTTGTACTCCCAGTAGCCACTTTCTTTAATGAAAAGTAATGCTGAGTACTGAGCAGATTCCACTTCAGCTTTGACACTGGGAAGTGGATTTAAACTATCTGACAGAGCTGGGAACTAGAGCTGATTGGGCATTTTAGCAGTTTAAAAGTATTACTTTTCTTTTTTTTTCTTTTTTTCTTTTTTTTTTTTTTTTCCTTTGACATCTGACTTTTTTCTCCTCATTACTCCCATCTATTACTTTTAGTCTCCAGAGTACACCTTATCCTCTCAATTCTATCACCAGCTTCCCCGAGGAGTATTCAGTAACAGATATTGGTCTCCAACACCAAGACCACTTCCATGTCCTACTCAGAGTCATCCTGTCAAGTATGAATTTGTCCAAAGGGATTCTAAATCAACAAGACCGCAAGATCAGCTTCAACCTTTATGATGTGGTTTTGTTGGTATAGAGTATTTGTTCAAAGTTGGACATATTAGTGGTCTTCTCCAACCCTGATTCTATGTTTCTATTTACAAATGAGAAAAATAGTTCAGAAGCATATTATCAGAGTATAATAGAGACCTCATCTTCTGTTCTAAGCACAAGAATGTTTTCTATTGATTTATATTGAACTCAATGTGATATAATATAGGAAAAAAAGAAGTTCCTTAAAGAAAATCCAATCTTTCTTCTCCCAGAATAACAGGAATTACATATAAGAATATGACAGTTGTGATCTCCATCATGAAATTTCAAGTGCTCTTGGGACTAAAAATCCAACCCATCTCTTTATCCAGGAAAGCTTTCCTATTGTTTTTTTCTATAGTTAGAGGGAAAGTGGTGCTCAGTTTGGGGGAAAATACAATGAGGATTGGTCCAAAAGTTCACAGAAGGACAGAAGAGGTGTACTACTCTTTTCCAAGAAGTTTTGTGATGATAGATGGGATCATAGTTGCTGTTTCAAAGATATTACTCATGCCTTGACATTGATCCATTGTGGTCAAAATAAACCCACAGCAGCAAAATAAACAATCATGAAACAATCATATTGTAAGGAAGTGTAAAAGAAAAAAGTAGTTATATGACAACTGGGTAGATTTTAGAAGTTGAAAATTGGGAAAGAAGCCAGCCCATTATTTAAAAGACAGCTATTGCATTGAATGGGAGTTTATAGATCATCAGAACAAGTTATCAATTCTCAATAAAATACTAGGAGTAGTTTAATGAGATCAACCTCCTGGAAAGTGTGGTGGGCCAAGTTCAGAGGTGCACTTGGAACAGAATCCTAACTCCAAGCAACACCTGGAAAGTATGGTTGTTTGCTGGTAGAAAGGAACCTTTTTCATTCTCCTTATCTCTCAATTCATCCTCCAGCCTTAAATTTTCATAGAATTATAGAATATTTTGGGTTGGAAGACACCTTCCACTAGAGCAGGCTATTCAAAGCCCCATCCAACCTGGCCTTGAACACTCCTAGGGATGAGACATCCACAACATCTCTGGTCTATGATTTTCAGTTACTCTGCATTCCCTGCAAGTAATCTGGCCACTTGACTCAGTCTCCCCCAAGTAGATACCCCAGCCTCCTGAATAGCAATCAGGCTGACAGTTATTGCAGCATCATGGCTTTCTTCTCCTACAGAAAAAAAGAATACAATGCCACCAGAAGTAAAATTTAAAATTGTTGCAAAACAGCAGTAAAAGACAGGGTTTACAAACAGAGCTGCTTCTTTAGTAATTATAGGCATAAGCAGATTGCTTATCTAGCTGGTTGTGCACATTTGAAACAATTTCATGGAGAAGCATCCTTTGAAAGCACTTAATCACAGCATCTCTATATCTGACTAAAGACCTCCCTGACTCACAATGTATTGGGGTCTGGGAAAATATTCAGCAGACGTAGCTCTCAATATCCCTATCTGTTCTTGGACAGTTTCCACAAAAGTCTGTGTTGGTCACTTGAGTGGATGAGTCACTGGTCAAACCCAACATAGTCATTCCTAGAGGAATCATCTAGACATCTTGGTTTCATTAACAGAGAGAAAGAAAAACATTTTCTGGAGGTGGTTCTCAATGTTCAAGTATAGAAGCAGCCCAGTGACTAACAGCACAAGAACATCTACCTCTGAGAAATTTATGTCTTGTTCCTGTCATGAAAAAGAGGTGTCGAGTGTAGGACCTCTTCAGATGTTGGGTGCTGGCAGCTGACACAGGACTAGGGTAAGAGACTAGGGAAGCGTTTCTGAGAGCTGTGATCATTTCACTTGTAGATTGTAATGTCTTTTTAACATGAAGTTTTCCAGGGGTGTAAGTTTGTAAGTTTCCAAGTAAGTGATTAGATTCTTTTAGATCCTGCCAAAATTGAATGGGAGGAAAAAAGAGTGTGAACATTACTAGAAAATACAGCATTTCTTTATTATTTGCATTGCAGCAAGTGAAAATGACATTGCATTGCCGGGATGACAAGCCCCAGTTAGAGTTAGACCTCACTTGGAGAGATTTAAGACTCTGCAAGAGACTCAAGAGAAAGTGAAATTGCTGAGGTGATCCAAAAAATATTACAAAGGAAGTCAGTGGTAGAGCTGGGAAAACAGCTTCTGACTCCCAGGCCACTGCTTACGGCAAGAGACTGTTGTGCTATTAACAAAGACCATGATTTATTCTTTCTCTGCAGCACCATTTATTATTGAACAGCTGTTGTCAGTCCTTTAGTCTGTTTGAAAAATCTGAAGAAAGATCTATTCTTCCCTGAGAAACTGTTTACAGTTTTCTGGATATGACTACTTTAACTGGCTATACTTTTTCCTTTTCTAATTTCACCCCATCAAATTTAATTCTCTGCCTTCAGCAACCCTAAATAATTCCTACATGAACTACTCTTCTGTAATCTAAAAAGACAGTAAAATGTGCCTTGACATCCTAACCAAGATAGTAAATATTTAATATAATGCACTCTGTGAGAAGCAAAGTGCAATTAAATGAAAAGTCAGATAAAATGAGCTTAAATGCAATGAATGCAAGTTGCTATTCAGTGCCGAGAAGTTGCAACTGTATTTGTTTCCTCACAGTTAGCACTATTGGCAGCCTATTTTTTGTGGTTTTGAAATGACAACAGACACCCACTTGCAAGCCTGCTTCATCATGTCTCCTAAAATAATTATTGATATTATTGGCTTTATTGTTAGGCATCGCTTTTTTTTTTCAACTGCAAAAACCTATGTTGCTGGATTTTTTTTATTATTATTTTTTCTATTTTTGGTTTGCCTGAAAAAAAGTAATAGAAAATACGCAGTAAATATTGAAAAATTGCTCATTTTTATAAAATAGATTTGTAAAAAAAAAATGCAGATTTGATCCAATAGTACTTTTAGCCTGCAAGGTGGACGAATTCAAACAGAAGCAAAAACTGGTTTTATGTCTTCATGTCCACTTTGACCTGGTTGTAGTATTCTTTATTTATTGTCCCATATTTTCATGTTCTCTTCTAATGCTGTGCTCCGTCAAGAACTACCTACCTTTTCCACCTCATTTAGCGAAAATGAATTCTTTTTTGTCTACTCATCACCTAAGAACTGAGAAACCATTGCTTGGAAAAATAATTTTTTTCTTGTCGTATATGGAGAGGCAATGCTAGTGAAAATCCAAATTAATCCAAGTTAAGGATGGCTTCAAAGCTTCTTAGAACAACTCATGAAGGTTGCTTCAGGCTTCTGTCTTTAGTCTTCTAGAATTTTTGCTAATCTTGACTATGCAAGTTCAACTATATTTAGATTTCATACTTGAAGGAAAAATATTGTCTAGAGATACATACATTTTTTAACCAGAATCTACAAACAGTGAGGATGTCTTGCTGTCTGACGAAAGAATGCAAGTAGCATCATAGAACTGTAGAAAGGTTTGTGTTAAAAGGGACCTTAAAGACATCTTGTTCCAAGTCCCCTGCCATGGGCTGGGACACCTTTCATTAAAATGGCCCTGTGCCACCTGGCCTTGAATACTTCCAGGAATGGGAAAGTACACTGAGTGTACTAGTTAGTTTAATTATTCTAATTTTAAAAGCACTGAATCATACCCATCTTTTATGTTTTATTCTGAAACTATTGCTTGAAAACTGTAAGCTTCTTGTGTCAGAAATGCAATTCAAATTGCTTTTTTCTGTAGGATGAGGTAGAACCATAGAATCATTAAGGTTGGAAAAGATCTCCAATATGGCCAAGTCCAACCTTTCACAAAATGCCACTGTCCCCATTAAACTGTAATGTAAGAAGGCCATATCTAGTCAGTTTTTTGAACAGTTTCAGGGATGTTAATTCCACCACTTCCCTGGGGGGCTTGCTCCTGATATCTCACACATCAAGCTCATGATATTTGGCGTTTCAGTCACACAAGGTTATAAACACGCTCCCCAGTGTGTATGCTTTTCATGGATCCAATCTGTTTCTTAGTCCTGGGGGACATGACAGAATTTAGTTTGCTCTCCAGTGATGATGGATCCTTGCAAAAAAGCCAAAGTTTGGAAAAACTTGTCCCTTTAATAAAATTCTCATACGGCTGTCTGACTGGTCTGAGCAATAGCCAGCAGAGTGTCCGGGTGGCCAAGAAGGCCAATGGCATCCTGGCCTGTATGGAATGGTGTGGCCAGGAGGACCAGGGCAGTTCCCCTGTCCTCAGCACTGGTGGGCCCACACATAAAATCATGTTCAGTTTTGGGCCCCTCGGTACAAGAAGAATGATGTACTGGAATATGTCCAGAGAAAGGCAATGGAGCTGGGAAAAGCTCTGGAGCACCAGTTTAATGAGGAGCGGCTGAGGGAGCTGGGGGTGTTTAGCCTGGTGAAAAGGAGGGAGAGGGAGGACCTTATCGCTCTCTACAACTGCCTGAAAGGAGCTTGTAGCAAGTGGGGTATCATTCTCTTCTCCTGGTAACAGGTGACAGAACAAGAAGAGATGGCCTCAGGCTGTGCCAGGGAAGGTTTAGACTAAATACTAGGAAAAAAATATTTGACAGAATATCCGCATTCTATGGAGATGCCCTCATCCCTGGAAGTGCACAAAAAAGACATGGATATGTCTATCTGTATGTGAGACATGGCTCTGTGGTGTACATGGTGATGGTGCTAAGGTGGTGATTGGACTTGATGGGCTTAAAGTTCTTTTCAAACCATAATGGCACTATGATTCTATTCTACTACTGCCTACACCATCCAAAACACACCATTAATGCTGATATTCTGGAATTCACTCTCCGATAAAATATTTTAAACTCTTAGTTTCCTAAAAAGTGTTCACTTTCAGTAATAAAATCCTGATTCCTAAGATACGGTCAATTTTTATACTGTTAATTAATTCAAGGAGATGTGCTGACCTGCATCTGGATGCCATCGTCTGTCATTAAAATTGCTTTGTAGTTACAGTTAAATACACAGAATGGACACTACTGCCTTAGTTTTGTACCCTTCATTTTGAAACTTGTTCCCCTGTAGTCTCCTAGAGTGGCTTATCTCAGGATTTTTTTTACAAATATGACAAAGTGAATCACAATCAAACAGGATTTTTCCAAAATTTCTGAATGAGACATGCATTCTAAGAATAATTTTTCCCCTGATTATCTTCCTCTTGGTATGATGTACTCATTGACAGATATTCAACCCCCGTATTGCAGACTGGTGCATGATAAACTTGGAGCATAAGAAAGAGTTACTTTCAGGAGGTACACACGGGAAAGGGAGTTTTGCTTATGTCCATGTTGGAAGTGCAAGGACAGCTTTACAATAAAGATTGCCGCTGAAATCAATAGGAACATGGTGAAAGAGGAGGGAATAAACCTGCTGAATAGGGCATTGTTACTGCATGGTCGTTGTTCATTTTAGCTCTGCATATTAGTAAGATATTTGTTGCTATCACTGCAACAAATAACTATTTTTGTTTTCTACAAAAACGTTTTAGGTGTTAAAAAGATAGGCAGCTTACATTTTAAGTATAAGTTTTTGAGACTAGTGAGAAAGCAGAAGCCCACTGGCTTATAAAGCTTCTTAGTACATTGAATTTGATTAATTTTAAAATGTGTGGGAAATGGATAACAGAAGACCCTTTCTAGGAACAGAAAAAAAAAATGTTTAATATGCTATTCCAATGAGTTCCCTGGAGGATTGGATAGAAGAGTGTAATTAAGGTTTCAGATCTTTATGGAATGTTCCATGTTGTTAAACAAACAGTAAAAATCATAACTATTCCTATAATAAAACTTAAAGAGATTTCCCTTGTTGAAATAAACTTAATGTACGGTATCGTATGGGGGGCAAGTGTCTTCATATTTGGTAGGTTCAGTGGGATTCAGGGACTATGTTATGGCAGAGCTTGGGAAACCAGGTTGTGATCAGAATTTCACCTTGAACTCTTCTGTTTGTAATAGATTAATGAAGTTAAAATTTTGTGGAACAGTTGGCTGCCGCAGTTATAGTTGTGATAAACTATCTGAACTTTTCCTAGTGAAATGATGCAAGAAACATTTGAAGACTCTTCTGTATACCATTGAGAGAAATACCTCCTACATAAGTTTTTAAGACAGTAAATATATGAGAGGGGTGGTTTGTTTCTTGTGTTGCTTCACTTATTTTTTTTATATTACCACTGTATACTGAAATAATGAATATCATGCTTGTAATGGCATCGAGATACAATTTGATAATGAATAGCAGAAAGTGGAATACTTCAGATTAAATCATAAAGGATGGAAGATATCAGTAAGCATCTGTCACAAGTAGGCATCTGTCACACTTAAAATGAAAAAAAAAATCTTTAGAGCAATTATTCAAAAACTGGATAAAAGATATAGTACTCAAGTACTATTTTAACTGCCTAGAAATATGCTGAATAAAACTCACTGTTAAACATGGACCATAAAAAATGTTACTGAGTTACACAGATGAGTGGAAAAACAAGAACTAAATCTAAAGAAGTTTTTATACTTTTATATTTTTAGTAGATAGGAAAAAAAAAAAAAAAACAGAAAGAGTAAATCAGGATGTCAAAGATATCTACAATGATCTGCAGTTGTTTGTTGCTGTTTATGTATCTACCACCAGGTCTACTGGACTCACCCTATGTCCATTGAAATGAAACAAACCTTTCTAGGCTGTAGTTTGTTAAACTTTATTTTGATGTGTATTTAGGGATGAGACTAGTTGCAACATGAACACGTCCATTTTTTAACTCTGTTGATTGTAGAAGGGCTCAGACTTATTCATGAGTGAATTGCTACAATTAGTAAGTTGACTGCATTTTTCTTTCTGGATAACATGCAAGGATAAGACAGAGCTCCAGGTCTGTGTTTTGGCACTCTACAGTCAGTCACACTGACAAAAAAATTAGTGGTCCAGCAGTGAGCATGGGTGTAGCACCCAATTTGATCAATGCAAGACCAAAAAGGAAAAAAAGACATAAATATTCTCATCAAATACTATCCAAATCTTAATAAGGATCTTCTAATTTCTGCCTCAAAATTAAAAAACCCTATGTTTAATTATTAAAAAAAAGTGCAAGGAAATTAGGAATGGCATAAATATGTGTTTTAACTAAGAGAATGAGGTCTGACCTAGAAAAATGTAGGCTAATAAATCTGAGATGGAAATAATCTGAAGCACATTTATTAAATCAGACAAAGATACCTGGAAAGCAGAAATCTCAAAGGAGACCTTGGGATTTTAGCAGACAGCAAATGATATATCTGCATGCTGCAATGCTAGAGGATTACAAAAAGGGATGTTGTGACCAGTCTGTACGTGCAGTGTCGTCATTCCTTTGTCCGTTGGGAGGTGATTTTCTTGCTGTACAGCAGTGATGAGATTGCACCTTAAATATAGTGATGGATGTTGACAAATTGAAGGGAATTCCGAGAACAGCAGCAAAAATCATTAAGGGGCTGAACAACCTGACTTGGTAGGAAACAGAAAGTCATTCTCTCAGAGGATAAAGGGAAAAGATTGTTTCTCTTATCCCAAGGTGACAAAGACAGGCATGATGGGATTATGTTAAACAAAAGAAAATTTGAAGAAATTCCTGCTGCAGCATGACTAAGAGGTTGCTCAAGTATATGGTCAACTATTTACACTAATAGAAGGAAGATGTCAGCAGAAAAAGTTGATCAGAACTTAATTAATTCTGGCATTTGTACAGTTACTTTTTTTAAATTAAAATTAAATCAAATCCAGCAACTTGTGTTTTCAAATTTTGCATTTTTCACATCTGATAACCTGAGGTATACTGCAAGTGTCTGGTTTGTTGCTGGTTGTATTAGACATATAATTATGACTTTGCATGAAGTTATCTTTCTGAACTTCTCTGGGAAATAAACATTAACATTAACACCCTGTGATTTTCTGCCACTTTTTACAGTTTTTTCAACACAGTGGTTTTTAAATTGACTTCAGCCTTTTAGCTGATGGGCTACATGTGTACGCTCCTTTGTTTTGCAGAATAAGTTAATGTTTATCCAGCCATTGTACAGGCTTTTTCACTGGTACCGTATTGTACTGTTGCTAACACAGCAGTGATACAGTCTTCCAAAAAGAATATGTTTTAATGTGCAAAATGCTTTGTAAATACCAGAAGTCATTGTGCAGGCCAGGTTGAATGGGGCTTTGAGAAACTTGGTCTAGTGGGAGGTAGTGGAAGGTGACAGGAGGGTTGGAACTAGCTGATCTTTATGGTCTCCTCCAACCCAAGCCATTCTAGGACTTCATGGTTTCTGGACAACCATCAAGATCAGGGTAGAAATTGCTGATTTAGACTGCTTTCCTGTGTGAGTCTTTCAGACACAAAAATTCTATAAATACACAAGTAGAAAAGTATTCAACATGCCTAAATTGAATATCACAAGAAGGTGGCATTTAGTGAACAAAACAGCACCAATGTTAAAAATTAGGAGGAAGCAGGGAGCTATTTGCATTGTAAAGAAATTATCATTTCTGTCACTTGCACTGAGCTCAAACGCCTTTCTAATGCATAATGTATTTCTGATTGTGTAGGGATGTATAACATAAAGTACTTAAAGGACTACTTGCTAAGCGGTTTCACTAAAAAAAATTAGTCAATTAACAGAAAATTTCAAATCACTGAGTCACTTTTAAACCTTTTGAGTATGAGATTTCATCAGATGCACTGTAGAAGAGAGGACATTGCAGTGGCAAGGGTATGATTAGTAACCCTTTTCTAACCATAATTTCAGTTATCTTGTGAGGAGACTTTTACCACATTCCATTTGCATTAGAGTGTATGGCAAATAATAGAAGAATCTCATTTCTTTTGCTATTTAGCTCTGAAAAATTAATAGCAATTAACTTAAAATTAGTTGACAGGAAATAGAATCTTAATGCTATTAGAATTTTAAACTACAGAATACTCATTCACTTTTTAATCTGTTAATCTGTTAATCTGCTTCAATATTTATGGATAATGATAGTTACTATTTTCTCATTATTTTCACTGCCTCCTTCCTTCCTCTTGTGAACAGAATCAGTTTCTTTAAGAATAAATAAACTAGTTTTTGTAGGCATTTCTAAAGCATGTATTTGAAAGGATCATCAGGTGAAATGTCTGCCACATCATAAAATTTAGGTGCAAGCATCTCGGGAATTTCTTTACCCCACTACCATATTCAGGGCTGGAATCTGATCTGGAAGGGAAGTAGGCAAAGGATGAGGGTCTGCTCCATGATTTGTCCTGCAGTCACAACCAGTAATGAGCGGGCACTGGGCAATGCCAGCCTCCTACACCTTTAGCCATTCTGCTCCTTTATAAAAAAGATCCCACGGTGAAAGGACTTTGATTCATAGAATCCTGGCATAAGCTAAGTTGGAAGGGGCCCACAGGGATCATTGAGTCCAGCTCCTGGCCCTGCATAGCACCATTCCCAAGAGCCACACCATGTGCCTGACAGTATTGTGCAAACACCTCTTGAACTCTGTCAGGCTGGTGCTGTGACCACTTCCCTGGAGAGCTTGTGCCGGTGCCCAACCACCTTGTGTGAAGAACCTGTATCCTTTATCCAACCTACACCTCTGCTGACACAACTTCAAACTGTTCTCTTGGGTCCTGTCACTGGTCACCAGAGAGAAAAGATCAGGGTTTGTCCTTCCTCTTCCCCCGACAAGAAAGTTATAGACTGCGCTGAGTTAAATTCAAGTTCTATCAGTCTTCATGTAAATCTGGTCTGTATTTTCCAACATTCTGTCATTATTTACTTGAGGATTTACTTTTAAAAATGTGTTTCTGAAATTCTTTAGCTCATATTTTAACTGAAAATATTTTATTCTAAGAGATTGAACAAGAAGTTGTGCATAGAATGTGCAAAGGTGTTCTGCAGCCAAACTGACTAGGACAAATTTAGTGGACCTCTTTCATTAGCTGTGAAGGTCATATCCCATTGACTTCTGTGGCACTGCACCAACATAATTCAAAGCACAATTTGTTCCAGTAAAGTTGGATTTGATCTCCTGTTGCAGTCGTTCTGGCTTCTAAGCCACTTAGTAATGTGAAGGGGTGTCAATGTTTTGCTGGTGTGGTTGGTTGTGATTTAAGATTCTTTGTGCATTTACTTTCTGGTTCATAAATGAGTATTCAAGGAAGGCAACAGAGGAAAGGTTCTTTGATTTCATTTGATTATGACTTGATTCCGTGCCATGGTAATTTCTAAAGAAATGTTCTCACACATTCCAAATGTCTCAAAATATTTAACTTAGAAACATTTCCTCCATTTTGCAGTTTGAAAGGTATTTTGCAGTTGATGATCTTGGAGGTCTTTTTCCACCTAAATGATTCTATGACTCTTCATCTCGGCTCCCTCTGGTTAGACTGGTAAGACTGTTTGGACTTAAGTCCAGAGTTACATTTCACATGTATGACAAACATTTTCATGTGGAGTACACGAGAAATAATGTCTTTTCATAGATTTGGCCCAGCTGATTTAATTTTAGATAACTCTAGCTAAACTAATGTTTGTTCTACAAAAAGTGAGAAGATAGTTATTTCTCCATAAAAGGCCAGTTTATGCAGTTAGATGGCTTCTTCTGGTAAAAATAAGGGCATTTTGGTGCTCTGGTTTCCTGTCTCCCAGGGCATATCTCTGCCCCATGTCTCCTTACTGTAGAACTGTAGAAATGCTAGCACCTTATAGACTCATAGTCAAATGTCATATGGGATTAATAGCTTTTTTTTAATGGCACATGAATTCATCTGAATTGTCATTTCTAGTCACTGCTAAAGAACTGTAAGTCTTGAAGCACACCAAATAACTTTTTGAAAATGTAGTAACTGTGAGTTCAAAACACTTTGTTGTTATCCAGTGCCAGAAAAGCAGTGCTGCCTGTTATATTCAGATACAGACAGATTGAACTCTAGTAGCTGAACCAGTACCATGTGGTTTGGTCCCCTAGTTGAAGAGGTAGACCAGCTCCTGTTTTTGTTGTTGTCATTGCAACATTTACCCCCAGGAGATTTTGTTTTATTGCTGGCTTATTCCCCAGATGACTGTTTTCAAGTGGAAGGGGAGGTAAATCTGACGAGAAAGCAATAATTCATAGAGAAAATGACAGCAATAATGAAATGCTGCAGTGGTGGAAAGATTTCCCCATCAGAAATGTGCAGCCTGGCTCACCTGCTGGAAGTTCATTGTCTTCAGTGTGTCTCCTCCAGACCTGACTTTGGCCCAATGCATTTTTTTTTTTTAAGCATGAGAGCACTTTGCTATTTCAAAGCTCTCAGTTACTGGTAACATTGACCCTAATCTAAACAACTGTTACGTGAATCAAATCATAATATCTAATGGCCCATGTGCTGTAATATGAACGTGCTGCCTGGGGAATTGCATTGTGTATTGTTGGTCTGTATGGATAGGTCTTTCGGCAAAGTCACAGAAAAATGGGAAGAACATTTCCATAACAAGGACCAAGGACTTAAGAAAACTTGGTTTTCCCTGTCAGGTCATTCACTCTAAGGAAAGAGGCAGAGGGCAATAATTCTTCCATGAAACCAGGTAACAACCTTTTAATAAGCATCATTAAGTCTTTAGGTTGAAATAAGAGGCTATCTACCCTTTTATCCCATATTATATTGCCCAAATTCCTCTTTGCCATCCTCACTGTGGTTAGATGAAAGCCCCCTGTTTTCATATCGATCACTAAAAGCACTTTCCCCTTGTACCAGTTCACTGCATCACTTCTAAATGCAGTTCATCTGATCTCTTTTACTTTGGCTGCTGCTCATTCAGGGCTACAAAAACTGTAGTTTCAGACAGGTCTTGGAACCAAATGATCATATTTCTTACCTCATTCCAAGGGATAACATTAGGATCTTTGTTTCGGTGGGATTCAGAATAAAAATAAAGCCCATTTTGCTTTCCCATGCATGCCTACACACGTGCACACCCATATATATATACACCACTCTTTCTCCACAAGGGTTATTTGAACCCAGAACAGTAGACATCTGTGTATGTTTGTGCTTATTTCTTTTGAGTAACACACTTTCCAAATACTAGCTGCTGAGGAAGTGTAACTGCACTGAAATGCTAACTCATGTACAACATAAGTTCTGAAGGGTTGGGGGTTGAATGATTCTTGGAGTTATTCTTTCTCATTAACAAAGAAATGTTTCTCTTTGACAAGGAAATTATTCAGGCAATGAAGTTTTTGGCTTAGGAGTTATGAAGAATTTACTTGTAAACATCTCAAATCTTATGTTGTCCTGTTTGCCTTCAGTAACTTGCATGCGGCTGTAGATGTTCTTTCCACTTGCAATTTCTGTATGCATGGAATTTTACAATCATGAGACTCAGTGGAGCATTTCTATGTCTGTTTCCTCTTCTTCTCTTTTATCCCTGCCAGACCAGCACAAAAAATCCATATTCTAACTTGAAGGAAAACCATCCACGGTGATAAGAACCAGCCTCACATGCCAGATAGATTGGAAAATCAGGCTAAGATTTTAAAGAGCTGATCCTGCACTGAAGAGAAATGACAGGTGTAGACCCATACAACAGGCTGGTTTTTATGAATGCACATCAGCACAGTATCTGTGTTCAAAGCAGTCTGCAAGCTGCAAGGAAAAAAAAAAAAAACAAAAAAAAAAAAAAAAAAAAACACCTTTCTATAGTCTGAGTCTTGCCAATCATAAGCAGTGATTTTCCCCATCTTGTTTACATTAATATTCCCCACTTTAGTGTTCCCCAGCTTCGTTTTATGGTGACCCAGGCAACACTTTCTCTTCTTTGTTCCTTGTGAGCAAGCAAATTTCTTTATTTTTCTGTTACTTTGGATTACCTTGTCACATTGTCAGTAAATGAGAGCACTTACTCCTGGCCAGGCTTCACCCTCCCTTCCCTTCTCTTCCCACAAGATTTAATTGATCAGTTTCATCATACGCAGCTTAACCTTATGCAAGAACATGAAATAGCATATGGTTTTCATCCCAGGAAGATAATTAACCCCCAGGTGATTTCAGTCAAATTGCAAGAAAAAGAAATATAGTGGGGTTGTTTTTGGAAGGGACAAGAGAAGGAGGAAGCAGGGAAATGATGTCACCTCTGGTAGCTTTTTGAACTTAGAGCCTTGAAATCTCAGTTTTGATGAATGCACTCAATCCACTCATTATGAGAAAACTGAAGCATGTCTCAGGGTCCCCTGATCATGAAGTTGATGCCCTAGGGCACCAGTGTGCATACTGCTTCCTACAGCATTTAGCCCAGTTGATTATTCAGCAAAGAACTCTTGCTCTTCTTGGCAGATCATAGAAGCACCACCTCTCCCAATCAGTGTTTGCATTTAGAGAGATAGTATTGTTCCTGTTTTCCCTTCATTCCTCTAGGGAGACTAATCCCATGGTATTCCACTGGACCTTCACTAAAATGGTTTCAGTTGGTCTCCTCTTCCCATTGGCAAGTTATAAATGAGTTTTTATATTTGTTCCCTCTGCATTATGCTTTTCTTCCTGCAACATTGTATCTGTGCTATACTGACTGATGTATGATAGGAGAAGGGCTGTAACATTTGTGCATCAAATTCTATATCCGTAGTTTGTCCTACACAGTCAGAAAATATTTGTAGGCTTTACATCTGATAAAGGTCAACTTCTGAAATGCAGAGGTGCATAAGAATCTTCCTGACTCTGAAGACAGATTAGCTGAGTGATCTTTGCTATGGTTCATTTCTTTTGTAGAAGGAAGAAGAGGCACATATCTGGGACAGGTTTACCATTGCTCAACAAGAACTGTGAATCATGTCAGTACATTGTAGCTGCAGCATGGGGAATTTTGAGTAGGAGCTGGGGTACTAGAAAATTTTCACAGGAGTTAAGAAATAAATTAATAGTGTGAAGCAAACACCTAAATGTTCCCTCCTTAGTCTACAACGAGCTTCAAGAAAGAAAGATGCAGAAAAACCTCACTCTTTTTTTTCTTTTTTTTTTTTTTTTAAGTAAAAAATGGGAGACAGAATTCCAGGTGTGTAACTTTCCTGCTAGAGGTAAGATGATGTGAAATACGAAGCTGTCAAGCAGAGAGCAGAACTGATCCAAATCTGACAAGTTTAACATATTGAGCTCAACAATTTTGACTTCCTCCTCCCCAGTCCCATCAGCCAGGCTTACAACTCAAGTGTTTATGCAGCACTGAACCATCAGCAGCCACACGTCTCCTGTAAAATGGTCCCCACCAAATGCTGTGGAATGGCAGATACTTTGGTCCTGGAGACCCATGCTGAAACAAGATCTGTTTGGTAGCACATCTTCTACTTCAGCCACTATTTCATTCAACATCATACACTCTCATTATTCCCACTAATTCTCACTGTCTCTCCTGCTGAAAGGGACAATTCTTCCTGCTGGATGCCTGTGAGAGACAATTTTGTATAAGTCAGTCCTCCAGCTACCAAAAAGTTACAGAGACAAGGTGGCGTATTCTGTCCTACACCAGGTGATTGCTCTTACTTCTCTTTGTAGTAGCATTCCACACCCATTTGCCAGATTTATTTCCATCTTGGAGACTAAACATGTTCAAATGAGTGAATCCTGGCAAACATTTCAAGCACCTGCCTTGCTTCTGGCTGAATGCTGAGCAGTGCTACGGTTGGGCTGTTGCACTGTAGTTTTCAGTCTCTGAAATCTTGGATCTGTTGAGATGGTTCCCCTGCAGTTCCATGGGATGCTCCTTTTGTCACCAACCATCTGCCAGTTCCTTTGGCTAGGCAGGTATAAAGTGTGCATGCCAGCCTGACTGGTGTCAGCACTGAAAATTCCCCAGTACTGTGTGCAAACAGAAGGCTCTGATCTACGTGTGAGGAAATACTGTATCATCCTGAAGAAAACTCCCCAGGCCCCGTGGGGAAAAAGAAAAAAGCAACGCTTCTTCTCGTCAAGATCAAAAGGTGACACAAGGATGGGGAAAATGTTATTTATGGCAGGATGAATGCATAATTAGTTAACAAGCTGTATGGAGAGGGGCGTTGATAACATCAAAATCTGTGTATATCCAGTGAAGGCAAGGTAGCAACATGTGACCACAAGGTAGACATTGTGTTGGCAAGATGGACTTGACCCAGAGGGTCCTTTTTGCATCCCATGAAATGAGACTCCTGAGCTCTTCCTTCCACGAAGTGGGTCACAGAACATTTTATTGGCAGCTCAAGAAGTAGGTGAATGCCAATCCTGACACTTTGTTTCTACTACTTGTAACATGTAGTCAGTATTGCAGTAAAATTATGAATTACTTCCTCTATTCTCATGCAGAGTAATTGGACTGTGTTGCTGCTTCTGTACTATCCATGGTGACAATGATGACACACAAACAGTGTGCCTGGAATCATACAAAATATCTGCATAGCAACTGTGCCAAATAGGGTCAAGTTGTTTTACAGAAGAGTTCACTTAACTGCAGGGAATTCTGCAGTTTGATACCATACCAAACAGTGGCCGCTGGTTACCTCTTCACATGCTCAGCTACACGCAAGAAAATTAGCATGAGGGGCTCCTAGGGTTATATTCCTCTTTGCATGGTTAAACAGCCAGAAGCAGTAGCCAATTATGAGTATTTTGGCTTTTGTGTGAGTACATGGAAGAGCCCAGAACAGAAACCGAGGAATCCACCACTGTGGTTTCATTTCATGGACTCAGAACTACAGAATATCACAGAGGCTGGAAGGGACCTTGGAGATCATCTAGTCCAACACACAGTACTCAAAGCAGTGTCAGCCACAAGAGCCCAGGGATTTGTTCAGTCACATTTTGAATATTGCCAAGGATGGAGTCTCTGCAGCTTTTCCAGCCTTTCTGGATAAACTGTTCCAGTGTTCAAGCACTCTTCCCCCAGTCCAGAAGCTTTACAGGACGAATGTGTTTTCATTTCTCTGTTGTTGATTCTCTAATACAGAATTAATGTCTACGTAGAATAATAATGTTTAGTCAGTAGACCAAAAAGCTCTCTTTGCCAGGCTTGGTAACCTGTCAAGTTATCAAGCCTGACTCAGGGAAGTATTCATAAATAATTGAGCTTTCTCAGATGAAGCAGTGCAACCCTTGGCCTCAGTATTATTTATCTTATTTAATAAAGGATGTTCTGGGGGTGCATTCAGGATCAAGAAGTGTTTTGTTAATGCTGAAGGACGGTACCAGTATCATAGCCAATTAATGTGCCTGTTCCTACTGATGATAAATGGGTCTGTCGCCTGTTCATCTGGCATTGGGCCTCGAGCCTTACATAATTGTTTGTGGCTATACCCAGGGGTTTTGATAGTTAACGTTTCAGCTTTTACAGGTCATCAGAATTTTTCAAGAAAGATAGATTTGGTAAATTGTAGTCTGCAGCAGAAAAAAAAAAGAGTCTGGAGGTGAAAACAAAACAACATTCAGAGGATAAGGTCTGTAAAATGGGCCAAAATTCTTCTGTGGAAGAATCTTTTCAATTTTAATTCAAAGTTTAGGGAAAGGAGAAAAGAAAGTGTAAGAAAAGAAAAATGCATCAAAGGAACTCTGATGAATCCAGGCTGGCTTAGCCTTCATCGGTTAATAGACCATTTGAAACTGCTGTTTCAGTGGCTCTGAAATTGCAGGAAGTGGTTTGAGGCCAAGAGGGAATAATGACTCCAGGAGACATAATTTCTAGGGAGGAACTGAGGTCCTACAATTCTGCTTTGGAGGAAACAAGCCACAGAATGAAATTTCTTGCAGTTTCAAGGTTAGCAGAGAATTTGATAGCTGGAAGAGAAAAATCTGAGGAGGGAAGCAGAAAATATGAAATCATCTCTGTGTGTCTATGTGTGTGCAATGTTGTGCCACATTGCCAAGCCTTTTGTCCTTTAGCCAAGAATCTGAGCTGAAAACCCCTTTTGCAAGGTCCTTCCAAAATGCACCACAGCTCTCCAATTATGAGTATTCATGTTAATTCAACATGAAAACGTTGGGATATGGGTTTTGAAATGTTTTAATGATTATTGTCCTCAGATAAATAATGGACAGGCAGAAGAGAGGGGGAGAGAAGGAGGAAGAAGTTTTGCTCATTTGACATTTCACCAGATGAGAAGAGAGTGATGGCCATGCACAACTTGCACTATTCTTGTTGCTAATTCTGGTTGTTTTCTATCAATATATGCACATCTAAGAATCACACACAGAGAAAAGGAAGACTTTACAGAATGATCCCACCAAAGCGGCAGAGGCACAAGAGTTAGTTCAGTCTAAATTTAATCTCCCAGTCTCCCTGGAGTCAGTGGAGAGAGGCACCTTCACAGGGCAATTCAGAGAAGAAATCTGACTGCAGGGGCAGCATTAACCTTTATGAGTGTTCTGCTTTTGCCAAGAGTCAATGGTATCAATTCATAGCTGAGTGGAGAAGACTTACACTGGCTAAGAAGCAGTCCCAGTATCAATAAAACTACCACCGTGTGTTCTCTGTATCACAGAACTGCCATATGTCTCTACTTATGGGGATTGGGTGTGGGCACTGTGGAGGGAATTGCTTTTCTGGGCAGGTTAATGTAACAAAAAGTGAGCAGCGCTGCAGCCATTAATCTCTCTAAAGCCCATAGTCTCAGTCCTCCTGTGCTGTACTCTGTGCTGTGCTTCATTATGGAGTCTTTAAACACCTCAGCTAAAGAGAGAGAAAGTAATTTGAAAAGAAAACACAGCTTTGGCTCCTTTAGTTGGATTTTTGGGGAAATAAGGTTCCTCTTGATTTAAACTTCTTAGACTTTTCTTATTTTGTTTATATTGTATCACAAAGGCCAAGTGCTATTGAGTAGACACCCAAAAAGAATGCCCAGCATTAGAATATTTAATAAATCAAGATAAACTAAGGTATTTAAAGTTGTGAGTTTTAAGTATTAGAGCATTTTTGTTCCTTTTATTTTTCCTATTTCCAATTTGGTAATAAAATCGGATGGTCTTGCTCTTTTCTTTTAGTAATAATCTGACTTTTGGAACTACAGCTTCTGGAAGACAATATAAATGGATGCTTATAGTATAAAACCTGCTCTTATTTAATAATTTGGAGGTTTGGAAGAGGGTTGTTTGGCTCTTTTTTATCATCAAGAGGTATCCAATAACTATTTTCTTTATTTTAATTATGGCTAGAATACACTGTTCATAGTAAACAAAACACATAGTTATTTAAAGCACATATTTTAGCTCGGGGATTTGAAGCACTCTACTGGGCTAGGACGCATGCTCTATATTTCTGTTTATTTGTTTATAGAAGTTTGTCAAGACTTCTGCGATACCTTTGAATAATCTCAACTTACTGTTGTGACTTTTTTTCCTCATCAAATAATATTATAAATACATTTGTGGAGCTCTGGGTGGAGGAAAGGTTTACTGCTTCTGATAGTTGCTTCACTGCTGTAGATCAATATAGTGCTACTTACATGAGCCAGGCTACTATTTACCCCAGTCTCCTCCTTCAGTTTCCATATTAACTCAGTTAAAAATAGTAGTTTTATATTTAAACCTCTACTTCCTGAAGTGACAGTAGGTGGGCCAGCTTGTAACATGATCAACATTTACAGCATTATCTCTACTGGAATACATTTATGCCAGCTCCTTACAAACAAAACATAATGGCTTTTTGGAATCCCACTGCTTTAATTTTTACAAAAAGGCAATATTAATTAAGGAATGAATGCTACTGTATGTAAGTAGTATACAACACAAAATTTTCGGTATTTTGTTGAGCAACCCATTCCCTGAAGCAGCACTTGTGTAAAGGGGTGATGTACTGGGTTTGTATAAGGGGAGTAGCAGTAGTGAGATGGAGGATCACAGAATCCTGTTGTGAATGCATAACTTGTGATTTAGTGCAAAGTTTAGTTTTACAATAAACTTAGAGACATTTGAGATGCCCAGAGCCATTTTAGATGCCCAAGCTCATTTAAGAGACTGGCAGAGAAGATGCAGGGTTTGCAGGAAACCCGTGTCTTTCTGGACAGCAGCTGAAGGACAATCAGAATAACTAGGGCATTTCTAGTTGCACTGGACAGTTTTATGTGGACAGCTGAGCTGGCCTGCATCTTGCATCTGCAGTCACAACTTTTCAAGTTATTTTTTGATAACACTGAGGGGCATGCTAATTGTGACCTATCAGAATCTGTTGGCCCTTAGCAAGATCATATACTGGCTCATTTTCTCGCTATGCCACACTTTATATTAGTGAGTGTTGTCACTAAACAGAGTGACATTACCCAGTATGTCTCATGGTAAATATAGATTCAAGTACCTCTAAAATTGAGAGTTGTCTTCAGGTCCCCATTAAATATAGAGCTGCTAAAAAAAGTGTCCTGGACATTACTAAGTTAAAGTGTCTGAACAATATACAGTAGGGGACTGAGATGGCAATTTTGTTGATGTATATTGAAACTGTTGGACTCATCCAGGTGTCAGACACAGGAGTATCTCTCCTAAATTTCCTCCAAAAACCCAGTATCATCTGCAAATCTTACAGGATTTTAGCAATATTTTAAAATAAGGAAATAATCATTTATTGCCAGCATTAGGCATAAAATATAGACAAAAAAGGAAGAAAAATGCAGTTAGAAGGTTTGTCCCATGAAAAACATACTGCCTCTTTCTCCATGTTTAAACATGTGTGCGTACTAACTCAGGTCCAGTTTCAATCCATTCAGCTTGAAGCACCTCAGATTTGATACACTCCTTATCCAGCCTTTGAGACCACATCTACTGTGTGAAGCCACCAATGGATAGTGGTGTGGTGTTTATATCTTGGGCAGGAACAAGCCTGTAACATGCTATAACTGGGAAATCAAGGCATGGGAAGGCAGAGTGGATACGTCTGGCCTGTAGATATGGAGATGGATACCCATTTATCCATATCAATACAGACATTAAAGACAGGTACCAATGACTGTCTGATGTGATAGCCTGGCTTCTGACGGAGGTACTCTGGTAGACAGAGGGAATCTGGGTCTTAGGATCCTGACGGCTGCCATGAAAAGAGCCTTTACAAATCCATGCCAGTCTTGTCTGACACTCAACACCTGGCTCCTTTTCTGTAGTGAGGATGGCTGGACCATTGCAGTGGCGCACTGATTTTTGTGGATGGTGATCACAAAAAGGGAAGTGAGAAGAGGCCAACCGAGTTATTCTGACACATGACTTCAATGCTTTCTATTCTTAGACAGATGAGGATCTGAAATATGTAAGTATGCTATCATTGTTTTTTTAGATTTATTCATAAAGATGAATCAAAGAAGTAAAGCTCTTAATCTCTCATGAGTGTGGTATTTAGACATTTATAATTTCCTTTTCACATGTGTTTATATTGGAGTTGATAAATCAAGATTGTCTTCACGATATTTTAAACACGGTTATTTGTCTCCATCCTTGTATTTTTTAAAGAAATGAAAAGAGCAAAAACCATGAAATTATATTTGCAACGTCATTTTAAATTTATTGACCAATAAATAGTGATCACTTGGAAAATCCTTTTTTTTTTTCCTGAGTTGTTAACAAGAGGTTTAACCAAAGTGGTTGAATCAAGATGAGAAATGATCCCAGGTTCCTGAAGCTTGAAAAAATTTTATTATCAATGTTATTGTACTGGTCTGGAAGTTCATTTGAAGTATCAGAAATAACCTAAATATAATTTCATGGCAGCCCATATACTACTTAGCATAATTTATTCCTCTCCACAGAACCTCCATTCTCTGTTTTACCAGCATTTCCAACTCACCAAATGCATACCAACACTCAGCTATTTACTCCTGCTCACTCCCAGTACAAGCAAAGATAGCACTTCTTTATTCATCCCACCAAATAAATTCTATATTGACTTCCAACTTTATCTTGACTGGTGTTTGTTGAATGAGAGCAACCAAAATATCATGTGGATATACCACTTCAGATTCATCTAATGATGTTGCATGAGATGCTTTTTAGAACTGTTATCTCCCATAAAAAAAGTTTATTGTGTAACAATAATAAATAGAATTTGTCATCCGCAGAGTGCTGTACCTCAGTTTTACAAATGAGTGTCCATCCCAAAGTATTTCAGAGAGAACAAAAGAAATTGGAAATATTCCTACCTATGCCAAGACTTCAACTAGCCATAAAGATTTAGAAACACAATTAAGTTTATTTCTACAACTTGAAGCCAGGAACACCCTACTTCAAAGTACAGAAACCAGTCAACAAAATTTGTAATGGACTTGTAAGGACAAGGCTGAGTCCTATTGGCATTTCTGGTTTTGAAATTTTTCACAAAAGAATGTTTTTTACTCAGACAGGGTTCAAAGTACAGCTTTATGTCTCAAGAATGTACTGATTCTCCTTTGGTTTTAGGCAATACTCGTAAGCTTATATAAGTTGTCTTCCCCCAGCCCAGGTTGTAAAACATATTTCAGATTATTTTGTTTATATTGTAATAAGACTACTCTGAATTCTTGCAGCTTTGGGCAAGTTTTTGAATATACGCATTGCACCAGTGACAAGCAGTTTGTTCTTGATAGGTCTGAACTAAAATAAGTCTATTTTCAGGGATACTTAGGTTTCTGACTGTAACTGATTGGTTTGGTAGAGATTGGTGTAGCAGCAGTGTCACTATATCAAGGCCTTGGATCATCTGGAGATTCCCAGAGGTACTGCAATGAAAGGAACTATAGCCTAGGCATCTTCACTGCGCTAGTGGAGAAAACAAGGCTTTCCAGGACAAATAAAAAGTGGTGAGACAATAGTAGAGCTCTGGTATTTCATTTCAGAAAAGAAAATAAAGAAAAATATTTCTGAGTGGAAAAATGAAACAGTTGGACATTTTTGCAGCTATGCAGATATGCAAAGGAGGTTGATGCTGCCATGAAGTATCTGCATAACTCCAGATAGGAGCTTTTATATCATAATTTGTTCAACAACTATCAAAATATCTTACTCCTAAGAGAAAAATCCTCCTCATAAGTACCAGGACTTTCTTGGAAGAATAAAAACTCAATTGCCAGAAATTGTGTATTTTAAAAGACCTATCAACTTAACCTAGACTTTTTGACAGCTATGGAAACAAGCCAAGACTGTATTAAAAAGTGGTATTGTGCTAGGGGCAACCGTGCCCTGTCAGATGTATTGCATATACCCTGCTGTGTGCATGGATATTTATGGATATGCCTATACAACATATCAAATCAAGGGGAAAAAAAAACAACTTACAGGAAGGTGTGCTAATATCCGGTTGTCCATGGCTAAAAGAAACTGCATGAATGCATTGTCCTGGCAAATGAAAGTGAAGGACATAAATGAAAGGTTATTCCCATAGTAACTCAGTAGTTCATGGACATTTATCAGTATTACATATCTGCTGGAAAAGAGTGGATGGGGGATTCATCCATCTTAGTTCCCTGTGGTTGCTATCTGCTTGGAAATCGCATCCATTGCTACCTTTGCAGGGAACCCTGACAGCTGGGGACAATTTGTGTTATTTGAGCCATGCATCTCTCCACATGTCACCCGGATGGGGATTTACATTTGAAATTGGAATTGGTTTATAACCTTGCAGAAATGCACAGGAGTAATACATGGATCTTATCAGTATGTCTGGCCAGTTTTGAGTTCCTGCAGAAATGTTGCCACATAAGGATCTCCTCTGAGGTACTCAGATATCAGCGTGATTGGCCTGGCAGAAAGACCTCTGCATTTGAGAAGCAAGGTCAGTGCTCCTGGGGCAGCAGGAGACATAAACATTCAATAATGATACCTTATTATTCTATCAAATGATATCTGCAGAGCACTTTAAAATCATTATGTGAAGGACAAAGGATGCTGTATATACAGAGGGGTAAAGGCTGACATTTCTATAGTGCATGTAATTAACAGAATTCCATGCAAGTTTGGCCTTTGGAAGAAAAATAATCTTTGGTCGCACACGGGGCATGTGGAGCTTCCATAATGAACACATAGGGAACCACTGTAAAACATCTACAGAATCAAGGCTATTGCTTTGCAGGTGCCATCCATGTCCTCAAAGATCCTGAGGTTCAAAGACCTGTTACTACAAGTTAGGGTGTCATGGAGACAAGAAACAGATGCAATACTTGATAATTTTTGGTTTTGGTGCTTCTCCAAGCACCTCTTGACCTAACTAAATTTTGGTGAGAAGCTAAAATACGTTAAGGTAGGAATATCTTCCCTGAGCCAGTTTATGGGAAGTGTTGTGATTCCTCTTGTTAAGAAGAGGTCAAAGGAACACTAGTTAGCATAGGTTTTATTGGTTTCTGCTAAGAAATTGACATTTTCTTTCTGCCTCTTCTGACAGAAAGTTACCTTCAAGTTACCCAAACTGCAGATTAACACACTACAAAACAGAGCACTTGTTGCTCCATGTCAGGGTTCATCTCTGTTGTTATGCAAAAGTGACACAGGAGAAGATCAGAAATAGTCACCCGACCATGCCCTTATTTCACACGTTGCACCCCACGTGGTTTGTTCTCTCTGTGGTCACATTAGAGTTTTGGGTCCTGCTCAGCAGTCAAAAGTTAAGGGCAGGGGTGTGGCCTAGTGTGGAGAACACAGGGCTAAGCTGTGGTAATTTTACATCTACTCTAGATTTGCAAGGGTTTGATAGATTATTTCAGTCTATCCCACCCATTTATACAATGAAATTACTGAGATTGGCTAACATTCATAAAGCACATTGAGATAAATAGAATAAAAATACCCCTTAGCAGATGCATAGTTTTATTGTGGGTTTTTTTTTTCCTTAATGATGTACACTTTCCAGAAAATGCTCCCAGGATGGCAATAGGTGATATACTCAGACCCTTGCAGCTTCCACTATGCAAAATAAATTCCAGTACCTTGGAATATAGAAGTACAGTACCTCTTTCATTAGACATGGATAATTTCTATAATGAATGGTTGGCATTGCTGCATGATAATTTATCAGGATTTGGGAAAGGCATAGAATGTCAGAAAACTGGCAGATAAAACTGATTTTGTTTTTAGAGCTGAAAAAAAAAGGAAATATTTGCTGATGTGTACAGTAATTTTTACCTCTGACATAAACCTGTTGGGAGAACTACAGTATGTGAAGTGAAGCACAGAACTCTCCTAGAAAACGAAAACATATTTAGAAATCGAATATTTTTAAAGTTTTTAAACTGAAATATTTTAAAGCAAAGTATTTTTAAAATAAATTCAATGAGTGACACTGTGTTAGCTTCAGGTTTGAAGTCACTATCAGTGACTTAAGTCCATGAGGAAAAAAAAAAAATGTATAATAGGTACAAAGTGGTTAAAAAAGGAAAAATGGCCAACAAATTTTCTGAAGATTTTCCACATGAAGGTAATCAGATGTTTGGACAAGTTGACCAGGAAAGTTGGGTAATGTCTACATGTATTATCTTTCAAATAGTGGGACAAGTTCTTGAACCACCTAATATATCTGGACCTGCTCTTGAGATGGAGGTTTGACTACAGATCTCCAGAGATGTTTGTCAAACCTGAATTATTTTGTGATTCTAGGAGGGAAGACCACCAAAGGTGAAAGTTCAAATTAAAATCTGGAAAGATCATTTTTCATCATCCAGAGACATTTCTGTAGCTTTGAATGTGTTAGTGGGTCAGGTGTTTTTTCTGTTTATCTGCTTCCAAGAGGGAAGGACAAAGCCACCTTCTCTGACAGCCCTTTGAAACAGTGTGAGAAGAGGTCAGATAAATTTGCTGACACTTGTACGTAGCTTGAGCTAAGCATTAGCTGATGCTCACTTTCTCCAAGTTATCACTTTTATAGTGGGGGTTTAGTACTGTCTTTTTTGCACTAGATATACCCATGTAAAGTGGTGGGCTGAGATTCTTAGCTGGACACTTTCCCATCCTTACAGGTTCTCTTCATGTGTAATGTCATTGCACTTGCTGTACATGAACAGTGGAGAGAACTGCTTATCAGTCACTTCAGAATATCCCTGTTGAGGGGGAGGTTAATCCTTCTGGGTCCTCAGCTCAGGGTGTTCATAACAATAATATGACGGATACAGTAGACAAATTCAAACTGCCTGAAAAGTCAAGATATGGGCCAAAGGGCTTCTCCCATTTTTAAATTTTCCTCCCAAAAACACTGTGATTTGCTTCTACATGAAACAAGACAGCCAGCCAACAGATAAGTCATACAGACAACACTTACATACTCTGGAATTCTCCTACCCTCTGCTCCCAGTTTTCCAATCTCCACTCAGTCCCATCCTTTTATCCTTGCTTCCTTTTCCTACCCATGAGGTCAGTGGGGGAAGCACGTTTTTCTGCTTGCCTCCTTGTTTCTGCACTAAGAGAAGGCAGGATTGTAGGTAGGAAGTCACCAGTGTGTGTATCAGGACAGAGGTTTGGGAAGAAGGCTCCGTAATACCCATTCTATCTGCGCTGCTCTCACAGGTAACTCTGCCTTGAGCCAGAAGACCAATTTCAGGCTCCTCAACCCTAACAACAGTAGGATTCCTAAATCGTGTCATCTTCTTAGGTTTTCCTGAAGTTGGATCTAGGTAGTCAAACAGTTCTTCTCTTGGCTGCTGCTCTGTTGCACACTGTATTGTCTTCCCTGACTCTGATCTGTGCTGTGCCATCTTTGGTGTCTCCAGCTGCTGTGGCTGTGTGAGATTCCACTTGAAAGGTTTTCTCCTGCCTCTCCAAATTCACACCTGCCGCATGAGTCCTAGTTCACCACATTTTAGTAAATCATCCACAAATATGGGGTGAAGGATGTTTGTAGCAGAGGACAGTCTGAGCCAAGACCTTCAGCTGCGTCATCTTCCACTGCGCTTGGGTGGCCTTCAGCTGATAGGAGAGATTTGAAGTTTCATGCTATTAGAATAGTTAAGGAGGTTTAGGAGGTTTTCACAGGGAGAATATTTACTGTGAAGCTTGCAAAGTAGATCTTTAAAGCTGGTTTTTGAGTATTTTTTTTAACACCTGTGTGGCTAGATAGCAAAATCCTCAGTGTATCAGCAGGTAAAGCAGTGACGTACTTTAAGTTGGTTCTTAAAAATGCACCCAGCCCTGGAAAAATACCTTTATCTTTTGCATATAATAAGGATGCAAGACCTTTTCACCTGCTTCTTATCTTCCTATTGCAGATAGGGCACATGGGAAGGAGGCCTTCTGCCACAAGAAGGTGAACTCTGAATTCGGTATGTGATCTACAGGACAGAAATAGTTTATTCCTCTGAATTAATTCTTTTCAGTAGAGATGGCTTTCAAAAACAGCATTTAATGAAATCCAGTGTCCTTTTCATAAAATATTTGAGGGAAATCTTGTATAATAGTGCTTGTCAATCAATCCTGTGCTATTGTTGTTTTTCCCTCCGCCCTTTTCACCTTTTTTTTCTTTTAATTGACATCTGTCTGGAAGGACACAAACAAATCACAAGCTGCTGGTATCTTAACTAGGATATTGTGGAACTCTTCTCTTTCAATCCTTGAATTTTTCTGCTGATAAAGATAGATAAATTGCAAAGTCTATATTAATAGGTGCAAGGAGAAAGAATGAGAGAAAAGCTTCAAAAAGCATATGCAAAAAAGATCCTAGAGCATATTGAGAGGATGCTTTTTTGAAATCATATTTACCATATTACTAATAAGTTTTAAAAATAGATGCCAGATACTGCAAACTCTAAAATCATCAGACAATTAATTTTCCTTTCCTCTACAATAAGTCAGTCCCAAAATCAGGATATATTAACATTTGAACATTTGATGTCCCCTTTACATTAAATAGTGATGATATTTTGAGCAGATCCCCAATGTTTTAGCTGAAATTTTTAGTGTTTTATTTATATGCCCAGTACTTTTCAAAAATCAAGTTTAGGACACGTATAAAAGTCTGTAAGTAATATTTCCCACTGACTTTCTGAAACATTAAGCTATTTTACATTTACTAGTGTTCCTGTAATCAGTTGTACTGCACTTATCTAGGACCTCTTATACTTCTCCATCCCTGGAAGTGTTCAAGGCCATGTTGAACATGACTTAGAACAGCCTGGTATAGTGGAATGTATCCCTGCCCATGGTAGGAGTGCTGGAACTAGATGGTCTTTAAGGTCGCTCCCCAACCCATACCATTCTGTGATTCTATGGTTTATCATACTCAGTTAACCTCACACTGCTTCACACTTGGCTTTAGCTGCTCTTTCAAACCATTGGTACACAATTTAAACAGGATTTCATAAAGATCCAGCCTAAGCACCTCATGCAGTTTGTGTAACAATAGGTGAAAGTACGCGTAGGACAAAGGATTACTGAGCATCTTTAGCAAAAGAATCATTATGCACAGAGAAACTATTTTCTTTCCAACCTTTGTGATAGTGTCTTTGATGATGGCATTTTCTATCAATAGTCATATGAGGTAGAAAGACTAATTTTAAATTCAAACATTATAGACCACCAGATTAATAAAAAACATTTGTGAAATAATAATAACTCCCTGAATGTATTTTTTACTCAGGAGATTGGACACTGGTATTGAACAGGTGTCTTTTTTCAGGATCTGGTGGTGATATATGGCATGCTATTTGCTGGGGTATTGATGTACAGGGAGCCAGACTGACGGATGGGTTCAGCACGCATAAAGCCTGGATGTTCCTACTGCAGCATAGAGTTGTATAACAGAGCATGGACAGATGTTTTTCTGGGACATTCTTAAGTTCTGAGATTTGTGTTCTCTCTTCTCTTTGTTCATGAGTAGAGATGTGTGAATAAATGTGAAGTCTCCAGAAGATCTTTGAAAGCATGCACAAATCAGGAACACAGAAAGACTTTAAAATTTCATCAGGTTTAAGTGTCAGCAAGGATATTTAGCTGGACATCATAAACTCTGTTTTGCTCAAGACACTCAAGAAGGCAGGAATTTCTGAGTTATGAAATCTGGCCTGAATCAAATGTTACAACAAAATATTAAGAAAATACTATTTGGTTTTAGAGTGTAAACTAGAACACTTTTTTTTTTTCTCCACTAGTCACTCATATATTCAACTTCACAATACCAATATGGAATAGAGCGTGTGTTCACTGTGCGTTCACAGTGACCCTGCCAATTTCTGCTGATTTTCAGACTATCATAAAATAAATGGACTATTCTTTCGTGGTTTGACAGGAAAAGTCTTGGTGAGACCATGGTTAGTACATTTTGACTGAGGGTTCTCTGCCCTTCAGAGGTGTGTTGCTTCCATCATAAAACTGTAAGTGAAGATGTACATTCCCAGTGGGAATAATTTGTTACCAGCATAAGTATGCCTAATGCCACTGCTGCTGTTCTTCCCCTGTTGTAAAGGAAATAAGATGGAGAGAATTCTGACACTGATAAATTAGTTTAATTGAAAACTGAGTTCTATAAAACTATAACCATCTAGATAACTAACTGCCCTCAAAATTGACCAAGGCATGTAGGTAAAGAAGCATGGTCTTAGCTTTTTAAAGCCTGAAATAGTGGTTCTGCACAATGCAGGAAAGAAGACAATGACACAGTCTTATCATCTCATCAGGGACTTTTAGCTCCACATCCATTTTATAGTTATTTAAAAACACATCTGTATGATTGTTTTGCCAAAAAAAAAAAAAAAAAAAAAAAAAAAAAATTCTTTCACAATTCAGGATACATATTTGGGCTACTTTGGAACACCATGGTCTCTAGAGAGAGAGTAATATGCTTTTAGCAAGGCAACATATATTTTGCCATGGAAATACATACAGCCACATGCCTGTTCTGCTGGTGTTAAGGAGAGCACTACATTACTGTGTAAAGGACAAAGTGGCATTTCGATTTGACTGGTTGCAGACCATGACAAATCTGAATCTGAATGAATATTTATTATATAAAACCACTGCCTGGCCAGGCTTATCTGTGGGTTTGGTTTTATTTCATCAAGCTTCATACTTTAGTGCTGCTGATAGGCAGGGAATAAAGTGAAAGGCACCAGATCCACAGCACTGCTGATCATCAAAAAATGATGACGGCAGACCTGAGAGAGATTAATTTGTAAAATAAAAGATGAAAAAATACATCTGAACAGGAGGGACAGCACAGAAAAGAGGGGTAAGAACGGGGGGGCGAGGGAAGAGAGGAGCTGGATTTCTACCCATGTTCAGAGGCTGTTTTCAATAAATGAGTATATGGATTACACAAAGATAAAGCAATGAAACACCTACTTCTGCCTTCTGTTTAACAGGCTCTCTTTGCCTTAAACCTGTGTTAAGCTTGGCAATTCATGTCCTCGACCTTTTCTCCTGATCACTGTCTAATCACTGCTCCTTGGAGCCAATACTATGCTCCTTCAGTTGCCCACAGACATTCCTTTAGGGAGGCGTGGGAGCAGCACAGACACTGGCGATAGGAAATGATCCCTGAGGAAATACCATTAGTACTGTGGGAATGGTGTTCAGGCTGATGGCTGAGTTGCAGAGACACACATCAGCCTGGGTACCCCTGGTTTATAGTGATAATTTTTTATTCCAAAGAAAGAGAAATTTTGTTGGTCTTCTCTAACTTTTTGTTTTACATGTGCACTAAAATGAGCACCAGACCAGTGCAAGAAGGGCTTATTGACAAGTCAGTTGCTACTCTGTCATGGAGTAATATCAAGCGGACACCATACTTGTTATTCTAATCACACCTTCAATTCACATTGACAGATCAATTCTCAGAGGGGAACTGGCATGGACAGTCATGAAAAATAGGATGATTAGGACCGTGTTTGACTTTAAAGGCCATTTGATGGGACAGACTACAACACTGGTCCTGCACAGGACAGCCCCAAGGATTACACAGTGTGCCTGATAATATTGTCCAAATGCTTCTTGAACTCTGGAACGCTTGGTCATGTGTCCACTTCCCTGGGTAAACTCAACATCTAAGTCTTAATTTTACAGGTTGGTCTTACTTTTATTTAAATGGAAAAGCTTATTTGCAACATAGTTTAGTAGATTATTTATGGATATAATCTCATGTCTAGACTCTCTGAGGTTCCTTAAAAATTTGATTTAGTTTCATCTTCCTTTTGTTGTTGAGACACATCCATCCTAGAACCTGAATGTTAAAGAAATTCGAATCACTCTATTTACTGGGTTAGGGCACAAGATATATAGCTGCAGGAGTATTCCACGTTTCCCTCATCTGCAAAATGCTTGGTTACAAAACAAGCATCAATAATTTTGCTGGATGTATTTCAAAGAAGGAATTTAGCTTTAAAAAGGCAAGTAAAATTAAACTTACAGCTCTGGGAAGAATGCCAATCTTTAGTATTAATATTTAATTCCATTGTTTTTAGTTCAGTTATAATTACATAAGTTGATTTTTCTTTATTGCTAATTAACAAATATTTAATTGCTTTAGCAATTCACTAATGTTCTTGATGACAAAATATTTAAAAGAGGGTGCAGTGCTGAGAATGGCTTTAAGGGATTTTGAAGTTGTTTTTTTTTTTCAAATTTGTAGTTGCTTAATGCCAACGAGTACTTAGAATTTGCAAAAAAATCCTTTGTTTGTAGAGAAGCTGCGTCTTGAAAAATAACTAAAGGTTAATTATTGTATCTATCTTGACTATTGTAAGTCATATATTAAATTAAAAGCCTGTGTACAGTCCCTGCAACTCCAAGTGACCCGGACAATTAGATCAGTAACCCAATTTAATGGTTTCATAATTTCAAAGATTTTTGAGGTCACAGAAACCATTAGCTCTTCCACCTTGACCTCCCTTTTAATGGAGGTGATGGAATTTCATTCATTCCCAGCTGGAGCCTAGAAACTTATATGGACAGCTCTTACCTTCTGAAGATGAACTGAGCACATTAGGACACTGAGATGCCATCACACAACTGTACTTAAGTGGTTAAGTGTATTCACTATTAATACCTAAATCACACATTTTCCTAGTGTGAAAGTGTTTAGCTTTACCTTTCAATCTTTTGTTTGTGCCTTTCAATACTAAACAGAGCATATTTCAATGCCTGTCTTCTCTTGGATTTATTTGTGCACCCAAAGTTTTTCTCTTCATGTCTTTTTCTGTATTTTTACTTTTCTTTGCTTTTAATTTACTTGGGACAAGAGAAGTTAATTGATCAGTTTCTCTATTAATTTCAGGCTGCTTCTATTTTCTAGCAAATGCCTGGCAAATTCTGAAGACTTAATTTTTCCCACTTTTTTCTGAATTCTAACACGGGAAAATATTTTCAATTCTCCCACCACTGCTCTTTTCTTTACTAAGAGCTGCTGTTTAATTTTGAATTCCTGGACAATATCTATAAATTAAAACAAGACCCTTCATTGTCATACAGTCCCAAACAAAAGCCTGTCAGTTTGGAAAAAAAAACCCATATATTTGTGGGTAACCTGCTCTGCTCCTATAACTGCTGATAACAAGCAGATGGGAAGGAGCTTACTTTAGCCAACTTTTACCTTTCAGTTCAAGTGTTTCCCATTATTGTGTAGCTACTGATCGTATGTGAAAAAAAATTCTTTCTTGGTATTTCTGTGTTAGAACCAGAAGAGCCATGATTTAATAGATGTGCTTATAGCACATTATACGTTACAGGCGTCTTTTCAAAAATTTCAAAGCCACATCTTGACAGTTTCATTTTTTTAAAAAGGTGCCTTTAATAACCGTTTCTTGCTGACTTAAGAAATGAGGGAATAAAGTGTAACTTCAAAGTGTTGGCAAAATAATATGAATTATACAAATGTAGTTGTAAAGTTGTTTCTTGTTACAGTAGTAGTAAGTCCAGACTGATAGCTGGTTTCCTCTTTTACAAGTGTTTCCAATTTATAGTGTATCTTTTGGAGTTGTTCCATGCTATGTTGCTATCCTAGAACAAACCAGTTCATTCAACTGTATTTTCTAAAAATATTGGAAGAAAAACAAGAAACAATTAAAAAAAAAAAAAAAAAAAAAAAAAAAAAAAAAAAAAAAAAGCTAATGAGTATAGTGACTAGTTAAGATGCTTCAAGTTCTTTCAGCTAAAGTGCTGAAAGACATAATTAACACAAGTGAAATTAAAGAGATCTGTAAAAATTGAAAACTGAACATCAGGACTCTCAATACAGGGTTGATAAACTTAGGGACAACTTTTCCATATGTACTGTTATAGGCAGAGATGTTTTTGCCTGCTGTGCAGTATGGCAAAGTAAAAGAAGGTAATGAAAGATATTAATATTTAAGTAGTTAACCATACATTATTAATAACATTTTAAGTGGCATTAATTAAGACCCTTGCATACCTTTTCCCATCACTCCTCTATGTTGCTGATCAGACTAATCATGTAACCTTACTGTACCATTGTCCTTTGACCAGATGCATAATTATTATTAATTATTATTCTTACTGCTACTGCTAGCTGTGGGATCACTAGACTTCCCCTTCAGCACTACTTTCACAGTTGCAAAATTTTGAATTAATGCAAATCAACCCATGGACCCCTGTAGGTTTTTTCATCTATTCCCTTTTTTCTCCCCTAGATTTTTTTTTTTTTCTCTCTCTCTCTTGTACATTTTGTTGTTGTTTCTCTTTCCTTCTTCTTGTCTTCCAATACATGGAATGGATGGATTTCTCACACTGGGAAGGGAAGATTTTTGGTGATGTGGAAACTTAAGTCCAGGCCCAGATTATCTGCAGTGCTTGCAGAGTTTCATCATTCTGAGAACAAGTTAAACAAACACCTGCCAGGCATGACCTCCCTGTAGTTAAGCCTGCCTTGGGGCAAGGGGAGGAACTAGATGACCTCTAGATATCTTTTAGGGCCCTAGGTTTCCATGGGGGGAATAAAGTAAGTTGGGGTCACCCCCCGCTCATGATTATGACCTGATCTGTCCCATGCTCATGTACCTTGCAGTGCTGTAGAAGTCCAGGCAGCATCCTGACCTTGCCTAAAGTACAGTGCATACCTGCCTATAAATATGTACTGTAACAAATGTACACAAAACTGTACACTTGGTGTGGTGCCTGAGGGCATGTCTTGGTGGTGGACTTGGCAACGCTGGGTTAATAATAGTTGGATTCAGTCATCTTTGCGGTCTTTTCCAAACTGAAATGATTCTATGATTCTATGAATGTTCCCCCTCAGTCCTGGAAGTATACGGACAAAAAGAAGACCTAACAATGATTTCAAATTATCTTCCGAGATCACTTTTCAACGGGTTTATTTTTCTTCTTGGTCATCTGCAGTAGAATTCATAGAGACGTAGTTTGCTGGAAGTCAAAATAGAAGCACAACAACCTGTTTACAGTGTTGTCAAGACTTAAAAAGATGAGGTTTTACTAGTGATGTGAGGTGTACATAATCTTATGTTCAGAAAAGGATTATATGCTCTGACAAGGCCCATCTGTTAGTGTTTGTGGGCTAGCAGCTACTTTGTGTATTGAAACCAGTCCCCTCCAATTCTCCAATTGTAGCACCTGGTCCTGTTGCACAATCTGAGAATTTGTGTTTTCCTCATCTGTACATAATCTGTGATTGGTCATAGCTCTGACAAGTAATGAATGTGAAATCACCACAGGTTCACTGTTGCAAAGTGACTTTTCCTTTACTCCTCTCTTTAGCTGCTTTCATCCCCTGCCCTACAGGAAACCTTAATGAAGAGATCAAAAAACAGGTAAAGCTCAACCCCCTATCTCCACCCCCAGTCTCAAAACAGAGACAGGTGTTGCATTATGCAGGGGGAGTGTTTTCTTCAGTAATATTATCCTGGGAATTATCTTCAAGAGACTGACCTGTGAATAATAGCCAAGCCTCAGGGTTAGCCTCACAGTAATTATCTGCTAGACATTTTCACTAGCCGTATCCTTTCAGGTCAAGAGGCAAGCATGAGGACTCACATCCATATTTCACGGCAAATTATTATTCAATTACAGTGACTTTTGAACCTGACCAAATGTAAATTGAATTGTCCTTCCTTTAAGATGTTTATTTGTAAGAAAAATCCGGGGAATTTAAAATGCAAGATACGTAAGCAGCCCAGAGAGCATGTAGAGTCTAGGACCATAATTAAATACTTCAGAAGTTTTCTATCCACACAGTTTTGGAAGGATCTGTACTCCACAGATAAAGACTGTGTCTTTATAGCAATTTGAGCTATTTGGTGTCAGGCATTCTTCAGCAAGCCAGTTCATGACAAAGAAGTCACCCCAGTACAAGCGTCTTTGTGCACAGAGAGGATATTTCAGAAGAACAAGACAGTCATGATGCTGAGACTCATGAACTGTATTAGCCTGGCTCTATCCTAAGATGCACTCCCAGGCCAGGTTTCATCCCAGCTGGAAGGAGCTAGTAGTATCAGATCAACAATCAGAGGATTTGTGTGTGGCTAGCTCATGTGAAGGTGTATTCAATATCCAAAGTTTAGTAAGTGATAAATCCTACCCTATGCATGTTCACATTAAGTGTCTCTTTGTATATCTCTGACTTACCCTCAATTTTTGCCCAATCTTGCTTGGTTAAACCCTAATTGTGAGTCTGTTCTTGAAGAAAGGGTTCTTATGTGGTGTGGTGCTGTAGCTCTGTCAGCCGGAAAGTGTGTGCAAAGCTCAGGGGAAAGGGGTTAGCTGTTGGAGTAAGAGTACAAGTACCATGGTAGCTCTTTTTCTGTGAGAGAAAACATTTACCTTTATGATACATAGGCAGTAGAGAACTGTACATGGTTAACAGCTTTTGAATAATGTAAATTCCTTTATTCTGTCAAGGTCATCAGCATGAAAACCTATTGAAATGAATCCTTAAGTGGACATAATCCACTTGAAATCATGACCTGCAGGTATCTTTCTTAATCTGACTTATTGCAGGAATGCCTTAGACCATGGAGAGGGAACTAATTTGAAAATGCACTTGACTTGTTGTTAGTTATTGATATTCTGTGTTTGATTTTGATTTTGCATGGGGCTTAGCTTGCATGGGGAAAAATCAATAAAATCTGTTTCAGTTTTGTTTATAGTCTGTTTCTCCCTCTGGCTGCCTGAACAGTGGTGGTTACATATCAGGGTCTATTCTAGGACATGAATGTCTAAAGCCAGGAGGGTTTAATTTGATTTTTTTTTTTTTTCCCCAGCCTGGGTTTTATAAAGGTTTTGTTTTGAGATAATATGAAAGAGATTTCTTAACAAAATGCAAGTTTATTTTGGAAAAGAAGATGACAGAAACCCGGCCTGGATTAGGTACATCTGATCAAATGTAAATATTCACAGCTGAGACAGTCATCATAGACTGTTTTCTTTTTAGTCAGTGGAGAGAAACAAGCACATTCAGGTTGAAAGATTTTTCATTTCAAAAGACACACCTAAATAAACCCACATAATATATACCTAAAATTCACTGCTTCTCTCTGGGGAATAAAAAGCAGCCCAGGGGGACAAGTTTGGACAGAGACTGGAGATGACTAAAATAATATCATTTTCCTTCCTATCTGCCTGGGATCTCTCTCTATCCCTTGTGCTGAAATTGCTCAAATACACAGAAGAGACACCCTTCCTTGGATGAAAAATCAGGGCTAGAGATTAGTCTCCTAAGAACTCAGCTACGTGGTGATGATCCCATTCTTGCTGGTATCTTGGCTGCCTGGTGTTCTTGCCTGCAAAGGGGAAAAACTTCAACAAGAAGGAAAGAGAGCATTCCCTTCTAAACAGCCTTTAAATTGGTTCTGAGATCAGTTAATAAGGAAGGAGTAAGGTCCTGTGTTAGCAGAAGCCATTTCTCACCTCTTTTTGCAGAGCAAGGTTTGAACTTAAATCGATTCCTTTTCTGAAAGTTTAGTACCTTTCTGCATAAAAGAGTAAGGAACTGCACAAGGTACCATTGTCCATGTCTTGGAAGAGCAAAGAGAGGGTCACTGAAGTGTTGTGGATACTCAGGTTGAGAAGGGCTGGACAACCTAGGAAACTCAAGCTGAGATAAACCAAATAATTGCAGTTTTCAAGCCATGAATGTGGGCAGTGTCAAGGGGACATAGTCTCTTGAGTGACCTCCTCTGCTCTCTTTCTGGAGATAACTGTGGTTAAATTTTATGCATGGTCTCAACAGGTAGCAAAGAAAAAAAAAGCATATTTAGTAGACTCATAGACATGACACAGGAGACCTTGTTGTAGTGGAAAATAGAGAGATCAAAGAAAGTAAAGCTTGACAATGACTATACAGAGGAAGTGTCAGAATGCCACTCCTACTGTAACTTCATCCTTTTTTTGTCAGATAGAACAAATTTGTTCTGAGTGAGTGAGAACCTTAATTCCTTGCTGAAGATGTGCTCTGATCTTATGGCTAATGGCCATACAAATATATAGTATTTCAGGTTAGTTGGTTTGTTTGTTGTATAGGAGGTGTGATGTCCATATATTTTAACAGTACTGTCTCCCAGAGAACAAAAAATGAAAACTAGAAAAACATTGACATAAAATATTTCAGTGGCTTTTTAGAAACTGTTGGTTTAAGCCTGCTGGCCTAAAGAAATAAAAATGCAAGGGAGCAAGGAAAAATCCAGCCTTCACAAAGGAAAACACAATATATCTGTCCAAGCAAAATGTTTCAGTTGAACCCATTCTGCGGTTTGTTGGTTTTTTGGGGTTTTTTTTTCTTTCCTGTTCAGCTTTGTGGCTGCTTTTCTTGTGAAAGAGAAAACAGTAAGCAGGCTTCCTCAAGTCAGTCCAAGATATAGTTGCTCCTTTTTGATTTTTTTGGAATTCAACCTCTGAATCAAAAAGGGAAACAAAGTCAGAGTCTGGCAAAAATCCTTCAGAACCAATGTCTGCACTGTGCATTACTGATAAAGATGATGGGTGATATGTTTATTTTGCAGTGAAATATACTATTGCTTTATTTTAAACCTGAGGCAGAGTTTATCCTCATGACAAACCTATGCTGGTTGGAGTGATGTCATGAATGAGGTCCAGTGTATGGGAATGCTGCCCTGAAAATATATAGGGAAAACTGGAAAATCAAAAGACAACAGTGACAAAAAGCCAGCAGAGCAGCAGTCAGTGGGGTGTTGGCTGAGGAATAAAGTTTGATTGTTATATTTAACTAAGTAGTGTAATACTACATCATCTTACACATGGATAAGGAGAATGTTTGGTGTGGCAGATTTGAAGTAGTAATAATACTAATTTCCAGCAAGAATTTTATATTCTACTATAATATAAATAGTTTCTCTTAATAATAATAGTAAAGAAAATAGCCGTATTCTGGCTAGATTAGATTTTAATCAAATGGCCATTGGAGTGATGTGGAATTGAGCTTTTCAATCAACATTTGCTGTTATGATTTAAAAGACAATTTAAAAGACAATTTAGAAAGTTTTTTGCCTTTCAAGGAAAATTAAATATTTATATTTTTTAGTCTTTAGGTAACTTGATTGTTGAGTTTTTGTGCCTTAATTGGTAAATAATTAAAAACTATCATGTGAAAGTTAAGAAGGGAGGAAGCAGGCATGACAGCTCATAGGCTAAAAGAAACTTCTTTGTAATCTTCACTGGTTAAAGGAATCGAATTTTTGTAATTCTTTATCTGTTATCAGACAAGATTTACAGTAATTCTCACAGAAGGTAGATGACCTATAGGTATTTAATGTATTCATGAAAGTTGTGCAGAATATTGGCAGAATTCAGAGCCTGGAGCAGAGAGTTTCACATGAGGGTTGCTGAGCCAGAGCCCCCAATTGACTTACAAATCCAGTGAGCAGAAATATGTGCAAGCCAGCACCTGTGCTGGGCAACTGTGCTATGTACATCAACACATGTCAAAACCAGGCCTCTCATTAGTTCCCACCTCAGGCTGTGTTGGATACACAGGCAATGCATGTCCAAAAGTTGGACATGACTCAGAAGGAAACAGGTGAAAAACCTGATGCTGTCACTGCCAAGCCAAGCAGCAAATTTATTCTGCCTGACATTTCTTGTGACTGGACTCAAATTCCTTTTGCCCGCTGCAGCAGAGTGAAGGCAACTCCTCCAATCCACCATGCTATTACAGCCAACCTTGCAGCAAAACAAGAAAAGATTTCCTAGATTTGTCAGCTAACAGACTGGCATCTGTTTCTGTTTCTCTGCTGGCAAGCTTTTTGCCTTTTAGGCCTTTGCTGTACACAGGAGGGATGGGACTTTGCATCCAGAGGGCAAGACTGTGGGTTGAGCATCAGGAAAGGGAAGAACTGCTTTTCTTGATCAGGTCATTCCAATCCCATGACTTGTTTGACACCCAGCAGTCCCTGATTACTCAAAGGCTCTTAGAAGTTAAATATTTGACCTTACTCTGATGTCTGAATTGCTCTTTAATTGCTTTATTTGTAAGCCAAGAAGCTGTATACCTCTTCCACATTCTCAGTGAGTAGCTAATTAGAGAAGATGTGAGGTTTTCCAGGCAGCAGTTTATCGAGATGACTGTGCCGAGATCCATAACTGCGATACAAGTAAACAGTCCTTCTTCCATTGATACCAAGAGTGGTGAAGCTGATGCAAACCAGCTGGGCCTGCTCTTACAGTTTATTTAACAGTAAACTATCTAAAAATATTGATTTGCACTGTCTGTGCTTCTGCTCTCTGCCTCTGACCCATGGCCTCCCCTTGTGTAAACACACATTCTTTGGTTGGTGAGAGACATAATGATGGTCTGGTTCCATAAGCTGAAATCAGGTTTGTTTAAAAAGCCTCTCTAAGGACAGTTGGTCCTTATAAATCTCACACTAATAACAACATTGTCATCTGCATGGTAGTATGGTAGTAGTGACCCAAAAAAGGCACAGGCTTCAACAACATGAAGAACATTTTAACACCTTACCATTTATGCACCAAGAGATTTCAAAGTTTAAATTGCGATATAGAAAAACTTCTTTGATGCCATGGATCTGCAGTGGAAGTGGCTGGCTCTGTATGGAAGACCGACTAGTGCTTGGCTTGGCCATACTCTATCTCCTGTGGTGGCATTTGTGTGGCAAAGAAGAATGGATGTTGGTTCAATATTGAGGGGCATGTTCCTCTTCATCTAAAAATTGCTGTGTGCCCTGGTTGAATGACTGTCTCTTTAGTGCCTATTATCCAGTCCTGCCAAGAAACACCGATCAGGACAGGATAACTGAGGGCCATATGGAGAAGAGCACTAATTTATGTTCTGGGGTACAGATATTTTGGAATATTAAGGAAATACTTATTTGCTGCAAAAATGAATCTAGGTCTTGGTGGGAGTGTGCAATGGACTAATTTAGTTGGAATTTGGGACACTCATTGCTGCTGGTGGTAGGAGGGAAGGGGGAAGATCCTTAGTCACAGAAGGGCAGTGAGTATGCTCAGATGAGCCTTTTCCAGGTAATTCTGCAAAAAACTTCCATTCCTTTTTCTTTCTAGTAAAAAAGTGGTACTTGTTTTTACTGGACAAAGCCAGAGGGTCATTACTGGATGGGTGAGGACCAGACTGTGATATGATTATCTCTGGCCCTTCACCCTGGTATCTGTGTCGAAAAGATATAAATAATTTCAGTCCTGCTAGTTGAATTTCAGACCAGGTTGTACTTGAAGAAGTAACCAGTCCTTCCAGATTGTATTAGCAAAGGACTATATATATATATCTCCTGCTGGAGCTAGTTATCACAGGTTGTGTGTCTCCTTCTACCTGTGCACCTGAATCTGCAGTGGGATGTCAGAGACATTCTGCACTTTTTTGATCAAAGTACACAAAGCCTTACACATTGGGTAGGAGTTACTTCATAAACTGGGGCACTTAAAAGAGATGCATCTTAAGATGGATGGCATCAGTTTCATACATTTGGATATGCTGCCCAGGTAAGTGGTGGAATCATCAAACCTGAAAGTATTCAAAGGGTATGTGGACCACCAGTTGGGGATGTGGGTTAGTGGTGGACTTGGCAGTACTGGCCTAATGAGCAAACAATGCTCCATTGCCACCATGACCTCTTTCCAAACCTTAGCCTTTCCATGGTTCTGTCTGCCCTCCATGACCTGTTCTAATAAGTTGCCTTCTGGAAAGACCTGCTTCTACTGGTTCAAATAAAAGCTAAGGGAGACTTGCCTGTACACAAAGGTCCAACGTAAATTGACCAGCAGCCTAATCAAAAAACCAATATGAGTATATAATTTATCATATTCACACCTTTCTTTTTAAAGTCACATGTTCAGAGTTTATTGCCTAAACTGATGGTATCTTTCTGGAAAGATCAGATGGATAGAAAGATAAGTGAAAGAAATATGTAAGATTACTGGAATTGAAGCAGTTGAAGGGAAATTTCCACTAAGCCATATTTTTGGGTATTAGGAAAGCAGTGAAGTTCTGCAACTCTGGATGCAGATATACAGGTGATTTCATATGTGACTTTTAAGCCGAGCAGTGAAAAGAAGAGCTAACATTCTTGTAGCCTGCTACAGAGAAACTAAGATTCTTGTCACTTATTAAAGTTTTATTTTGTTCCCCCATGAACAAGGCAATTAATTATTTAAAAAACCAATCAATCAGGGGTTAGATGTACTAATCAAGCACATTTCAGCTGCTAAGTATTGCTCACTTAAGACATGGATCATCTGTAGGATGCTCTGTAGACCATTTAGATGAGCATTTTCTGACAATGTGCTTTAAACCCCCTTGAGGTCAAATCTTTGACACCGTCTGCTGGACCATGTGGAAGGTTGAATGCCAGACTGTCTGACAGACTGTAATTATTTTCTGTCCTGTTGCCCTTTCTGCAGTCATTAGGGGATCAGATTTCTGAGAAAGCCAGAGAAGTTCCTTGTACTGCAAGCAGCTAATAGCCTGAAAATGAGCCTCTTTTGTTATGTTGATGATTTGCCACTGGATGTTGTTTGAGGCCCAGGATCGATTATTTAAGGCTAACTCCACTGGTATCATGTACTCTTGGTCTTGTGCAGCTCTGTGCTTTCTTGCCATTTCCCTCACGCTGACAGATGTGTGGTCTGTATTGAAGTGCATTTAGTCTGCTGGTGGTACCTTCAGCTGCTCTGGTAAGGACAGATGCCAACGGGGAGCCCCACAGGAGTGCTGATCCAGGACTCTCCAGCTAGATGCTGAATGAGCACGAGGAAGTGTAGATTTTCTGCCTTTCAGGACAATGCCCTGAGTGTTCGCAGAAGTAGCTAAGTGAAATTAAGACGACATTTCCCAATAAATAATTGAAGAATGAGACACATTGTTTGCAGTCCTAACATGACTGCAAATTTAGGCTATTGCCTAGCAAGTTACCATACGAATTCCCCTTACACTGACCCCTGTGGTAATTGGAATTTCAATTATTCATTTTCAATTACAAGCATAGCATGATGATCACAAATGTCATTAAGTATTAAATTACATCTAATGATGGATGGATGGAAGGATAGATAGATGCCTCTCCAGATCCTTTCTTTATTTCATGCTGATAAAACAAGCTCATGGTTTTTACGGAAGGTCTTTTTAAAATACTAAAAGGACGGTAAAGTGCCATTTGTTTGCAGCAGATAAAACCCTGTTAATGCATATTACCTGAGCTCAGCGTTAAATCCTCATCATCTGTGTCATTAAGACAAGTGGTCCCCAGTGTGTGTGTACACAAAGGCAGGTACCTTGGGCTGCAAAGAGTGGCAAGGCAGAGGGAGGCCATTTACATCCTGTCTTATTAGAAATGATACCCTGGTGCTCATAATTGGGATCTTAGTTTAGCAGCCTGTTCAGTGCCTTCCCATCTTGCCTTTGCATGTAGAGTAAGCTTAGTCACACACTGTATTTTAGCAGCCTGGAACAACAGAATCACAGTGTCTGGAGTTGGAAGGGACAATAAAAATCATGTCCCTGTTTTTTTTTTCGTTCAATGCCCCTGGCATGGGCAGGGCTACCTTCCACTTGTTTGGTTTCCAAGCCCCATCCAACCTGGCCTTGAACATTTCCAGGGACAGGACATTCACAACTTCTCTGGGTAGCCTGTGACCACGCATCACCACCCTCATAGTAAAGAATTCTTCCTAATATCTTATCTTAATCTCTCTTCTTTTAGTTTAAAGCTATTCCCCCTTGTCCTGTCATTCCATGCCTTTGTCAAAAGTCCCTCTCCACTTCACTAAGGAACTGCAAGGGATTCTGAGATCATCCGGAAGCCTTCTCTTCTCCAAGATGAACAACCTTTGTCTTTGTCACAGGAGAGAGGTTCCATCTCTCTAATCATTGTTGTGGCCTTCTCTGGACTCTCTCCAACAGGTCTAGGGAAGTCTTGTTGGGGAAATTAGTAGGATGAGGCAATGTCAGAAATACATTTGACCCATGTTAGATGACCTGCCTTCACATTTTTACACCCACAAGCAAGAAGGAAGTTGAGGACAGGGTTTTTAGGCCAGGTTTGGCCCTGAACCAACTCTGAAGCTGCAGGGTGTGGTAGAAAGCAGAAAACCACAGAAGTGCTCTTGCTTCGAAGCGCATGCAGCAGAACACTTACCTCCTGCTTTAGCTCTATTTTGCTGTTCTGCCTGTGGTATTCAGTACACCACAGCAGGAAAAGTCTACAAAAAGACTGTGAGCAGATAGGAGAGCTCAGAACTGCCCACAGAAGAGCCAGGATGCTGGTTGAAGCAAGGAAGAGTTCATACTGGCTCTCAGATAAATGGGGACATGAAGCTCTGGTTTTTGTGGTCACTGAGGCCAACAAGTTGTTGGAGCACTGAGGAGAGGCTTGCTGCTGAAATCCAATCTAGTTTAGCCCCTCTGGGAGACAATGGGTATTGACAGTGCTAAGAAAGAAGATTTGTCAGACTATGATCAATTTAATTAGACTCACAGAAATTCCTATTTTACATTCTTGGCATTTTTTAGAGTAGTGCAGTAATCCCACTTTAGTGGAAATCCTGTTTCCACACTATTTGCAGTGGACTGCTGAACAATCAGGCATCCGGTCTAAAAAAAAAGAGCCTTGAACTACTGATTTTAAAATGTGAATGATGCCAGGCACATTTCTTGTGTCCTACTTTCCCTATTTCCAAAACTGAAAATGATGAAATTTATTCAAGTGCTGTTGTAATACTTAATTATCCCACAACTGCAAGGTACTTTCACAATTATGTCTGAACATAAATAATGTCAATAAACTGGTCACTGTTCTTGCCACGGTTATCTTTTAAGCAAAACAGACAGAAGACTCCCAATTTGAAAATAGCTTGTTCACAGCTTCATATTGGCAGAGGCATTGTCAGAGTCAAGAGAGAGCCTAGAACTTTTCTTAAGTATCCCTTTTCTACCAGACCTTAGTTTCTTATTGTCCTATGGGAATCAGACTATTCTTACCAAGTCTACATTTACATTTACCACTTCTGCTGTTAACCCATGACCTTTGTGCAGGGGTATCTTTTTTGATGAATGCCCCTCTTTCTACTGTCCAGGTTGGTTGTTTTCTCATTTCCATTGTCATCTTAATCTTTTTCACATATTCACATATCATTTTTTTTCACATTTGTATCTATACATGCCATGACTTGGAAGCATTCTTTTGCTAGTTACAACGTGTAGCCCTCTTTGGTCATCAGCCCCTCAGACTGTCTTCTTCCTCAGGTTTTGTTTATATGTTTATCCACTGTCTCCTTTTTCATCCTGTCTTTCCGAAAACCTTCTTGCAGTGCTGCAGCAGCAGCTGGAGATTCATCCTCCACTGTGGCCATGGGTTACTGTTGCAGGGCACAGCATTTGCAGCTCAGCCACAGTGTCATGCAGATGATTAGAATTTCAGGGCCCCAGTCCAGTTTGTGTTGCTGTCAGCATGTCCCAGGAATTGCTACCTTGCAGATTTTGCAGAAGTGATCTCATCTCTACTGATGAATAACTCTTCAGAGAGACTTCTTTTTATCATTTTCCCCTTGCCTCCCCCTCTTTACTCAGGTGATAAAACATTAGAAGGGTGACCCCCTTCTTATGCAAAAACCTCCCATCTTCTGACCTTAAAGGATCATAGAATTACAGAATGGTTTGGGTTGTGTGACCTTTAAAGGTCACCCAGTTCCAAACCCCCTGTCACCTTCCACTACACCATGTTGCCAGGGTTCCATCCAAGCCAGCCTTGAACATTTCCATGGATGAGGGTTCTACCATTTATCTGAGCAACCTGTGTCCATGCCTAACCAGCCTTAGATTAAAGAATGTCATCTTATGATCTAATCTAAATCTCACCTTGTTTGAAGTCATTCCCCTTTGTCCCATTACTCCATTCCCATGTCAAAATTCCCTCTCCAGCTCTCTTGGAGCCCACTTAGGTACTGGAAGGAGCTGTAAGGTTTCCCCAGAATCTTCCCCAGACTGACCAACCCCACCTCTCTCAGCTTGTCTTTATAGGAGAGGTGCTCCAGCCCTCTGATCAGCTTTGTGGCCTCCTCTGGACTTGCTCCAACAGGTCGGTGTCCTTCCTGTGCTGAGGATCCCAGAGCTGGATGCCGAACTCCTGGTGGGGTCTCACCAAAATGGAGTAGAGGGGCAACACACACCAAGACTCATGGTAGGATGCTTTATTTCTTCAATTCTCCTCCCACTCAGTTTCACAATTTTATTCTCAACCAAGGCTGAACTTAAATGCTCTTAAACAACCTTAATCTGAGAAAGCGGATGCAATTTTTTCCTGATTTTCTTGGTATGTTGCCTGATTGTTGAGTGTCTGAAAACCTGCACCCCCAGTAAAAGGGAAAAAGAAAAAAAAAGGTGGATTTTGCTTGCACAAAATTCACTGGAATTTTCTCTAGTAATAGATCAATGGCAGTCAAAATAGCAAGAAAATATTACATTGTGTGTTATTATGCTATAAATATTTTAAATATTGTGAAATAATGGTATAATTTTGCATTTGTTCAGTATTAACTTCAGAGAGATACAACACAAGTAACAGAGAAATTATGAAATTGGTTCTAGTTGAGGAGAGAGTTTCTGTGTAAGCGAAAGAAGATTGAAACAGTAATTCAGACAGAAAAGACATACAATTAGTTAAACTTATGTAGACCATGTTCTGTACACAGTTTCCATTGAACATTTCAGGAACCCAGTTTTAGTAGCAAGACGTTACCCAGTGAGAGTGTGTGGCAGTAAATTTAAGCTGGATAAATACTTCTTTTTAAAAAACCAACACACAAGATAGCAATTACTCTCTGGATCTCAGGGAGAGGGGAAAAACACATGACCTCTGACAAAGAAGGAGTTAAAACTCAGAAATTTCTGTGCAGACCACATAATCTACTCAAAAATAGACAGAATTGCATGGTTCTGCTGGAAGAGAGCTGGCCCTGATGAAGATTGGGTGGAGATAGACAACAGTTGTTAAGACAGCAAGGTGACACCAAACAGCCAAGCTTAATTCTCATTCTGCATGTTGGCGGTCAAGCGTTCCCATCCATACCCACATGATCCCCCATGCGTGCACTGAGCCCAGGGTGTCCTGTAGCCATCCTGTCCTGTCTCTCCTGCATTGAGTTGAAGAGCAATGAGGGAAAACTTCAGAGAATTGCAAGGGAACCCAAAAACAAGATCCAGGAAGAAAGCCTATGCAATACAGAGGTTACAGAGTCACTGCCTTCTGTTCATCAAAGTGCAAATTGACAAGGGATTGGCTTCCATATGCCAACACCAATGCCCAGATAAACTTTTAAAGAGGGCATTCTTTTTGGTCTTGCAAATTAAGGCATAATACGATTCATTGGCTGGAAGACAAAGTTAAACAAATTCAACCTTGAAGGAAAGTGCAATTCTCTGGCAGTGAGGGTAATTAAGAGTGGCAACACCTTACCAGGACTGATGTTAGACTCATCATCGTTCTGGTTCTTTAAAACAAGATTAGCTATCTTTCAGAAGGCTTAATCCACCTCTGGGCAATAGCTGTTTTGTCTGTGTGTTGTGAAGGGCTGGATACAGATCCCTCTGGCCTTATAGCCTGTGCATCTCTGAATCATTTTGCAGATGATGAGTGGAGGCACCAAGGATGAAATTCACCCTGCTGCAGAGTGATATGACTTCACCTGTGTACTGCTTAAATCCCTTCCTGTCTTCAAACTAGAAGCACTCACGGGATGTAGGCTTCCTGCTCAGTGCTTACCACAGGAGATGTTCAGTTTCCAAGTGTCTGCCCTGACCCCAGAGGCTGTCTGAAAGGCAGATCCCAGAGGGATATACATTACTCCTTAGTATGCAAAATTGGTAGCAGGTTAGTTTAATAAGATGAGCGATAAACAGAAGCTATTCAAACTGTGTTTTATATGGGTTTTTTGTTGTTGTTGTTTTTCCTGCTCATGAAGCTGGCCACTAAGGGAGAAGTCATAGCTTCTAACAGTTTGTCTCCCAAACTCACTGACCTGCTGCATATGCAGTGCATCCTTCCATCCATCTTTCTGGACAAGCCAGTCTTACGTGGCTTTCATTCTCAAAAAGATGTGATTCACCTTGTTTAAACTTCGAAGTCTTCATCTATGCTAAGCACTTCAGTCTATATTTAGTCTTGGTGTTAAGGAAGAGGGACTATTAAAGGAGGCATTGTTCACAACTGTTGCAGATGTGATGAATTATGCTCCAGCAGTGCCTCTGTTTCTCCAAAGGTTAAAGAGGGAATCTGAAGTATAAGCTTGGTGGTCTTAATTTGGGCACGTGAAGCTAACAATAGTATCTCAACACCTCTGGAAATTTAACCTTTACTTTATGTTTGAGTAGCTAGTTATTATAGATTAACAATAATAATCAACCGTGACCCACATTATTTATTCATTCTCCGGCTATGCTGCCTGAAGACTAATTCCTGTCTGGAAAGTGAAGCATTTGGATGCTTTAGATTCTCTGCAAATACTTTGGTTTGACTTTTTAGAAGGGTCTTAGTGAGAGGTACAATTGTGACAAAAATAAGTATTAATCTTGTCTGTCTCTATATTTTCCATCATGTGGCATTGTTTGCATCCAGTTATTTCCAGAAGTTTAAAGGGAATCTGTCATTCATTGTTACCAATTAGCTGCCTTTACAATATGACCTGGAAACTGTTTTCCTGACAACTTGGTGTTATTAATAACATGCATTACAGCTGGGGCGTGTCAGCAGTTCAGGAGTCACAGAGCAGCATGACAGTTTAATTTGGTACCTTGATGAGATTTTTGCCTGGGAAGTTGCACAGAATATAAAAGACTCTGCCAGTACAATGTTGGTGGGAACATTTTAAGAGGTTTCCAGACTGTCATATGTGAAAGCATTTACATTCAATGTTTTTAAAAAGCCTGTATTTTAGCTTAGAAAACTAAAAGGGATAATTCTGATCATCTTAATAATTAATAATATCATTAAAGTTTTTTCTGTTACCACAGTCTTTTGTTGAGCAGTCAAAAAATTCCATCAAGACAAGTAAGAACCATTATTTCTTGTGGTTAAATGTCATGCACCCCAGCACTGATGGAGTCCTTTCCATGAAGTTTTAGACCTATAGGCATATCTTCAGCTTATCAAGTTTAGCATGCAGGGCTGAAGAGCTGTAGCCATACTAAAACACTGGCTACACTGCATCACTGGAACAAAAGATATTTCAAAAACTACTGTAAGTGACTACAACACATCCTAAATTGGGCAGATAAATCACAGGTTTGCTCTTGCCACTCCAGACTGTCTGTTGCTCTGGTGCCCAGTCCACATTACTCTGACAGCAGTCAGTGGCTTTGCTGTAGGGAGCTTTACAGCTGAGGTCTTTACCGTGGTTTTACTCTGGGACAGCAGTCCCACTGTGATGAAGACTGAGCAAGGCTGAAAGCAAATTTCTGCTTCATCTGAAGTATCATTTCAATCCAGTTAATGACAAAATGGAAGAATGTTTGTTCTGAACCATTTATGAAGAAGCTGGGAAAAGCTGGACCTTTTCCAGATTTTTGTTTCACCATTCACTAGAGAATTTAATTTAACAGTGTGCTTGTGCAAGTCTGCAAGAAACTCTGGAAGAATCCAGTGTTCAGTGGCTCGCATGTTATTGCAATATATGCAATTGTGAATACTTAATGCAGCACCAGATTTTTTAACAAGCTTAAAGAGATAGAAGGTGCCCACTCAGTATATCCATTTTATTATTATTAACTGTATCACTACCAGGTGGAGTAGCAGGAATACATTTACGCAATGACTATCATCTCTGAATGTCACCTAGGTATTTCCTATAGCATAACAAGGTAGCCAAGCAAGCTAAGAGCTTATAAAGATGTCAGGGGAAATACTGATACTAAAGTGTCACTGCGCATTGGCATAGAAAGTTTCCTGAAAGTTTGCAGCTTACAGTACATCTGAGTTAACACAGAAAATGAGTGAGCAAATGGGCAAATGAGTTCTCTTTTTTCCCTCTCTTTTCTCAATGAAACTAAGTACTGTACTTATTTTCCAGCTGAGAAGTGAAATTAAATTGTCTAGGTACTTGATGGCCTACTGTTTTTAGAAAGCTATTAAGATGCTGCTATCAAGTAGAGGACAGCTTTCTTGACCCTCTTTAGCTGGCTTATCTAGTGGCCACCTGACGACTTCACTTCACAGGAGGCGTATTTTCAGTGGTGACCACGTTAACTGTGTCTTCCTCTAAGTGGCAATTTAACAAGCGAGGCAACGCACTGAACTGACTACTCAATCAGACAGGGGGGACCTTAGGGGGGAAGGGAACGTTCTGTGCCATTTATCTTGTCTCTACGGACAGCAGTGGTACCACAGCTTTCTTGTTACTTCAGCTCTTAACTTTTTTGCTGGGACTATGAATTAGAAGCGCGTGTGCTAAAGATACAGAGTCTGTCTGGGATGAGAATAACAAACAGAAAGGTCCAACTCTTTCTTTTAGAGGTTCTGTAGTGAAATATGAGTTTATATAATGTTGGCTCTTCATGGAATGTCTAGCTCCTAGCTCATCGTTCTTAGCTGATTCCAGCAATTTGATATTGGACAAAATTTGGTTTTGCTAGTTAGGTGTTAGGTCAGCCACTTGGGCGCATTAACACTAAGTCCTGCACACTTGGCTTGTCACTCTGTTAGCCTTCACTCCAGAGAAACCCAAAAGATTTTTTTTTTTGACTGACTGAAAGAGAAGACCTTAGACATAAATAAGCAGATATAATGCTCAAACTGGGTTGTTTGTTTGTTTGTTTGTTTGTTTGTTTGTATTTTTAATCACATATAACAGCTTTTCAACCTTAGGTCACTCCAAGATCCCTGTGGTCTGAGCCTCCCACATCCATGTTAACTTTTACCCCGTGTCAGGGGTAGTGTTTTCCATTAAGGTGTTTGAGTAAGAGAGGGTAGACAGGTGGGTATAGACAGCACCTTACATTTTGGGTCAGCAGCCCAGATACTCAGCTGTTGTATAAGTGCTCTGCTCACACAAAACCCTATCCAGCGATATCTGTTTATTTGGTCACAAATGTGTCCCTGCTAAGGCAGCAACTGTTTTGTCATCTTCCTCCACTGATTAGTCAAATAGAAGTTAAATGTGATGCTTCTGGGGTGTTTAAGGCAAAATCTTGTGTATTCAATAACTAATCAGTGAACAAGACTCAGATTTGCTCTCCTGGATTTCTAACACTTCCCTCTTTTATTTTACTTCTTGGTCTTTAGTCAATGCTGTTTAAAGGGCATAAAGTTTCACCTAAAGGGGAGTGGTGGCAGATAGCAATCATTCATCAAAAAGAAACTCTTTCAGAGATGGAGGGAAGCAGAAAAGACAAATGGCAAAAAGACCCTCTAGGCAAATTTCTGATTAAATACTTCTGGGGGCTCAAGTTCAGACACTTGCTCCAGGAGCAAGCAGCCTTTCCCACGTCCTGGCTTTCAGTTGCTCGCAAGCCACATAGGTGCCAGAATTTTGTGATCATGAAACGGATGAAAGATTGTCTGCTCCATCCAGCTCTGAACCTTTCACTCAGGATTTCTGAAATGTTCTTTACAAAGAGCAAATCTGCCCATCAGACAATGTCAGCAAATGAACCAAAAGGAGAACTGGTTTCACTCTGAAGTGAACCTATTGTGTGGGCACTTTAGAGTGTGGTGACAGCAGCTTAAGATGCTCCTTTATTTTTCTTTCTGCAGATTGTTCTTTTTAGAAAGCGAACCCTGAATCTGATTATTTTTTATGATCTAAGAAAAGGCCATGGCAACTGTTTATCTTGCTATCTTTATATAAGTTCTCTAATCTAAATCTAATCACTCATGCATTCAAAAGCAAAAGAGATTTCTGTGGTTTTCTGAGAAAGATTCTCTGCTTGTTAATCAGCATATGACCATTGAATTTCAATTAATTTCACCCTTGGCTGAGTAGACTGCAAGGGATCTAGGTAGCTGAGTGATCTGGCCTTCTGATTTAGCGGATTGCAATGTGCAAACTTGTAGGAAATAAAGGAATGGGTATAACTATAGGGCTTTACTCTGTGATATCGCTGTATATTTTATTTGAGCTCGCCAAGTATATTGCTCCAAGTATATTGCTCCATTCTTTCTTACTTCCCCTCTTTTCTTTTGTCTTTTTTGATAAAAGTCATTACAAATCCAACTTAAAGTAAGTAATAAAAATAAAGAAGAAAATGCTTTCTGTATAATATTACAGGAATGCAGCCTTCAGAACAGAAGTGTTCTTCAAATTTAGGTGACTAGCTTGCATTGGCATGAGTTGCCATCACAGCAGAAATATTCTTCAAATGCTTGGCCACAAAAGAAAATTATCAATTTGTTGAAATCATGCCTCTTTGTTGTTGCTCAAATCTAACCATGAATAACTTTAATTACCCAGAAATGGTGAGTCTTCTTAATACATCATTCAAGTTCAATTTCCAGTCTTGCTTGTATCTCTATTGATGAATTGGTTTTAGGACCAGGCTTGAGAAATCTGTGAGCTGAGTAAAAAAGAAATAATAATAAGAGGGGGGAAAAGACTAAGAAAAATTATTACAAAAATACTGGTCTTGTTTGTCAAGGGTGCACACAAGGATGCAATGTGTTTGCAGGATACACTGACAGAAGATTATTGACATTAAATTTGAAGGAACTTCTCTTTCTGGAGGTGAGCGCCCTTTGTCTTCTGTCATGGTCCTTATACCTGGTGTCATGGTTAGCCGAAACCAGCACCTGTGTGAGAAATCGTGGCTGTTCACTGAGGTTTCCACTGAGAGCATCCTGTGGAATCTCTGATGTGACGTGGCACTCACCCCTGTTCAAACCCTGCCCCAGAATTTTCTCTTGCCTAGAAACAACCTTTTCCTCATTTCTCCTTTGCAGAAGTTAGGTCAAGGTGAAAAATGTAACGTTATAACTAAAGCCAAACTGCCGTTCCATGCCACACAATATCCACACATCCATAGATCCATTAGCATACTCCTAAAAATTAATAGCAATAATCATAATAACAATAATAATGTGCAAGTGAGTTGACCACATTGAGCTGAAAAGTGAGCAGTTTGCAATGCAGTTAATTGTGTTTTGTGTGGTTCATCATTCAAACAGTCTCAAGTTCAACACAGAAAGAACAACAACAAGAAAAGAAAAAAAAATAGACAGAGTTTTAAGACAGTATATACTGAGAGGATTTCAGAACTGGTCCTTCATCACCCCTGACCACAAAGGCAGAAGCCCATTTGCAGTTCTCAATACCAGAATAGTTTTCTAATTAATTCAGAAATGTGTCAGTAGTTTGAAGTAGCTCCTACCACACATTCCCATCTCACAGGGGTCAGCCTACAGCCCAGCATTCCAACCCCATTACAGTACAGCAGAAATTTCACCGTGACGTAAGAGAAATCAAGGTTTTCCCCTGGTGCTTTGACTCCAGTTCTGTACTTGGCCAGGAGGCTGATCTCTGCTGGCCACAAACAGGCCACATCCAGGATGAACTTGCTGAGATCAGGATGCCTATGTGCAGTTCCCAGGTATATTTTCTCCACCTAAATGTAATTTCCAGCAGTCTAGAGTCTGCTATTACCATATTAGAGAAATTCTATTTCCTGTGTACATTCACCTTGCTATCTTCTTGAAAAAGAGATAGAATATAGCAAACCATTTAATCAGTTTAAAACTATTTTCTAACTTTGTGTTCACTCTCTTTTTCCCAGGAAGTGTCCTAGACCTTCCTTGCTAACTCTTCTCCATTACTTTATTTGCGTGCAGGCATGCAGTTTATAATTTTCTCCTTACTTGTTTGTTTGGTTGTGAGGTTTTTTTTTTTTTTTGGTCAGATGTCCAAAGACCTTTTCACTGGTTTTGCTGCCTTGCAAGTGTTTCCAGGCCCAAGAGAAAGAAATGCACAAGCAGGAAATCTACATGAACTCGGAATATGGGAATTTCATATCAGTTTTTTGCTACATACTTCTCCACTGTAACTTAAAACAGATCCTTATCTTTCTCAGCACCTCTGTTTTACTGATTCAAAGGAAGAAATCCCAATGACTGCTCTGTACACTGGAGTTCAGAAACAGCTAGCTTATTTAGGAGCAGGAAAGAGAGAAAATGAGAGATGTTTACATCTTATCACATTTGATAAGGTAAATAATACTTTTGCTGCTATTTTTCTAATGAATTATCAAAGATGTTTCACTTGTCGTTTCTAACTCTTGAAGCAATGTCACAGTGGATTTTTAATGACCCGGAGAGGAGGACAAGGGCCAGAAGTGCAGGTTGGGAGCACAGTCTTATTGTCTTTTTTTGTTTCAGACTCCTTAAATCCCTCCCTTTTTTATTCTTTTTCTTTCTCTTTTTTTTTTTTCCTTATTTTAAGCTTTTGTTCTCTGCCTTTCAACAGATAGTTCTGTTGTATGGTTTTAAATAACTTTACAGGCTTTTACTTTCACACATGCACACTACATTCTGCAGAGTGAATGGCAACACTGAAATCAAGAACCATGCTTCTCCAACCTCAGACAAAGGCACTTCTGCTTCTCGGCAGCACCAGGATTTGACCTGCGGGTCCTCTGGAGCAGGGACTACAAAAGATTAACATTTCAGTCTGCTGAGCCCACCAGTGCAGTCTTGCCTTATCTCATAAGCTCTGCCAGAGGAATGAATTACCCTAGTTCATTAAGACTCGTTTTGAATTGTGGTGAGAGGTCACCACATAAGTCACCTCCAGTCTATTTTCCGAATAATATGGATTATGATAAAAGCTGGCTGGGAGGTTGAAGCTCAAGGATTTTGTTTTCTTTATCCTTCAAGGTGGGTAGAATACAGGGTGGGGAAACTCTGATCTGGACATTTCCTAGCACTGCATAGTAGTGCCTAGTAGATTATAGAAAAGTCCTTTTTGTTCTTTTTTTTTTTTTTTTAACCCATGAATGGGTGACCTCTTGATCTCTTTGACCCTTTTATTTTTGCTGTGAAAGAACTAAAACTAGTTGTGCCCTTACAAAACCTTCTTTCACTTCAGTTTTCTCATGATTAAATTCCCTGCTGTGTTTTTGTTTAAGTGCTCTGATGCTGTCCTTTGGAATTGGGCAGATGTTTGACTCTTTGAAATGGTGGGATTTTTTTTTTTTTTTTTTTTTTTTAATTTAGTAGTGGGCTGCAGTTAAGGCATGTTTGTCCACATCAGGAATAAATGAGAAATGTTTCTATGGTGGCATTTATCTCACCATCTAAAAGTATATTGCAGGTGATACACTGGGATATTTTAATTGATAATTGGCATTAAAATTTACCTTGATGCACAGAATGCTCTAAAAAATAAAACAAAGGCTGCCTCCATGTTGAGTAGATGACTGGGAATACATTAATTACTGTTGTAGACCTCTTCAAAAATAACCACGTCAAAGGTAGGTAATGGAGGGTAAGGTTGGAGGCAGATGGCATATGATCTACTTTCATAACTTATGTAGAAATAAGTGGGAGCCAGTCATTGGGGAAAAGATGTGAAAATAATGTTGAAGAAAATGGATGTGCTTCAATTATCAGTTAGTGCTGTACATGCATAATCCCACTAGCTTTGTCGGATCTGTGTTAATTCATTGCTGTTGAAAGCATAGTCTTTAGAAGAGGAGAGGTAAACTTGGATAATATTTAGGCCTGGTGTTGGAAGCAGAGCTTTGTCAGGATTCTACTAAATCCAGATTCTCTTTACCTGACCCTTTTTCAGGCCTCTGTAGACTGCGGTTATTAAAGATGAGCGTTCATATTACACTAGCAACTAATTGAGATCAAGGAATCATTTTGCTACTTGCTATACAAATAAACTGGATTTTGTCCCAGAGGAAAGATAAACTTGAGATTTACCAGAAGTCAGTAATATACCAGCTGAGCTAATGATTCAATGTTCAAATTTTGCAATGCTGGGCTTAGATTTGCTCTAAAAAGATGTATAAATTGAATTCCACTAGATCTGGGTAAAACTTTCTGTATTCCTCAGAGATGCAAACTAAGCCCCATGGCATCCCTCTCTTGGCTGCATTCCAGAGGTGGTCTGCATCACACTACTGAATGTGACATCCAAATGCAACTCCTGGCTGGATTTGGGGGTCCAGGGTGGAGTACTCCTCTCCTCAATCTTTCTCACCCCTGTGAGCAATCCAATTACATAAGCTTAAGTAATGCGTATTACCCCATCTATTTTCAATTCCATGCAGTCCAGTATAAACCAAACAAACCTGAAATAAATAATATACAATATATTAAATAGACTTGTACTGGCAACCAGCTTGCTCTAAAGGCCACCCCCCGTGAGGGCAGTTGGGTTTAATTATCCACTTGAAAATGTGTCTTAGGTTTCGGGCACAAGGTTTTCAACCTTTATTTAAAAAATAAATTTCACCAGAGGACTGATCTTGTTTTGATCCATCAGGAAGTTGCTTAAGATAAGTTTTAAAATATAAGTATAGTCCTAATATTTTAACTAAGAAAAAGGAGATTTCACATTAGAAAAAAAACCCTCTGAAACTCCAGTCTTGGAATGTCTTGTATTCAGGCTCATATTTCCATGAAATGCCGTTAGTGTAGGCAAAGTGAAGAGCAAGTAAGATTCAGATTTCAATGGACAAGGCACAGACAACTCCTGTTCACCTTATACCTGGAAACTAATATCACCAGTGAGATATGGCTGTGGGCAAGTTAAACAGATCTGTAGTTTCCTTCCTCCCCATACTTCTCAAGAAAAAAGATCATTGTCCTTTCCCCACCCCTGGTTTACAGAAGGATGGTTATGAGGAAGGGAAAGTGAGAGGGATTTAAAAATGTGTCAGCTTTATCCTGGGAATTGCTCTGTTGAAGTAAATTATTGCCTAGCAGTGAATTATCATTTTTGTGAGATCTTAAAAACCAGCAGCTGTGAAATTGACTTCTAACCGATTTTAATTGAGATGGACCAAAACTTAAAATACCAGAAATAAAAATCCTGGATGTGGAATTTGGTCTGGCTGGAATGGAGATACTTTTCCCCCTAGCAGCCCTTAGAGTGCTGCACCATGGTAGCTAGAAAGGCATTGATAACGTGCCAGTGCTTTGACTACTGCTGGGCTGTGCTCTACAGCATCCAGGCTGTCTCTCTAATATTTCCCCCTCAGCAGTAGACTGGGCCCTTGGGAGGGGACACAGCTGGGACCCAAACTGATCAAAGTGATATTCCATATCACATGAGTTCTGCTCAACAATAAAAATTAACATAAAGGAGGAGGAAAGGGGAACAGAGTGTTTGTCTTCCTTATAAACCTCTTCAAGTATTGAAAGGTTTCAGTAAGGTCTCTCCCAGAGCACGCTCTTCTCCTGAAGAGAATTGGCTGGACAACCCAAAATCTCTCAGCCTGTGTTCATAAAAAGATTGTTCCATCCCTCAGATACATCTCTGATGCTCTTCTGCACCTGGTTGAACATGTCCATGGCTGTCTTGCACTGGAGACCCCAGAGCCCACAGGACAAAAAGATCGTAGTCTATTTCCCAAAACCAAACCCTTGTCTTGCTGGAAAAAGGTTACAGAGATGTCATGAAGAACATCATTGATCATGAGCTATGTCAGGTAGCTATGGTCTTTCAGAACCTTGGAGGGGACCACTGATATTTGTAGACAATCACAAGGGCTTTGGCAGCGGATGTGGTCCAAGCAAGAGGTTCTTACGGCTCTGCTTCTTTGTAGGGAGAATTATTTTCAAACCCAAGAGGGTTAAAAGATGAATTATCTTTATTAACATCCTGAATAAAGCTCTTTTTTCCTTACAAGATTGTGAATATAAAACCCTACTTTTTTTCTGAAATCTGTAATATTTCAGAGCATGGAGTTAATCTTAGTGAAATTGTTAGAACACCTGTATGGTATTTATTGAGTGCAAGTATGAAAGAAGAAAGATAAAAGCAGGGTAATAAGCATAACTGGTTAGTGACACAATGTGACTCCTTTAGGCAAACATATTCCAATTATTTTGTTTACTATTGTCTTTTCAGAAGAACTTAATTTTAAAAATAAGGTTTTCCTACAATTATAAGGTTTTTATTTTCATTTGTGTCTCTTTTTCAGCACTACTGCAAACCCCACACTAACTCAGAAGCGCACAGAGCTGATTGTGCACAGAGACACCTTGTTGGAAGACATTGTTTAGGAGTTAGTAAATTCAGTCTAAGTTTGCATGGATTCCTCCATGGAGCTGCAAGCTTCTGTGCAATCACTTTAGTTTTGTCATTGCATTCAGACTGAGTTAGCCATTCTTTCTGCCAAAATGGCTCCCCCGGGGATCCAGATGGCTACTGCCACTCTCTGTAAGACACTTTCTGGTTTGGTCTCATAATCAGAACAAATGATGAGAGTGTAGTAGAACACAGACGGCAATTCGGAAATTACGAGCAATCTATTAATCTTTGGGGGCTAGTATCACAAAGTAAGGAGTGCAACACTACTCCCAATTTAATTGAAAACTCTCTGCATAAAGGACAATTAATGAGATATGAACAATTTTGTGTTTCAGGAGAGATGAAGTGATGGAACCTCAGGGTATATCAAAGATTTAAGAATTGTATTTGACTCTCTCCTGTGACAGGTGTGAAATTACTTAGTCAAAAAGACATGTGCAAATGTCTTATACTCTGTGGTGCTGTTCTGGCAAACAGGCCAGACTTTGCCCACTTCTTGCTCTCTTTCTCACACCTCCTCAGCACACACTGATGTCAGTGGAAAAACAACAAGGTTATTAAAACTATTGGAACTGATGCCATGAAGAAAGTTGTGTTTTGCAAGCTGATTATTTGAGCTAACAATGTCATTCTTGTTGTGTTACAACTCACCAGGTTTAATGGGCTCCATCTCATACCAAAAGGGGCATATATGACCTTCTTTATAAAAGTACCTTGAAAGAAAAATTACTGGCTGGAGAAATTCTTCTGTGTTTTAGTGATTTGAATGCAGGTTTGTATGCAGCAGCTCTTGAGATTTCATCTCTCCTCTCAATTATTACATTTGTTCCCAGTCTGCAAAACCATAGTATGGGGCTCATAGGAGCTACTTCTACCAGAAGAAGGAGGTGTGGGGATTTGTCATTTAGCTTTGATTGCTACACAAAGTTTGGCACATTTCAGGAATTTAAGTGTCAATAAAGTTACCAGTTTGGGGTAAAATTTTGGCCCTTTCTGTCTTCTGTAAAAATGCTGCCTTTGATTTCACATAATCAATAACAAAATGCAATGGCCTGGAGAATTTACAGAAATAAACAATTTAATTGAGCATAATGTTTCCTTGTTAGCACTTTGTTCAAGGACAGTATAAGCTTTTATGGAAAATGAAGAAAATTTCCATTCATTTCCTCCTGGTGTACTGTTCTAGACGAGGTCAAGTAATCTCTTTGGACATAATATGCTCTCACTTGAGATGTTTCTGATTCAAGGTGAGGAAAGATGAAAAGCTGTGAGTGCAGGTTATTTTGAATAATATCTGTTTTGCAGCAGTTACTGCTTTTTGTTCTGTACAAAGAGACACCTTTAGAAAATAAAAAAGACAACCAAATAAAATAACTCTTAACATACAATAAATAGGGTTTAGATTGTTGTAAAATGGATTTTATTGATTGTGTTATATGTTTACTCCAAATTTTGGAGAGGTACTTGCATTTCAGTACTCCACTTTCATTGCACTGGCCTTGGTTTTCTATCTCAGATCTGTATATCTGTAAGTATGCATGGGAGGAACTTCATTAAAGTATGATAAGCTGGAAGATGAGTATGAAGGAGAGAATGAGCATTATCAGAATGAGGGGAATGTAGAAATGCATGAAATATTTTTCAGTTTGGGGAAAATGTATTGCTTATTATCTTCCTGAAAATCTGTTGTTGCACAGCAGTCAAGGCAGTGTGCAGTTGTTGGCTGCCTTGTAAGATTGACAGAGGTACCTGCAATATCACAGTGAGAATGCTGATTTAAGTAAACGACTAAAAGAATCCTAGAATGGTTTGGGTTGGAAGAACCTCAAAGACCATCTTGTTCCAACTACTCTATCATAGTCAGGGACATCTTCCACTAGACCAGGATTCTCAGAGCCCCATCCAATCTGACCTTGAACAATTCCAGGGATGGGCCATCACAGCTTTTCTGGGCTACCTGCACCAGTGCCTCACCACCCTCATAGTGAAGAATTTCTTCCTAATGTCTAATCTAAACATATTCTAAACTTGCGCTTTGTAAATTTAAAGCCATTAACTCCTGTTCTGTCCCTCTAGGCCCTTGTCAAAATTCGTCTCCAGATTTCCTGTAGCCCCTTTAGGTACTGGAAGGTGCTGTATGGTCTCAGATATGCTGTGCCTGAGCAGTTTTATTGCTTCATCTTAATACAGGTGTGCACATGACCTGGGAAGTGCCACATCAAAATAAATAAAGATATTAAAAAAAATAAGCATTTGGCAGGATTTATCAGCATGTTCAAACAGATGGATTTTAGTGTCTTGTGAATCAAATTGTGAGCTAGATGGCAAAGTTCCTTTTAAACTTGATCTATTCAATGCAGACAATGAAGCCTTGAGGGCTATTTATCTGACCCTGAGATTGACACCTGCATTTGACCAGCCAAATGGCTTTCTAGACTCCACTGACTGTGCTGATTAGGTCTCCCCTGACTGTAATTGAAGTGTAGAAAGACACCTGCCTCTCCTGTGGAGGTCTAATTTCAGGTGTCTGAACCTAGCCCTTTATCCACCCTTCCCCTACCAGAGCTGAAATGAAAGCTACACACTTCAGAAGAAAACAAAATGATTTATATTTCACCATGGCTCCTGCTATTTTTTTCTGACTCCACCTCGTGGTCAGTGTCCCACTCAAATCATGAAGATGGGGGGATTTTTTAGCACTGTTCTGGTTGCTGGTTTTCTGAGATTTTACTTTTGATGCTGTAAACCTTTCCTTGCTGCCTTTGCTCACATTCAGATTACCTGAGATGTACCAGGCTTCTCTACAGCATCAGCAGACTTGGCAACAGGATTAGAATACAAGCTGGAACTATTTGTTGGTCCAGCTATTAGCAGCTAAAATAAATGATGAGACTTTGATCACTGCCAGTGATTGCCATAGCTCTCCTAGTGGTAGCTTTACAACAAACCCGAACATTTTGCTTCATTCCTTCCTTTTTGTTTGTGAGCATTTGTGCACATGCATATTTGCTGTCATCATTCTCCAGGTTTCTATATAGTGGGCGGAACAGAACGTGAACCCTTAGGCTGTTTTTTGAAACCTTCTCTCTTTCTCCTATACTTTTTACTTGCAGTCTCAAACCCTATCTACAACTTGGTATGTTAAGCAAAAACGTTGCTTCTGCCGTGCATCTGTTTTCTACATCATTAATCCTAGATTTGCACAGGAAGACAACTGACATTTTTCTTATGGTAAGATAGAGTTACTAAAAGAGAAGAAACATGGAAATGATACAGACAACAGGGTTTTAGAAAGCTGTTACTTTTAAGCCAGCGTAGAATTGTTATTTGCATTTCTTGCTGACAGCTGCAGTTGGGGGCTTTTTAAAAAGTGGCTGCTAATACAGACAGCATATTGTTTTACAAAAAAAAAATAGTATTTTTTCATACCTTTCTATAAGTCTATGCACAGACTGGATGATTTCTTATGTTGGGGTGGGAAGGATATGCCAGATAGCAAAAACAGTATCTACGAGGCTGACCTAGGCTCATCCTGATAGAACCTTAGAAAGGTTTGGATTGAAAAGGACCTTAAAGATCACCCCAAATTCACTTTACTTGTCTTGAACCACTTTAAAATATAATATTGCCATGTTGGACTCATGATTTGTGTATCCACAAATCCCCATGTCAAAACACGGTTAAAAATTAGGTCATCTAATTAACTGAAACTAAGAAGGTGTTGACTAGTGCTTTTCTGCCACCCCAGTAGACATGGAAATGACAGGTAAGACTTAATAACAGGTATTGAGCTCCTTTTGCTCTGGCAAGCAAGCAGATGGATGTTCTTGCAGCCAGTCTCCAAACACTTCCTAATGCAAAATGGGAATTTGCATCCCAGAAGATACAAGAATGCTTTATCTTCTAAGCATGACTACTTGTTTTCAGCTAACTGAGCAGTTGGATGGAGACAGGAAATTTAGAAGAGCTGTCTTGCAATGAGTCCATTTAAAGCTCTATTCTGGAGACTAAGCCCCCTTTTCCATGCATATACAGGTTTTTCTGAGTTCTATATTTATTAGTCATCTACTGGATATTATTATCAACAAATGTGACTTATGTGCTTATAAAGGGGGTGGAGATGGTCACATGAGCTGCATGATGCTGTGGGTTGAAGCTTGTTGTAGTCTGTTGTCTGTACTGGGTACTACTGAGTTGTCAGCATATCTTGCAGCAGGATTCAGGTTATTTGCTTGTACTCCTTAACAAAGTTGAACCTGTTAGCTCCAAGTAAGTTCTCATTACCTCAAATGGATTCTTAGTCATCAAGAGCCTTCCCCTTTTTGGAATCATAATATATAAAAGTTAACCAAATGCAATGCACTCTTGGCTGTGAATACTAGTGTATAAAGCTTTTAGCCGTAACCTGATTCACATCTGCTCTCAGCACTTAAGCTGATGAAAAGTGACAGGCCTGAACCACTGCCATTGACCCAGGCTCTTTCTGTCTTTTTGCTAAGTAAATGGCGGAAAAAAAAAAATCATACTAATTATTGATAACAATCTGTAATTTCCCAACCCTTTGCAGCATTATGCAGACCATTTTCTGTGTGTTTCTAAGCACAAAGTACTGGCTTCAAGGGTCACAGTCCAGTTAGTCAATAAAAAGCACGAGGACTTTTTATGAGGATGCATGCCACTTTGGAGAAAGTCATATTTGTTCTCTCCTGGCAGCCTAAAAAAGCCAAAAATGACCCCTAACCCTCTGCTCAGGCTTGAGATGGTAATCTGTATAATTTACTAACTGATCTTTGAAGCAGTTTGGATTACTTGAAATGTGCAGACAAACAGCCTTCCAACTGCACGGATAAAAATCTTGCAATGAAATCTGTGCATTCTGCAGCCAAGGCTCAGTGTTCAGGGAAGTGCCAGTTGGACGTGCTGCAATGTAGCACCAGTTAAACCCCACAGCAAGGGGATAAACACAAACATATTCCTCTGGACTCTGAGGCTGCAAAATCCTTCCTGCTTTTGCATTCCTCTTAGTGTTTTTTTCTCTTGAATTTCTTTGATTTTGGAAACAATTCTTATTCTCCTTTCCAAAGGGATGAGTACCCGTCACTGTGTGTTATCGTGGGCCTCCTGGTGTTCTCTGTATGTAGAAGACACAACTCCTTTACTGCCATTAGGGAAGCACAAAGCTTCCACATATTCTTTGGTGCTAGTTTCACTCACAGGTGGAGAAGACAGTAATTCTCTCTGCATTACGGAATGTTGTGATGTGTGCTACATGAGCCTGCATTTCCAAGCCAAGCAGCAAGCAGTGTTACCACATAGCCTATGGCCAAACCTGTGCTAATAGGCTCAGTATTAGCAGGATATAAGAGCTCAGACTTGTAACCTTATTAACACAGTCGCGCTTTTTGACCTGGAGCTGAGCTGAGTCCTGTAGACACAGCAGTGTCATATCTACTCACGAGATACTGCCCAGACCTATAAACACGATCAGAGTGACTGAAAGATGAAAAAGAATCTTCTGTTATTTGCATCCTCACTTTCCCTCATATGTGCAAAACCAAAAAAAATCCCAAACAAAAACATGGAGAATATCAAGGAACAATTTCCAAAGGTAATTCTTTTAACTATCCTGGTATTAAAAGTGAAAAGCACAGGATGCTTCAAGGGAAACACAAACTTAACCAGCTGCCATGACTTACATAATTACAAATCAGAGGGCTAATCAGATTCAGATTAGATACAAAGAAGAAATATTTTACTGCAAGGGTGGTGAGACATTGACACAGTGCCCAGAGAAGTCATGGCTACCCCGTACCTGGGAGTGTTCAAGATCAAGTTGGATGGGGCTCTGAGCAAACTGGTCTACTGGAAGATGTCCATGGGGTAGTTGGAACTAGATGGCCATTAAGATTACTTCCAACCCAAGCCATTTTATGATTCCATGAAATTTTTTGTCACTGTCTGTTCTGATAGAGAGTGAATATGCTTCTGGGACTGAGTTCAGTTGAAATTATTGAAAATCCATATTGAAAACAAATATTTTCAAGCCACATGTGATATTTGAGAAACTTTTTCATGCTTTTTAGATGATCAGACTTCAGAAGATGGCGGGGGTTTGATAGCAACCAGTTACATTTAAGTCAACACAAGTTGACAACATTTTTAGTATACTCTCTTTCAAGATTTTGGACTCCTGCAGCAGTTTCACTAGGGATTCAAGGCTCCTGGATTCAAATTATATGTGAGATGAGTACTGGAAATTATTCTGATGCTCTTTTTTTGCAGCTAGGTTTTATTTTTCTAATACCTTAGTGACTAAAGTTAACAGGATGGGAAAAGTAGGAAAGTTTTTCATAGGGCTGTGACATATCTTAGCATTATTAAGGGAGTGTTTAACTACTGCCGTGTGGGTGTGCATTCAGCTCTCTGTGAGCACAGACAACTAAATATGAACAAAACTGGGGGGGGAAGAGGAAATCTTCATGAGCTCTCTTGGATGCCGTAGCTGAATTACATTCTCTATGAGTTAAAACTAGAAAGGCAAACTTCCCTAACAGACATAACTTTCTATTCTAATTAAATGTAGGCTGAGCAGTTGAATTTACTGACAGGACACCTATTTTGGACAAACTATTTTATCATCAGTATTTTGATGTCTTCCTCCCCTAATAACCCTAGTATTTCTATGTCTTAAATACATCCCCACGCTCCAAGCGTTTTGCACCATTTTAAACAGCTTATTCATCTCCATGGTACTGACATCTCCCAGAGTCTCTGCACTATTTAGACACCTCCTTTGTCATCATATTACTACATTTTGTATGTTTACCTTTGGAAATCATTCCTTATTAGTGAATCCTTCTACATTGCTATGAACAAAGTGCTATGACAGGGACCACATTTAATGAACGCCTGCTGTTATGATATATCTTAGGCTTCATGAGACTTGTGGCTGTGAATGCGGCCATAGTCCCAGAAGGCTGTGCTCCTCATGATCTTGTGTGGGTCATCAGAGCAGGGCTGAAAATGGACAATGAAACATTTGACAAATATGGTCTAGGGAGAAGAGGCTTCCTTCTTGCAGGAAATCTTGAGCTTTTCTTCCCTTACTCATTCACATGTCAAGGATGAATGAATTCCTGCCATCGCTTGAACCAGTTATTCACTGATCCAGAAAACAAAGGTGCACAACCGGTAAATCATCATACTCATTGTAAAAGAAATGATTACACTTTATTCTTAGACAAGGAGCATTTTCAGGGTAAAACCAACAGGTTTATAATTCCAATTAAAAAATAATGGAAAGTTCCACAATTATTAGGGCTTCTCAAATAATACTTTTATTATTGTTATTATTTCTTCAGCTTTTTTCATTAACGTTCTAATGGACAGAGCTTTCCATCATGATCTGTCCTGCATCCTGCCGTTCTCAGGTCTCTGTGGCACACAATCTTCTGCACGGCCAGCACCAGAGAAGCTGTGAGTGGAACAGAATATCTGCACACTGTAGAAAATGAAGTGAGGAGTAGAGGTGTGCAGTGAAAACACATTTCACAAGAAATAATATTGCCTCAAAACCAAGAATAATATAAAGAACTTTATTTTCCTGCCTCTGTGATGGAGTTTTAGTGTTGTTCCATACATCTCTTACACTCAGACTGTGTATAAGTAAAGGGTCTCAAAGTGCTTTATGTATAAATAAGGAATAGTAGTCCGTTTTATATGATGGGAAAGAGGTGATGGTAAGGTAAAATAATTAGGTAGGTGAGTGGCAGAGAATGCATAGCCAAGCTCAGCATAAAATCTTTTCCTCCAACACTTGAAACACATTTTCGGACCGTGTAAAAGTGGTTTGGGAGGAGAAATAAAACCCTGTCACTTTTCACAAAAAATACATTTGCCTTTTTTTTTTCTTCATTGTCACTGCACTTGTGGTAGGCAAAATGTTTGTTTTGTAATGGTGAATGTTCCCATGGGTTTTTGTGATATATTGATATTAAATGAGTTTCTCTTAGTGGCTACACCAGCCAGCAGAGAGAAGTTTTGATTTTCTTCATAAAAGCAAGACAGAAAATATCAAATTTTTTAGTCTATATAAAATAAAAGTCCTAAAAAATGTGAGTTTCATGAAGACTTGCCTACAGGACCTTCAAGTCAGATATACAGAAGGCATTGCTAAATATATAAGATTTGAAAAGGTGTGTTCTGGTTGTTTCTGTCTGCCTTTGGATAAGTCATTAGACTCAGTATTTGGATCAGTTACACTGGATTATTATACATTTCTTTCTCCAAGCAGCCATGCTGATTGCGCCCAAGCACTGTAGCCTGCTCATTAAATGTTTCCTTTTGCTCCTTGTCTCTAGAAATACTTGACACTCGTGGCTGAATGAGGCCCATGACTATATGGCAAATGAAATTCTCCTGCAAGTGGAGAATAACTTCAGAATTGTTTGGCTTTGCTGAATGTGTGCCAGTCTTACGTAACTGAACAAACAAGAGCCAAGTCCATAGTAAGCCCCAAGGCAAGATATTGGCAAGAGCAGCAACATCTTTGCAATGCAATCCAGCTTTCAGATCTAAGTCAGTAATAGCTTTCCTTCTCTACAGGCAGAGTTGCGTGGGCCTGCATCTTCATTTACATTTATAATTTAAACATGTATGTGTAGATCTTCATGTGTGACACCAACTGATTTTTAAAGGCAAGTAAGGTCCCATGAGGGAGAAAATGAAAGTGCTTGGAGTGTATGGAACAGTGCTAAAGACGTCGCAGGAGATCTCTCCCTATTAGATTGCAGGGAGCACTAGAAAGCAGAGTTCCAGATAACCCATCATGGGTTGAAAATAGGAACCAAATCTCTCTAATGTTACTGGTTTTTTCCATAGTAAGTGGAGAAAACATTTCTACAGTGTGATATAGGACAAAAACTAATTTTGAAGCAGAAGCTTCTTTTCAGAGTTTTCAGTGTTGATAATGTTAGCAATCTTATTGCTAGTCAAACCACATTTGGGATCCTTCAACTTTCAGTCAGATAATTAGAAAAAAATCTCATCCTTCATTTAAAAATGAAAACATTCTCTGCTTTTCCAGTCAGAAGGAATTAATTTGAAAGCTTGTCCGATTTCTGCAATGAATTATTAGGCTCCAGGAGAAAAAACTTTTACCCCTTTTCTTTGCTTTACACCACACACCTTCTTACTGAAACTACTATTGGCACATAAATATGTATGGATTCAGGAAGACTGGGATGTCTAAGAAAAGATGACTATTTTTTTGCCAATAACCGGGGTTAAGGAACTCTATTGGATGGCAACGCCACCACAAATAGTTTCTTCATCTACTCATTGTGTTCTCTCACTCTATATCCTCAGCTCCCCTGTCCATTCTTCTAAGAAGACTACAGAAGGTTATCCTTAATGGATAACAACAAAGCATTGCCTACTGGGTTTCATACTGGCATGGCAGCCTTGCTTCTTTGCTGCTCATTTGGCAAGTTACTTCCCTTCTCTCCAATTTTGTTTCTTCAGCTGTAAAATGGCCTCCTTCCTAAAACACTTTTTGAGTTCCACAGGTTTCTGAAAGAGCAGACTATGGAGAGTGGAGCTGATATGTTAGAAAGGAAAGGTAGCCACTTTGGCAAGGAAAAAAGGGGAAATAGAGAGTTCTTATATATAACATAAGAGAAATAGAGTGAGCAACAAGCTGGGGAAGGAGGGAATTTGAAAGCAAAGGAAATGGATGGATGTGAGAGATCAGTTTAATGTGAGGGGTTTTAGAGGGTAATAGCTAAGTAACAGAGGAAACTGCATTGGTCAGCTCTGAGGCTACAGAGGAATCATAGGATCCTATGTCTGAAAGAAGTTCAAAAAACCCCAGGGCAGGATCAGCTGTATCTCTGTAATTTCTGGTGCATTCTTCTGTAATTTGTTTTGAAGACTGCCTTTGATGAAGACTCCACAAACTTAGACCATTTATCTCTGTGTTTACCTTACCCTTAGGAAGTTCCTTTCATGGAAATAGTCATGTAGGAACAAAATGAATGTAATTTAGGACTGAAGGAATTTAAACATTCTGGCCCTGCATATTGATGTATGACAGGTCAGGGAGCAAAGTCAACATATATCAACTTTTAAAATCGACTTTTAGAAAAAAAAAATCCTGTCTTTTCCTTCCTCCCTTCATTCTCTTCCTTCACTTTATAGGAAAAGGATGGCAAGAAGTTGCTATGGCACTTTCTACTTTTATGATGATTATGTAGGACTGAACAAAATCCTCAAGAACAGTTCAATTCATCCATCCTGCTCGTACATCCTTTTGTTTTTCCAGCCATTGAATTGTCATGGTTAAAGGGATCAATACAAAACAAATGCCATTCATACCAGCATCTAATGCAGAGCAATCTCACCTGCACTCACTGTGGCTTTAAAGAACTGTATATGCTTCATGCTAGGAGGCTTGAACCACAAAGGACCAGTAAAAAAGCTCTTTCTGTCCGACATGAATTAGGACGCTCAGTTAAAAATTCATAGGAAGATTACATAAAACCATATGCCGCCTTTATTTTTCCCCTTTTGCATTAAAAATGTACAGCTGCTCTGCATTAGACATTCCATTAGCCTGTGAGTCTCACAATCTGGACTTTGTAGTTAATGATGGGGGGAGGACTAACTGAGATGGGAGAAGGGAGACAATGAAAGTGGTTTAGGCCAATATTCAAAGCTTCCTTAAAAAAGATAGCATATAAGGTGGATGGAGAGTTTAGGTGTGGGGGTAGAAGGCTTGCTGAAGAGGAGCTACATAAGAGGAGACCTGTTTTCAGAATTATTGGCTTTCTCTCAGAACCCCTAAGCAACATCAGCAATAATTAAAATGATATAACCTGTTTCCTGTGGTCATTTGGGAGGAAAATAAAAAAATCTATATTCCAAATGGAGTCAGGAAATGTTTAGACTTCTCTAACAGTGTTAAGTCACAGAGAGTTTTATGGCCGCTCCGTTTCTTCTGCAAGAGACCCTTTAATTTAGTTGGAAGTCTTGAAGGGTCCAGGTTTATTATTAGATAATTGACTGTGTTGGTCAGTTAATTGCCTGGGATTGAATATATGGCCACTTAATGTACTAACAAAGTGAATCATTTAGCAATACCTTTCTATACATTGTAATGAGATGCATTCTAAAGAGTCTTCTTGATGATGTTGTGTCAGTAAGTGTCCTAGAAGGCTCCATAGGGAAGCTTGTAAAAATGCTGGTGGGTATAGGTGTACACAGTATGACGATAACAGGCTCAACAGCAAGCAAGCGAGCTGCAGAATAGTCCACTTACACAAACCAGGCCTGAGTCTGTCTTTGCTCATGGGGCAGAAGCATAGAGAAAAAAAGAAGCAATGGGTTTTATTTACATTGTGGACTCAGCTATGTGTATTCAGCCATTCCAGCTGAAATTTCCACGCTAAAAAAAACAAAAAAAACACCAACCCCAAACACATCCATTAATCCAACTAGTATTTAAAATATCTTCATCAGACAAAGAAAAGAAGTGTTTTGTTCATAATTTATGAATTGTGAAAGAGTTGTTTCATTTCCAACCTAGGCATATTTTTTTATTATTTATTTATTTATTTATTTATTTAACATTAAATACAATAACAAGGTACAACACCAGAGTCTATTCTCTCCCTCTATGGCTGATCCCTAAAGAGTCATCTTGTGTTTTCTGCATATGGTTATTTCTTCTTGGTCTTACCCAGTATTAAAAACCATAAACATTGCACCTTCTGGATTGATTATGGTTCTTCACATTTACACAAGATGAGAAAACTGAGCAAATAATTTTTGGGGTGTTGAGTCACAAATAAAATTTTAATGCAAAGCATTGTGAAATGTGTGGCACAGTCACCATTGTTAAGCTGCGTGTTTAATTAACCATTGCCTGAATGCAGGTACTAAGCAACAAGAGCACAGGAGCACATTATGGTGTCTTAATTAAATTATATGCAGTATGGTCATATTTAGTTGTGCACAGAACATGCTTTCTCCTTCCTTATATTCCTCTGTGTCTTTGGGTCCTACATTATCAAGTAGAGGTAGTGCATTCAAGGTAAACTTTATTCACAAGGAAAGTAAGGAGGTTTTACACACAGTTTTTGGGGAGATGAATAAAATGTTTTCCAGTGCTTTGTTTCTTTAAGCATGATGGAAGATGAGCATCTGATGAGGAGCATCATAGCAAACAGCAGGAATGAATCCTCAGTTCAGACCATACTGTCTTGAAATTTAAACTGCATATCATGCATCAAACAGAGCTCTCTGCACTGTCTTAGTCTAGGAAATAATTTTATTTGTGAATGTATGTAATGCCTATGAATTTGTGGCTGATGACCAATTCTTTTGGAATATTACACAGACTGATTGGTTTCTAATAGTTTAGACAAGAACGTTGGGGGGTTTTTTTAATTAAAAGTGCTGAAATAAATCACTGAAATAAACACTGTGGATAAAAAAATCAATAAAGCAGATATTTCAAAGTTTTTCTTAATAAAAGAGCATAATGAATAGAACCAGTTTAGAAAGCTGAGAGCTTGGTTACAACCCAGAGCAGATGTCATGGCCAGACATAATCTCTGCTCTCCTAGGGAGCACGGCTGATGTGCTGCAAAACCTACAGCTACAAGACCTGTGAAAATGGACTTGTTTCTGCTGGTTTTAAGGAAGCATGTTGACTGTTGTGTCTGGGAACACAGTTTTATGTGACTGTGAATCACCTTGAGCAAGTTGCTGTGTGCCAGAGAGATGCAGCACAGCCACAGTTCTCCAGGTCAGTGCACTGAGTGGGAGAAATGCTGATGTGAATTTTGAATGAACTAAAGTGGGGCGTTGCTGTAGTGTCAAGCTTGAACTTGGCCACAGTCTTGAAACTGAGTCTGATGCAGCTGGATTTGGTAATACTATTTTTAGACAAAATTTCCCTTTATGTTACAGGGAAGCCTTTGCTTTACTGCCAAAGCTGGTTCCTTCCAATGGGGATATCATAGTCTACACCTCAGCCTTGTTTTTGTGGTAGCATCTTGGTCTCTTTGTAGTGACAGAAAAGATTTTAAATAATTAAATTCATTCTTCACTGCAAATGCCACTTTGAATGCTGATCAGAGGGCTTTTTAATGCCCATCCAGCAGTGTGGTCTCAGAAACAGCATGTTTTAGGCCTTCCCTATGCTGTATCAGATTTAGCTTCTCTCCAGCTAACACCTCCCATGCTGGAGCTCGACTTGGCTAATAATGGCTTGAGTTGTCTTCTTCAGAGGCAAGACATACCCAGCACAGCAGGGCTGGAGACTTCTCTTCACTGGGGGCTTCACATACAACCAGGTTGTGGCTCATGATCTTGCCAGAAATTTGGGGTACAGGAGGAGGAAAAGAGGACAGCACAGTGAGTCGTGGATGGCTGCAGGAAGCATTGGGACATCGACAGAAGCACATGAGGTGGTTTCAGATCAATGTCATTCTCAGAGCATGAGATTTCACATGCTCCTGAACTTCTCCTCATACAGATTTTCTCAGGCTGGGGTTCTGGGGAGTAATGCTACCCTTTTAAATGGCAAGCGTAGAAGATGCTAAGTAATAATTATTGTAAGGGGAACTTCACCTGTAGAGGCCTCTGTCTCTGTCATGGCCTCGAGATGCTAATATTGGCATGAAAAGCTGCATCCTTAACAATGTTTAAGGAAATGTAACACTTTACCAATGCTTCAAAAAGGGTAAACGGAACAACCCAGGTAATTACAGTCGTGTCAGATTGACATTGATCCCAGGCAAAATAATGGCTTGGCTGATGCAGCTCTCAAATAGTAAAGGTACAGGAGAATAATGCAATTAATGCCAATCAATGTAGTTTTCTGAAGAAACTATATTTCTTGTCAAATAATCCTGATATCTTTTTTAGGAGATTATAAGTTTGGTGTAGAAAGGTACTAGTTTTGATGTAATAGACATCTATAACACTTGACTTTTTACTGCATGGCACATTGATTAGGGAACCAGAATGATAGAAGCTCAAGCCAGGACTTATTAAAATGATAAAACCTGGATGAATATTAGGTATTTAAATGTGTTTGTGAATGGGAACATTAAGCTGGGCTGTTTCTAGTGGGTCAAGAACACATGATTTGCTGAGTTTCAGCTGTTTGATAATTCCAAGAACAACGTGGAAGAAGATGTACTCATTACTGATAAAATTTTCAGATTTCACATTTTGAGGGAGTGATAAATCATGAATAGGACTGATCAGTGATACAGAACAATCTGGATTGCTTGATAGCAGGGTATGAGACAAAAGTAAAGTCAAATGTGTAGGAACAAAGGCCACAGATTGATTCTATTTTTAGAGTCAGTGATTCAGAGATACGCTGGGGTCCTAGTTTATCACTCACTGAATATTGATGCCAAAAATATGTGACACAGGTTTTGGGGACCTTGAGTAAAATTAACTGTATAACCTTTGTGATTTGTGCTGATGAGACTGTTATCAGAATATTGTCTGTGGCTTTTACAGAGATGTTAAAAAACTGGGGATGATTCAGGCAAAATTCCCAAGAATGATTAAGCAATTGAGAGTCATGCATATAATGGAAGATTTCAGAATACCATAAATACAGTTTGAGTTAAAGAAGCAGAAAGAGGCTTGATTAGGTTCTTACATATATTTTTTCAGAAAATAAACATTGCAAATAGCTCTTCAATCTGTTGAAATGAGCTGAGAGCATCTTGATGCAGCCTGCACCTAGACAGCCTCAACCTTGAAATTAGGCACCAATTTCTCAAGGGTTGTATTTAATCCTGCAAATAAGTGGGGATTTTCAAAACAAGATGGGATATCTTCTTAAAAGATAAGATCTAGTTCAAAGCCATTATGCAGGAATGAATAATGGTGGTTTTGAAGGTCCTTTAAAATCCATTAATCCCTAAGTATCGGTGTATAGCAACTATGTTTGTTTTTGTCAGTCTGTGGCAAAGTTTGGATTAGCTTCATGGGTGAAAGGTCCATGCCCTCTTTATGTTAGCTCATCCCACTTCTCACACTGAGAGCTGTTCTGTGACCACCTATGCAATAACACACCACTGCCTCATTTTCTAATGGGGGAAAATTTGACCTGTTTGAGAAGGGTAGTCTTTGAAAAAGCTCATTTTCCACAAAGACTGGGACATATAAAGCATTACATGAAATCACTGTTGATTCCTTTTTGCTCTGGGCAAGAGTCTGGCCTTTGGCTGCTGGAACTTCATTTTGGCCCCAAGTGGCTCTCCCTTTGTGTCGGGGCTTTCCCCATTTTTCAGGCGTTTCAGAGTCTTTTGCCCCCCTGCAAAGCTCTGTGTCAAACCAAAGGAAGAGACGGAGTCTTCCAGTTTAGATTTTTCAAGGTTGCATACTTTGTTTATTGTTTCTTATCTTACAATTTTCTCAGCGCCCAACAAGACGTTTGCCACAGCTTGGACTTCTCACGTCTCCCCGTCTCAGGGCTGTCCTTATCTTTTATACTAATTGCTACGTATTTCTTATTTACCATTTCTTACCAATGTCTATCACTAATACTAAACAGGTCATCTCTACTCTGACCCAATCCTCACTAATTACTTTGTGCCACGTCACTGCTGAAATGGAGTGAGGGAAGGAGAATGAAGAAGAAAGAGACAACGCCCCAAATTCTCCATCTTGCCCCCATTCACTTCAATGCCAGAAACCCAAACCCACTGTTTTTTCACCCTGTGATATACTAAACTACTATTTTTCACTCTCTTGTGGCCTGCAATGCTTCCTGCAGTGCAAGAAGCCTTTCCCATGGACTGAAATCAAAGCCAGTGTCTCTCTGAGCTCTGAGCTGGGGTCCCAGACCCCCCTGCCCAGGTCCCTGACCCTCCAGGGCAGACAAAGGAATGCCCTGGACTCCAACACCTTTGGACCCTTCTTGCTCCTTCCTTTATGGCCCAACTTCTATCACATTTGAGCTGAACTCCCAATTTCTGACCATACCTTACAGAAAGCAGTAGAATAAGAAGTGATCAGAGCCAGTGTCATTTGCCCATATTTAACAGTGTTCCTTTAGCTGTCTACCAAAGACTTCTTGAGAGGACACAGAGATAGGAAACCGTAACTCCTCTTAACGATGTCTATGCATGCCCCTACTAATAGTGAGAGCTGTTTTGGAGAAGATTGCAACTCACGTCATATCCCTAAACCTTGACAGATACTGGGGATTTAGCGGGAATTCTTTTAACCTTATATTTAGAGTAAAACAATCACTTGGCTACTGGGAAAGAGTTTCATAATGAGTTACACTGATTATTTTTCTATAAGAGCATTCTTCGCTTCCCGCCCTTGATTTTTCTCTTTCTGGGAACCTTTGCTCATTTATATGAAGCTGAGTTCAGTAATAATATTTAGCTCCCATGACATCAAGAGTTACACACTTAATCTCCAAAGCACTTTCTGAGCATTAATTAATTAGGTCTCTCCTTCCTGACATGTGGTAAGGATTTGAGATCCTCTCCTTCTCACTTAGAAGGCACAGAAAAATTGTGATTTGTCAAGGCTCTCCTCAGTAACCAGTGTCAGAGCCATAATTAATGTTGTGGCGCCCAGTTCACTGTCCTTTGCTCTGATTCTTTAATGTCTCAATAGTGTCACTCAGGAAAAGAAGTTTAGAAGAAACAAGTATCAAGGTAATTTCCTAAGAAAGTGAAGCCAAGCTCTCTGTAGTCTACTGTGCAATTTGTTATCCCACATTATTACTACCTGGTTCATATATCCCCCAAAATAAGCCTGGGTCTTGTCTACGAGATTGGTTGCTATTATGGGCCAAATCCAAACCAGAGAGGATGCTGAAATTAAACAATGTCATCAGTCACACTTAGAGTTCTCCAGCCCAAGACCCATCCCTGTTTAAACTGGTGGAATAGTTGTAGCTTTTGTGTCTGAGTTGAACATTTATTAACATTAGGAATATTTTAGGCCCCATCTGATTTCATACCATAAGAAAACAAGGATCATGGTACTAAATGTGCTGGCTGGTGAACATAGGAAAAGATGTGCTTTTCTTTCTTTTTTTCTTTTTTTTTCTTGCTTGCATCTGCTCTTACAGACCACATGGTCCCTCCTTGGTGCCACAGTGCTTGCCCCTGTTATGACTTTGACGCTGGATAGCAGCAGTGTGCATGATAGTATCAAAGCCCAGGGACAGCTCTGGTAATTTGAGACTCATTTTCCTTCATCTGTGAACAGAAGCAGACTATTATCAGCTTGATCCAGGGTTGTCTGTGTGCACTGTGCTGCCCATCAGCAGCAGGAGGGATTCCATGTGGATATTTCCCTTCATTTCTGGATTGAATATCATAAGCACTTATTTTGGGTGCTGGTCACCCTTGAAAAGACCAAAGCTACCTTTGCTAATGCTGATCCCAGGGGGCTCTACTAAGCAAGAAGGTCATGACTCAGATTTCTTTTTCGGTTGTCTTTCTGCAGACAAGGAAGTCTGGGAAAAGGAGAGGAACATTTCTAATTCTGGCACTTTTTTCTCTTTCCTGTTGCTAGAGATGATACAGCAGATTCAATGACCTTTTTCATGAAAGAGAAGCTGAGGCTGATAGCAAGTGTTGTAGGCTGATGCAGCCCACTTGCTTCTTCCCTGCAAAGGTGGATGTGAACCTGTCAGCTGTCCCGCTGACACTACCACATCTCTTTACCAAAGCTGCACAAAATGAGGTAGTTCAATATTTCAGTGTTGAGATCTCACCGCTGTGATCACTTCTTTTTTTACCAAGGTTCAAGCTCCTGTCCCTCCCATATTGCTGCTAAATTTCTTTGGTAGCAGAGCATGGTCTGTGGGGCCGAGGAGACGGCACAAATTTTGCAGTCTGTGAAAAGCTCATTGTATATCCAGAGAGTTCCATAAGCTCTTTGTGGCTTTTGGATTGGGTTGTAGTCCTTAAATCTGCTTGTATCCAGGAACTTGCAAATGGGGTAAAAGTGAAATGAGCAGTCAATAAAGATCTCTTCCATTGTCTGGGAGACCTAAAGGTCATTATCCAGACTAAAGGTGTGACTTTTTTGCTCAAAGATACAAGACATTTCTTCCAGACAACCAAATGATCCGTATGCTTTCTTTGCCTGCTACCCATGTGAGGGGTGTATGACAGATGTATGTAAGCATCTAGACTTGGACGGAGACCATCAATCCGTATCTCAGGCAGCAGAGAGGGGGAAGTATCTAATAAAATACTGATCCTGGAATGGGTTTGACTTTCACATCACCATATAAACCCCAGACTATCATGGATCCCTCCTCCAGTTATTCTAATGAGCTGAAAAGAATGGTTTTGGACATACTTTTAGAGTGTTGTTGAGTCATAAATACACTCTAAGTGAAGACTACATAATGTTTTCCTGTTTGTCCATTAAATATAATAGAGCAGTAAGCCAGTTACCCAGAGGTGAAAGCCTGTGCATTCCATATTGCCAATTTATACACATGCAAAATGTTAGCATATAACTTAATTCCAGCACAATTATGGAGCTTTGTTGTGATTCCTCTAATCTGTTTTTCAGTAATTTAGATTCTAAGCACTCCCTGCTCAGGTCAGTAGTCTGCCGTAGAACAGCCATCCCTGCTTCTTACTGTTGCTGGGAACTTCTTGCTGTATAATCACTGGTGAACAGTCATTCTCACCTCTGTGTCCTGGCAGACAGGATGTAATCAGCCTGCCCTGATGGTTGGACACTGCAAGGATGTTTCTGCAGAGCTGGATCACACATATTGTGACTGAGGCCAGATTCCTAGAGTTTGCAGTTCTGGGTCTTTGATCTATTCTTACGGGCATCAGTCATCAGTTTTAAGGGCTGTGTGGTAATCCATCAGCAGCTTAGTTTTATTTATGTCAGGGAGTATAGGAAAGCAGAAATTGAGTTTCAGTATCTTTTCTTACCATTGTCCCAGCAGGAATGTCTGTATGTGGCTGCAAAATGCACACGCAATAAGCCAAGTGCTTCCTGAACACCTTGGACTTCCATTGCACATACCATAAATCTTCCCATGTGTGTCCTGTGTGTTCCCAGGGTTTGCAGCAAGAATAAGCACTATGACTTTTGCAGCCAGAAGTTATGGAGCTGTCTAAGTCTGGCATTTCCAGAGGGAAATATTTGCTTTCCATGCTTGTACCACCAAGCTGATATGTTCAAGAGAAATGTAATTATCTGTAATTTCCAAACCTGAGGCAGGTGAGCGGATCCCACATCCGATGGGCAGGCATACATCAGAAATCGAAGAGAAATGTAAAAATCCTTAAACTTGTTTCCAGAAAAAAAATCCAACTTACTCTAGACAGACTTTATCTCCAGCAGAGAGAGTACCAAGGAGACCATGGCCTTTACTATGCTCCCAATCACCAACATGTTTTTGCTGTGACCCTGGGAATAGGAAGCCATGCAGCTTTCTCTAAGCCACTGGTCTTTACTTTTAATTCTCTGGTAGATTTGTCCCACTGCAGACCAGGACACATAGATTTGGTGGTACTGTAAAGTAAAACTGCTGCAGGCTTTGGACAGAGGTAAATTTGCCTTCAGGGCTTAGGAAAGAGCATCACAGATGGACTTGGGGGTGGGTTCACTGGACTAAATGAGAACTAGGTCAGCTTGCAGGGAGGTAAGATATCAGATTTAACACACCAGTGTTTAAACACCAGTCTGTCTCCATATGAAGGACACCAGTCTGTTTGCATAGTTTCTGTTCTTGTACTACAGTAGTAAAACCAAGTTAATATCTCTGCTAAAAAAAAAAAAAAAAAAATTCCCAAAAACCCATGGTTTCATAGCTAGTTCAAACCATGTCCTGTCTCCAGGATAATTATTTTATTTATTTAATTCCATTGCATTTCCATCTTTTGGAAACCTATGTTCCTTGCAAGATTGAAGGATAATAGAAGAGGTAAGAAAGTAGATCTCTCATGAATTAGCTACTATTTTCTTCTGTGTGGGTCTGCAAGGATCACTTCATAATCGCAGTGCTCCTTGGGCAGATTTTTGCTGTGGTTACTGCAGCATTGGTATGTGTACCCCAGTGAAAATGATGGCTCCTAGGTATTCAGATTTTGGTTTTATATGGCCCAAGCACTGTTGCTGTAAACAGCATTACTTTAGTTCCTGCTAATAAAACACACTAATGTAATCATTACTTACCTGTTCCGGGTCCTCCCAGCAGCAGGTCTGGGTAGACATGTCTATACAATTAGAATTAATGCAAACCACTTAAAACTTGAATGCCTAGTTTATTTTCGAATGGGAAGGTCAGCATCATTATCCTTGGTGGATTCAATTACCAAATCCTGCATAATCACAGACCAAGCTTCCTGTCTGCTAATCACGACTTGCTCTGCATACATTATGTGCAAATATAACCAAAACAAGAGATGACATTTCCATATGTTTTATGCCTGTAATTACTTCTTACAGGTTGTATTTAACTTTCTTAGTATAATGTAAAATCCTTTTATTGGCTTTGTTTTTTAAGAAAACACAAAAGAATAATAAAAACAGTGGCAAGCAGAAATAAGAAAGCATCTGTATGCAATTAATCCTTCTGCTTCATTCAGGCCGCACGGAATCTGTGAACGTAAGTCACAGCAGTAGAACAAAGTTGTTAGAGATACTGCATTTGGAAATGCCTCCCTTGAAGAACAGCATGTGCACTAGTAGCTTTGAAATCACTTTGTTGGGTTTGGTTTAGTTTTGCTTAAGGAAGAGAATTCTAATGAATTTTTATTTAGCAATTTTTTATTATTAAAGCATTTACTGTTACTGTCAACAAATACCCCAATGACAAGAACAGGGAGAACTAATACATAATAAAAAATACAGTTACTTAATTAAATGTACACATCCTCTAATGAGAGAAATCACATCACTCTATGGTAAGCTTGACCTATAACCATTGTTAAATCAGCAGGTGTCTTTCCCAGAGCTCAGTCACTTTTGAGTCAGAGTTTCTAAAAACATGTCTTCTCAGTGCAACATTTAGGGCTTTGGAGGATTAGAAACTGGCAATTTTTTTATATTCTTGAAAATATCATCTTCCCCGTGCCTTCTTTGGGTATAGGTATGTGTGTCCATACATACACAAGCACAGGTACTTTTTGTTGAGCTTGGGACTCTGAAGTATAGAATTTTGCTTCATTTTCTGCTGTAGATTTTGTTTCTCTGACATCTTCAGGGTACGTGAACATCCTCCTTTGTGTAACACTGTGGTAATATGCCATCTGGATAGAAAAAGTCATGTACTCATATGATGGAACAGAAGATCTGTAGTTTCTACCTTGCCGCGACAAGGATTGTGAAGCTGCTATCACACCTGGTTCTATTCTTCCCATAATGTGTGGAAGACTCCTCACCCCACAACTCCTGTGTTTGACTAGCACAGAGAGGTGCTGCACCGGCACAGCCCAGTGCTCCTCTCTCCCAGAAGTCCCTGTTATCTGAGGACAGCTCCGAAGCCACTCGAGAAATGAGTCTCTGTCTGTGGGTGATGCAGCAGAGCAAGGGTGGTCACAGCACTGCCACTGCCACCGCCACCGCCACCACAGCGGTCCCCACACACCATCCAGCACGGGAGGGCAAACAGCTTTTGAACTTCCTGCAAGCAGTGCATTCTCTGTCATGACTGCACAGCAGTGACACATTGAGAGGATGGGTGGGCTGAGAAACAGGCTGTGCTCAGGGTTGCTCTTCTGCTTGTACACCAGGAAACCCCGGTGTAGGGACTAAAATGCAGAACCAGAGAGCTTGGAAATGCTCTCAGAGAGTTGCATCACGGAAGAGAAAGGAAATGTGGTAATTCACTCTAGGCAATACAGATGTATGTGCAAAAACAACTTCAAGAATTCTTACAAATTTATTTTGATTTTTTTACCTTTTAAAAGGCTTTGGAAGCTTTTATTCTGAGACAAAAAAGGTTCAACACCACTAAAGCAACAGAAACTCCTCAAACAAAAAAGACAGATTTTTTTTACTGAAAGTATTTTAAATGTTTAAGTATTTGCACGAACATAAGTTTTATTAAATTCCCTCTCTACATTTACCTAAATATTTTTATTTACCTTTTCCTGGGATGAGGTTTTGAGTATAAGTGAACAACAATGATTGGATCTCTTTTGGCAAGAGGAATTTGCTAGAGGGGAATTGAATATGTTTTAAATGTACAAAGAAGAGGTAGAGGGTAACAATTCACTGTTATCATAATTAAATGAATATCAAAATGACATTTTGTAGAACTTCAGTCCTGCATGTCATCAATATTTGTGCTATTTTGAGAGCTGAACATAGGAAAACTTAGAAATCAATGTGAAGCAGACTAGACCTGATTCTGGCTTTGCATTATCTCGGATTTAAACCAATATAATTGGATATAATTAAATTTTGGTGGTGCTCTTTCTCATTGCATTAGGGTAATTTACATGAGAATCCAACTCATTAGCTATGGGATTTTGCATACCGGAGAGTGGGACCATGTTTAGCAACAAGTAACAGATCATATTCCTTTTTCATTTAAACAGGAATTGAGTGGGACTCCCACCAGGTAGTACCACTACAGTGTGCAAAGACTTTCCTTGAAACTGTTTTCAATATGTCAATAACTTTTCAAGCCTACAGTAAAAGACCCCCTAAAGCTTTGCAGTCTAAATAACTCCTTACCTCAAAGAGTTTCAGTGAGGAGCTTTGACGGCTCTTGGGAGAGATATTCTAGGGTGGGATTTACCTCCTCCAGCTTCAGACATTCCAGTGTAATTTCCTGCATGTGAGCTCCTCAACTAAACTCCTGCAGTCAGTGGAGGGGCAAAATAGACACATTTCAGATACAATTTCTCTGACCTGTTTTAGATGTCCACCTTGGGATGGGATGGAATTCCACCCCAGAAACAACTTTCTTTACTCTAAAGTGAATATCAAAGGATCAAATCAGACGTGTAGTTGTACTTTGTAGGTGTCTAAAGAGAGGAGAGATTAATCTTCTCAAAACACACAAAGCTTGTAGAACAGTGCAACAGTAATGAGATGGATAATGTCCTTTAAAACCTATACTTTAAACTGGTCAGAAACCCTCTCTAGGAGAGTTGTGAGAGTTCCAGTAGCAAATGAAAATAATAATAATTAATAATAATAATAATAATAATAATAATAATAATAATAATAATAATAAAATAGAGTTTCTCTGCTCTGTTGATGCTGAGCTGTGATTTTTTAAGCTGGAGTAATATACAAACATATAATGCTTTGGGCTGGAAGGGACATTAAAGAGTATCCAGTTCCAGCAATTCTGCTGTGGGCAGGGATACCTTCTACTAGACCGGGTTGCTCAGAGCCCCACCTAACCTGGCCTAGAACACTGCCAGGGACGGGGCATCCACAGCTTCTCTGAGCAACCTGCACCAGTGCAACCTGTGGCACCTTCACAGGAAAGAATGACATTCTAATGTCTAATTTAAATCTCTCCTCTTTTAGTTTAAAGCCATTCCTCTTGTCACATCATTGCATGCCCTTGTCACTTGGAGCCCACTTAGGTGCTGCAAGGTGCATTAAGGTTTTCCTGGAGTCTTCTCCAGGCTGAACACTTGCAACTTTCTCAGGCTGTCTTTGTAGCAGGGGTGCTTCTGTCCTCCGAGCATCTTCGTGGCCTTCTCTGAGCTTGCTCCAACAGGTCCATGTCCTTCTTATGTCAGGGACCCCAGAGCTGAACTCAGCAGTCTGAGATGGCTCTCACCAGAGTGGAGTAGAGGCAGGCAGCCACTTCCCTTGAGTGCCAACTACTCCTTTCATTACTTTTCACACTGATTCCTTATGGGGCCACCTAATTCAGTTGTGACCAAGGAGCTGCTGTATTAGATTTGGTGACAAACAGGGGTTGGTACAGTGGCTCAAGAAGGTTACTCCACAGTGAGATCAGCAAAGCCCTCCTTTTCCTGGTGTCATTCTGCTCCCTCTGGCCCTCAGTGCTCAATGTGGTGTTGGGAATCCATCTGGCCTTACTCTTCTCTTTTTCACTGTGGGTTCAGCCTGTTTCTTCTCAGCAGGAGGTTACTCTTGATCCTACACTGTTGTGAAAGGCAGACAGGATGGGGCTTGCTTACGACACAATGTGTTTTTCTACCGGTAAGCAGAAGTCTAAAGAGGCTAAGATTGTTGTGGGAAGGTCAGATCACACAACTTCCCGCAGTGGGGTTAAAAAAAGAGTAATTCAGCTGCTTTTACAGAGCAGTTTATGAATTAATTACAACTCATGTTTTGGATTGTAATTAATACTGCATATAAAGTCTTATCCTGTATAAATCCAAGAACCTGCAGTATTACTCTGCAGATTTTCAGTACACAGCTGCTACCCTTGCCTCACTAAAGGCACATCTAGTTAGTGATTCAGCTCCAACTCCAGGTTTTCTGGTTGTGAATACTTTCATGACATATTCATTCTTCACCACAGAAATTTCTTGAGGCAGTAACCCTCCATTTCTATATATCTCTTTGCAAGCTGCCTGACATCTGTGACCCATCTCTTTAAATAAAGGTTTACACATAATTTTCTTTTAATATGCACAGTTTAGTGAAATACAGAATATTGATACAGAACACAAAACAAGTTGGTATTCAGAACGTGATGAAAATTCAGACTTAATTTCTGACCCTCTACCAACTTCACATTCCAGCAACAATATGTATTTAAATATATACCACCTGTCTAATGCACTAGAGAACTATGTTGATGGGACCTTGTTACCTAAATTAGGGAGATTGTTTCTGCATGTATTAATTGGCCTGTGAGATTTAGTTGTTTCTCTGACTTTAAAATCTGGGGCCCTTATGATTCATTTTAAGCTACACAGAGCACAGAGGAATCATTCTAGCAAAAATGCACTGACAACAGAGCATCTGCTCCATCCACTCATAACCTCTTTTATGCCAGGCAGGAGTTGATGACCTTAGAGTCACAACACATGATCAGAAACATTCAAGAGTTTGGGTTTTGAAGTCTTCTGAGAGATTGTGTATTCATCATCACCACCCACAAACACTGTGCTTAGATATCTTCTTCTGCTTCACTAAGGAATAGAGATGCTAGATAAACCTGCTGTCAAAAATCTGAGGGCAGACTTTTTAGTAGGGTCTGTGGTGATAGGTCAAGGGGTAATGATTTTAAACTAAAAGAGGATATAAACAGATTAGGTATAAGTAAGAATTTTATTGCAATGAGGACAGTGAAACACTGGCATGGGTAGCCCAGAGAGGTGTCCCATACCTGGAAATGTTCAAGGCCAGGTTGGATGGAGCTTTGAGCAGCTTTATCTTGTTGAAGATGTCCCTGCTTATTACAGGGGAGTTGGACTAGATGAGCTTTATCCCTTCCAACAAAACCAATCTGTGATTTTATGGAAATGCGGCAGGCTTCCTATCAAGGCTTTACTTCTGCCATTTCTTCGGATACTGAGTGTTTTTTTTCCTGACAACAAATTCCAGAGTCTAAGCTGTTTTCTTGACATACATTTCTGGGATGAGCAGAACAAAAGCATGGGTTAGTTTTGCTTATTTTGGTTTTTGACTTGTATACAGCATTCTTATTTTTGTGATTGAGCCATCTTCACTGGTTCTGCTGCTGCTCTGATGACACTACAGGGAAGCTGCTCAGCTCCCTTAACATTAATTCGCTCGTACAAGACAAAGAAAGCAAAAAAGAAAGCCCTTATTTTTAAAATGTAAACTGTGCTGTCTTTCTGGTCTGCACCAATAGGAAAGCATTTGCAAATGGTCCTGTCTCCGTTGCTGAAAACTGCCTCCCCATATGTTTTCCTGATTAAGAAATTCAGTCCACCAAATGGCAGAGTTTGCTCAGCTGGAGTTTACTGTTTGGTTGGGATTAATAAGCAGTGCTCCCCTTCCCATACATCTTCCTGTTTAGCATAAAAGAAAACAAATTACTTCAGGGCTTTCCTGCTTATTTGTACTTACACAAAAAGTATATTCTGGGAGCTTTTACAGTGTGTTGGCCTCCTCCAAATGCAGCACGAGGCTGTCTCCATCAGCCACTGGTGCCTAACAAGGTCTGTGCCCGGGCAGTGTGAGAGCCAGCTGGTTAAGCCATGAATGCTGAGGGAGAGAGAAATAACTGACTGATCTGGGTTACACAAACTCTTATGGGGATTTATTGGTAGATTTTCTTTAACAAAGACAAGAAGCAGCAAATTTAGTGCTTGGATTGATTGCTCAGGTAGCTGAAAATCCTCAGAGGAGAGGACAAACACTGCCCAGGCCAAGCAGAGCCATCATTTCTCATGCTGTCTTATATGTGTGCTTGTTTCTTTTTTAACTTTTCCCATATGGCAGCTGCTTCATAGACTCCAAAATCTGTTGTTCTGATTCTATTCAACTTTGAAAATGTCACTGAGTTTGACAAAAGGGTCACACAGCTTTCTAAAAGAGGAGTAAGAGCTAAAGATTCTTAAAGAGCCAGATATTTTAGGTGCTGTTACCTTCATCTGGAAATTAAAAGACTTTATTACTCTCCCAAATCCAGCCTAAACTCAACAGGCTTGTGGTACCTGCTCTCAGGTTATGAACTTCCTAAAATTCTGTCTTTTGTGACAACTGGTCTGACCAAGTCCACCAACAAGTAGTGGCACGTGATGACTCTTTTGAGAGATGATGGTTAGATGGTACATTGATAGTGTTTCTGATTTTTGTCTTCCACCACATTAGAATGAAGTTCCTCCTTTTCAACTTTGTACATTGATAATTTTATTTTCTGAGTAACTCTGACGTTATTACATACATACATGTATATACATTTGCAAATATCTAAGGCCATATTTTTCTGTTGGAGCCCACTCTCACATTTCATGTTACAGATGCTGCACCTTTATAATTCCTTACTTTTTCCTGCTGATAAGGTTTCTGAAAAGATTATTGCATCAGATGAAACTTTCTGATGTTTATTCTGCTCAGATGCTGAGTTTTTCACTGCCAGATAGGAAAGCAAATTCTGTAGAAGAGCAAGAAAAGGAAATCGTATTCTGTTGTCTAAATAATCTAGATTTTTTGCATGTTCTTTAGTTTTCTGAACAGACTACGGGGACTAGGCTAAATGCTTGATTAAATGTGGACTTTGAGATGAGAAGAGAGCCCTGAATCCCTACAGCAAAATAGATGGGTAACTTGTTAGCAGAGACTGACCTGGAAGAGATTTCTCTTCCTGACATCCAAATACCTTTGCACTTTAAAAGATTTATTTTAGGATCTTGATTTTTCAGTGGACTACAGCCTACGGCTGTCTAACCATGTTTGATGGAGATTTATTGTGTTGCAAGAGACAGCAGCCTGTCTGTAAACCCTTGCAAAGGGTAAATTTTACTGCATGTGTCTTTTCCTGAAAGCCTCTTTAACTGGCCCAAATCATTAATGAAAGCATCTTTGGGAATCATGTGTTTCCAAATGTGCCTGTTGGATGAAATGTTACAAAGTGCTCATTTAACAGCAGAGCTGTGCTGGGTGAGGGCAGAAGTTGTGGTACGGGATCTCTGTCCTAGGGAGACTCGGGTGCGAGACGGACACATGGCACAATTCCCCAGCAGCACCTCCCAGCAATCTGCTATTCTGGGATTACTTGAGCCAGAGGTGGTATCTCTGTGTTTAACAGCCCTTGATGGATTTCTCAGCAGCTGCCTGCTCCTACCTTCAGCATGTATTTATGCAGAAGAACAGGCACAAAAAACAGTTGTACTGTCTCGTTACACACCAGCCAGAAGAAACAGTAAAATGGGTCTCAACCTCCAAAGTTAGAATGTTTCCAGACTTTTTCCATTTCCAGTTCCCATTATAATTCTAGCATTTAACCAGCCACTTTAGAGCACTTGCAGTCTTTGCCAAGCAGCCATGCAAAGTTGCCAGATTTCATTCTTTTGTCTTGAGAAACAGGTTTTGTTGTGCCACTTTATTGAAGGTACTGTTACATAGGTGTTTCCTAATATCAGCTGTGCTCGGGAATCTCTGTTGTACAATCAAAGGACGATCTCCCTCTAGGAGTTACACTGGTCCTTTGAAAGGCTATAGTATTTCCCGTTTCATCTGTCCGTAGCCTGTGGCATTCTACAGGGGGAGGGAAAGCAGGAGCAGCAGAGCCTGGTGAACTCTGATATATGGGCTGTTTGGCAGACAGCGTGGGCTTCGTGCTGTTACCCATATGCAGAAGTGAGCAGCAAAACCCTGCTGATGTGCTGGTGAATGACCTGGAACTGTCTTGTGAAGGATATTTTGATACAGGACACAACTGAACAGTAGGAATGTTTTCAATGGAGTGCAATACAATCCTTAAACTAGTGCCTTGGATAACTAAGTGAATGGCTGCTTCTCTTCCATTGAGGCAAACTTATTTTGAACAGAATCTCCCTCTGCTCCAAAACCACGAGCAATTTTTTTTTTTTTTTCTCTCAGGTTTTCTAACTGAGTAACACATTAATTAAACTTAAATGTGTAATAATTTTGACATTAAAGCCACTTAAAAATTATTATCTCCATCTTTTTGCTTCTTTTGCAGTCTCTGATTGTACAGTCAAACAGTTCAGATTTAAAGAAAAAAAAATAACACTTTTAAATCAACATACTTTAATACACTTATTTAAATTTCAGTGATTCAGGTGGTGGTATTGCCTCAATTCAGTGGGAGTAGTGTGGTCCCAGCAGGACTGAGCGCCTGGGAGAATGAAATCTTGAAGCCGCTTTTCACCAATACGTTGTAGGATGCCAAATTTGGATTAAATATTTTCAGTTTTTATTAGCTTGGATTTTTCTGCTACAAGCCTGAGCATGTGCCTAAAATCTTATTAATCTCCTCCAAGCTAATCTCTCAGGCTGATAACATATAAAATCTCTCCCCAAAAATGTTGTGTTTTTCAAAGCATATTTTCACTTGAGTTTTGCATTTGTTGTTTTTCTCATAACAAGTAGAAAAACCTGAAGGCAACATGACTGTGAACTATTCAAGAGTGGAGTCTTAAGAGCCAGTACTGAACACCATTAGCACTGGATGAAGATTAATTTGTGGAACTCTAAGCTGAGGTTGCTTTAGAAGTGTAAGATCTTCAGTTCCTGGTGTTAGAAGTGACTAACTCGAGGCAGACTCGAATCCTGTTTCATGGCAATGAATGCTTTGCATTATCAACCCCCTTTGGAAGCATCTCAGCTGGAGCAGCTAAACCCTGAGGCCCTATAAACAACCACACTTTTGCAAATCTTGGATTTCCTTTGCATCCTTCGTCGTGACAGCTTTTTCCTTTCTGCTTTCTTTCTATACCCCAGATGCATCTTCTCTCTGTTTCTATTTGCCTTCAGGGTAAACATTGTCTGTTATCTGGGTTTGTATGGTAGGCACCATTAATGCTGTTTAGAGTCTCTAGACACTACTGGAATGTGCATAAATGAAATCAAGAACTACAGATTACCAAAACAAAACCATTTCAAGAATGAAACAACTTGTGGGAAGCTTGAGATTTTTAAAATCACCTGTAAAAGCATAAATAAGTGCATTTCCAAGGTGTTTAGAGTAGTGTTTACTTTTGTAGCTAGAATCTCTGTTGCTGTTTCTTCACAGGACTGCTTTTTCTTGCCCTGGAGTTATAGAAATAGAAGTCGAAAGACCCAAATAAAATCCCCAGCATTTGTGTGTTCTGCCTGATTTGTAAATACACTTGTAGCAATGCAGCAAGCATCTCCATGTTTTCTGTCTCTGATGACAGTCGTGTTTGGAGGAGAATTTGCCCCTTAATACAAGCACAGCTACACCACTGTCCTACCTGAACTACCTTTAGAAGCCATCCTTCACTGGATTGATGAAGGTTTCATCAGCCATCAGCTGATGTGGCAGGAGCACTGTGCTAAGGTTTCATCAGTTTCTTGCCCTCTGCCTTCTCCTCTCTCTGTTCATGACCTAGAGGGTGGCTTCCCTCCTCGCAGCAGGTGGGTTGGAAATAGATGACGTGTAAGGTCTCTTCTGACACAAGCCTTTCTCTGATTCCATGATTTTTATGGTTCCTACCTCTCAAAGTGTAATTTTTTGAGGGCAGGATTCCTCACTGGAAGGGATCCTTGTTTTCGCAGGCATACCAGGTGGGAGGCAGGTTCTATAAGGTGGATGTCCAGCCTGTACAGGAGTCCAGCATTATCTGAGCTTTCCACCTTGGAACAATAACTATGATGTAAAATCCAAGCAAGATGGTATATAAATAGATAAAATCCACCTGCATCTCTTACCTGGGACTCCTTATATTAGTGATATAAGTAATAGGTAATAATCATGCCATAGCAATATTGGTGAGATACTCTTTTTTGTATTTTCACACAGCTTTTTGGCAGATCCACCACATGTATCATAGTACATGCTTCCTTCCCCACACAAGGTTACAGTCTCCTGGAGCAATCTTTTTCTTTATAGTGATGATTACACTTGGATAGGTGATCCCAGAAATTTAGACTTGCCCAAGGGGCATGAGATCTTAAAGTGTCCATGTCCCCTCCATTTGACTAAACAGCTATGATTTTTTTTCCTGGTTTACTTGCTCTGTGTGAGGTCTGACAAGGGTGGAGCACTGTGTGATGCTCTGAAAGGAGACGAGACCAGAGCAAAAGTCTCAGAGGCAAATATCTCTAAGTATTAGCAGGAATTCCACGTGGGATCTGTGTTTTGCATGGATGCAGGGTAGTCCCTCCAGCAATTCAAACTTGGACAAAGGACTGCCAGTATTACATCCCTCAGGCTCACAAGGGGAGGGTTTGTGAAGAAAACAAAACAAAACAAAAGCCAAGTTTTTGAGGTTTATGTTTGATTGCTTTGTTTTTGTTTGGATTTTTTTTTTTTTTTTTGGTCTGGTTGGGTTTTTTGTAGCGGGTTTTTTTGGATTGGTTTGGGTTTTTTAGGTTTTGGGGTTTTTTGGGTTTTTTTTGTTTTGTTTTGTTTTGTTTTGTTTTATGTGTGGATTTTTTAAAAAAGGCTTGGGAATGGACAGGGAAGGTGAAGGCAATTCAGATGAATGCAAAATGGATCCTACCATCAGAGCAGCTGCATAGCAGAACATAGAGTTTCCAGCTCTGCTCCCAGCTCAGCAGCCACTGGGTACATTGATTCAATTTGCAGTGGAAAATGATGCAATTGTTTTACTAGTTCCACAAAGATAAATGTCTGTATTTCATCAGAACAAGCACATAAATGAGAAGCAGCTCTATAATCTATCCTTCTTGATGACACTGGCACTGAGCACATTTGGCTCTGAAATTATCAGCTTAGCTGTGCTGGCAAGTCTCTTGCTTGAACAGAAACAACTTTGAAAAGGAAAGTTTAATAAGCCAATGGAAAGTTTCACATTCTTCTTCCTTCTCCCCCTGTTCATGCTAAATCAAATACATATTTTTACTCCGTTTATTTTTCTAGAGCTTTTTGCATTTCTGTAGGTTAAGGGTGAGCATTGTAAGCCTCCTTGGGGCCAAACACATCTGCATGAGCTGGTTTTTAGATGGTTTTTGGTCATGAGACAGTTCCAGATGTTGCCATTCCCCTTGCTCACAGTGTCATGTGCACTTTCTGCACAAGATGCAGCTTTGGCAGATTTTTTTTTTTTTTTTTTTAATGCTTCTTGTTTGCCATAGACCGGAGTGGTTTAGGAAACTGAGGTTGGTTTATAAAAGTGATATGTCTAAGTACATGACTTAAAGAGGGGTGGACATTAACATAGTTCATGCATGAATACGTGGCGAGATTTTGTCACCAAACAAAAACAATCAGTATCTTATCTTTGCAAAGTGAGGAAACTTTCAGCAGGATAACTACCAAGCTTCTTTTTTTTTGGTCCAGAATCCTCACCAAGGTGAGGTTGTAGCAGAGAAAAAGCTCCAAGGAAGTCAGAGCTTGCAGGAAAAATGTTAAATGCTTCTCTTGTGTTTCTTCAAGAAATTAGTATCTTGAAGAGTACTGCTTATCAAGAGAAAGTTAGACGACTGCAGAGCAGCAAAGGAAAAAGAAGGGCAGGACAGGTCTTTCCTTCTCTAAAGAGAACCAGGAAAAGCTTTTGGAGGTCTGCAGTCTCTATTACTCCCCAGATAAGTCTGCCATTTTTGCATGCTCAGCACGTCTTCTTTGTAATTTTTGTGTATACTGAATGACAACAGATTTTGTGAAACAGGCTTGCAGGAGAAATGGAGGCTATATTTTACTTTCTTATTGCTCTCACTTTTATTCAAGTCTTTAGACTATTGCTGTGTCTCTGGCTGTGTGGGCAGCTGCCTTACTTCTCTGACACGTTGTGTCTTTTGCAAAGAGAACTAGTGTTAAAATAAGAGCTGATATCTCTGTTACATATGTACATCTAGCAATAAGTGCACCACAAATGGGTTCACTGTGCTTTGACACAGAACTCCTCAAACTATACTTCTGAAATTGTTGGTAAGTTGAAAATTTATAGCAGCAGTGGTATATTTGATTTTCCCAGGAATGAGTATGGTGGTGATAGCTGTGACAGTGGGAGCGAGGAGGGATTGCTCACAAAGAAAGCTTCCTTAGGCAGACTGCACAAGGACAGGCTCTGAGGAGATAATTTCTCTGGGCAATGCCATCAGGTCTGCACAGTGCAGAAACTCCTGCACATGCCAGGTGTCTGCTTTGTCACTAATCTTAGTAGAAAAACCAAGGACTTTATAAAAAATGGCTCTTCCCTGGAGCTATATTTTGAAACATTCAGCTCCCCTTGACTCCTGAATCAATCCCACATCAGTGCCTAAATAGAAACACACTGACGGTCAGGTTCAAAGTCAGTGACTTGCAGTGCGAAATTATCACAAGGCTTTCAAAGGAGTTAAAGAGCACAGGGAAGTTTTGGCCTGTATTTGTTGGTGTATAGTAGAAGCTTAAGGGATATCAAGTTTGTTTTAAAATCTGGTTCCAAGTGGGTGCACTGCTTTAGGATGGAATTTTCAAAACTTAAAAAAAAATAAGAAAGAAGACTAATAACCAGTCAGCTGGATTGTGCAAGCACCTGCAGAAATGTCTCCAATGATGGAGTTTTAAATGCAGGAAATGCTGGTGAAGCTCCAGCCTGCAGCACCTCCATCCTGATCCATGCCGTACATGGCCATCCTTCCCCATACCTTTCACACTCTAGTCCTTTGCTTGATTTTTCTTCCATTTGGGATGAAGGACAGGCTGTCATTTCCTATCCCTTCAGATGCCATCTCACACAGCATGGCCTGCAGTCAGCACAGTGGTGTGAGTGCCAATCACCAAAAAGACTCCAGGAGAAATAGGTGGGGAGAGTAGAGAGGATGGCATAAAGGGTAAATCTCAGTACACAGTTAAGGTTAATTATTGGGGCCATCGTGGTAAAGTTGTGTAACCCCAATAGTTATTTATTAAATGAATACACAATGTTTCTGTCTTTTATAAGGTGGGATGGAAGCCTTTTTACTCCAGAGATCTGGAAGAAGCCTGTCTTGACCTTAACTGACAGCATCGGGATCTGTTTTGATTGTATTGATGAATAAGACAACAGCAATGTGATGGTGTGGAGAGCCCTGGGGAATGTATATAAGGCACATTAGTATGGCAATGCAAACTAAAACAGCTATTGACAAGCATGAAGTTCAGAAGCTGTGATTTTGCCTGCAGCCCTGGCTGCTCCCTCTGCCTTGAAAACCCTTGTCAAGACCCATCATTCCCATGTAAGGAGGCAAGAACAAGGTGCCATTTCCATGAAGCAAACCCGGAGGTATAGGGAAGGACAGAAAAGGGCTTTGGTAACCTTAATGCTAATTCATTGGGAATGAAGGCAACAGGGAAGAGAAGTTTCAAGTCTGGATCCCTTCTCATGGAAGAGATCAGGAGAAAGGTCCCCGTTATTCTTGGCAATCCATCACATCTAGGAAATTTCAGTTGAACTTAATGGAATGTTACTTGCTTTCTGTGCTGTGATTTCTGTAGTTTCTAATTTCTATGATTTCTATACTAAAGGCTTTTCTGGAGTAAATAGAGAGCAAGAATTCATTTATAGAATCTTGTGTGATATGTTAAAAAGTCTTGTATTACGGATTTCTTTGTTAAAATAGTAGGCAGCATAATCTCTATAGAAGCCAAAAAACCACTTCCAAAGAAATTCAATATGGGACTATTAGACTTTTAATCAAAACAGAAGTATTATCATTTGTCCTTTTGTTTAGGATTCTTTTTTCCAACATACAACAGTCATACATCCTACTGAAAAATAGTCCGGGGCACAAAGCTAAAGGAAAGGAATTAAGTAGTTTTTGTTTCTAGATTTGAAGATCACGATTTTTTTCCTTGAATAAGGGTTTACATTTAATTTTTTTTATTACTCATTTTCCTTGGTAAAATGAAGATAGCATTCAAGCACATCACAAGGATATATTTTCAGTCATATTTAATTACTTGTTCAGTGAGTCACATGAAATTTTATTTTGTTGAAGAAAAAACACTGAGTGAGAACTACCACAGCACATTAAAGTAAATCTTTGTGCCTTACACAGTGTGCAAGTTAGCAAATGAGCACATAGGCCTAAAAGAGTCTCTCTGCTCTGCAAATTGTAGGGTGTCAATTGTTTTGGTAAGCATGGCTGACTTTTATTTGTTTAGGGTAATTCCCCACTGGCTGTTTGTATATTTTCTCCGATATTTTTTTTTAAAGAAAGAGGATCTCATTTTATAAAGAACAAGACTGAGCATAAGGCATTTGAATTCGCCACCAAGTTCCCTATGTAACTCTGGCTAAATCACTTAATCTTTGCATTTTCTCCCTGTATTAAAAAAGAAAAAAAAAATAAAATTATTGTAATCTTTAATCCCAGTGATACAGTTTGCATGTTAGAAAATTATTAACTCCAAAACAACAGAAATCAGGTCTGTTCTTCACTTTACACTTGGAATTTTACTCAGACTTCTGGTTTTTCCAATTTAAGGTACCAACTACTGTTTTCAGTGTGACAACCATCACAGCACAGAGATTTTCATGTTTGTTAATGATATCTTTTCACATTAATAAAAGGAAAAGTAAATTGAAGCTCATTGTGCCAGATAATTTTCTCATTTTGTGATCTCACTCCCTCATTTTCATCCTTCTTCTCCCTGGTTTATTTAATATCTTTGCAGATCCAGACAGTACATATTGTTTGCAGAATATTTTTTTGAAATATTTGCCTGTCCAGAATATAGGGTAAGAAAGCCTTGATTCCAGATTACTTTTCCTGGTAGCTGCTGTAAGAAGTGGAATAAAAAAATAACATCAAATAAATCTTAGAATCTGAAAAAAGAATGAGGATGACTTTTAAAACTTCATACCAGGATACACTAAAAATGGAGGAAAACAGTTCAGAAAAGGAAATTATTCTTACCAAATTCTAGGTCCCCATAGAATTTTTGCTGTTCTCCAACAAAAAATATGGTGTATTTGAAGGCCAGCTTTGTCATTCTTACAATACAGTGTGAGACCCATTAATCCTCTAGAAGACAAGCAGAATCCCGGTCTGCCCATTTCTCTGGTTTTCTTTTTGGCAGGAATCAGATCTATTTTTACTCCATATTTGAACACTGCATCGTGGCCATAAATTCATGTCTTTTTGAGTCAAATTCCCTTTAGCTTCAGTAGGAACTTATTGGGCCACAAGTGAGGAAGGATTAACAAAGGATTTGTCAGAGATTAGTAATAGATCAGTCCATGTTGACTAGAGGTTCTGAAAGGTTTGAGTTAGCAAGAATGAGGGAGAATGGTGGAGAGTGACATTGAGAACATGGGTGGCATGGTGTCTGAGCATATCCACAGCAGTAGATAGTGTAATCTCATTTGCTGCATTAACTAACACAGGGAAAGTTGCTGAGAGATACATCTGAGAAGAGGAAGAGGAAAACAAAACAGTGTTACAATGGATCCCACTGAAATTTCAGTGGTGCTTTCTCCCACACAGGAGCGCATCTCTGAGTTGTGGACTCATTCACAGATACAGTGTCCCCAGAAGAGTCCTCAGCCTAAGGCAGGTTAGGAGGTGGAAGAGAGCATAAATGTTGTCTCAAGGTCTAATAAGTAATGAGAGTGAACAGGAGCTCCCTGCATTGTAGACTTGATAGTCAAGAAAGCCAGAATAACAACACTACTGGCATCTATTTCATCACAAGGACTGCAGCATTTCACTAAGCAGTGCCCTTTCTGAGTTGCAACATATTAAGTATGTGTATAGTTTGGAATTTCTCAAACAATACCAAAATATGGTATATTGGTCAGTCTACTGGAGCTTTTGGCAAGTTTAGAACTATTCTCACTGTTCTATGAGTTTAAACAATTTTAGTCTGAATTTAATTATCTTCTGCTTTTAGACAGTAAATTTTGTACTCTTCCTTTGATCATTCCTTTGTTAGCAAATGTATTTCACTTAGTACTGTGGTATTTCTTTGTGATACAAGTTAACCCCATAATGAAAGAACAGACCTCTGAAGTCAAAACTGAAACAGGAGCTCTTTATCAAGGACTACTCTTCAAGTGCTTACCATTTTCACTTTGATCCTGAGGGAAAATTGTTGCTTTAAGAGTGTCTGAGAATATGACAAAGAATAAGGTCTTCTTTAGCCTGTTGGGTGCAGTTTCTTCAGTAATTCAGATGACCATACCTGCTGCTTCCTGAGAGAGTCAATGGGTCCAGATTCTTCCAAACTAACTTGCAGTTAGGTGTCTGTATTTAGTGCTCATTTTGGCAAAGTCTTCCTGTGGACGTAGCTAATAACTGTATATTATGCTGGATGCCAATTTGGGTCCAAGTGTTTACATGTTAAGTCAAAAATAAAATTCTCAAAATGTGTTTATGGAAGATGCAGAAGATCAGCCGTTGTCCAGACCTTTATCCTATTTTTTCCTTCTGTGCACAAGTTTTTCAGCTAAGTTGAATCCTATTAAAGTGCCTTCAGTTTAGTAAACTGCCTTGGGAACTTTTGATACAGACATGCCAAGCCATCCACTCTCTCGTCTTGTGGTTCTTTAGCTGGTGAAAGCTTGTGGACTCTGCCCAAATGAAAATATAGACATTGATTTGGTGCATTCGGACACCTAGAAGAATTTGCCTTTCCTAGAGGTGATATACATTTACATTTGTTTTTCTTCTCAGAGCTATGGAACATGTTTGACAGACTGTATATGAACCCCTTAAGAAATTGTTTGGTTTGGCTATTATGATGCTTAATCCTTCCCACATTGGGAGTCTGTGAATTCTTTACTAGAGGGTATATGTTCAAGTTTTTTGTATTCTGTCAGGATAATGCGAGTTGACAAGTAACCAGGAGCATGATTAATCTAGACTTGAGGTCTTTTTCGTGGTAGGTGAAGAATGAGCTAGAACTGCTTTTGTGAAGAGGAGTAAATCTCAGTGGTAATTTGTAGAAGCAAAGCACCAGACAGCGTTGCAGTCATGTGGTTGCCATGAAAACCAGCATGAAAGGGTCATGTGCCTAATAACTTCTACATTATAGCTCTTCAAAAATGTGCCTGTGGTTCAGTAGCTTAAAGACATGGGTTCCTAGAAAATGAAAAGGTTTAGGGCTTGTATTTCCTACAGTTGTGCTAATTTCAGTGTTTAAGGGGAATTCAGACAATCCAGAGGCACACAAGGTCTTAGGGAAAAATCCCAACAAATGGTATTATCAAAGTTTCATTCAGCCTTGTGCCCAGAATTATTTTCTTGTGAGGTTGATAATTTTAAGAAGGTTGCCATGAAGCTTCACTATCTCTTTTCTTGATTGCAGTAACCTGCCATGTCATTTCCCTGTCTTCTCTGCCTGCTCTAGAAATTTTTCTTCAGTGTTATTTGGCTGTAAAACATCTCTTTCCCATTCTCCTTCATCCACCTTTCATGTCTTTCGACAGTTCTCTTTCACATCATCTTATGTTCAAACCTCTTGTGGTGTTCAAAGCCTCTGCCCTCCTCCCTCAAATACCTCAAATATCTGTCCTTCTGCAACCTCTCCCTGCAAACCCACTTCTATCACTGTGCCCATAAGAAATGTACTGAGATCAGCCATGAGATGGCAAATAGGACCTGCTGATATTTCTGAAGCTGAAGTGACCGGCATGCAGAGATTAAACTTCGATAAACCTCTGCTTTTACGACTCCGATCTTCTCCACAAAGTTCCCTTATATTATCTGCTTGAAAAAGTTATGATTCTGTTTTCCTATGCAAAAACTGAGACACAGTCTGCTTTAAATTTTCAGAATGTGTCCCTGTGAATGTTTGAAGCTGAAGCATTTCAGCTCTGAGGCTTTAACTTCTCCATCTGGCTGTGACACCAAATGAACAACTTTGCTATAGATAAACAATATATATATAGACATATATAGTTGTATGCTGTCATGCATTGTATCAGCCTCAAAAGCCACAGGCGGTTTTTTTTTCCTTTTACATTTCCTTTCTGTGTACCATGTCCCTGACCACACTGTGCTTACAGAGCCACACTCTGGAGACTCCAGCATCCATTGTGTTTTCACATCACCAAGAGTAGAGCTCCCAGTGATGTTCCAGGAGTTTGCTGAGGGATTCCAGCAGAGGATGCACAGGAGGAGAGATAAGAAGGCACCTGATAAGGGTTCACATGCCTGATAAGAGTTCTGCAGTATAGGCAGGAGAGCAGCATCTTCACCTTAATTATCAGTTACCTTTTTTGTGGCTCAATGAAGGATGCTCTATTTTAATAGAACATCAACACAGGCACCTAGGAACTGCCTGAAGTCCCATGGAAAATGGCACTGATACCATCTTTAAAGTATGCATCTCCCCTCTGCTGTGAATTTTAAATAAAGCACTCAGCAAGCAAGGGAATATTGAAAAACGCAATGATCAAACACAGTCTTTGGTGATAATCTCCAGCAAACTAGTTCAATCCTGAGCAAGAAACCAAGAAGAATCTTTGGAAAGGATTTACTTTTTTAGTACTTGCCTTAAAAATAAATTGCAATATTTCAGTTTGTATGACAGAAACGTGGAGGTTTTTTCGAAAGGCAGTGGTGATAACAATAGGCTTATTAATACTAAAATCCGAGCTATATAATTATAATAAAACCGTTGAGTCTCATTTCTTTTATATAGATGGCAGTATGCAAATAGGGAGCCATCCGCCTTGATAGCTGCAGAAGCTATGAAATCCTTATTTGAAGAATTTCAATCCGTTTTTCCTGTAGCATTCAGTGTTCAGAGTCAGAAGAGAAGCTTCCCCCCTCCTCCCCTCTTCTTTCTCAAGATAACAATGCATTTTAAACTGCTCCAAAATTGCAAAGCTATTTCACAGTTTCACAGAGAGAAAATGGCTTGAGGGAACCATTTGCTTTTTTATGCCTGGAACATCAAAATAAAATACCAAGTGGGAAAATGAATTCTGTTGTATAAAGGATGGGAGCAAGTCAGAAAGGGCTTTGTGGTAGAGGGTGAGTTGTCTCGGGAGCCTGAGTAGGATTGCAGAGCTTAACAAGGGACCTCAGAAGTAGGCACAGATACATTGAGGCTGCCTGAGCATGGCAGGAGACCTTACAGGAACCCACATCTCCTTGTGCCTTGTTCATTTAGGGACATGTCCTCCATGGTCCCTGTCACAAGAGAAAGGAAAGCTATGTGGGATGTTAGAGATGTCAGTGATGTAAAAATCAGTGGATTTTTGTGGCATATGTGCTTGTAAAAAAGAGGATTCTAATCCATTCCCTTTAAGGCTTTGTTACACCTTTGTGATTTTTTTGAGTGATGATCCCTGCTTTAAGCAACAAACCATCAAGAAATGGTAAACTTTATTGAGAACTTTATGAGATTTATTGCTCCAAATCAAAAAGTAGGTAATAAGCTTTTTTCTCAGTGTCTTCAGTGAAAGTCAGGATATGTTTAAATGCCTCAAAAATGGGTACGTTCTCAGCAAAGTGGAAATTAAAGCAAAGTGGAAATTAATTTAAGAATTAATGAAAATTTTGACAAAGCATTCACTGATAACCTGTTAAGCATGCATTAACCAGTGGGGAAGGCTCAGAGCTTGACTGCATCTTTGAATTCAGCTGGTGTACATTGGCCAGGCTGAGATCTGTTCTTATATCCTCTTGCCTAGCCAGAGGCTTCTTCAGTGAAATTTGAATGCCGTTATTCTCCAAGGTACAGCACATGAAGTTCAACACTCTAATTTGGAGCCTCAACCTGTAGAGTGACCTTGGGCAAAGTACTTTGTGTCTCAACTTTTCCTTGCTCTTCTGTGTGCATGAGAACCCGAGCACTGTAGTCAAGGGCACTACATAACTTTGAGCGCTATGGACAACATGTAAATGTCCTCTTCTCTGACAGCTGAAGAGAATTGTTCAAAGACTTACAGCATTTTCCTAGTGATCCTCACCTCTTGATAGCCAAAGCCATCCTCAAGAAGGGAAGGAAGTGTTCCCACTAAGGCACAGCACTTTGTAACCTGCAGGGGGTTTTGCTACACTCCCAAAGGTCTTGAAACACCTTTCCTGGGGTGCATGATTTAATGCACCTAATGTCCTAAGGGACAAGGCTGATTTACTTTATCACAAATTCATGGTGCTTTGGGAATGCAAGATCAGATTCTAGAACTGAAATCTTAAGGATGATTGAAGTGAAAGGGAATTAGTTACTTACAACCTCAAGTAGCTCTGAAAAGCTGTGACTGCAGTGTTCCAATGTGGCTCCTCACATAGTAGGGAAAGAAATTACACTTGTATCTGAAAGAAATTTAGACACATTCATAGGGCTTGTTTTTCCTTTGAGGGCATAAACTTGGTCTAGACAGGGACAGATTTTGTGGTGTAGCTGTACCTACAGGCCTGGTTTATGAAGATTTATGTTTTCACTTGCAAGAGATTTTGACCGTTCACTTAGCATTAACTCCTTGAATGCTGTTTTTTAATGCTAGTGACAAAAGTGGTTTGAAGTGTCAGATCATGGCAACAGGTCTTGGAGGCATAGGTGAATAACATCAAATCATGCTTTATATGCACACATAAACATCTATTTTCATTCGAGCATATTTCTGTATATTGACAACTACTTGTACATGCAGCATTATATATAAAACTTTCTATGCATTTCATTCTATATGTGTGAATATGTATTTATATAAATCTGTGCCAATATGCATTAGAGAATTAAATACCCAATGTTCTGCGCCATCCCTTGACATTAGAACTCCTGACTCTATCCATATTTTATAAAAAACCCAGTTAGAAATAAAATGGCTTTTTCACTTTTGCAACCAGAAATGTCCTTCAGATGTGCTTGAATTTAGGCCACCACATCTTCAAAAGCACCAGACAGGAGAACTGTGTCCCAGAACAAAATGTTTGTCACAGTTTGGTTCCCCTAAACAGAACAGACCTTCTACACCACGTAACATAGAAGGTGAAAGATGCGTGAAAACAGACAAATCGGAACAATTTCCCTGCTGCAAATGACATTCCCTCTAAAGATTTTTTTTTTTTTTAATCCCCTTAAGGAGAAAAAATAATTAAAAGAAACCTATAAAAATACTAAAAAACACAAACCAAACCAAATAAACAAAAAAAAAAAAAAAAAGAAAAAAAGGAAAAAAATCCCCAACAACCAACCCTACAAAGAAATACATTTCAGTTATACAGATATTGATTTAACAAGTTGCATAATGTAATGTCATTTAAGCATCCTGTGAAATATTTTTGGACTACACATGAACAGGACAAAAACTATCTGAAAGGCTTTCAGTTGTCTTCTTTTTTCTCAGCGAGATCTAGCTCTCGTAAGAAAGTCCAGGTTAGGTTTAGTGACTCCTCTTACTGATTTATTGAGGAACTTATCTTCAGAAATCCTGACTTAGTTTGGCATTTGTCAATACAAAAACACATCAATGCTTGAAAAGATTGGGGTAGATATATTCTGTAGGTAACACAAACTTGGCTCTACCTTGGATTCTGCATATAAAAGTTTATCCTCCTAATTTTGGACTACAGAAGTCAGAAGTCTTCAGGAGTCAGAAATAATCCTTCCAACTGATGGACTGAACCTGAATTCTTAGAAAACTTGAAGAGTTCTGGCAGAAATGCTACTAAAGGCTGTGTTTTGACTGGGGAAATTTCTGAGTTTAAAAGAAAAGGGACAAGAAAAGAAACAGATAAAGGGAGACAAGTCATTTTCAAGGGGGCAGAGATCAAGGGAGAAAGTGGTTGAGTTTCAAGACTGCGGTATCTGATTTGATTGGAAAAAAGGAAATCACAAAGATATATCTCATACATATTTTACTCCAGATACATGAGGAAAAAGGGAAGTAAAAGACTTCCATGCATCCTGGCTCCACTGTGTGAGGCTGACCTTGAAAGCTGCTACTTCATGGTAAAGGGGCTCAATATTGATTATTACATTCAAGGCGGCAGGATGTTTTTCAGCTTGGTATCAAGATTTCAAACAGCTGCAGTTCTTCATAAGCATTTAGGAGTACCTAACACAAAGAAAACAGATATGATGGAGTTAAATAAAAGATCACAGCCAACTTCTACATACTTTTCAGGTTTTTTTCTCCTTTGCGTACAGGCATTCCCGTGCAGTCCCTCTAAACTACATTCTGATGCTCAAGTTGGGCTCTCCCCCAGAAGTGAATTTTTTCATTTATGTGTATTTTATAGACATATTTTCACTGTTTTACACTAGACATGACTGTTATTTATAATTTCATCATCTAGTTCAGAATTGAACCTGGCTGAAGACTTTTTTTTAGAACCACGAGCTTGTTTTGGTGAAATTCAGCTTTGTAATAGCAAATTAGTATAACAAAACTTAATGCTTTGGGATTCATCACATATTCAAATTTCCAAATGAGTTACCAGATAAGAGTCAGTCTTAGTTTATTATTTAGTTAAAGCAACCAAAGAGGAATGAGGAAAAAAAAAAAATGGGTCCATATATCTACTGCAATTTAGCACTTTTGTACATAGATTTTGCTATATCTTCCCAATCTTTTTCTTTGCTAGTTCCTTTTCTACTCTCCAAAAGAAAACACATCTAGTTGCCTTAGGAAGAGATCATGTATCAGATTTACAAAATAAACCAGAGACAAATTTCCTGTGAGGTATGGCTAGGGAAACTATTGAAAACCTGATACCATCACAACTTTAAAGTCTGTATCCAAAATATACACGCTAAGGCAGGTGAGGATTACAGTGCAAATGAGGAATCACAGGTGGGACATCTTTCATCAAGGCAGCAACAGAGCATAAAGCCAAGGCTTTGTCTGTTCTTGTATTTTTTAAATGGATTAATGCCACTGGCTCATGTTCCTCCACTGGTGGTACCTTTTTCCAAGCTAGAAGGGAGCAGTACAGAAAGTCCCAGCTGTATTTTGTCTTCTCAGCCTACTTGGGTGCTTCTCCTTCCCTGCTTAAACCTCTGCATGTATCGAGAAGCAGCCAGCAGACTGTGCTGCTATCAGCAGCGCTGCCTTGAAGGCTGTCTCATCCCACCGAAGTGAGTATCAAACTCCCCAAGCAGGATGTAACAGGAATACATCTGTGAACGCATCCCTGCTTCCTCTGAGCAGGTACACGCTGTTCACCTCATTATCCCTGCTAACCAGACTGACTTCTGCAGCTAGTCCCGCCTCTCTGAAATGTAACATGTGGAGGAGCAGCAGTGCCAGCAGCCCAGGCACTGTCTTTGTCACTACTCCTGCTGCAGTCTGGAAGAAATTTCTTCTTAAAGAAAGCATACACAAGTCCCAGGAGACCCTCTGAGAGTCTGCAGAGATGGGAGGAGGAGGAGAAGGAGGAAGACACCTGTCTGGATGAACGGCAGCAGTTCTGGGGTTGCAACCCCTGGGCTCTCTGCTCTGCTTGGCTCTTGACCTGGCTCTGGCTAAATCACTTGAGGCTTTAGTACATGGGTTTTCTCTTGCTGCCCTTAAGCTAGCATCAGGCACATCAAAAGCCCACCTTGTCTCCTGTCTGTCTCTGACAGTAGCCACGTGTCAGCACTTAAGGAGGTGTTTGAGAACAGGGTACAAATGCCAGGGTGTTTCCCAAATACTCTTCCAGCCCTTTACTGGTCACATTATAAATTCTTTAGGATAGCAGTAATTTTACGCCGTGCTTCTACAACAAGATCCCAGTCAATTTTGAGGCCATATTAAAAAAAAAAAAAATAAATTAATTAGTGGCATGTGACTGGCAGTTGGAAGAACTTAGTTTACAGCAACGTGTGTGTTGCTGCTGCTTTCAGGCTGGGAGAGTCATTCCTGTGCTCTGAACAGTTTACTGCTCCATCCCCGTCACAGCGATTAACACAGATACTGCTAGCAAGGAACCACTGAGGGTCTAAAAGTATTACGGATGATAAGTGTATAACAGGAAAGTCAATTATCAGCTAGTAGATCCCAGTTTTACCTTCCAAGGCAATGAATTATAGCCTGCCACTTGCCTTTTTCAGGTCACCTTTCACAGTGTTACAGACCCACATTAAAATGACTTGTGACTAACAACAGAGCAGGGCTTAGTGCCTCTTTATCACTCTGCAGTGAAAGGAAGGTCTACTCTTTCATATTGCAGAAAAATCTTTGTGACTGAGACTTCAGACTGGCTACAGAAGATTTGCATCACTAAAAAGAATTGCTTGGCTTATGTTTTGACATGATTCAGCTCACTGTTTGCATTATTCACAAGCCTGACAATATCTATTTTTTATAAAGATCTTTTGTTTGGTTTTGGTTTGGTTGTTTTATGCACACGCTATGGTAAATGCTTGGTCTGGTACCTGCTCGGACTACCCTTTGCAGTATAAATGCTGTTATTAAAATATCTAAAGAACTAGGGATTTCTAAAATGCATTTTAAAAAGTAGGTCAGTGGCACAACTTCCACAGGATATACATTTTTTAAAAAGCAAATAAAAAATAAATATATAAATATTGCCATTTAAAAAGGAAGACACTGAGAATTGCATGCTCAGAGAAATTTCTCTTGGAAGTAGGCAGCTTGTTTGGGATCTCTGCAGCTGTGTTTATGCTGTTTAGAAAACAACAAAAAGAAAAAAACAAAAACAAAAACAAACAAACAAACAAACAAAAAAAAAACACAATCCAAAAACCAAAACCAAAAACAGAGAAAAAAAACTTCTAGAGACTTAATTATCACCTAAAGAGCAAAACCAAGAAGCTCACATCTTCATTCCTACCTTCTCAAGAACTGATTTGTTTTGGTGAGTTCCAGCAGGAATGGTCAAAACCAAAACCATTAAACACCAGGAGCCCATCAATGTCAGTAACTGGTGAGTCAGCTGGAGCTCAGCCCCTGGCCCCCACAGTGTAAGAGGGTTAATGTGATACTTGGGACAAGACTTGCATTCACCTGGAACAGAGAAAGTCTGGGACATGTTCCACCTTAAAATCACAAATTGTTTAGATTGGAAAAGACCTTTATGATCATCAAGTCCATCCATTAACATAGCACTGCCAAGTCCACCATTAAACCATGTCCCCAAGTGCCACGTTTACACGTCTTTAAATTACCTCCAAGGACGGCAACTCCACCACTTCCTTGGGGAACCTGTTCCAGTGCTTTACAACACTTTTTGTCAAAATCATTTTCCTAGTAAACAATCTAAACTTCCCCTGGTGCAACTGGAGGCTGTTTGTTCTTGTCCTATCACTTATTGTCTGGGAGAAGAGACCAACTTCCACCAGTCTTAAAATTCCTTTCAGGTAGTTGTAGTTAATACTACAACAAAAGTTGAGTGAGAAGGTCACCTTGAGCCTTCTTTTCTCTAGGCTAAACACCCCCATCTCCTTCAGTTGCTTCTCATCAGACTTGTACTCCAGAATTTTCATCAACTCTGTTGTCCTTCTCTGGACTCAATCCCCTACCTCTATGTCTTTCTTGTAGTGGGCGACTCAAAACAACACAGGATTCAAGGTGCAGCCTGAGCAGTGATGAGTATGGGGGGAAAAGCCAGATGCAAGTCATCAACCCCCATTGACTCTCTGACTCAGGGGAATTGCACTGACATTCACCAAGTGTGAAAGCATCACTCAGTTTAGTGCACAGCCTGCAGCAAGGGCTGCACATCATGAGTCAGTTACAGCATCCCTGAAGAAGCCAAAAAGTACTACACAGTGTTCCTCTCTGAGTCACAATTTCCTCCACACCTGGCACTTTCCTACAGCTAAAGTTGTGTTATTTGGTAATAATCCACATCCCATGTTCCACATGTACATACCCACAAATGTTGAGGGAGAGCTCAGGCTGCGTTCAGGCATGCTCCCCTCAGCCTGAAGCAAGTAAGAATGAAGCAGTGCAGCTGTGAAATAAGATTTGGATTCACCTAAGGTTCCAAAAATAGAGGGCAGAAGTATTATGTCAAGCACAGCTAAAGGAGACGTACTAACAACTGCTCAAGGGAACAAAAGGCAAAACAAATGCATGTACTTCAGGTCAGTTAAAATGCCTCTATTCTTTTAGAGTTTTTAAACTTTTTTCCAAAAAATAATATTACAAATACTCTAGTGAAAATTTATAATCCAAGAAAGCTTGGAATAATTTTGTTTGTAAACAATAACCAACTTATAGACCTGGTGACCGTATACCACCAGATTTGGTTGCTGCTTTTTTATTTATCAATTACATAGTTAAGGATCACAACCGAAACTGAATTTTTGAAGAAAAATGGACCAAGTTGTAAAGATTTGGCAAATCTACAAAAATTTATAAGGCACAATGATTGCTGATCTGCTGAAGAACTGAAAATTGTTTCATTGGACACACTGAATATTTCATCTATCACATATGCATTAAAACATTTAATTAATTTTGAAACAGTGGATGGTTTTGACTCACAGAAAACATTAACCAGGCCTTTTTCATAGTATTCACTGTCCTGCTGCTAAGTGTTCACACAGAGCTGCTCAAGTAACTCAGATTGCTCTATGACAATTCCCCACAAATTTTAATTTGCAAAGTTCTTCAGGATTTTCTGAAAGTAAAGGTCCTGCCGTGATGAAAAATGTTATTATAATTGTATTCACCAGACTCTTCTTAAATTGCTTAATGGTGTTCTTTTAATCCATTGGAAGAATTACTCTTGTTCCTCAACTAAGGATCAAGTTAAGAATGCTTTCGTCTTTTTTTTTTTTTTTTTTTTTTTTTTTTTTTTTTTTTTTTTTTTTTTTTTTCCCCTGGAATATGGTTATTGTTTCATATCATCTTGGAAGCATTGCAAGAAAAGACAAAAATACCACAAACAATTACAATCCAAGTCAGTTGCTTGAGGCACCATTTATAGGCTGACCTTAACTCAGACCAGTATGGGCACTAGATTATTTGAAAAGGACTTTCTGGACTTACCAGCTTGGGGTATTAAATTTTAAAATCTTACCAGTGGCCATGTAGCAGACGTCATGAAGGAAGTGTACCCATAACAGAACTGAATGCATGCATGTAATGTGTCTACAACCTGGAGGTATTTTATTTATGTCCCTGCTCTTAAATGTCTAATGAATGAGTCTCTAGTGATGGAGATTAGTGTAACTCATGTCCAGCATGTAATTTATAGAGCAATTCCATTCTGCTTGATAGAGTTCCCAGCCCATGAAGGTATCTTCCCCTTCTACCAGATTGGTGAGCAAAACCTTGATCTGGGAAATGCAACTCTCCTGTTCTCATTATAATGCTGTGCTGGCACCAGCCGCCTTCTGATGTGGAAAAAACCCTCATCATTAGCAATGAAGCTTGCAAACAATGGATTGGTAATGAATTTAATCAATGTGATGGTCTTCCCTCCATTTTGCCTAATGAAATGCCTGCACTAAGTGAACCCTCCAGTTACAAGTAAGCAGTGGCTGGAGACCATCCCTTCTTTCACCAGGGAAGACACATCCAGCTCTGATCATCCCTGAAGCAAATGATCATATGGTTTTATGACTGAATGAGGAAGCATCTTTAAAATGAGTCCAAAGCCACTTGTCTTATGTGCCATTTTTCTCTTCATCTTGTATCAGACAAATATCTCTGTAGACTTCAGGAGGAACAGGTGGATCTATCTGACTGCATCTTCATTTCCTCAAAACATCATATTTGCAACCATTTACATCCAAACCGAATCAGATTTGATGACAAGACTAGCTCTGGTTAATGCCCTAGCTCCCCACCTGGAGTACTGCATTGAGTTCCAGGATTCCCAGCATAAGACGGAGAGGGACCTGTTGGGCCAGGTCCAGAGAGGGATGCGAAAATGCTCAGAGGACTGAAGCACCTCTGTTACGGAGAGAGGCTGAGAGAGCTGGGGTTGTTCACCTTGCAGAAGGGAAGGCTCCAGGAAGACCTTAGAGCACTCCTAGTGCCTAAAAGGGCTACAAGAGAATCACAGAATCACAGAATGTGTAGGTTGGAAGAGACCTTCAAGATCATCGAGTCCAACCCATGCCCTAACACCTCAACTAGGTCATGGCATTGAGTGCCACATTCAATCTTTTTTTAAACACATCCAGAGATGGTGACTCCACAACCTCCCTGGGCAGACTATTTCAGTACCTTATCACTCTTTCTGTGAAAAACTTTTTCCTAATATCCAACCTATATTTCCCTTGACACAGCCTGAGATTGTGTCCTCTCATTCTGTCAGTTGCTGTCTGGAGAAAGAGACCAACCCCCAGCTGTCTACAACCACCCTTCAGGAAGCTGTAGAGAGTGATAAGGTCACCTCTGAGTGTCCTTTTCTCCAGGCTTAACACCCCCAGCTCCCTCAGTTGTTCTTCACAGGACTTGTGCTCCAAGCCCCTCACCAACCTCGTTGCCCTCCACTGGACATGCTCAAGCATCTCAACGTCCCTCCTAAACTGAGGGGCCCAGAACTGGACACAGCACTCAAGGTGTGACCTGACCAGTGCTGAGTACAGGGGAAGAATGATCTCCCTGCTCCTGCTGGCCACACCATTCCTGATACAGGCCAGGATGTCATTGGAAAGGGACTGCTGACGGGGGTATGGAGTGACAGGATGAGGAGTAATGGCACTTTTAGATTAAATAATTGAGAAGCAACTCCTTCCTATGAGGGTGGTGAAGCACTGGCATAGATTGCCCAAGAAAGCTGTGGCTGCCCCATCCCTGGGCAGGTTGGATGGTTCCCAGAGCAACTTGGTCTAGTGGAATGTGTCCCTGCCCATGGCAGGGGGCTTGGATGGTTCACAAGGGTATGGAAGCAAGCAGCTACTTCTGCTCCTGTATCTCTTACTCAGGAGAGGAGGGAAGATCCTTTGTCATAGCCTGATGAAGGAAGGTGAGTGAGGTTTCCACTCAGGGTTAACAGAAATTTGAAGAGGGCTTTTAGCCACTTCAGGAGGGGAAGTGAGTCCAATCATCTAGAGCAGGACCTAAGGAAGCAAAGAGGGCAGAGAACTGCATTCCGGTATGAGCAAAGTCTGCCAGGGGCTGCAGTCTGTTCTGCTGTGGAGATAACAAGACAAAATAGAAACAGAAGATGTGCTGCAATTTCTTGTTAAAGAAGTTGGGCAGCCATTAGGAAAATTCCATGGAAAAAACAGGAGAAGGGTTAGATGGAATCCTTTTCCATTTTCCTGGCTGCCTTCTGAGACTGTTGTTTTGCACTTCTGCAACACAGCCCAAGTGTCATGTCCATCAGACCTGCCCCTCTGCTCTGTGAGTTCGCCAAAGACAGAATAACAGCGTCAAGTAGCCTCCACTCTTATTCAAGCTCTATCATAGTCATTCTTTTGTGTAATGAGCAAAACAAACAGCTTGAATTACTATTTACCATCTTTACATGGGTTATATGGCAGCTTCCCTCTCCCGAGGAAGCACTCATTGGTAAGTGGTAAGCTCTCAAAATGATAAAAAATAAACAAGTCTTCTCATATGCATTGAGACTTGCATTGTGGAGAATCAGGAGAGTCAATTTGCCTTCAGTCATTTATTACCATAACTCATTGCAGCATTCAAGTGGGTCAAGCTAATGTTATCACTGAGCATTGTGATGGGGAAGAAAGTTAGTGCTGGCTTTCTGTCCCAGAGGCTTTTAGGAGACAAAAGCAAATCAGCTAAAGGAATAAAATAATTTGCTGATGATTTTTTTTTTTCAGCTGAGGGTCACCACATTTGGCAGATATTGTGAGGGCTTTATTTTTTCTTTTTCTTGAGCAGTACAGTGAATTTTGCTTGGAGGAAGTCAAGTGAATCCAGGTCAACTTGATTAGAACAAACGAAATAGGCTTTGGGTATGATGGAAAAGAAATTCTCCCCAGTCCTTAACTGCAAAGAGCACAAAATCTCACAAGCTTGTGCAGGTTGAAGCCTGAATAGTAAGGCTGCAGTCTCCTCCAAGTTGTTTAAACACCCCACATTATTTACAGTTATTCTGATTTCTGTTTCTGCGGTGACATTCTGAATCCTTCGCTGGAATCACTCAATATTCGCAGCAGCATAATAAGGATCCATAGCCTGTCATGTTTGCAGCATGACAGGATGTAAAACACCATTGCCTGTCCAGATCAAACAAGGTCAGATTATTAAAAAACAAATCAATCTGTTATTGTTTAATGTGCAGCTCATAGAGACTTGCATACGTGACTGACCAAGAGAAGCAGATCATGTTGTGTGCAAGCCATTTTAGGTAAAGATGCCTCATCAGGGATGAGATGGTTAAGAGGTCTGCACATTTTTGTGAGGACAGCAGAAAAAAAAATAAAAAAAGCAATTGACCTTCCTGGGAAGAATTGTAGTCAAAAATATAATGAGGTATTTATTAAAAATACTCCTTTGCACTTTCATGGGTCTGCTCATATGACAGATGACAGCCAGCTAATCCTCCTATGCACTTTGCAAAGTGGTTATGTAAGTGCTGTCCCCATTTTGTAGGTGGGGAAGAAAGGCTGGAAAAAGCCCCAGTCATTCTCATAGCAACAGAGGGAATACATGCAAGAACTGGAGTCTGCAGGAATTTCACTTTTCCCTTTGCGTTACTCTTATATGTACACGATGTTCCCTTAGTGGCAACTTCTGAGCTCTGTTTTTGTCTCCTTCTTTATTCTCTCTGTCTTAAGTGACCTGATTTTATCTTTTTTTACTGTGAAGAGAGGCTCAGCAGCATCTCTTGTTTGTGTGCATACAGAGGCTTAGAGAAGCATTTCAAATGTGGGGCATCTGTTGTAACCCTTCCCTGGCCATGTTGCCCCATTCTAAAAAATTAGAAGATGCCCAGATTCATTTGCCTGGAAAATCATCAAAGGGGTCTGTAAGAAAGGGAAAACACAAAGTTGGACAAACAGATCATGTGTAAGCTCATCCTATACTGGGGCTTTTCTTAAAGGCTTGGAAGTTTTGCAATTTATCAAAAAATTAACTCTGTAAGTTCAAGAAAAATTACAGTATCTTTTTCTATCACATCTACAGTCAGCCTATTTTCTGTCCCCCCTTTCATGTGTTTATTTCACTCTGAAGAAGATTTTCTTGATCAAAATCCTGCTGCTCTCTGCTCCTTGTAGCAAGATGTAAACACCATGCTGGCATCTTTAAAGGGTTTGTGAGTCTTTATTCTGCAAGTGTGAAGAGTGAGGCAGAGCAAAGGAGGCTGTTATACACTGCTGTCCTGGTGCAAATGAGGAATTCTCACCCAGCCCACACGCATTAGATTCTCCATCACAGCTTCCAGAGAGGGCTCATACTTTGTGCAGGGATTTGCTTACCTGTTTACATAAGGCTTCATCACCTTTTTAGATCCCACCTTGACATATGGGATCATCCAGTTATATGAACTGAAGCTCAGAGAAGTTTTCTTGGCAAAACATGTCTTATCAGGCAGCCCATTTTTGCCACATACCTTCACAAATCCCCTTTTATTTTACCAAGTCCTGTCATAGGCTGTGGTTTAGCTAGGAACCTATTTAGAGAGTCATCATGTATAGGAAAGGTGTCAGATACACGTTCCCTGCCAAAGTGCTTTTGAACTTATCTGTCCTGTGTAGCTAATGGGACAGAGCTCTGGGTTGCTTCACTTTAAAAGATAAAGATAAAAACTGTCTCTGTTTTCTTAGAATAAGCATATTAGGTGCTTGGGGAGTTGCAATGAGTTCCACCTAGCCTGGGATTCAAGTGGCACTGCATTTGCAGTTGGATGTGAAAAAGGCTTTGAGCAAAACCTGCCTGCCCAGCCTTCATGAAAAGCACATAAGCCTAATTTTTTTCTCATACTTGTTTGTTTGGTGTTGAAAGAGAAACATGAATCAGGTAGCTTGAGGTTGCTTTGTCTTGATCAAGGATTTGGATGGATCTTCAAACATCCCAGTTCTTGAAAGTGCCTCTCTCCAGCTTGATCTAACGCTTACAATTAAATTATGTAGAGCTGGTGCCCCAACGCTGTGAATGTGGAAGCCAACTGTAACGCAGGTGTACAACTGGTATTAGAGCAGAACCCAGCGAGCTTTATATGAGGAATTAGGCAAATCTCTAACAGGTTACAGTTTTGAATTTTCAGCCTACAAATGAAAAAAAATTAAGACCTGACATCAAGACCTAAGAGGCTTTTCTTCTGACACTTGTTGTTATCTTCTCCCCGTGCCAGCCAGAGAGGAAATGAGCTCTGTGCTGTTCACATGCTTTCATCCTGCCTCTGCAGTGTTTTGTTCTCCAAGGACTAATTGCCAGTGTGATCCAAGCAAGCAAAGGAAACTTTCTGCAAACTCTGCTATCTCATCACAAACTAGCCTTGGGGTGAAACTGTGGTCTGGAATAGACTGAAGAGCTCAGGTACCTGACACAGGCATTCACTGCTATATGAGGTGCCACAAGATGTTCTAAAAGGTGGACGTGAGATGGGCAACAAGGTGGGGGATAACCCCGGAGATCTCAAACAGAACTAAAAGCCCCTACTTAGGAAAGTGAGTAACTCCTTTGGAGTTTTGTTGTTGAGCTCATAAAAGCTAAGATTTTTTTCCTCTGGATGTGGATCCTGTAAATATGTGGCATAAATATAAATATATGGCATAAAATCTGACTTTCAGATAAAGTGAATTTATTTTAGACTCTTTATAGTTTTGTAATAGTTTCCTCATTTTCCTCAGCCACTGTGGGAAAGACAGGGTGGGGTCTGAGTGCATGGAGGGATGGTTTTGTGAAGCTGATGGAGGGTGTTGAGTTAATGCCCCCAGTCCCCCCAGACTGCTGTCTGGCACCTCATTCATCTGGGGACCTCTGCGCGTATAAGGTCTGTGATAAACAAAGAGGGTCTGTCTTGTGCCTCTGGGTTTCCAGTGGCTTATTAAAGATTGGATTGTTTAATGTTATCCTTTAACAGAGAGATATTTCTGTGGATAGGGAGACTCCTGTGTCATTGGAAAGGAAAGAACAAGGTTTTCGTGTTCCTTGTTTAAACCATTAAGCAGTGATGTTTTGCTGTTTGACATGCCATTGCTTCTTGCGCTTTCTAAGCTGTCCCATTCCTTCATTCCTTGTGGTTAATTATTGCTCTCATTCTCTTTCCGGCACGTTTTCTGCTCTGTTACTGGATCCATAGGGGAAAAGTGACGGAGGGAAATAAGCACAGGACCAAGAAGCAGAGAATTAACTGTCCCCGTGGGAAGCTTGAGTTACTGGCTGCCACACATGCACATTTTCATTGCTAACAGTGAAGGAAAAGTTGACAAAGAGCTTGTCACCAAGAGCAGAATACAGAGGAGCAGGAAGAATTTCTGCAAGTCATTTGTATTACCTACCCATGACAGCCCAGTGCATGCAGTTCACATTCAATTATTACATTTTATTATTCATTATTTTCATTACAGTAAAATCCACAGGTACCAGCCAGGATTGCAGTAACATTGTGAGAGATTCTACTCCAGCACAGACTGGAATTTTTTAGCAGTATAACCATATCTTCTGAGAATATAAATATTCTACTAAAATAACCATACTGTTACAAACCATAGTACTGTATCACAGTAGACCTGCCTTTGACTTTTGCAGCTCATTCCCTTTCCCATACCAAAAAGATATTATGTAGGTGTAGACATTTTGCTGTTGTTTTGAGTATTTGTGTTTGAATACACCCACAGCAGTTAGATGCTGCTTTGGTTGCAGGCAACATCAGTCTGCAGTTAAATGCGTGTAAGACAGACCCTGTCCCAGAAGGCATCACATCTCACTACACAAGTGGGAAAGGGTAGGAGGCATAGATGAGTCATAATTCTGTTGAATTCAGGTATCATCCCTGAATCTGTTTGGCATTTGCCTTTAACAGATAGAGACAAACTATGCTTCACACTAATTCCGTGTCAGTGTCAATGCGTCTGTACTGAAGTTAATGAGAAGCAGGGGTAATTCTAGCTAGGCCCCCCCACCTGTCTAAAGGTCTGTTTTGTTGTTTGCAGTTCTGGGGAGTAAATGTGCCAAGCGCTTCTCAAAGAGTAGCTTGCTGGAATCTTTAGTTTTGCAGCCTGAAAGAACACTTCCATTCTGATCCAGCTTGTAGAGTGTCTTGGACATCTTCTTACCAATCACTAATAAAACAGATATAATAAGGGATTCAGGTCCTGTTACAGTTTGATATAGTTTCTGCCATATTTGGCAAGTTGGCTTTGACTTGTGACCAGAGATGTTCAAAAAACAGTGAGAATAAATGCAGCTGGAGGATTTTTTTAAAGGTTAAGTGTGACAAATACTAAAGCAGACAACTTCTGATGACTCTTTCTCCAGATTTTAGTGCAATGGCTCTGAAGTTGGCTGATGGGCAACTCAGGAGCTTGTTGCTCCTACAAGTGGGAAGGCAACATTTTTTGTAGAAGAGATTATTAGTCAAGATATGTCTGTGCAGCATGTAGGCTTTGTTAATACTTTATATATCCACTATATATCAAAGCTTTGTGCTTGAGATAAATTCTGTTACTATCCATGTTCTCAGAATACTCTTTTAGGTTGGCATCAATGGCATGGCGCTCGTTTGTAGTGGGTGTAGAAACAGAAGAAGACTGAACAAAGCAAATAATCTTATCAATTCCTAGCAAATACTCTAGGTTGGGACAGCAACCTCTAAATGTTGCTGAATTTTTAGGATGTTTTTTTCAAATACAGTTATGAAAGCAGCAAATGCCCGTTTATGAACTTTTGGTGGCTATATGGAATATTTCTATGGAGCTGTATGTTTTAAACATCCTGTCTGTACATAAAAATACATCAAAGCATATGAATTACCTTGTTTTATTACTTCTCGATTGATTGTGATCTCCACAGCCCTAACCAATACATATTAGATTTAAGAAGCATTTTGAATCAAAATGCTCAAATTGTAGCCTAAAGTAGAGAGATACATGTCAGAGCTAAAGTGATGTGTTGACTTGGTAGCTGGCAGTGAGTGACAAATATGAGTGAGAAAATTGCTGGTATGGATCTAAAGCTGGGAAAACAATGGGTTGAACTACTAAGGCATGGCATGACATGGCATTGAGCTAAAATGCTCCTCTGGTGAGATGCTTGCATGTGGTGTTTTAAAATATGTCCAATATGCATGATGAAGACATGTCACATATAAGCAGTTAAAGGACCAAAGAAAGGCGAATCACCAGTGGGATAACAATTGTCATGATGTCACAAAAATAAGTAAGTGATTTCAAAAAGAACTGGGATCACAGCCTTAAAGCTGAACTGCTGGAATACTAGAAACCTCCTAAGATGCCACTGTGCCAGTGCTGCTCAGTATTATTGTAGCTTGGGAAAGAAAAAAGTTATTCAAGTTATTCAGAAACATCTCATAAGCATCAGATTCATCAAAAATATGTCCCTGGTCATGGGAAAAGGAGAGAATTGGTGGAACAGCTGCTTGTGACTAGTAGATGGTCAACAGCATCCCTTATTAGCTGAACTACAGTGTCAGTAAAGGATTGGGAAACTGTGGGGTAATGTCCCTGGAAATATTTATGTATGGAGCTTGTTCCATATAGACAGGAAACAAATCCTCCTTCCCAGTTAGTCCTGTCTCTAGCTTGAGTCTTTGCCTCCTTGTTTTGTCAGCAAAGTGGACAATTACTGGGCTATCCATGTCATCAGTTAGTTAAATATTAATTTTAAATGTTACTACATCTGGAATTTTTTGCATTAACAAGCAGAAGATTTAGGTTCCTGATTTCAGGAGCTTTGTATTGCTTGTAAATATAAAATACTCTGAAGCTTTTTATATGAATTCTCACTTACTGTGTTTGTTGTGGTCACCTTCTGCGTATGACCATCTAGCCAGGAGAACGTTGCCTGAAATCTCCACTTACTGTGCATTAAATTGCTTTGTTATAGTGTGAGAAACTTCTAGATTGCTTGCAAAGGTTCTTGGCTGGTGTTTCTTACTGTGTTCTGATAACCATCAGATAGATAGATTACAAATATATATATATATATATATATATTGTCTTCATCCTGGCTTCCCATGTACTTCCCTAACTGTGGTCTATGGTGGCGTCACACGTGGCTGTCTATTTCTCTTTTTCAGAATACATGATATGACACTGTTAGCAGGACACCACAAAACTTGTTACCCAGATCCAAATCCTTTGAAAAGATCTATATCCTCAACTCCTATAAAACAGGAAGGGGGAGAAAAGAATTGGAGATGGGCCTCTAGTATGTTGAGCAGAAGACAGTAATCAATCATTTGACAAAATTTTACCTGTGTTTGGCATCATCTATTGAGTCTGCACTTGACACAACTGAGTTTTGAACTGTCTGAAGACTGGTCTGTCTGTAATCACATGATACAAGGGCCCCAACCTTGTTTCAAATACCAGGGTGATAGATCAAAGAACTTGCTACTTCCAATTTAGTTTTAAAGTTAGCAGTAATTATGCTATCTTTCTCTTCCATGGATAGTCTGGGCTTTACCACAGGTCAGAGCTTATTTTCATTGCATGCTGATTTCACTCAGGTTTCTGCTGGATTAGGTGAGGTACAATGCATATGGGAGGAGAAGTCTTGTATCTGTAAGTGCTGCTGTTAAGAAGTATTTCCAGATTTCAGATTCGTTTGGGAGCTGCTTAATTTCCAAAATAAGCTTCTCTGATTCTCTGTGCATAATGTGTGTACTCTACAGGCAGACAGGGATCAGCTATTCACTCCACAGCCTGAAATGCCTGAGGCTCTTGTCTCTGCTTATATCCATTAGAGGTAAACCAAGGCTGATTATAGGGAACACTGTACTTCTGATCATGTCAATGAGCATAGCTAGCAAGTGTTCTGGGGGCAGATTCTCATCTCATTTGCATTGGTGCAAATCAAGAGTAATTGAGTTATTCCAGATTCAGAGCAGGCAAACTGCCTTAATAGGATTTTCTGTCTCAATAAAGATATTATTGAATTCAGCCAGTGACTCTGTTTTGACACTGTTTTCCTTTGATTTTATGCTGATATACAGTGTTTAGCATTGGTTCAGAGCAAAGTCTACATTGTGTAGACAAGGACACTTGGGAAGGAAGTACATTTGAGTCGCAGTTCTGGGACCACTTATTTGCTGAACAGGGTGTTCAGCAGTTGCTCCTAAAGGAGGCTGTTTCCAGCAAGTCACGTACCTGCCTGCTGGCCCCAATCAAGCCCAAGCTCCAAGGAAACCAGTAGCCTCCTGCGCCACGATCACTCGCTGCAGAAAAGGGTGAAGAGAAAGGCATCTCATGCAGAAAAATGACATTAAGCTGAGAGATAAAAGGCACCCTTTAAAAGAGAGAAAAAAAAAAAAAAAAAAAAAAAAAAAAAAAAAAAAGAGGAGCTTGAAAGATGATCTAAAAACAGAAAATTCTTCACATGACCCTTTAAGACAACATAAGCCTCTTTTTGTTTCCTGCCTATTTCAGCCTGTTCCTGGTCAAGAACGCCACAGCTAATAATTGTGTCAGAAAACCTTCCTGTCTGAAAATGATCTCTTCCTAATGGATAGATGATTCCATATGGTTTCATATGTCATAGATGGAGAGAGAACATATTGGACGACTGGCCACAGCTGGCAATTCGTGTTAGTGCCATATGGATAAATGAGCAAGCTCTCCTGCATTGCGTATTTCAAGTAAACCATTTATCTAAACAGGTGCTGACCCACTGGGAATGCATTTTTATGGTCAAGCTTGCAGCATGCAGCGACATGAGCCGCTCTGTTCACCCCTGCTATGTCTGCAGTGCAAACCCACGACATTTATGTATCATTTGCCTCCATTCTGCGTAACTCCAATGTCCATAAAAGCACACCTGGGCAGACTCTTTGTAAATGAGACCTGAATCTGGCTCAGTGAACTGTGTGGATAGTATAAGACCAGTCTCCTAAATCCACCTTGGGAATAAGTCTGTGATATTCACTTCTAATAGATACTGTTATATCATATGCAGGGGATTAAAATCACCCTATTTATGAGGCTATATAAATAAAGAATCAGACTTTCCACCTCCTTGAGCTACTGTGCTCTATCCCTGATTCCAGATGATATTTTTACACTCCTTTCCTCTCCATGCCATAATTGCCTCTTTGTCTAAACATGCTTCATTTTGGAATTCCTCTCGCTTACATTCCTAATATGTGTGGTTCAAGGTACTCGCTGACTGATTTATGCTGGGCTTGTGTGGCTCCCTTGGAAATGGAGCAGAACACATTCCATCCACCTGTGTAATAAAACCAGCTGGTGCAGGGTGGGAGCACTCAAATGGCAGCAGAAACAAAATTCACCTAAGTTTTGACTCAGTTATCTGTCTCTCTATCAACTCTTCTGTTTGTCTGTGGTATTAAAATCATGCCTAGGGAGCAAGCCCTTACCAAAAAAAGAAACTTATGATTTTTATTCTAATTATTCTGTTACTTCTGTGTCACTTGCTGCCAGCACCAGATACTGGGGTGTAGGAAAATGCTTTGTCTGCACTTCTGAGCAAGTATTTCGATAAGAGAACAGCCCTTTTAATGGGATCTTAACATTCATGAAGTTTTAATATCAGTGAAACTCTCTAGGCTACTTCTGGAATCACTGAATTGCAGAATAGTTTGTGTTGGAAGGAACCTTTAATGGTCATCTAATTCTACACCTGTGCCATGGGCAGGGACACCTTCCACTAGACCAGGCTGGTCAGACCCCTGCCATCCTGACCTTGAATGTTTCTAAGGATGGGGCATCCACCACCTGCGTGAGCAACCTGTGCCAGTGTCTCACCACCCTCGTTGAAAAAACTTCTACCTACTGTAAATTTACCAATTTTTAATTTAGATCCATTACTCTTTCTCCTTTCACTATAGGCCTTACTCGAGTCTGTCCCCATCTTTCTCATAAGCCACTTTTAAGTACTGAACGCTGCAACAAGTTTGTTCTTTGTCCCTTTCCATTAGTTTTACAAGCAGTGTAACTCTTGTTTTTATCACAGGAGGTAACATTTTATATGAAAGTTAATTCAGTCAGTTTGGTGGTAAATTCAAAACTCAGGTAAGTAATTTCATTAATGAGATTGGATTTGGATTCCCTGTTCACAGCTGTACCAACTCCATCATGTATCAAGAGGGAAAGAGTTAGTTTGGGTAGGAAAGTCAGAAATTCTGCAGAGGTTGGAGGATTAAGCCTGACAGTCACCCCATCCTTTTCCCTGCTCAGCAGTTTCACATCACTAATAGTTCACTTGTGGCTCCTTGCGAAGCAAGAAAACAGAATAAACGTCAACCTGACACTATTACTTATCTCTCCATCATCTACTCTGCTGTACCCACATCTGAGATGCCTGTTTCCTTGCATTTGTTCATTTGTGCCCATCTGTTCCAAACAGGAGTTAAGCTTTTGTACCAAAACAGTAATAAGGCACCTTAAATAGCAAGTTCTCAGCTGTGTTTGGTGCACACTGTGCTGTGGAAGATTAAAAAGAAAATCAGAAAGTGCGGGATGGAGATTAAGATGGTTCTGAATTGCTGTGTAGAAGACTGAGTCCCCTTTGTGCCTCTTATCTGGTGTTTGAAGTACAGTTACTTAAGCTCAGTGTTAGGGGGGAATTAAAAAAAAAAAAAAATTCTTCCTGAGAGGATGTGAGAAGCCATTTCAAAAGGCAATGCCTCTCCAGTAAATAAAGCACAAATGTTTCGGGTCAGCACTGAAATGGTGGATGAGATGGAGTTTCACCCGAAAGAAAACTGCTTCAACCAGGAGGCTTTCAAATCTCCTGGCTGAGATAAAGAAGATCAAAGAGTTTAAACACGTTGATCCACTACTGAGGAAAACTTAGTGCTAGCAACAGACAGCAGCTGCAGCGTAGCTGGCGTGTCTAAACTCACAGCGGGGGACTAATTGCTCCTATGGATATAGGTTTGCTTTACAAAAGCAGGTCTGAAGGATCGTCATTCTTATTCAGGATGATGGAGATCTATTGATAAGAGGTAAAATACCAATCTGTGCTACGCAGCAGCAGGAGGCACATAGTCCTGGGAGCTGAGCAGGAGGGACACATGAGGATCCTCTGCTTTTATTCAACTTCTAATGTGAAGGGAAAGAGTCCATTAATTTACTCAAGATGATAACATTAGCTTGACACCCTCCTTGCTAAATAAATGAGGAAGAGAGGCTCACTTCAAAACTTAATGTCATGTGTACAATATATTGTCCTGAGAGGTAGCCTGGATAAGGGGGGCTGTGGCCATTAGAGAATTACAAATTTTCTATAAAAGCAGAAATGTTATTTTTGTACAAATTATTAACTGGGCAGGAATGGGATGGTAGTAAGGTTGATTATTAAAATAATTCAGCGAACAATTCCTGAATTCAGTGAATTTTTCCTGGTACAAACCCAGCTGTAAAGATACTTGTGACAAGTTAGGTGGAGGGGCTGTTATGGCATCTCATTAAACAAGTTCCTTCTTGCTGTCCCAGCACATGACAGAATGTGTGTTCCTGTTTTATTAAGGGGCTAAATAGAAAGAAGGTCTGAATTGAGGGTTAGCGGTGGGGCTTTTCTCATGGCACAGAAGCTGTTTCTGGCAGAGTTAGGAACTGAGTGGGATTTTTGCATTTGGGTGTGATTATTGTGGGGTTTGAGTCCTTCTGAATGCTCATTTTTTATTTATTTTAAGGAAAATTTTAAAAAATGGTGTAATTCTTATCCATAGCATCTTCCTTACAAGGTTTCATCATAGGCACTTAGTAAAAAACAAAGGCAGCTCAGCCACCCCAGCCTTTCCTGTTGAGAAGGAGAGACATCTTGGCTCTGGGAGGAAATTAAATACTCCTGTGCTGAGTCACTACAGTACAGTACAATATACCAATCTAGCTCCAGCTGTTCAGCCCTCATGTGCTATTTGTAGTTCTTTTGATAACAGAAAATTTCACTACATGCATATATGTGTGTGTGTGTGTGTGTGTATATGTATGTAGATACATGTGTGTGTGTGTGTGTGTGTGTGTGTGTGTGTGTGTGTATGTCCAGCCACATAACTAAAAGAACAGGCAAAGTGGGGAGCAAAGGACATTCAGAAGCCACAGACTCCTCCTGTCATCACAAATGAAAACTTTTCCATGGCTCTAACCTTGATTGCTCCCTTGCAGTGGGGATCCTCGTTAAAGCCATTCAAATGTCAATAGGCTGCCTAAATACAGGAGGTAAATTCTTCCATGGTTTCCAGAGAGGGCATCACAGCATGCCTGCCTTTGCCTCAGCTCAGCATGAGGGCCAGCAGGACAGCCTAGCAAGCACGCAGCAATGGGGCAGACATAAGGGGTGCGCTGCAGAGGATACAGGTATGAATGTATTCTCTGATGAATTTAAGGTTCGATTAATTTGGCATGACCCAGGACAAACACCCTGGCCTTTCTTTGCTGGTTTGGAAAGGTGTGGGTCTCTCTTAAGTGTCGTGTCCTACCCACCAGCCCAAAAGATGCCTGACATGGATGGTGACATCTCTCCAGGTCAGAAGCACCCTTGGTTAGACCCAGGTAAACCACTGCCTGTACCCCTTTGGGCCTGTCGAGTCTTGGGGCGTGATCATATTGAGCTGGAGGCAGAGGCACAGAAGAGGGAATCTCCCTACATGATCCACCTGGAGTGTTTCCATTTCTCAACACCCTCCCCAGCGGTGTTACACCACCAGGAAGGGAGGAGACAATGGTAAGGAGCCCATTCTCCCAACACAGAAGCACTCAGATTCAGGAGCAGTGTCCTTGTCCCCTGTTCACATAATTGTTTTTATAAACACATAACACATAAACAACAGTTTTTATAAACTGTTTTTATTATTGAAATACCAGTTGATTTAGACCAGTAAATCAACTGCAAATTAAGGAAAATGTTCAGAAAAACACTTCAGGCCCCTAAGTGGTGCAGAACTATCTAACCCAGTCTACCTGCTGGTCCACTTGAGCAGCTACATGATTTTTTTAATTTCTGAGAAAACTGCTTTTAACAATACATTCAAATATTATTTAATGTCCATTTCAGGTACCATCAATTTGATGCAGTGGTTATACTGAGAGCTTTCACTTTGTATAACTTGTTAATCATTGGTGTCAGGCATTTTGTATTCTACTCTTAAGAAATTTGCCAAGTCAGATTTTTCAGTGGATTTTTTGAAGAGAAAATACTATCAGTGGCAAGTGGCATAAAAACTTTGCAAGGAAGCTTCACTTCTCCTCACCATTCCCAAGGCAGAGTATGTCAAAGTTCAGACATATAAACAAAATTATCAGGTTGGATCTGTAAGGTGAGATGCAGGAATATTCATAGTTTACAAGAAATGTGAGGTCCATATAGCTCAGTCCACAATTTCCAGCCTTTATTAGGATGAAGTTTTCCATCCTTGAGCTCAATAGCTGTGCCCCTCTAAACTTCTCAATGTCAGCTTACCTACCCACTGGCAAAAAATAGGGGCAGCGATTACCCATCCTTTGAAAGCTTTGGAAGGGTTTTGGATTAGATCAGCAATGGATAAAGGGGAAGACTATTCCTTCCATTTAACAGCTTTAACGGAAAGTGTATTGATGGTCAAATTACATTTTATTGCTGGTCAAGGCTCTGCTGAAAGACCTGAAGCCACTACAGAATCAAGGAGCAATTACAGAAACCTCTGTTTTGAGCTGGGCAACATACTGTGATACTTTTCCAGGCAATACAAAACCTCTTTCTTTTACAATGATATTTTAAATATGCAGTTCAAATAGGCCAGAAGAAATGTTTTTACTTATTAAATGAACTCTACAGAAAAAATATTTTTTCCCACAGATAAAGGGGTAGCTAAAAAACTGATCCAAAAGCCAAAGAAGACTTTTTTTCCCACAGTAGACCAGGAAAATATTTATTTTGGCGATGTTATCACACAAAAAAAAACATATTTTAATGCTTTGAATTTTGCTATATGGATTATGAGCTTGTCAAAGCAAATTTTGCAGCAAGATCCACAAAAGGTTTCACATGTGCAAGCACGATGGCTTTCTAAAATGTTTTCAAGCCTTGACCAGATGGATATTGAATCCTAAAATGTTTTGGGTTGGAAGGAACCATAAAGGTTGTCTAGTTTCAACCTCCCTGCCACGGCAGGGAAACCTTCCCCTAGACCAGGTTGCTCAAAGCCCCATCCAATTTGGCTTGGAACACTTCCAAGGAGGGGGAATCCATGACTTCTCTGGACAGCCTGTTCCAGTGCCTCATAGTATGGGTGTGTTAATTTTAAACTCTGCAAGTAGAGGACTGATTCTTCTGTGAGAGAGAAGTGTTGCCTTTTAATACAATATCTTTGTCCAGCTAAAGTCTAAATTCAATGAGTGAAACTTCCACAAGAGAAGTAGCTCAATTAAGGTTGCAACTTTGCAGGCTGATGGAAATGCCCTGTTTCTTTGCTCCAGCTGGCCACAATGGGATATTTTGTTCTTGAGTTCTCCTGGCTTGATAAAATATGTTATTTACCAAATTTGTTATTGTGGTCTATTGCAATATTTTGAACAGTGTCATTACTGAAATGCTGCTCAGCCTTTGTCATTGGAACACGAAAAAATGACTGGTGGACTGTTTCTCATTTGCACTGAGAAAATCTAGCTTGGGGTGAGACTCACTGACTGGTAACTCATTCAACTAAAACTAGACGTGTAACTTAGTCTAAGCTGGTAGCTCTTTAACTTCCATTAAACAGGTGTCTGAAGTTAGCTGAGATACATCTCTGATGACCAAAGCCTATGCAAGCAAATGATACTTAGATACAGCGCAGTTAAAAGTAAAACAGAAAAGATATTTTTTTGCACAGAGCATATCTAGTGCTCTTGCAACAAGTGAGAAAAAAGAGCTTGGTATGCACAGAGCACAGCACTGCAATTCATTGATGAACATTAAAATGTAATTCTTCTGGGATGCATTCTACATTCATTACTTGTGTTATCATTTCCTAGAAATCCAATTTTTCACTTGAAAGTACTACACATTGAGAAAATTATCTTAATTCTGAGAAGCCTCCACTGTGCAACCTTTTTTTAACCTGCTCTATAAGCCACTTAAATAACAGCTTCACCCTTCTTAAAGGTGGGGGGGGAAAAAAAAAATCACAAAAACCCAACCAAAAAAAGAAAACATAAAAGACAAAATACAGTGAAATGGCCCTTACAACAGAACTGGAACAGACTAGGATGTGCAAAGCACTCACTCCACTGTGCACCTTTCTGGCTGATGAAGTTAAAAATGGCCCACTTCCCTGGGCAGCCTATTCTAGAGCCTGACAATTCTTTCAGTGAAGAGATTTTCCCTGATATTCAATCTAAACCTCCCCTTGCACAATTTGAGACCATTTCCTCTTGTCCTGTAACCTGGAGTTGTTACCTGGGAGAAGAGACCAATCCACACCTTGCTAAAACCTCCTTCCAGGGAGCTGTGGAAGAGTGAAAATGTTATGGTGGTGGTCAGTCACTGCAAAGCAAAATGCCATCTTAGAGAAAGGCATGCTTTGGCTCTGCATAACCCAAATAGACTCTCTTCTGCTTTTATTTGCTGCCTTTTGGAACATGCCTGTGATCTCCAAACACATCAGCCATGCCTTTCTGTTCTCCATGGGGGAACAAAATAATGAGATGTTGTCCTGTGAGCAGGGCTTCATTTGGGAGGATGATTTTCAGCTCATTTCTGCGTGTGCTGTCTCCGCTTCCTGCCTCGCTCCACTTAGTTGCCGTGTCAGTGTCATTGCTTACAGCACAGGATGATAATGGAAAAGGAGCTGGAGAGAAATGTGCAGCACAGACACAATCAGAAGCAGCAGAGGCCAGTATATGTAGCCATATATGTATTTAATCCTGGTCCTAAGCGTCTCCAGCTCATTAGACTGTCCCTATTCAGCCACAGCCCTCTGAAGGAACACTCGACTTGAAGCACATGTTGAAGCTCTGCAGTCCCCAGTGAGACTTAAACTTGTGCTTAATGGAAAATGTCTACTAAAAGAATTATTTGCAGTTGGAACATGTTTCTTACCCGAAAATTTGTAACTGCTTTCTGGGTCCTCCAATCAGGGCCAAAGATGGGGACTAAAGTATTCTTGGCCAGAAATGCTAGTTGGTATGAATGTCCTTGGTGAGGAAATGTTTGTGATCTCCTCATCCTCCTGCTGGCAGCCAGGCCATCTATGACCGTTTCTGGTGTCTTTGAGGTTGGCACTAATTGCCATCTCAGGAAAGGCATTTTCTCGCAAGGTGGGCACTGTCATTAGGAACTCAGTTGATACCAAGTAATTCAGAGGCATCTCCTAATGTGAGTTAACCAAAGCCAGACATCAGCTAGGAAAAGCTCTGTTATTTCCAGCTCTGAGCACTCCTTAGAACCCCTCAGTTGCTTTTCGAATATATGATACATTTGGAAATCAAATATCTGAAAAGCCCCCAAGAGAGCAAACTCCAAAGCAATCCAGCCATCGAAAGTTTGGACTAGAGAGCACAGATCGCAAGAAATTTTTCTTTCTTTGTGTGTGATCCCTGATGCAGATGCCTTGTTTTCACAACACTTCTAATGAAAGCATTTTTATATTTGGATGCTCTTTAGGGTACAATGTAATAATCAAAATAAATCATTGCATCATATGCCTGTTACAAGTGAAAGCTGATGCACCAAATGTCAGGGTTGCTTGCTTTGATGAATCAATGAATATTGACAGTTTTGCTAACTGTGGAGGAAAGAAATGGCAGTGAAGGGGAAATGTTGACTTGATACAAATATATTTATATATTAATATATAAATATATATATATTTATATATATATATAAACATATAAATGTAAATATATAAAAATATATATGAATATATGTGCAAATATAAATATATAAATATAATTTCAATAAGATCATTCTGATTTAGTGATTATATTGTTTCAAATGAGGCAAAATGTCTCCTTGTGCTTTAATAGAGAAACTGTGTATATTTTCCCCTCCCATATTTTCATTTATTACATTAATTCAGCAATTACCATATTTGAAAAGGCATTCATTTCAACTGTTGTGTAGAAAACTTCTGATCAGATGAAGAACATTGGCTTCAAGGCCACTCTCCTTCCTGTGAGACAGGAAGTATCTGTGTGATTAATTAACTGTGGGTGAATGCTAAGTCTTAAATGTGAAAAAAACATCCTCTGTTGGATTCAACCTTTCATGTGAAAGCTGTTTAGGACCTTACTGAAAAGAATGTGTTAATCAAGAGAAAATCCTAGCTACTGTCTTGTAAATGGACACAAATGAAAAAGCCCGGTGAAAATGAGGTTGAAGTGAACTCAGAAAAAAACACCAAAAAGAGTTTTTCTGTGTTGCTTTCTGAGCGCTTGCTTTACACTGCAAAGTGATTTATGACAATTGGAATCTCACTATTTCTGCAATTAATATTACTGGATGCTTCCTAATCAGAGGAACGTTAATCATAATAATGCAAATGGAAGTATTATTGCAGCTATGCTTCAGAGTTCATATTTCGTATTGAGCCCAAAGTTCAGTACCCAGCATCATTCTCAATGGAGCATTCAAGTTGTATGGATAGATAGATGTGCACCAAAGGTAAAATAACTGAATTAATATAAGCTAGAATAATATATCTGGTGTATAGCTTCCCATTTTCCCATTTTGATGTAAGGATCTGATTTTCAGGCTTTTTAAACCAATAATAAATTATAACAATGCACTGTTAATTACACTTTTCAGAACTGTTGTAGAGTATAAATTGCACTGGTGATGGACTTAGATTAAGTTTCTTGTGCTTATTTTTAGCAAATCAAAAGCAATTCATTTCCAACTGGGCCACGTTTAAAAGTTTGGTGTGAAAAAACTGTGTAATTATTTCCTAATATGAAGAGAATATTGGTAACAATATTTTATCCTACATCTCTTTTGCACTAAATATATTAATGGGAAAGGAAGAAGCAAAAACACATATTAATTTGAGTATGTGTTTAAAAGATATAATGAGTATTTATAAATTTTGCTTCTCCAAATATTTTCTAAATTGTCTTCATATTGTTACTTCCCTCTGTGTTTCCTTAGATAATTTCTTAGCTTGGGATTAGTTTCTTTATGATTGCTGTTGCTTCTGGAAATATTTGGTCCCTTTCCTTTTTCTTTTCTTTTTTTCTTTTTTTTTTTTTTTTTTTTTTCATGAGAGTGGTAGGGGGTTGTTTGTTTGTTTGTTTGTTTGTTTGTTTCCCTGTGGATTTTGATTTATGAAGAGGGTGGGCAGGGAAGGGGATAACAACATTTTTAAAAATCCTGCTGGCTTTTATTAAGAACCACATAAAGTTTTTGAAAATAATTCTGAGCTCATTCATAAACATCAATATTTCAGAAAATAAATTACCCACATAAATAAGCCCAAGCTATAAATGACTTTTTGGTGTAGCAGAAAGGTGTGTTTCATTTTCATACAAAAGGAATGTAACTACCATATTAAAACTGTTTATCAGGAGGTGTCTGTGGAGGATGCTGTGCCTGTAGTCTGTGGGATACTACTTTTGGGGGAATACAGAGTCATGACTGGAGCTGAAATGTCCCTCACATGACATAATTCTCCTCTTGATAGAAAAGAAGTTCATAGGTGGGGGCCACATTTTAGACTTTGTGGATCTGGATTCAAATCCATTATAAACATCCTGTATAATACCAAGAAAAACATTTTGCTCCAGGACTTCAGAAATATCAAATATCTCAAAACCCAGCTGAGTGAGAAGGAGATGCCCAAATAACTTTAACAACCAGATCCAACAGATACTGCTATGTCACTAGAGGACACGAGAAGAAATGATACTCACACATACAACTCTAGAACAAAAGAAGAAAGTTTTATTTAGATTACCTCATTTATATAGAGTCTGGACAATGACCAGGGATTGGAGAACAAGGTTACCACCTCTCCATCCCAGTGGCCAGGCTAGAAGTCAATCCATTGTCCCTCATCAAAGAGGAATGTGAAAAACAACTCTTCGTTTATGTTACAAGTGTAAGAAGACTCCACTACAGGAATGTAAACATCAGAAGGCTAAGAAAATATAGTAACACTGCTATAAGAATTATTCTCTATCCTATGGTCTAGATCAGGCATTTATGTGCTCTGAGTACCTGAGTCTCACCTTTCCTAAATCACTTTGCATTATTTGGACACACTTTTTCAAAATGGCGTTCTGGTCATGATATAAACATGGATGTACTAACATTTAGAGGTTTGGGTCGTTTTGGTTGGGTTGGGTTTGGTTGGTTGGTTGGCTGGTTGGTTTTGTGCGTTTTTTAGGTATTGTTTATTTGTTTGTTTAAGAGATGAAATCACTTTGATAGTGTATTTGATGGGTAATGCCAGAGATACACAGGTAGGCATGTCACAGGAACTTCCAGAAGACAGGTGTAAATGCAAAAGCAACCTTAAACCCTCATGTGTTTAAAAGATATAATGAGTATTTCTAACCATGATTGCTAAAGGAGCAGAGCAGACCACCTCTTTTTATTTTCTGTGGTGGAGTTTATTCTCTGAAGTGAGAATAATAACATTTCTTTGCCTTGAAAATCAGTTTTAAGATACATATATTGAAAATCCGGAGGAGTATAGGTATGGTGGCAGGGGATCCTAAGTCTACCAGAGTCCTGAGAGAAAAAAGTGAACAATTTATTCTCACTCCCTCCTCATTTGCAGGTCACACAGAAAAGCATTCTGGTGAGTGATGGCCTCTTCTGCTTTTGTTTTCTGTCTGTTGGAAGTGAGCAAGAGAGGATACTCACAAAATTAATTCAGATTGGCTGAGATAAGTACCCTGTGATGTTGATTAAAAACCATCCACAAGGCCATTAGCAAAGTGAGATAATAAATGAAAATGTGTTGAATCACATGAGTTTTCTAGTGGGGGAACATCAGGGAGCAGTCCTGAGTCCAGTCTTCTTTAAATATCTTCATTCATTAGCCAGAAGACAGGAAAAGAGTACATGTTAATTAAAATCACAAATGATCCAAATTGGGAGGCACTAAATCAGCAAAGAAAGAGAGACTAGAAACCTTAGTCAGGAAATGACAAAATGAGATGCAGCTTTGAAAAACGCATATGGAGGAGAAATAATCTGTTTGAGGACACAATCAGCAGCAAGGAGTGTTCTCAAAGAAGCAGAATTGATAGGAGGAAGACAAAGGACGTGGACCATGGAGTAAAGGGTAATGTAGCAGAGCAGCTATTTAAAGGTGACCTTTGCACCTTTTCAGTAGACAGCTTAGATTCAAAATTAATTTGCAGCTGGCAAGATTAAAAGGTCAATGTAGTTTTGGACTCTATATGCAGAAAGAAGTTGCCAAGGAAAGACATGGAATCCCACTTCTCTAACAGTATGCTACCACATCACTCAGCCTTTTAATTTTTTTTTTTTTTTTCCTTATTCTTCAAGATCTTGTGCACCAGAATGAATGTAACATAGATGCATATCTAACAAAGTGGGTAACCTGGGAGAGATGATGGGTCTGGCAAATGTGGCTTTCAGTGAAACTACACACATCCTCTCTGTTGTCCACCTTCCCAGTCTATACTGGACTTTGTCTCCCTGAGACATGGAAAGGACCTAAGAAAAGGGACTTGAGACTAATTAGTTAATAAGAGGCAGGAGCCCCAGTGCTGTTATACACTTTCTTTGAACCTCCTGTTTGTAGTGTGATAGGTTTGTGACACATGCATCATTAAATTGGGGCTCTTTGATGCCACACACAACTCAGATAGGATATCATTTAGTGATGTGAGTGGAAACAGCAAGAGGCATCTCTGGAAAATCTCAGTCATTTCTCTCTAGCAAAGGAAGAAGACTTAAGAAAGGAGATATGAGATAACCACATAAATAAAAAAGTATTTTTATTTTTGCCTTCTGAAGCCTGCAAAAACACAGAAGAGGAAAGGAACAACTGCTGTGTTAACTGGAAACCCTCAAAACTACAAAGGAGGAATTGGTGAATTACTTACTCTTTTGGCAATGGGATGGATGTTTGCACAGTTGGTCAAGGACAGGCATTTAATTCTGAGTGCTGTACAGAAAACATTAGTTTATATTTAACAAATGCATTTCTTTCTATAAGATGACTAAGCATACTCTAGTAGTGTTTATGTGACATTACAGCAGGAACCACATACGTATAAATGACTGTTTTAGATATCCTGTATAACAGTAAGCAGTGATTTTTCATTTCTTTTTCTATAGCAAATAACTTTAAAATCACTGAACAAAAAACTGATCTTTTTTTTTGGCTGTATTTTTCAGGTAGACTGAGAATACCACATGCCTAGGTTGAAACAGTATCCTACAAGAAGCATTTGATGGATTGTTCCTAGATATTTCTAAGAAGGTAACTACAAAAAGTGAGTACTAGTTCCAGTACCTGCGATGTTTTAATTATGTTTTGTTGTTTAAAATAAAATTATGATAGTTGTAATGTTTCTTGACCAGATTTCTTTAATTGGAGTCTTGAGGAATTTTTCTAATTTCTCTAGAACGTGTTTTTTATTGACCTGTGTCTATTTTTGTTAGCTGACAAGGATGATTTGCATCACAGTCTCAGTCATGGGTTCACTTCTGCTGTGCCAGGCACTCTAGCAACATAGACTTTGTCTGCATGAAATGACTTACATCTTAGTAGAAATCAAGGTGTGGGTAGTGGCAGACAGAGGAGACCCATGGATGTAATAAGAAAGTGCTGGTCAGTGCGACAGGCAATGCTAACAGCACACCTGCAACCTTGTCAGAGGATTTTAGATGTTGCTACAGAGAAAGAAAGGCACTAGCAAGGTAATTTTGTATGTGTTTATGGAGAGCAGCATGAAAGAAAATACAAAAGTACTTGTTTGAAAAGCCACTGCATGGACTATGGAAAATGGCTGCATGGGTTGATTGGATGCAGACAGCATGGTTTTGATAGGAATGGGGAAGGGAAATCAATGCTATATATCTGGAAAAATGGCCTTTGTGTCCAGGGAATATCATCAGGGCAAATTTACATACTTTGAATGTGTGTGTAGCTTCAATGTAACTGGGAGGTGGCATCAGGGAGAGGAGTATGAATTGAAGATGATATCAGGGTTACAGGCATGTGACAGGATGGTGGCATTGTCCACAGTGATCAAGGTGGAGCGTTGCTTGGACATCATTGCTGGGCCATCTCAAACGGAAGGAAAGCGAGCTGGGACTGCTCAGTACACAGAAAATTACAAGGAAATGGTAGAGAAGCAGAAACATGAATCAAAGAATTGTGGAATATTTGAGCTTGGCAGAGACCACTGGAGATTGTCCAGTCACCTTTCAAATCAAAACATGCTTTCTTGGAAAATGTTGTTGAGGGATGATCTTTAAGAACTTTTCACCTAGAAGTGAAGGCCTAGGGTATCTATGGCTCCTGCCATATAAAGAAGCAGCAAATGTTCACCTCAGCCTGGGAAGTCTTAACAGGAGGGATGAATGGAGAGTAAGAAATGTCTGTTAATATTAAAACTACAAGTACAGTAGGAGGAGTTCTAAAAGTCAAAGCCATGAATATAAAGTGATATTTAAATGAAACTGATGCAGAATTATGTGTACTTGCAAGACAGAATGAAAGTGATTAGTGAACACTAGTGCTTTAATCACCAGCACTACACAGATACTGGCATAAGAAAGAAGAGGCAGTTCCCAAAGCATGAAAATTCTGCCTGCAAGTCATGTCCTGGACTTTGTTCTTTACTCCTTAGGGAGAAATCACTTACTCCTATAAGGAATTAAATTGCTTTTTTTTCTCATAATCTTAGAATCATAAGAGGGTTTGAGTTGGAAGAGATCATAAATATAATTTAATTCCGACCCCCCCTGCCATGTTCATGGAAGTATTAGGGTTGGCGTGAGCTGAAATATTGTATCTGTAGCAGGAGTTCAAAAAGTTAAGAAAAAAAAGAAAGATCTCACTGCAAGATAAAGACTAGTCAAAAAAAAAAAAAAAAAAAAAAAGGAAAAAGAGCAATAAAAGTGTTTTCAAAGTCAAGGTTTCATAGTAAGTGATAACAGTATAATGAGGTGACAGAAAACTAAATGGAGAAAGGCGAAGAGGAAATCTCTAAAGCAAAACTTCTCAGATTGCTGGGAGTCCCTGCACATGACAAGCTCTCTATTAAGAGACAAGAATTTCAGAGGACATGTCTAAATATCTTTGTATTGAAGGGGAATTCATACTTGTCAATGTAATCTGAAGACTTTTTCATTAAAAAATGCTACTCTTTGCAAAATGCAGTTTTTCACAACCATGATGCATTTGATAACCTTATTGGTACCAGGAGATCTGAGTAGTGACATATGGTCAAAGAGTCAATAACGGAATCCAAATCAGTTATTTCCTATGGAATCACAGAATTTTTCCCCAGTTATGTCCAGCTGGCTAGTGGAGTCAATCATGCCAGCTATGAGGCTCATTTTCCTCCTCAAGGGGTCTGTCCAGAGCTGCTTCCCAGGTATACCATGCTGGCTGGTCCAATACTATCTGTGAGGTCTTGGAATTATGGAACATTTGGGGTTGGAAAGGACCTCAAAGGTCATCTCATTCCAAACCCCCTTCCATGGGCAAGGACACTTTTCATAGACCAGGTTGCTCAAAGCCCCATCCAACCTCACCTTGAATGTTTCCAGTGATGCAGGAGTCACAGCTTCTCTGGGCAATTTGTGGGAGTGCCCCATCTACCTCACAGGAAATATTTTTTTCCTAATACCAATTTAAACCTGAACTCTGTCAGTCTGAAGACACTCCCTCTTGTCCTGTCCCTCCATGCCACTGTTAAAATTACCTCTTCTTGCTCTCCTGTAGCCCCCTTTAGGTTCTGGAAGGGACTCTAAGATCTCCCAGTAGCCTTCTCTTCTCCAGGCTCAGCAACTCCAACTCCATCAGCCTGTCTCCACAGGAGAAGGGCCCAGCCCTCTAAACACCTCTGTGTCTCTCTTCAATGCACAGAGAAGATGAATATGAACACTACAAATAACAGGGTCTGGTTTTTTACTGTCTCATTAAAAGTAACAACTTGCCTCAGGGTATATAGAGTATTTCTCAGGAGCAGCCAACATTGATCTAGAAGCTGGATGATTTTTCGGAGCTGCTGTCCTCCAACAGCTCTAAGTGGATATTGTGGCTCATTGTTGATCAGACTTCTCTTACTCAGGTGAGGAAAGATGGCATTAGGTAGTTGGCGTTTGGTACCCAGCTTGAAAATACTGATTATTGTTGTTGGCTGTAGTGCTATTCTACTGCAACCTGTGCACTCTTCCTCTTAAACACCGCAAGGCAAATTTTATGTATTTGGAGACTTTTGCAAGCACTTTATATAGATAAAATATGGTTTTGAGAACAAGTTTTTGTAAAAATCCCCTTGTCCCATCAAATTAGAAACTGCTAGACGATGTGTATGTCTTTTCAAATTTCCTTAGGTCCCCTGTCTTCTTAGCCTGGATCAACCTGTCACCAGAACTGGGTGGCATATCTTCTTGTTTACAAATCCAAGACAAGCATCTTTAGCAACTCTATATTTATACAGCATCTAACACATTGGGCTCATGATACACTCAAAGCCTCCAGGTGCTCTAACTATAGAGGTGTTACATAATACTAGGGGGAGCTTCTCCTCCCAAGGCATCTTGTTTTGACCCATAGTATAGAGAGACATCCTTCTAAAAGGTTCTGTTTATTCAAATCAATGTCATGCAGTGTTAATTAAGCATTAATTGATACTTATGTCTTATTCTCCATGGTGCCACATCATCATTTTTCTTGAACAACCCTTGAAGTTTGGCTCAAGGTACCAGATGTATGATAGAATAGTCTTGTCTTGGAAACTACTAGATTAATAATTTAGTTACTTAGTTATCTATTCATTTGCTTATTTATTTCTGCTGTCAAGTGCATCAGTTTCCATAATCCTTTCTCCTCCTGTTATTTAGTAGAGGAAGAACTGGTAAACAACAGGAAGGCTGTAATTAGCAACCTGGCTGTGGAGTATGCAGCAGGTGGGGGGCGGCTGTAGAAACCAGTATGAACTCCAAAGTTTATTACAAGGACTGTTTGTATGTTGCCTGTCAATCATTTTCTCCCTGTTTATGTTTGCAAGGGAATTGCAGATATATTTCTTGGACACATCAGATTTTGCTTTTCTTTTGCTTTGCTGCAGAAATCTATTTTCAGTCCTGTTGTGACATGCAGGAGATGTGATCTCACACCCTCCAAAGAACTGATACACAACAGCAATGCAATAACAAAGATCCCATCATTACACCGTTTGGAAAAAGAGGTAACTTCATAGCAGTGAAACTGCCTTTACCTGCAGATAGGGTGTATCTCAGGGAAATCTCCCCTTAGGGATACTTATTGCTCATCTTCTTGTAGGCTTAATGAATACACCAAAACATAATAACATTTTCCTTCTGAAAACCACGTGCCGCTTGGAGAGCATTAATGACATAGGCTTAGCCCACAGCCCACACAGTGCAGCAGCTTTTAGCCATACCCCCCACCTGCAGGAGCAGGCTGAGCCATCCTGATGCTCTGGCAGTTTTGCTGCTTTTATGATCTTACAGAGTTTCACTCAGGGTTTCTTTGTGTATCTCTGGAGGATCTCATAATGTGCTTTATAGACCTATCTAACAGTGCCATGCACGAGGCCCACACAGCTTGTGTGTGCTGCAGTCACAGCCAGTGACTGAGAACAGCACAGATGCCTCAGTGGGAGCTGTGCACCCTCAGTTTCCTTTCCATGCCTGCATATCTTCCTCTAATAGGAGCAGATGTGTAGCTCCTATAAGCACTGTGGCATCGTCCCAGAGCAGGTCAGACCCCCACTGTGACATGGTCAAAGCTCTTTGACACCTCTTACTTTGCAGCCCTGATTGAGCAGCACAGCCTGTGGTGCTGCTCCTGGGGACTGTGCGCAAGCCCTTGTCTGTCAGCCACAGCCATGGTACAGAGAGCTGACTTCATGTGGACTCAAGGCATCCAGGGATTTTCATCCCATTTTTCTTTTCATAAAACCATAAAATCATAGACTAACAGAAGGTGTTGGAAGGGACCATGAAGACTGTCTAGTTCCAACACTGTGCCATGGCCTGGGACACATTCCACTAGACCTAGCGGCTCAAACCTCCATCAAACCTGGTCTTGAACACCTCTAGGGAAATGGAGGAGCAACATCTTCTCTACACAGCCTTTGTCAGTGCCTCACTACTCTCATAGTGAAGAATTTCTTCCTGACCTAATCTCATCCTGTCCTCTATCAGTTTGTAGCATTTCTCCTTGTTCTGTCCCTGCACACCCTCATCAAAAGTCCCTCTCCAACACACTAGTAGCCCCTTTAGGCACTGGAAGATGCTTTTGCTCACTCATGTTAGCTGAGGTAAACTCACTTTGTTAGTGGCAAAGCTTTCAAATATTCTTGCTGTCCCAAGCTAGGCTTGTTTTAATTTAGAGATTCTAATTAGACATTGACTTGTAGGGTAAGGTGATAGTGGGGTGAGGGAGAAAAATTTTCTTTGGGGCACATAAACATACTTTCCATTTTGCAGGAGAAAATGAAATGTTTCTGTGTGAAAAAGCAGAGCTTTTTCTTCTCATTTTAATGCTAATTTTGTAACTGTGTCTGATTGTCCTCAACTCTGCTGCTGGGGCAGTTTGTATTTTGTGTGCATTCTCACCGGGGTTAAGAAGCCTCTGCATGTCGTCAGGCAAAACAAACAACAAGGTGAGTAAGGGCTTTCATTTCTCATGCAACAGGATAATCTAAACAACAAAAGTATGGAAAAATAAATGAAAGTGAGCTACAGGATCTGTCTTCACCTGGTACAAGAAAGTACCCTTGAGTACTGTTGCTGCAAAACTTCAGCATGTGTTTTAGCTCCTGTGAGAAGTCCTATTAAGTCCTAAGTTGAAGGACAGGATTAAATACAGAAGACAATTTAAAATATACTTCCACAGGTGAGATTCTTCCCTGATTCCATTTGGCAGTAACAGCATAGTGTCACCAGTGATGACAATGGACAGCCATCAATTTGGTAAGGTTTAGTGCTTTAGAGGTAGAGCAGTGTCTTTTTTTGCTCTGTTGTTAAACTTTTGAATAGCTCGTTTTCTTGAGCTGGATGCCAAACAGACAGAGCTCCTACCTGGTCTAAGCAGAGAAGTAAGTTCTTTATTTTATCACACTTAATCTGTTAGCAGGAATGGGCTAGTCTGACTAAGCTGAAACTACTATCCTGAACATGTGTAGTGCTAGTAATAGCAGCAATATATATAAATAATATGTGTATAGACAGCTCTTACTCTGTTACTATATTGCCAGTATATTAACTTAAAATGGCTTTGGTGGTGAAGATAACTACACTGGCTTTTAATAGAGATATCAGCACCTCTGAATTACAGGCCAGCTCAGAAAAGACAAGTTCCATGTGACCATGTTCACAAGGATCTTCCAAATCTAGCTGGATCAAAGAATAAAAGTGCTTATGAGAACAGCAGCCCAAGAACAGAGAATCCAAAGGCTGGAGAAATGTTTTTTTCTGAGCTGGACATCTGGGTCAAGGAGGATTGTTCATCCCTGCATAATGAAAACAATTTGTTCTCTTCAAGGATTGCTAAATGCAAGGTACTTGTGGGGAGGGGCAGGCAGATACGTGCCTGAGGCATGAATTCAGACCTACAGAGCAATTCAGTCCTTTTGGGAAAATAAAAATTATCTTGGCCAGCCTCATGCAGAGTTGCTGTCCTGTTTGAGACAAACACACAATTCACCTGCAATCCTCACTCTTTGCTGACCGTGCCAGGGAACTGGCACTTTCACATGTAATTACCAGGCATTAAGGAATAACTCTTCAGGGTGTCCCATCAAGGATGGCACAGAAGAGCCTCCCCAAGGAGCTTCTTCTACAGGCAAATGCCAAATGTGCTGTTTATATTTACAGGATCCTAAGTCACACATATTACATTGTGTATAAATGATGCAGCTGTGCTAGGAAGTGCTCAGCTGCAGAATTTGCTCCAAGGGCTGTTCCCAGTTAGACTCAGCCACACCCTGAAAGATGCTGGCAAAATATCCTTATTATTCATAAAACATGTGCTCTGGAGTCACAGGTGATGAGGTGAAAGGACCTGAAAAGACATTTTAGCACTTTTCCTGCACACTTCCTTATGAAGAAGACTATCTTTGACCCTGAGAGCCTGAGGACTGAGTTTCAACTGCCATTTATCAGGACAGTGTTTTTGAGTTTCTCTTTATTTCCTTATTTCTATTGAGGATGTTTTTTCGCATTTTAATGATGTGACATTTGCCAAGGAAAACATTTGCAGCAATAAATCTCATCAAAATCTCCACCAAAATCTCATCTATTGCTTGACATTAATTTCAATCCTTTCCACTGCAGCTGTCTCCCTGCAGGTTTCATCTTTATGCTGGAAGACAGGGATTTGCTCATCCTGCTCCACTGCTCTCAAAGCAGCCTCTGGGTATCACATGGTGGTAGGGCACAGGGGAAAGGTTTTTTTATTTTTGTAGTTAAATGCCATGGCATAATTTTCACATTGTTGCTCCTTGTCCGATCTTTTGATCTCTTTAACCAATTCCCTACCATTCCTTGATGATCTGTTAACACACTTACCCAACTAGCAGAAGTTCCATTTAGTCTGGGAATAAATCCACTGGCAGAGCTTTTTTCCCTGTTTTCAGTTGCCCTGCTTATGTAGAGAGTCTACAGCAGCCACCTCCGTTCCATTGGCCCTTGGAGAAGGGACACTGCCTCTGTCCCTCCCACTGCACTGGCCAGCCACGGTAAAAGCAAAAACCACGTGTGCCATGACAAAAGCAAACAGCACATGTGCACTGACATGGTTTTCTCTTTGGACAGGAGAACTGTGTAGCTGCAGCTTTGAGCTCTCCAGAGAAGAAAACAGGATATCTGCTGTAGGGGACTGATGGCATCCTAAAAACCATCCTCCCTGGCATTATTCTGTTGACTTGTTTGGGAAATTAAATCAATTTGCAAGTACATGCAATGAGTGTAAAACTGAAATTCCTAAAAGTGTTAACATTGCGATTTGCTGACAAGACCTTGGGGCACCTCTGGAGCACCTCTAAGAGGAGAATTCTGCTTCTTACCTGGAAATATTGGATTCTTCTTCAACAAAATACGTGAACTAGACCTGTTACATGTTGGGAATTAAGCAGAGGAATATCCCAAAGGAAAAAAAAAAAAAAAAAAAAAAAAAAAAAAAAAGTCAGCTTGTTTGTTTCCTTGCTCAGTATTTTAAAGCCTAGTTGTCATCAGGGAGAAAACTCAGGGAATCAACTGGGACACAAATTGCTTTGTGATGGCATGACTTGCTGAAGTGATGAAATGCATGACGTTTCCTGACACATACATATTCTTAGTAGCTGCTGATGAGACAGGATGAATGGTAGTGCAAATGTTTGCTAACTTGGGGATGGCTTCTGATAAGGAAGGTATGCAGAACTATCTTGGAAGTCTGTCACAGCCAGGCGCATATGTAACTGAGAACAGTGGTGGGTGTTCATTCTCCAAGGACACCTCAAAGGTTATGTCCAAAAAACCCACGAATCATGTCACCCTTTCCAAGTCATAATCATCTTGGAGTGCTGACCATCCATGTCAGGAACTCATGTGTGGGCTGTAGCTTTGCAATATTAAGCAGCAGGATATGGATTTAGGAGTTGACTCTGGGCTTCAGTTTGAAAAATGGTTGTTTGTTTTCCCATGAGATTTTTTTCCATAGTCATGCCAGAGGAATTGTCAATTTCACGGCTTTCTGAGGCAGCTTGGACTTTCTGGGAAGACACCTGTGTCTATTTTTCCTCTTGTTCTTTGGCCATGTCCTTTATTTTTCCAGGCTTTCCTCCAAACACTATGAGTGCATTTTGAGTCTTAGGTCAGTTACTCCCTGGTGAAAATAAATGTATTTAGAAAATCATCTGGAAATCCAGATCAAATATTTTAAAATAACACTGCCCTTCAGCTCATCAAAGCCTGGACCACTTGTGTCTGCTTTATTTTCTTTATGAACTTTACAAAAATTTTCATAAGAAAAGGTGGCTGCTCTCAGACTAAAAATGCTTCTCCCCTATCTGTGTCTTTCTGTTGCTGGAGGATGCTAATAGCAGAGGAGAGATAATTGTGCTTTAATTCAGTTCTGCTTGTTCAAAGGGGGTAAGGGGTGCTTTTTGGTTCCCATGGCCTTGTAGATAAGTTTCCATATAATGTGCCAATTAAGAGCAAAATAAGGAGTATGCAAAACAGATGACAATGGCTCTCACCAGGAATCGTTCTTTTGTGGCTTCAACCAAGGGTGCGCTTTTTTGCTGCTGGAGTTTCCCTTGATTTTTTTTTTTTTTTAATTGCATTTTGCATAAGATTTGCTACTGAATGGATCAAGTCTAGAAAAGTTCAACATGACTGTGACAGGGGGAGGCTTCCAATTGTGTGTATATATGTATATATATTTGTGAGCATGTGTGTACATTTGCTAAAAGCAGAAAGGAAAGTCAAATTAAGTTATTTTTTCCCCTATGAGTTATTTTTATTTTGTTTTTATTTCAAAGAGAGTTATTGTGTCTGGGGAGAGGTCAAGGGGTTTTTCCTTCTCTTTTTATGCATTTTTTTTCTTTATCCTTGTTTGTTAGTTTTAAGGGTAATTATTCAACAGGGCCTTTTCAACTGTCAAATGCAACAAAAGATAATCCAGCCTCTTCTCTTCCCTGCCCCCACACTCGCCTTGTCCTCCAACAAAAGCAGGGTTTTTTGGGAATGGTCATCAGTCCAAGGGATCCCTCTTCATCCCACAAGTTCGAAACACTCTTCTACTTTATATATGTGACCTCTTATAAATGCAGGGAGACTTGGAATGTTGCAGCTGATGCTCTTCCTTGGGCGATGTTGCCCATCAATACTTGTCAGCTTGACAACTAGGTGCTCTGAGCACTTTCTTTTCCTTCAAGCAGGATTTCTAACTTACTACAAGGACTGGTTATCAATTTATCTACAATGTATAACCTGGCATTGCTCAGTCTCCATCTAAAGTGTCATCCTTAACAACTGACTTGGGTTTGCAGCTGCATTTGACTGGGATGAGCCCTCTGACTTGCCAGATTGTGTTTTCCTTTTTCCTTCATGACTTTCAGCTCCTTGCTGTAGAGGAACCACATAGAGAAAAGAGCACTGCTCAATGCCAATGCATTTTGCAGAAAGAATTATGGTCCTTATAAGTGGATCAATATATGCCAATCTCCAGCTTCATATAAATATTTGCTTAGATAGTAAATTGATCTTGTCCTTGATTTGCCATAATTTAAGTCTATGAAGCTATAATCAAGACTCCTTGATAATAAAAAGAACCCATCAGCAATTATATTCATTCACTTCCCCATATTCAAGGCTATTTCAGCATTTCACTGATAAACTTCTGTTTTCAATCAAATTTGCAACATAAAAATCAACACTGCACACCAGTTAATGATGTTGGAGTGCTTCGTGTGTGACATTTTGAAATTATATCAGTGTGGAGATGAGTGATTTTTGAGGGACTTCTATCTGATACAGAAAAAAGAGTTTTCTAAAACTATACCTAAAACCTTCTGTCAAAACTCAAACTGAGTATCATTCTTGTGGATTTAAATGTACTTTTATATTTCTGAAATTTTCCAGTAGTCAAATTTCTTGGAAACAGGAGCATCTAGGGATACCTAGCATCTAGGGATGCTCCTGTCATATATTTCTTGCACCATGATCACTTAACGATTTTTTGTGAAACTATCTGGTTGTGTGAGTTAGTGTGTGAGCTTTTGTGCTAAACACTTTTGTTCCTCTATATGGAACAAAAATATTTGGGGATAAGGAGTCTAGACTCCTTATCCCCAAATATTTTTGTTCCATATAGAGGAAATGGATAGACATTTGTTTAATGTTTGTTAAGAAATGTTATTTCTATTTTGCAAGTGGGGGGTGTGGTCTGAGGGAGATCTGTGCTCTTACAGTGTCAGAGAGGCATCATTTTAAGGAAATAAATTGAAGCATCTCAGGGTTTATTCTGGTCCGCATTGCAGTACTTTGGACTCCTTCCTTTCAGCAGATCTATATGTACATGTATATAGATAATAAGAACTCAAAGGAAGGCATATTGCAGTAACCAATAATAGGAACAGACTTGTAGGCAGATGTTGGTAAGGACACTAGATGACAAGTGTCATGGGTTATACTCACTGGAGGAAAGTGCTGAAATCCCTTCACTTTGCCAGTGACCGTGTGCCTGGTCGTAAGATGAAATTCTATGTCCTCACAGTTTTTCAAGGTGGGCATTACTGTCACATTGAGTCATGGTGCTTTCAAAATTAACCCATTGTTGTGGTTTAGCCCTGGTAGGCAGCTAAACCTTACACAACTGCTGGCTCTCTTCCCCACGTGGGATGGAAGGGAGAGTTGAAAAAACAGTAAAAGCTCATGGGTTCAGATAAATACAATTTAACAGGCAAAGAAAACGAAATAAAAAATCCATGCACTACTTCCATCAGATGTTTGGTCATCCCCAAGAAGTGAGGATTCCATCACATGTAATGGTTTCTTGGGAAGACAAGCATAGCACCATACTAGCTGTCATGGAGAAATTTAACTCTATCCTAGCCAAAAATTTTATCCATCTCCAAAACTCTCTCCATTGCCAAAACTTTTCCTGGACTAGACTTGGCTTCACCGTGGCATATCCAGCCATTGTAAACATCTATCCTCTTCCATAACCATTAAACCAGCCTGAGAGTGCTATAAAAATAGATGCATTAACTTATCCTCTGAGTCCCTCCCAATACCTTGTTTATCATGTATGCCTGCACCAATTTTGGTGACCTATGTTGGGAGTGCTGTACAACACATGCAGAAGAAAATCACTCTTCTAAGTGAAGAACTACATGTGCAAATAAAAGTTTTGGGTAAGTCAGAATATTACGTAAATAATGAAATTATTTATGTAATGAATAGTAATGAAATGTAATAAAGAAAAAATGTATAATTAAGGAATTCATTCCCATTAAAGATTCCTGGGGATTTTTATTACTAAATAAATTATGGTTTGATTCCTCATTTGAAATTCTTTCAAACTCCACTAAACCCTTGTAGTCTTTGCTAATTCAGAAAAAGATATCTGCTTAGGACTTCCTTTTCCTCCCTAAACTGGCATTAGCATCTTACATGGATGAGATGCGTATTGTATAGTGCAAAGTGCACCTGTGCTCACCGCACTTCTACCACTGCTTGAGTAGCTCATATTTCCTAAGAAGCTTGGAGCATTCAAAAGCATTAGCAACCCAAAGGCATCATGGTCCCCTAGAGGAAGACAAATAGAATTAGACCTATTTTATAGATAAGAAAACTGAGATAATTTTCCAGCTGACATCTGAAAGTAAGTGCCTAAGTCACAGCTTTCAGCTGCAGAATGATCTCAGCACTGACAGCCTATGGTGCTGGCTCTTTAGTTTTACTTTTGGTATGCAGGCACTCAGCTCCTACCCTCCCTTTTTCTGTCACCCATGCTGGCTGTCACAGTATTTCAGGTTTAATTGTTGGGAGAGCAGAGGCCCCTGGTAATCATAAAAAGCTGCTGGATGTTCAGGACCTTCTGAGTCCATTTAATGCCTGGCTTTGCACATAAATGGAATGTGACTTTTCTCTGGTTGTCACCCAAATTTTCTGCAGACAAATGAGTTCTGACCAGTAAAATAAGAGCTGCAGAGGGGTCTGGAAGTATTCACCTGCTTGGTCTCCAAAAGGCCTTGAAAACTCTTTTGTTGATAAAGTGAACAAATTTCTATTTAGGGCCTGGACTCTAAATCAAAGAAAACACATGGGAAAGCACCTAATAAGCGGCACTCATTATCACTTTATCGATGGCTGCAGAGTCTCATATTCTGTTTCTTTTATCAGTCCCACCAGTACCCGGAGCCAACAATGATATGTGGAGCTGTCCTTTGGGATTAATTGTCGCTTCCTCATGGCTAATCATTAAAAACAAAAATAAAAACTCTCTGACCGTGTATTTCTGTAAGAAAAACAAGTGAAATAATTTTGATGTTCGTTTTTATGCCAGCATGCTGAATACAGTCCAGAGTTTCTGCCCATGGGGGAAATAACAAATTTTGTCCCACAATTAACAACTGGGGGTGTCTTTACTGGGTGCTGTAGAGACATGTGTGTCACATCACATCAGCACCGGCGTCCTGCCCTTGCGTGCCTGACCCTGCTTTCTCTCGCTTGAGGGTCATCTCCTAGCAGCTGTGCTGGCACCAGAGATTAGAAACTCAGCTGCACAATAGCAGGTGGAGGGCTTTATTTTCTACTGATGTAAAAAAAATTATATATAATAAAGGCAGTTCCTTTCTGTGTTGCTTTCACCATGGCCAGCAGTTGTCAGGGTGAGAAGGTGGAAGTGGTGAAGGTTTGTCATCCCTTGCATGAATGGTGGTGTCCTCTTTCTCAGAGCAGCTGCATAGCCCTTGGGAACTAACAAGAGCAGAAGTAGGGATGTGACACATAGGAGAGCAATGCAGAAGCAGTCCCTTTCAGGTTAACCGTCCTGTTTCCTTGTTCTTTTTTTTTTCCCCACTGAAATTTTATAACCATTTTTAATAGGATTTCACTAACCCCTCCCTGGTTATAAGAAACGGTGGATTTCCATTTTTCACAATACGGTAAAATTATGAATAGAAGAGTTACAGCCTGGGATCGCTCTGCTTATCTCTATTTCAGGCAGTACATTTCACCTAAAAAAACCCTAAGTGTCTCTTTTAAACTTCTTTAAGAAAAGGCATTTTAAGTGTCAAGTTTCTCTTATCTTCAGTGAACAAATAAAACAGGATGGTTAAATTGAATACAAAAGGATAACTTTTTATTTTCTGTACATTAAGAGAATCTAGAAAGCTAGCAAGGGGCAGTTGTCTTGTGAGATTAATCCTATTTCCTGCATCCCCTCAATATAGTCACATCCAGAGGAGATTCATAGATCTTAATGAGGAAACCACCCTCAGGAACTTCCATTCTGTCTGTACCCATTACAGGAAGAAAATCCATATCTTCATACCTAGACACATCAGCCAGGTTGGGTGAGATGGAGCTGAACTTCATGTTGCCCAAAGGCAACGTAGGTGTGAACACTTCCTTGGTGTCTTCATGGAAGCATTTATGTCAGAAAAGACCCTTAAGATCATGGATTCCAATTTTTCCTTACTTCCCCAAAGATAAAGTCCACCACCTCACCCTGTGCAGCTGCACAGCCAGCACAGCAGGAATGCCATCTCTTAGTTACCTTATGGAAAAATCATTTAAAATTAACCTTTAAGGCTTCATGATGAGTGTTGTATGCTGACTGATTGAAAGAGAATAGAAGCCATGGCTAAATGGTGCGTTAATCAAAGCAGGACACACAACTTGAGAACATTAAGATAAAGGCCCTCTTTCAAATACAGAGAAAGTGAGGTCAAGACTGACTTGTTTTTTTATGCTCAATGACTTTTAGGGGATGTCATGCAAAAGGTGGAGAACTGGTGAAACTCCCCATAGATTATCCTAAAAAGTAGACTACAATAAAATAAAAAGCACTAAAAATACCAGAAAGTAGTGATATAAAAACCTGTGCTTTTCAAAGTATGCTCTTTAAAAATATAGAGGAATTAAACTTGGTTTTGTAGTCTTGTATTGCATACATTTATGTTCTCATTCCAGGGAAACACATTATCTGAAGATGTTAAACTGAATAATATTTTAGTTTAATAAAAATATATTGGCATGTTGATCTTCACAGATGTTTAATAATTCATGTGGGCTCATTGAGTACTTAAAAGATCCATCAAAATTTTGGGACCTGAGAAATTAAGCAGATTTAAAAAAAAACCTACTTGGCAATTCATAGAAGTTGAATTTGCCATGCCTTGTGTTTTAGCCCACAGCAGTTTTGGCTAGTCACCCTGGACTTTATCTACTGTCATTGAAGGGAAACAGCCCTCTGCAGAGCTCCTTAGCTGATGTATTTTATATGTGTGCATTAGGATAAGATGAATTGCACCTGTAAATCCCATGAAGATAGTGATATGAAAGACATTTTAATGAGGGTGGAAAATTTGCCCCCTTTTCATCATTTGAACTGAGGTCTGATGTTATCATTACAGATTTGCAAACTCTATCATTTACCTTTGCCGTGTTGATTATGCATCTTCTAACCCAAATAAATACAAGTATCCATCTTTGATGTCCAGTTACACTGAAGAGTAAAACATTTGCTTTCGTTCTTTATCTCAGCATTGTTCTTTTACCTCACAGGAGGCTCAATACTAATAATCAGTCCTGTTCCCCATAAATTTAAGCCACAGTAACCCCTGCCTAAGTGTGTGGGAGTTCAGGTCATTCTTTGCTTCCCATTAATGTGTTGTGGGGAAGGAGAGATCTCTAGGAGTTGGAGAGTTTGAGGGACTCACATTTTGATGGTCTGAATAAGAATTACTGAGAATATTACAGTAAACAACCTATTTCCTGAGTAGGTGGCAGAAAATTCCCCTGAATAGTTGCCACTTACAAACTATTTTCCTCTCCACAAGATTTAAAAAGAAGCATTTTTAAATAACACAGCACACCTCCTCTTCATTTGGGAAGCTGAGACACAGTGTGAGTAAGTGGTTTTGAGAAAGCATTTTCCTGAATTGGTGGTGAAGCTGCAGATACTGAAAAAGAATCTGCCTCCCAGTAACAAAATTGCTTTTTCTCTGGTGACTTTTGGGACCAGTAACAAAACCAACATACATTAAGATTTCAAAAAGCTGTGTGTTAAAAAAAAATATGCAACTAGCTGAACTTCTGTAATTCCTTATAAGTGGTGAAGATTTTGTGTGAATTTAAATATGTAGTTTGGAGTGTTAGACAGAAAGACGGATGTCAGAGTGGCTGAGATGCTCTGGACTGTGTAGTGTTACAGGTTTGTGTTTAAAGACTGGGCTGAACGCATGCTGAGGACCAAATTCCTGTTTAAGGATGTCTCTCCCACAAGCTCAGTGTGGATACAGTGGCTAGTCCATCACACCTTACCAAAAAGTGATTTAAGAAGATTCCTTTGTGTGTTTTACTACTGGACAGCATACATCTCATTTATGGCAACAGAGTAGATAATTTGTGTGTGCCCCATTCCTGGAAGTGTTCAAGGCCAGGTTGGATAGGGCTTGGAGCAAGCTGGTCTAGCAGAAAGTCTCCCTGCTCGTGGCAGCAGGGCTGGAACTGAATGATCTTCATAGTCCCTTCCAACCCAAACCATCCTATGGTTCTATGGCAGCAGAAAACATGGCAGATAAGACATTAGCCCAAGAATCACATCCAAACTCTAGACTATCTTGGTCTAATATGCTACACCAGTCATGTCCAGTCATGTTGTTTAACATTTACATATACGTATAAGGAGTAAAGTCTTAAAAATCGACACAGACACACACCAAAAAACATAAACCTTTTTGGTGTTTGTACAGATAAGGCAAATTTTTTTGGCAAATATTTTGCTTGGCACAGATTCAGCATGTACTAATAGCTTAATAATTTTGGCAGACACACCAATGAAAAATATTACTGAACCAGACCCAGTTATGTGTGTAAAATGTAAACAGTTGTGTCTGCTGGGGATAACTGAAGTATGTTGTCAAGCCAAGACTGTGAATTACATATGGTAGATTGGTCTAAATTTGTTTTTGACAAATGACCATCTGATCGCATTGTTTTGGGGCCACACTACAGAGGGAAGGACATTATCACCAGAGTGAAATACCAGCATAGCTTTTGTTCCACCTCTCAGGCCAGCTTTCCAAAGTTTAACAGCTCTGCTAGAAGTTTTGGGCTGGTTTTCTGCTGTTCACTTTCAGTAGACCCTCCACAGCGTCCTCACACTGAAGTTATAATGAGATACTTCCCAATAATTATTTCTTATTCTCCATATCAGACATCAATGGAATAGCTGTTTAGGTTAATTTTTACTCTGGAAAAATTCCCATGGCACTGGCAGAAGCTGAAGTTTTCACTGAACCTTTGAAAGCACAACAAAGCCCTTTCTTACCTCTTTTATGCACCCGTTTTGCTAAGCTGGGTATACATATGCTATCAAAGCTGCCATTCAGCCCTTTTAAATGAAAAGCAACTCTGGAACTGCCTAAAAATGCTTTCAGGAAGAATTTGCGTTAAGTTTGGGCTGCAATTAAAGAATGGCCATGCTGAAGGCGGGGTGGGTGGGCATTGGAAAAAGAGGGGTAAATAACAAAGCTTTCCAGGACATGGCTGTGAGGAGCCCCCTCCAGCCCAGCACCTGGTGAAGCCATCGAGCCGGCCCTCCCACCAGCGTAGATTAGACTAACAGTGCCACGCAGCAGGCTTCTGCTAAAAGCAGGCAGAGAGGGAGAAGTCTTAAAAAGAGCCTTTACTGATGCATTCAGGTAGAAGAGTGTAAAGTAAATAATCAAGCCGAAGGGCAGCACATAAGAGCATGACTTTGCATTCCTTTCGTGCCCGCTGCCACAAAGCTCAAGGAGAGCACAACAAATGAACTGCTGAAGGATGCTGAGTGCTCTGGTCTGGCTTTGCTAAAAAGCCGGCATCAGGAGGGAAAGGAACTTTGAGTCATTTGGAGCATAGCCTGCCACCAATCTCTGCCCTTATCAGACTTTTCCAGAGAGCGCATAAATATGCACACTTTAGTAAATGGCATGTTATAAATATGGGTGAGTAACGGCGTTGCAGTGGAAGAGCAAATAGGATGTTATTTATCACCACCTTTCTACGATCAGCATATTCTTGTCGAAGAAGGTAGTTATTAGGAGAGGTTATTGACAGCGCTTCGTCAAGCTTCATATGAGTAAGCTTAATTTTTAAATAACAATGGCTTATTTATTCAGTCATTCTGAAAATTAAATTTTCACTAAAAATTCCCCAGCTTTGGAAGTCAATTTACTTCCTTAGCTCTAATAGGAACACTGCATTAATTGTTTTTTCAGGTATACACTGACATAAATAGAGAAAACAAAGGAGAATTATTGGCATGATTAGCTGGAAAATGTGGGTTTGGTATTGATTCAATTAGATTTTTATTCGTGTATAGTTATAAACATTGTGAAACACCTCTATAATAATGAATGGAAATTGAATGTGTAATAATAATTATATGGCACAGAAAATATGGAAATGGCTCACTTTCTCTTGAGGTCAATGACTTTGAGCCATATGATATAAGAAAAAATAAAGTTGTGGGTTTGAAGAAGCATGGTATAACTTTTTGAGTGTTACTGACCCAGAATGAGTAATTCTGATAGTGTATGTTTAAATTTCAGGAAGAGATTAATCAAGGAAAATAGGACCAAGATCAAAATTCTTTAAACATAGGAAGTTGTTTATTTATTGAGGACTTCGATGCAATCTTTCTCCTCCTCCATGAATTGATGTATAATAATTTTCACTGTGTTTTCATTGCCTTGATGCACTTTCTCTTCAGAACAATGTCAAGGGAAAGTGAAAAGTAATCCTACTTTGGGACTTTCCTGAGGTCACACTCTCTGTTTGCTCTTGTGTCCTGAATCTTTACTACATTAGGAAAAAAGTCAAGCCCAAATGATAAGTGCATTGGCCAGAAATTTTCTGTTTGCCTGCTTGGGAACTGATGGGAATTCTCTCTTCATCCTCAGTGCTCAGTAAATATGTGGAGCAAGAAAATGGGCAGTGTTGTACATCTGAAAAATAGGTTTCACAGGAATTCTTCCAAAGAGAGATGGAGAACTGCCTTGAATACTGCACAGTCCACATGCAGAGTTAGGATCCAAAGCAGGAATCTTGGAGAAGCATTCACAGTGGCATTTCAATGAGGAAGAAACACAAAGTCCATTTGCAATCACCATCCTGTCATTTAGAGTTTTGCACAACTTTGCATCATCCTTGTCCTTTAATATTTATTAATTTAATTCCTCTTTCCCCAAAAGACAATTCCTGTCTATTTCCATTTGCCCAAACATCCTTTTCAGTACTGACTTACTCCAAATTTAGATCTGCATTTCCAATGGCCAGGCACTTTTCTTTCCTGGCACTTGGATGTTTATATGGAGATATAGGTTCATGAGGGGACATGAATAATAGATTTCTAAAGGACAAGAAAATGCTCAAAATGGAGATTGGAAACCTTGAGAGAGCTGTTTTAATACCAGAATATAAATCAGATGTATTTCAATTTAACACATGCAAGGAATTCATACTCTGGTTTTGTTCTAAGTTGTTGTGTAGGACTAGCTGGCTAGTTGCCCTTAATCCAAAAAATAATGTTTGTCTATGTATAGGGGGGCATAAAATATGCAAATTAAAAGAGGAGAAATCCAGTGGAGAAAGATATCAGAAGTAATATGCACTACTCCTTCACTGACAGACAACTTAATTCATTTCTCTGGGCTGCATACATGATGCAGAGATCATTATAGTACTTGTTATTTTCTGGCCTATCGTGGGAGAAAACTAAAATTGTACAAAAGTATAAATTGTATTGCTTTCCCCCTCTACCATCACGGCAAATTCTGGTGGTTATAACCCGTTCACCTGAGTCATTGAAATGGGGAACAGTGGCAAAGTCCATCAGGGATGTGTAAATATGCAAGGAGTGTCTGATTGCGCTGTGACCTGATAGCACAGTGCAGGCATCAATAGACTGATCATCAGCAGGAATGATTTACAATAAGGCTGAATCCCAACCCTTTGAAGAAGCTGATATGCTTGGATAAGCTTACAGCCACAGTTGCCCTATACTTACTATACTTTTTTCTAGTTCAAAAGATCTGTTAAAAAATTTCATACAAGCTGCTCACCTGTTGTTGACGTCCCATCCTTTGGGGGTGAGCAGGTTTACAAATAAAGAATAAATAGTCAGAGAGAGAATTTTTCACCAAACAGGAAAAAATATATTTAACAGAAGAATGCTGATGGCTCTTGAAAGGTCTTTAAAGGCTCTTTAAAGAGTTTTTAAGAAAACTCCCAAACCATACAAATGTAGTGAGGCTTTAACCCTCACCTGGAAAAGAAAAAAAAACCAAAAACCACATATCCAGGAAGCTGCAGACAACCAGGTTTGTACCAGAAAGACAGTAAATGGACTCAGAAAACAGAGAACTGCCAATACCTTCACCCATCATACACAAATTTCAGCTCTTCAAATTATTAATTTTTTAAACCCTAAATCTGACTTTAATGCCTATTTCATGACTGAATTATTCATCTGCTAAAAGTTCTTGTTCCACTCTAAACAGAATCTGGAGTCTGAGCATACCTCAAATATAAACACACAGCTTCCTGATATGTAACTTTGGCAATCTGTATCCTGCCCACTACTTGGAGATGAGGTACACTTAGAAATTTTAAATAATTTTCTGACTTGTGTCTGTTTAGAAATCACACTTTAGAAGTATTCTTACATCAGTATTTTGTGACCTGCTGTAGGATCTGAGGTATTCCCCGACATCCTTTCTGTCTCCTTCAGATTTTACTAGGAACTATGAGGTCTTAAAGAGTAATTTTGCAGCACAGTTCCCTGCTGAAGTCTGGGAATATTTACTGAAAACCTGGCAAATGTGTGCTGCAGTGACACCAAAGCCTGGTTGTGCTCAGCGCTGTGCAAACTTACAGTAAGATACATATGCGGCCTAGAATATTATGTTAAAATAAAGGGCAAAAGATTTGGCTTTCCATGAAGGCTGTAGACAGTAGCAACCTGGGGAGAAAAGCTCTGAGCTTCCTGGTAACATCTTATCCTTAAGTCCGTGGTCATCAACTCAATTAACTATCGCTCATTAACTGGATTAACTGATTGACAGGAGAGCGTGTCTTTGACAGAGCAGGCTGATGTGCCAGGAACACCAAGAGTCTCCCAGGTTCATGAAAGAATTTTCCCTGGGTGATATTAGCAGGAATGACAAAGCTTTTCTGGAAGAAAATGGCAGGTGGTCCATTGAGGAATTTTCCCAAGATACTTCCCACCCTTACAGGGGATTTACAACACTGGCCATGCCCTTAGTTTGCCCTGGTTTTTATTGGTGGCCCAGTGTAGATTTTACCTCTTGTGGTTATAGGTGCTGAAGGTCTTTCTATTGTTGTGCTGTCTAGAGGAGTGATTTACGGCTTGTGCCCGGGGTGTGTGAGTGGATGTTGTGTGGGCAAGGGCTTGGCTTTGTTGCTGAATAACTCAGTGTTTGCATTAGGAGCCTTCCTGCCAAATCAGGCATCTTCAAGGTGGGTTTGCAGTCTGATGTGGGCTACACCAATCCCTGGGGGAGAGACGGATACATCAGAGTGTCTTAATTTAGGTAGGTCTTAGAATTTGATATAATTGCCTGGGACTGTAGGGGCCTGATTATAAAGGCATTCCCTTCTAGTACTCAGGGAGATAATGATGACCTATGAATGGTGCTGTAGCTCTTTTTTACCCATTTCTTTCTGTTTGCTAAAGAATAAAACAATAGAGTGTGGAGTTTCAGCTCTCTCGTGAGCTTAACCAATTACTGTTTTCCTTCAAGCTATATAAATTGTGTGCATTTAATATTTAGTTATCTCCAGACTGTTTACACTAATTTTCATTTATACAATGCATCTAGTAACAGAGGTAGAGTGCAATTCTTTCTCTATTTCTCTTTTGAGTGAAAGCCTTGAGGGAAGCCTGCAATTTTTGATCATGCTCCACTTTGATGTAAGCAAATGTTTAAGTTATGCTCTGGCAGAATGTCTAAGATTCGTGTTCATGAATGATGCAGGATTTGTCCTCCTTCTTTAGTGGCTCTATTTATAGCCACAACTGTTTTTATTTTTCATGCAGCCATGAGAGCGAAGGTGAGAAGGAAACAACCACAAGCCCTTTGTCTAAGCGCAGCTAAGTTTGTTCTCATGCTTTAGTGTATTTTATATTCCTCCATGCTGCATTTCATGCCTCTATATATAGAATAAATAAACGCCTTTTCCCAGCCATGGACTCCAGACCAGTGATATGAGAGTTAAAAAGACCAAGTTCCAGGTCCTGCACTTGGATCACAAGAACCCCTAGGCAGCACCACAGGCTTGGGGTGGAGTGGTTGGAAAGTGGCTCGGAGGAAAAGAACCTGGGTGCTGATCAACGCTGTTATGTGCCCAGGGGCCAAGAAGGTCAATGGCATCCTGGCCTATATCAGGACTAGTGTGTCCAGCAGGAGCAGGGAAGAGATTGTGCTCCTGTACTCAGCACTGGTGAGGTCACATCTTGAGTGCTGTGCCCAGTTCTGGGCCCCTCAGTTCAGGAAGGACAGTGAGGTGCTGGAGTAGATCCAGAGAAGGGCAACAGAGCTGGTGAAGGGTCTGGTGCACAAGTCCTATGACAAGAGGGTGAGAGACTTGAAGTTGTTTAGCCTGGAGAAAAGGAGGCTCAGGGGTGGCCGCATTGCTCTCTAAAACCACCTGAAAGGAAGTTGCAGCCAGGTGGGGGTTGGTCTCTTCCTTCAGGCAGCTATGGATGGGACAAGAGGACAAAATCTTAAGCTGTGCCAGGAGAGGTTTAGGTTGGACATTGGGAGGAATTTCTTCACAGAAGGGGTGATTAGACATTGGAATGGATTGCCGAGGGACTTGGTGGAGTCACCATTTGTGAAGATGTTTAAGGAAAGACTGGACATGGTACTTAGTGCCATGGTTTATTGATATTGTGGTGTTTGGTCATAGGGGCTCAATGATCCTAGAGGTCTTTTCCAACCAAAGCGATGCATTAAAATGGAACCTCTGTTACAACTTTTTATAACAATCAAAACTAAAATAGAGTCAAGACTAACTCTTGACTCTAATCTCTCTGGATTTTTTTCCTACTTTTTAAATATTATTATTATTATTATTTTAAATTTTTACCTTTCTTCTTATGCTGTTTTTCAAACTTGAAAAAGTTCTTGTCCACTCCATTTTTGCTAATTGTATACAGTTTAAACAGACTGTTCCTGTGCCAGTAAGTTATAATGTTCTATATAAATAACATGCACTATTAAATATTGGCAAATGCAGCTTTCTAATGTTACCCATTTACTGTTGACTTGCCCAGGGTTAAACATCAGGGCAGTGCCAGTGCAATAGGTCACTTACCTGGATGTCCCTGTCTCTTTCCCAAAGCTCTGGCTGGACAAGCTAAGTCAGATAACAAAAGAATACATGGAAGCACACAGTGAGTGTGGGATTGGGGAAAGGATATAAATAGGGCCTTTTTTGGGAACAACTGATGACAGACAAATACTTTAGTGAAATAATTGAGGCAGGGTGTAAGAAGGACACAGAAGCGTATCTTAGATTTCAGAAGGGAGTTGTTACTTTACAAAAGAATGGTGTTGTTGACTATAGTGGATTGCTTCTTTACTAAGAGAAATAACCAAAGAAGTTAGGAGACTTGCTATTTAAGATGCTGTACAGTGAGCAATCCCAATAGACAGCACAAAGATCAGACTCTTGTTTCCCATTCCTTCTTCTTTTCTCTTCCCAAAGGCAGTACTGATGAGTGCTGATCAAGAAATAATAGAGTGCAGAAGCCAGAAGGCACAGGCTTCCCAGCAAGCCTTTGAGTCTTGACCACCTCTGAGATTTGTCTTGCCACGTTGCAGATCTGTGAGAGTCAACAGCTGTGTTTTCCCTTCTCTTGCCCTTAAAAAAAAAAAAAAAAAAAAAAAAAAAAAAAGAGCAAAGGGAAGAAACCATGTGGAGAGGGAAAAGGAGAGCATTACATGGGCACTAGAGACATCAAGGCTGTGTACATCTGTGAAACACAGTTCTCTAAGCCTCCTGATTGTAGCTGCAGCATCATGAGTGTACTCAACAGGGTTCTACTTGAGTTTCAGTTAATATAATTTTAGAAGCACTTTAAAGTGCTGAAACCCATTGGAAATAATTCCGAAGTAATACAGTGGACTGATTTTTCTTCCACCAGCTTCCACTTAAAAAATAATATACACAAACATCCTATAATAGGAGACTAGATCCTGTTTCCATTTACATGTGTGGAATGAATGCCACATGATTCCATCACTAAATAAGATTAAAATGTTAAAGAATATCACTTAAAGAGTTAAATAACAAAAGAAGTTTATTGTTGTTATTTTTTATCATACAGATTTGTATTTTTTAACTTAGTGTTCCATTGCAGTAAAATGCAATGATGAAAGCAACATGAATACCAGATGAAATTATTTATGTTCACAACTTTCCCAAAGAAGTAAAATTTAGCTGCATAAGTGCAGGTCAAATGCAAAGGGGAATGAGGGTGCTCAATGTACTTTGTTTTCCAGATAGATTCCTAGAGAAATGATATCTTGGCAATAATACCTGATTTTAGTACAATAGAGAAGTGTGATGATACTTTGTTAATATTCTGAAGAAGGTAAAGGGAGTTAGAGTTTATTATTGTATCAAATTTTGCAAGACTCACCTAAAGTGCTTACCTTTCATTTACTTCTCATTAACTGAACATATTGCCACTCTCTGTAGTTCAATCAACTGCTAAGGATCACACCATCAAGCTAGAAATAAATGACAGTGGATTGATGAAATAGTCAAGGAATATGTCCAAACACTCAGCTGCTGATTTATTTTTTTATTGTTTTTCTTTCTATATTGTTGAAAGAGCAGTGGTATACTATTGGACTTCCACTGTAAAATATTAACAATTTTTTTTTTGCCACTTTATCTCTCCTGTGTTCATTTATTTCTGTAAAAGTAAATAACTTTCTGTAAATTTTTTTTAAGTAAAAATCTATCAAATGGGAATCATGGGCAGTGGCTTTGCGTTTGAATTTGCTGTCACCATCTATATGGCTTTAGTCTTCTCCTTGCCCTTCCTCTTCTGGATAGTTCCTACTCAGACCTTTCCAATAACCAGAGACATCTCAAATGCACAATGAAATTAGTTTGATCATCAAATTGACCTCTTGTTGCCCTTTTTTTACCAGTTTAAAGGGAAAACTGTGTTACATCTTTCAAATACTCTCCAGGCCTTCTCAGTAGCATGCTAGTGAGCTTGTCAAGGGGTGTCTTGTTGTTCTCACAAATCAGGTCAGTCTTGTATGCTTTCCATATGCAAACTCCATCTATAGCATCATTTATCTACTGGAAAGGGTTGTGAACCTACTAACTTTGTGCATCTAAGGAATTGGTTTCAATTCATATGGAGGAGATATATACACCTGACGCTGAACTGGGCTTGTCTGTGACCGTCTCCAGTCTGTCATGAGAACTTTCAAACAGTTGCAAAACCACTTTATATATTGGATTCTGCATCCTTCTCCAGGCGACACAATACATAGTAATGAAAATTTTAAATAATGTCATTATACAGCAAATCGTTATCAGATATGAACAATTAATTGCAGCCAATTCTGGCAGAGCGTATGTAATTAAAAAAAAATAAAAAATAAAAAATAAACAACACAATACGAGAGTTTGTTTTTCAATACTGTGTCCACTTCACTCACACCATCAGTTGAAGGATTGTTGGCACAGATGTAGTCCAGAGACGCCTAGAGACAAAACACTTCAAAAGATAGATGATAAACAAGATAAATTTTCCTTTTTATGGTAAATATTTCAGCAGACTACATCTTATGTTATCTGGGTAACTTAGAATCACAGAATTGTCTGAGTTGGAATGGACAGTAAAGATCATTGAGTTCCAACCCTCCTGCCATGGACAGAGATACCTTCCACTAGACCAGGATGCTCAGACCCCATCCAACCCTGAACACCTCCAGGGGTGAGGCAGCCACAGCTTCTCTAGACAACTGTGCCAGTGCCTTACTTCCCTCTTGGGAAAGAATTTCTTCCTAATAACTGGTCTAAACCTACCGTCTTTCTGTCCGAAGGCATTCCCCCCTTGTCCTGTCACTCCATGCCCTTGTCAAATTATATTCTCCACGTCCCTTGTAGCCCCTTTAGGTACTGGAAGGTGCTCTAAGCTCTCCATGAAGCCATCTCTTCTTCAGGCTGCACAGCCCCAACTCTCTCAGCCTGTCATTGCTAGAGATGTGCTCCAGCCCTGTGATCATCTTTGTGGCCCAAAGTTATCTCAGACCTGGGTTTATTTTAAACAAAACACTTTAAACTGTGCACCACTGAAATCCACATGAAGATGGAGTCCACAGACTATCAGCTGAAGAATAAAACTACCTTAATTTTTCCTGATCAAAGATTGGGGGGCAAAAAAAGAAAAAAAGAAAATTACCAACCAAGAGTAAATGTCTTCTCTTGTTAGGATGGGAATAGCATAGCAACACATTTACACTCCTTTAAATGAGGTCAAATTTGGCCCTTCTTAATTAATCCTGAGTCATAGTGCAACTTCACAATTCTTTACTCTGGAAAGCTTGCAATAACTTCAAAGAACATATTTTAATTGACAAGTGTATTCACTGCCAGAGACGGGTATAACAAGAAAAGGGGATTAACACCCAGCTGCGCTCTAGAGGAAATTTAAGGCACAGATGTACTGTACATCAGATAAAGTCTGTGTTACTGCTCACAAATGTGGTATTTCACTCTCTCCACTAATGCTAAGCAGTTCACATCTGTCAATTAAATGCCTCTCCATCCTGGTGTCCTCACTGTAGTGGTAGGTCTGTTCACCCTGACTCGCTGCTACTATTGAATTAGCACAGTTAGAATTGCACGTCTTCAGAGTCAGCAGAGTATTTGCTTCCTCCCTGAGGGTACTACAAAGCTGGAACAAGCTGACAGTTTCCAGATCTCCAATGTGGGTGTGTCACATAAGCAAGAACACTGGGTTATTTTGAAGCTTAGTGATGTTACTTGGTGGCCCTGATTCTCCTCTCCGTCACAGCTGCGATGAGAATCATCTCCTGCCCTCAGTCGAGCTATCAACCCCACCACCCTCCTGGGCTGCCTTCCAACAGCTGCTGTCGTAGGTTAAGGTTTACTAAGGGCCCATTACAAACTGCTGGGAATTACCTTTGAGTAAGAAATCTAGAGCACACTCTACCCAAGTAACAAGCACATGTTTGGGTCAGGGAGAGACTTGTAACAAAAGTTTTGCAGTTTCAGTGGTTTACCTTACAGAGAATTGATCTCCCAATGCTGAGGTTATGAATTCAGACTTGGTTTGGGTCAGTGAAGCTTTTTGGTTGTCTGGAGGGTACCTCAGCATTGTGATATGGGTATGGACCTCCACTAATTGGAAACAACTTGTTTTCTCTTTCCATTAAAGTTCTGGGTGGTGCCAAAGTGGTTAGGAGCTCGATCCACATCTCTTTGGTTTGGGCTACTGAGAAACAGAGATGGGCTTTTGCATTGGTACAGATTTATTAAGCCCCACTGTGAATGATACAGCATAGTAAACTTAAGATGTGGAAGAGAATCTACCATGCTATTTCATCCCCAATCCAACATAAGTAAGTGCTCATTTTTATACAACACTGTTTCTGTAGGGCTTTTGGGAGTCACAGAATCACAGAATAGGTCTGGCTGGGAGGGAGCTCTGGGTGGGTCCAACCTCCCTGCTCTAGCACGGTCATCCTAAAGCACATGGCACAGGATTGCATTGGATGGTTCTTGAATAACTCCAGTGAGGGAGACTCCACAATCTCTCTGGCAAGCCTGTTCCAGCATGTGGTCACCCACACAGTAAAGTTCTTTCTCATGTTCAGGTCACTTCAGGTTCAGATGTTTAATTTTTTATCATCATCATTATCATAATTATTTTTTGACTTTCTGATCATTAGGAAAATATTTCATTGTGTTAATCAGAAATTTCCTTTTTCTTAATCTTCTGAATTAAATAGTAGCACTGATATCCTTTTTTATTTTTTTTTTTTTTTTCCCTTGAGATCCTTCAGATTCCTTTGGACTTTTATAACCCTTTTGTTTTTTACTGCTTGCCAATCTGCATACGTTTATTGCAGATGTTTATTGCACCAGTTCTTCTTACTTACTCTCTTTAAGCTTTACATAAGTATATCCACATGGATATACTTTTGCTAACCACCTAGCGATATGTGAAACACTTCATGTCTGCTCTTAGCAGTCATGTAGAGAGAGACAAACACTTCTCTGCTGTAGAAGGTAGCAAACTGTAAAGAGTTAGTGATGACACCAATCTAAGAATTAAATAAAGGGGTCACTCTATCTTCCCCATCTGTCCTTCTAGAGACACTTTAAATCAAATGTAGAGAAAAACATCACCACTTCTGTGATTGTTCGAGTTCTGTAACTTGACTGTGATGTAGAAATAAACCCCATCACAGTTTATTTTTAAAATGTTGGGGAGTAGCAAAGCAGCTGAGACATCTGCTGAGATCAGCTGAGCCTTGACATGCTCTTCCCTTTAGCCTCAAGGGACTGGAAGGGACCTTAAAGATCATCTAGTTCCAACCCCCCTGCCCAGGGATGGTGCTACAACTTCATACCCATCCACAAGAAATAACACCATAATTACAGAGGTATGATTGTCCTTGGGAGAGAGAAAGATGTGGAATAATTCATGAAGGAAAAAGAATATCCTTGGCCTATGCTCTGTACTGTGGAACACACATATAGAAATAAATAATCCTTGTTTCTGCTCTGCTGATAAAATTACCTCCTGTTTTACAGGTATGGAAGGTAAAAGCAGAGTTTCAGACAGTCCTTTGAGGGTATTGAGCTACAGAGACATAATGAAACCAATTTAATTGTATTAGTAGGAGAGTCTGGATTTATATGCCTTACACTGGGATCGTTGGGACTCAATTGAGCTGGATTAGGTCCAACATTTGCTTATTTGGGACAAGGCAACAAAATTTTCTGTATGGGTTAAGCCACCTTCCCCTTACCTTGGAGCTTCTAATGCACCACAACAAACCCTAAGAGTCTCCTTCACTTTTTTCTTGCATTCCCATAACAAAGTACAGAATATGTACACCCTCCTCCTGACCTTAAACTAACAGATTAAAATTAGGCTCTGCTGCTGCTGTTACTGTTTTACGGCAATAAGAAGTATCTGTCATATTTCTGGTATAATTAAGAAGATAGAAATACTATATGAGTACCCTGCTGTCACTCTGACAATGCATTTCAGCGGCACAGGTCATAATTAAGAGAAGTTTGAGGAACATCCCATTGAAGTAGGCATTGCTGATTATCTTCACTGTACGGTCATTTCCAGGCTCTTCTTTGAGGTACCATTTTTTATGTCCAGCAATGACTCACAGGGCAGTGACACAACAGCATGGGCTACATGGACCTTCTACTCCACACCAGTCCCCCTCTCTGTTTCATGGCCAGCATCCCCAGCCAAGCGTGACAGAATGCATCTGACCCGTTTATCAGCCAGCTCACAAGTGGTTATCAGGGCCTGCCAGCCTCAAGCTGCCAGAGCCTTTAAGAAACAAATGTTTCAGGTACACAGCTCACAGTTCTGCTGTGCATTTCTTCCAACATGTCAGTCTCTTCCTAATTTGGGCAACCTTTACTGCTTCTTACAGCTCAAATTTTTCTCCTGTTTACATTTCAGATCCTGGAGCGCTCTTGATTTTTTTTTTTTTTTTTTTACGCTCCTATGGCTGTTCACATCCTGTTTGTTTCTTTCACAGTACTCTAAAGTGGTTCTCTGGAATTTTTAGAGGAAAACTCCATGGTGGCTATAAGGAGACTACACCCATTGAAAACCCATTAGTTTCTTCATAACTTTCCCTGGTTAGTATGTGTTGTCTTCTCCCTCCGTGCCTGCCAAACAAACAGGCTCCACCAACCTCTTCATAACCTTCTCTCCCCAGGTGATACAAAAGTGTTTCCTGCTTAGACCTGAGTCCTGCAGGCAGGACTTCCAGACATTGTCCTGGGACAAACGATGTCCAGCCCTGGAGAGCCATGAAACAGGACCACACCTAACAAATCCCCACAGCCCAGTCACCATGCACAGGTGCCTCTCTGAGACAAGGTTTGTCTTTGGATGGTCTTTCCCGCTGACCTGATCTGAAATAGCAACAGTTCCTTTATTCTGTGAATCAGGCTGCTTCTGACTGCAGTTACGCAGTCCCCTGCCATCAAACTGATGTCTTTTAGAGAAGTAAAACATATGTCTGACAGCTTCTGTCTTGAGTCTGCATATTAAATGAGACCTGAACAGCAATACAGATAAAAAGAAATGTCTTACAATCCAGATCTGTTTTATTTAAAAGACAGCTAAAAAAAATGGATTACTAGATGAATTTAGAAGGAGCATGTGAAGTCACCACTGAAATATCCACTCCTGAGTTCATTGAAGCATCTGCATATTTGAATACACTTAACTAGGAAGGAAAAAAGCCAAGGCAAAGCAAGGGAGGAAAAGAAAAATTTAGCTCTTAAGCCTGCAAGTTTGGGATGAAAACATGCTTTCCAGTGGATAATGCTTACTCTGCAGTGAAAAAAAGGTATAAACATCTCAAAGTAGAAACTGCCTAACTGCAAGAGTTCGGCTAAGTCTGGACTGGCAAACAGAAGGTCTCTGTTCAGTCCCTGGTTCTGCTCCCAGCTGAGGCATCTAGTGTTCCACCACATGGGTATGTCCCTCTATTTTCTTCCTCTATACCTCTGCTTCTTCAGCTGCAACTGGAGTTCTGCTTTACAACCCACTCTCTGTGGTCATTTCATAGAAGTTTTTAATGAGTAAGGTCATTTTATTCATCCCATGGACAGCTCAACAAGTAAACCTCTATTACTAATGAGTGCTAAGTCCTTCAATTATTCTACCTTCCTGTTTACTTTGGTGTGACATCCGCACCTGAGAGCCACAAAACTATTGAAAACAAATGGAAATCAGTAGAAAGGGCTCAACTAGAAAACAAGTCAGTCCTTTTTAAGGTGATGGATAGGCAGGAGTGTGGGTCGTTGCTACGAACAGTATCACTTAGCTGCCCCTGCCTTCAGCCAGGGCCAGGGCATTTGACCTGCCTTGGCCACACTTTCTATTATCTTGTGAGTCATAATAAATTCACGTGATGGATGGCACTTTGCAGATGTCAGGCAAAGTCACAGCCCTGGCCTTCAGGGAGACTCCACCTCTGTGTCAACCATCCTGAAGATAAACAGCAACATAAATGCTGCTAGGGTAGGTAGCCTTGGTCTGATCAGGACTCTGATAAGTGTTCTTTCACAGTAAAATGCACTAAGAGCCCAGACTTTGATTCATTTGTTGGTATGCCATTCCAATACTAGCTCACTCAGTTTTCATTGAAAAAATCATCAAAGCATAGAATGGTTGAGGTTGGAAGGGAACTTTTAAAGGTCATTTGGTCCAACTTCCCTGCCAAGATAGAGACATCTTAAAGTTGATCAGGTTTGTCGGAGCCCCATCCAGACTGTCAAATGTTTTCAGGGATGGGGCATTTGCAGCCTCTCTGGGCAGCCTGTGCCAATGTCTCACCTCCCTCATATTAAAAGACGTCTTACATATACCTAGTCTGAACTGACCCTCTTTTAGTGTAAAACCGTGACCCCTTTTCCTAGCTCAGCAAAACTTGCTAAAGTGTTTGTCCCTTGTGTAATGTATAATTCATAGGTAGTTTAAGGTAGTATTGGGAATTCAGCTTGGAGGCAGGCTTTCAGAACCAGGCCACCAAGGTGCTCTAAACAGTCATGGCTCTGCATTTCTGTCTGTCCTGTAGCTCTAAGAGAAAGCTTATATTTCCTTGTTTGCTTTTTCTTGTTTTTCTTCTGAGAAGACTCGTGTCTGAGCGGTGTTGGCAAAAAGGCCAATTCTCCAAATATGGCAGGATTAAAGTGGTCTGTCTCCTGCTGAATTCCACGTGCTCATGGGCTTCAGAATCACTTTTTCATAATGTACCTTATTAAGGTGAACACTTGAAGGGAGAGAGGGGAGAAGGGAGAGAGAGAAAGAGAAGACATCTGTTTCAGAGCAAAATGAAATCATAGCTGCAGGCAGGCATGGGAGAGATCAAGGGATGCTTTTAAAATATTAACAAAATTGCAAAACAATCCCTAGGGGTGCTGTAGGAATATTTGACTTGACGACAATGCAGTTGCAATTCGTTCTTTGCCAAGAGCTGGGAGAGAGACCATTCACGTCCAGTAACCTGCTGCAAATGGCATCTTTCTTTCTTAAACACACCTTCATTATTGTTCACATTGTTCAGTGATTTGCAGAGCTTCATGTAATAGCTCAAAATCAGAGATTAGAGTCAGGAGGGCAAGCTGGCAGCATTTCCTCTCTGGCTGATGTTGCCTTCACTTCCAGATAACCTGTTCTAAATGATATCTTCTCCATCAATGGGTTTTCTAATTAAAGATTAGTTTCATTTAATTTGCCTTTTTTTTTTTTTGTCTTAAAAAAAAAAAAAAAAAGGAAGAAAGAAAATTAATTTGAATGCTGAGAAAAGTTACACTGCTCAACAATCTTGGGAGGAAGGGGAAGGAGCAGGGTTTTCCTTAAAAAAACAAATCCAAGGTCTCAATTACTGTTACATTTGAGCCTGCCAGCTGTGAGACTACCAACACAGCTCTTTCAAGCTCTGGAATGCACATAAGGCAATGCTAGACTGGGTTTAAGAACAGGATATCACACTTACTTCAGGGCTTTCATAATTAACTCGTAATCATAAGAAAAAGAACATTTTATTTTACAAAAGAATCTGAAAGCTACTGTAAATATGGAAGTACCTACTTCCTTACAGTTTGGCAAGATGCAGCTTTGGCTCTGCTTATGCCAGTAAATGAAATAATACCAAGGGGTTATTGCTTATATTGTTGAATAGCAGCTAAACCGCAATGAATAGAGGTTCCTAGCAAGGTTTTGACTGGGACATACAATTTCTGAGCACAACTAAAGCATCAGCAAAGGCCAGGAACCAATCCCAAAAGGCAGACTACATCACCCTGTTTTGGATCCTAGGAGGGTTTTTTATATAGATGAAGGATTCTCCATGCCAGTTGACCTCAGTTCCAGGGAATAGTCCCAGACAGTTATTTACTGTAATAAAATATTTCATTTACTAGTGTAGATATCTCATTTGTGTCTTGGACTTCAGTTGAGCTGAGTTCCCAGATTAGATTGCTGAAAAATGTGGTTGAGGACCAATACATTATTAGCATTCCAGTTTGGCATTAAATGTAACCATCAAAGCCATTTACCACATTTGTTGCTGTCAGCTTGTTTGTTTACTTGAGGGCTTGAAGGTGGTTAAGTTTAGATACATTTTTTTCCAAACTTAAAAATTACTGAGACCATTTCTTAAGTCTTAGTGAAACGGTTTAATTTCATCCTTAGCCTTTATAAACCCTGGGCCAACTGGAAGTCTGCTAGAGTTCTTATACTGGTTTATAATAAACACAGGGCAGAAAAAGGGTGGGAGGCATCAGCTAAGGAAGGGACAGAGAGAGGCTTCTTAATAATACTGACATATTTAATGCATTGCTTAAGCATTTTCCCTGGAGTGTTTCTCTTTCTGCAGTCCCATGGGAGAAAGTGTTGGGCTCAAGGTAGGGGTCTCAGCCACTGTCTCTGCCACTTTCCCACCACATTTACTTCTTTTTCAAAATTCTGGGGTCAGATACATGATCTACACCTTCCCTCCTCTTTCTCCCATGGAACAGCTGCCCTCTCTGACACAGATAAGCTAATTTGAGCTGAAAAGCATGAAGTAAGGAAGCCACAGGCATGTTTGCCTTAGGCCAGGATCTTGACAGTGTCTGTCTGTGATCCTATCGCCCCTTTTCTGTACATTTTTGCTGAGCCCTCATGTCGAGAGCAGCTCTGCACAGCAGCATAAAATCAGGAGCTTAAAATATGCTCAAGCCCAGCTGCTCTCCTGCCCTTGTCACAGCAGAGACTGGAATGGAAGGTGGAAGGAGGCTCATGCTTCCATCCTCGTGCCAACCCAGTTTATGCAAAGTTAATAAATAGGTACAGAATGCTGGGCTTTACACTAATTAGGCTCCAGGTTAGGCGCATTTATTATTTATTGCTGCTGCCCCTAGAAGGCCATTAACCTGTAGAAGAAAGGGAGATGTGGAAAACCAGTCTGGAAGGGAAATGCTCCATGTCACCACAAGTACAGCCACATCACCTCTTGTCACACCCCTGGGCTGTGTTTTTGGTACCGATCATATCATGTGCTTTCAGAGTTGCAGCTACCTGCTCCCCATCAGGCCACGATGACCACTTGGTGCAACTTCTTGCTCTTGATTTACCATCTGAGAAAGTGCCAGGGAGGGCACTGACTGACATTAGGGTTGGCTGCACATCATAGCTCCTAGACCATGTGCTCCTACTATGAATGGTGCCCTTCCACTGTCACTTCTGCATGTGACTTTGGCATGTTCCTTCCCAGCTCTTCTTCAGAGGCAGCAATTTATGAAACAGTCCTCTCCAAAACCAGGCTGTGGGATGTCTGCTTGTTTCCATTAAGCATACAATTACATGGAGAACATTGTTTGACTTGCTGGCTCTTGTCCAAGCCGACACACAGGCAATAAGCAACACCAGGGTAGGAGGTAAAACACATGTGAATAAGAATTCCACTTGCATCTCCTTGTTTTGATGCTGTACTCATCCTGCCTTACACATACCCTTCACCAAATTACGATTTGCAGCCTAACAGAAGCTCAGCTTAGCTGACAAAGTTCAGCTATGGGCTTCTCCTCCACATTCCAGGAGTAGCTGACATGCGAGGCAGGCAAAAAGGCACTTAAGATCTTCCAGTCTGGCAAAATCTTTATACTCTCTGTCCAGATGTTACAACCTCTGGGTATGCAGAGCAGACAGGAGTTATGTTGCCATCTTGAATAGGACAGCAGGATGACACAGATGTGGGACCTGCCTTTTTACCCTAAACACAGCATTACTCTCTTTCATAAATCCTTCCTTAAGCTGTGGCTTTGGCCAGCAGCAGATTCTGGCTGCCCTGTACCCCATGCAGCAGTGGGAACCAGATTGGATCTCTGGATCCCTGGTCTGAAAAAAACACCCACTTTTGATTTATTTTCATTTCTGCAAGCATTTTATGCTAGATGAAAGTCACACAGAAGCTAGTACTATGTCAAGGAAGGAGATGTGCATGGGTAAAAGTGACCAGCTGGGGTGAGATAAGGAAGAGGCTTTTTCTGTAATTCCTCTGCCTTGGAAGACTGTGAGGTGCACAAGCCTTGTGGTGCCCAGGACCACTCCAAAGCAGTTACAGGAAAAGAAACTAAAATCCAGTTTCCCATTACAGGGAAAAGGGGAAAAACATATTTGAGAGAGGAAGGTAAGAGAGATGGGCAGGAAAAAATCCTCTTAATTAGATTTACCCCCTGACTAGAGCTCAATCAACTGACCTGCACGTTTGGCTTTTTGTAAGATTTTCATCCCCAACATCTTCCAGTAGAAGGTGTCCCTGCTCATGGCAGGGGGGCTAGAACTAGACAATCATAATGTCCCTTCCAACTCAAACCATTCTATGAGTCTATGATATCCAAGTGACTTAACATTATCCCTCCACAGAGTAAGTAGTTGAATGTTCTTCAGTTTATGTCACAGCCCCATGCCCCCAGCACATTTGAGACAGAGCAGCTGGAGATACCGAGCCTACCCTCAGGTGGGGGAACAAGCCAAGGAGCATGGATCATCCTCTATATTTCCCTAAGAGAAAACCAGATTTCTGAAAGAATCACTTATTTCACCTCCTTTCACTTTTAATTACTGTTTGCAGGGTGCAACTCCCAGCAGCAGGACCTTGTGTCCATGCCAGCATAGAGGGTCAAGGGTCACATTTACAAAGTCAGATGCTCCGAAAAAGCTGCCACTGTTGTCAGCTGGACTGAAATATTTCCACCTGCACTAATGGCGACAGAGTGAACCCCAAAGAGCTTGGTGTGTGTTCCCCACCTTTAGCTTCATTGTGGGTGTTTGCCTCCTGCCTGCTGTGCCTGTCAAGGATGGGGAGAAGTGTTTTCTCTTTCATTTCCATTCCCATTAATACTGTTGTATTTTGTGAGGTGTTTGTTTACATGAGCCTTCTCAGTTCTCTTCTCTCAGGGGAGCCATTAATTTATCTGCTTTGCTTTTCATCAACAGGAGTTGACAAGAGGAGTTGGAGTATGGGTTAACTACTGTTTAGAGCAAGTGGCAGGTGCTGGTATCACTCAAACTAAATGAAAATATAAATATCTCTTTACCTACCCAAGAAATCAGCTTAAAAACCCCAGTGTTTAAGTTTAACCTGTTTGTAAGCCTAATGACCCAACTCGGCACTAAACATATTTATTGACGTCTTGAAGGCTTGACTGCTCCAGACCCCAGCTACATATAATTATGGAAAAAAAAAAAAATTAATTCTTTAATCATAAAAGGCACTATGCTTATTATGTCAGAAAGGAGCCTAATTTTGGAGAAAAATCTGCTCCATAAAACCCAGGCCCCCTCAAGGGTCCATGGGGGCAAATCAGCTGCTTCCAAGGTCACAGGTTACATTTGAGAAAATTGCCAATGTGCTTTCTTACATGTTTCTTCACAGTTTCATTTTGGCTCACCCTGAGAAGGAGATTTTCAAAAGACTCCAGTTTCTTAATTTCATTCCTTTTTGTCCTCAGCTCTGACACTTTTGGAGACTGAAATATGATGCAGTGCAGCCCATACCATAAAAGTGAACATTAAAAGGTTTTGTAGAGAGAGCCTAGCTTATAAAGCCCATTTTAGTCCCTGAGTGAAATGAATGGAAAATACTTCCAAGTAATTTAAAGGACTTTGGATCAGATGCACAGTTCACAAAAGCCATGGTGGTGTAAAACTCAGTGCCAGTCAGGAGATGACACAACAGATTCAGTCCTCATTGGTAAGAAATGTAGGGAGAAAACTAGAGATTTGTGCAATATTTTAAGATATAGCTTATACACAGCATGATTTCCAAAACAAAAAGCTACAAAGTAGTAAGAAAGATATGTTTTTTGATACCAACAATGCTACTGAAATACAAGGAAAGGAAAGGAAAAAAAAAAAAAAAAAAAAAAAAAAAAAAAAAAAAAAAAAGGAAGTGAAGGGAGGAAAAATATTATGGCTGCCTTTAACTGGTTTGCTTACATCAGTTTTCAACTCTTCTCTAAAACAGTGTGGTAAAGATATGGCAGAGAGAATAAAGTCTCAAAAATTCCAATTAAGGGCAGAGAAACTTTGCTCTGTAAGCAAGAAGGAGGAATAGATGAGCTGTGGATATGGATCAAGGGGTTTCAGCGAGGCAGCTTCCATGAAGCAGCAGCAGCTCGCTTGTCAAGAAAGGGAACAATACTATCTCTCAGAGTCACAGAAGGTACGCCTGCCCATGGATGGTAGGAGCTAGTACTGGAAAAGATGTACTAGAATGGTTATTAGAAACTCCCAGTTCTATTGCTTGAAAACTGGTTAGAAATACAGATTTTTAGGTCAGGCAAGTTATTGCATGCATGACCTAAAGTGGAAACAGCTCCATCTGCCAACTTTGATGCTAGAAAAGAGTATACTAATCTGTTTTTCTTGCCACCCCAGTGTATTTCCTCTTGCCTAAGCCTTGCATCTAATTGCGAAATGCCCCTATAAATCCAGATTGATATTAATCTCGCCCGATTAAAGTTGGGGTAGGCTACAAAAATAAAAAGGTAAGGATTTGGCAGATAAGGGCTCTTTTTCTTCTAATTTCCAGACAATTTCCCTGATCTGCTTATTGTGTGGTTTTATGAACAGCTGCATCAGTATCCCCAGGGAGGTAGGAAGCAGCAGGGTGGCTGAGCCCTAGGAGGAGGGAACATCTCAAGCAGGGTTTGTCATCAGAAACATTGAAAAAAGGAACCATTCTTCTACTGAGGTTGACATTTTCAAACCCAGGAGCCTGCACTTTGGTGAAAACAAACTTACGTTTAAAGGATTCTTGGCAATTGGATTTCCTGCAGATTTCTGTATCCAACAGATGCAAGCATTGATCCAGCTTCACTTGGGCAATGATATGTACAATGAGACATTTGGCTTCAGGAGCGTATGATGGAGGATGTTGCTGTTTCCTCTGTCTCCATCTGTACTGCTTCCTTTACAGACATAAGTCCTAATAAATTAACATTTGTATACTGCCTTGAAAATCATGAGCTTAAATATAGGTTTTTTTATTAGCTCGTATCCTGGCAAAATATTTCTTTTGTACAAATTGCTTTTTGTAATTGAATTATCCCTTGTGATTTTTGAAACTTTCAAAGTGGTTGGACCTCTGCTATTTATCATTCTTCTCTGCAAGGGCTTGCCAAGGTAGGAAGGAAATTGGTAGAAAATTTATTACAAAAAAAAGTAGATAAGCATTTTACTTTAGGGTTCTTTTATGTCCATGATTCCAACAAGCTTAATAATCTTTGCGAATCATTAGCATGTTATAGCCCAGAATCCATCCTGAAACTGTATGATCTCACCACATAAGTTTCTTGTTAGACTCCTAGACTCTCTTGGACATCTTCTTAATAGTGATATGTCTCATAAATTATTTATTGAAATGACATGCTTAAAAGCATCAAAAATGACCTTTTACTTGGCTGTGAAACAGCTGGAGAATGGTTATATCTGTTTCTCATAAAATGGGCCCAAAAGGTTAAATACCTTGTCCAGGATCACACAATAAATTAGTGGTACAGCAGGGCATAAGAGAAAATGGTGCTGTTTCCCAGAGTCTTGCTTCTCAGCAGCAGACATAACTATCTCTTAATCTCAGGAACGGTTGCATGGCTCAAAATGAAGATGGTTTGCTTGCTACTGAAACCCAGGGTCTCCTTCTCTATTCTTTAGACATTGGTGGAGCTGGCAACCTTGTTGCTTTGGACGGGCTTGGGTTTTGGGGTTTTTTTGTTTTTTTTATCATTTTCCAGAATATAGGTATTCCAGAAATAGACAGTCATCTATGACTTCGCATGAAACACTCATGATTCAGAGACAGCCATTGAATAAGACTCCATGTGTTTTCCCAAATGTCATCTGATAGGTCTCAGCCAAATGATGGAGCCTGTTACTGAGTTTTGCTTTATTGTTTTTTTTTACTTCCTAAAGCGTATAAAAGATTGTGTTTGTTGCATCTATTTGAAACAAATAGTAATAATTAACATTTACATAGCAATTTCTGCTTTTAAAGCACTGCTCAAACACTAATTACTTTTGGGTTTGTGCAAACTAATATAATCCTACTCTGTTTTGCAATCTACTTGCATCTTTTGTTGACTGAGAGCTAGTTCAATTACTTCTAATCTTTGGTCTAGCTAGTCATTAAAGGTATGACTAAGGAGAGCCACTTACATCTCCAATTGCTTTCTCCCTTCCCTGACTCCTTCATTTGCTTTTTCCATTTCTTCCCACAATGTCTTTTTGCTGAATGTTCTTCAGGATGGATTCCTTAGCATGGCAGCAAAGCTCTTCTTTAGCAAAAGAGTGGGCCTTTCCTCTCATTTTGTTAAATGTTATAAAAACTTGTTCTTATAAGAAAGATTTAATAAGTCGTTCTGTTTTGCCACACAAAGTCAAATACAAGATGTTTTCCTGTGACAAAGCAGAAGACTCATCACTTAGTCACTAAACCAGTGATCTTAATACCAACAATGCAGAATTTATTTTTCAGTTTGGACTTGGATAAACCTCTTAATCTCTTATCTAGCATTCTATCCACTGAAATGTGATTGGATTTCATTATTACTGGCACAGAATCCAATAACTCCAGTAAACAGGTTTCTGATGTGCCAACAGGAGCTAGGGTTTGTGTAGTCTGTGACACTGACTTCCTGCATTATTTGGCCAGGTCACCTCCTTTCTGCCAGTCTGTTCTGCCTGTAACATGGGGGAGATGAAAATGGACTTCCTTGAAGGCTAAATCAGTAAGAAATCTGAGGTTTTTCCATGTGTTAAGGAAAAAAAAAAAAAAAAAAAAAAAAAAAAAGAGAGAGGAAAAAAAAGGAAAGTAAAAATAAACCCTGCTGTTACTCTGGTAGCTCTGGGCAAGTAGAAGACCGGCATTTTGCAAGAATAGAATAAATGTAATGTTTGATTTTTTTACCTGAACTACAGTGTCAGTTATCATTACTTTTTTAAGATCCCTCCTTAAGACACCTTTCAGTCGAGTGGCATTTGTACATTTGGAAGAATGTATTGATGTCTGTTTTGGAAGGTCACTGAATCATAGAATCACTGAAGGGTTTGGGTTGGAAGGCACCTTAAGAATCATCTAATGAGCAGGGGTACCTTCCACCAAACCAGGTTGTTCAAAGCCTCAACCTGGCCTTGAACACTTCCAAGGATGGGGCAGACACAGCTTCTCTGGATAGCCCATGCCATGACTTCATCACTTTCACAGGGAAGAATTTCTTCCTACTATCTAATCTAACACTACCATCTGTCACTCTGAAGCCGTTCCTCCTTGTCCTATCATTCCATATCCATGTTAAATTACCCTCTCCAGCTCTCTTGTGGCCCTTTCAGGCACTGGAAGGTGCTGTAAGCTCTCCCTGGAGCCTTGTCTCCATATCCCTGTACATGCAGTACCAAGCTGCAAACCAGCAATCAGGTGTAAGTCCTCTTGCATGTGCTTAAAATTTCTCCCTAGAGGTGATACCCCTCCTTGTTATTCCAATGGAGGGATCCTTTGTTTCAGAAAAAAAACCCAAACACTTCCTATTTCTAATTTACTATTTTTTACCTCTCTATTTTTTCCCCATAGATGTTTTACCTACGAAAAATACATTTCCTACTGCATAAGCATATTGTGCCATTGAAAGTGAAGCTCTGGACACAGTAGGGGTTACACTGATTAATCAATCCCTAGCATCTCTCAATGCACTCTGATTATCTCACAGAGAAGTCCTAAAATGAATGAATTCATGAGCCCTTGCAGTCTTTTTTACAGATAATTCGTATTTTAATAAACGTAGCTTGAAGTTCAACTCTTTAGGTAATTTTATCGGAACCAGGATACAGGTAGGTTTCTCCCCCTGCTGAAGGAAGGCAAGGAGAGATTACCCAGTACCACAGCATCTGTGACAAGAGCAGGGACATTTTTACATGTGATACTCTAGTAAGACAAGGACAGGTTCGCCTTGTGGCTAATCCTGCAGGAGTTTCCTGTGTTACTTGCATTCAAGTTAACTGGATAAGATAATTGTCTTTGCCTGTAGAAGAGGGATGATAATACTTTTTCCCCTATATTGTGTGTCCTGCCTGATGAGGTGAAAGCTTCCCCCTGCTTCAGAAAGTTTTTCATCTTATAGTTCTGCAGAGTGTCTACATAATTAGTCTTAATAAATAGGCAGATACAAAATAAATTTGTCTGTAGCAATATTTTTTGAGTATATTTCCAAGTATATTCCCCTAAATTCAGTTGTGCCTATGGCATTCCCTGCTATTCAATGACAGTGGTGAAAGTCAGTGCTGGCCAGAATTACTTTTCCATTGTTTTCACAGTCAAGCCAATGACAAAGAGGAGAAAAAATTCAGCTCTTGCGAGTTTTATACTACAGGTCTCCTTCAGTTCCAGCTGCCACCCTGTGAGCCGCTCAGACCCCAGGCTGTATCTGAAAGGTGTAGAACAGAGGATGCTCTGAACTCTGTTTCAAGCGGGAGGTGCACATCAACGTGATGCGTTTACTGAGGAATATGGATACAGGTTGGTGGCTGCAGGCAAAAGCAGACATGCTTTCTTTCCTGAAAGAGTCACAGCCTCCATTCAGCTCTTCTCAGAAAGAAAGTGTAACAGCAAAAACATACATCTGAGAATGGGTATAAGTTCAAGGCCCCTTTTCTTATGGAAAAGGTTGAGGGCCCATCAAAATTCCCACGGAAAAGGCCATAAATGGTAACTTGAATTGGGACAAGTGTGCTTCTTCACATCACACACAGTCACACTGGGGCACGGCACACAGGATGTTGTGAAGGACAAAAGTATTTAAGAGTCAAATGGGATTATGCAAACTCTCAGAGGACAGGTTCATGAGGGACTGTCACAACCAATGGTCCTGCAGAGAAATTTGCTGAAGCAGATAAAGAGGAAGAACCAACCTTGATTCTTGAATCACCGTTCACAACCACTGCCCCCTTTTCCTCTTCCAAATTGACTGCATCCAATCCATACAGGGGTAATAAAGGTGGATAATGTCCTTGTTCAATTTATTGACAGAGAAGTAGGAATACAGAGCTAGTGTATCTAAGCATGGGAATTCACTTACCCAATTGTGGAATAAAGAGGTTGAATGGCACAAGGCGTGCATGGGAGTTGTCTTGGGATTCTTGCTGCATTTTCATTTGGGTCACAATTTAATTACAAAGGCTTCCTGTAGACCACAACAGTGCACTGAGAATTAGACACAAAGCTGATACAGGAGTTTTCATAAGGCCTAACACCCTGAGTGAGTCCTGTGACAGCCTTTTCTTTTTGTCTAAGAGATGAGATGCTGGCACAAGGTGCCCAAAGGAAGTGTAGGTGCCCCATCCCTGGAAGTGTTCACAGAGAGGTTGGAAAGGGTTTCGAGTAGCCTGGTCTAGTGAAAGATATCCCTGTCCCTGGCAGAGAATTAAAACTTGGTGATCTTTAAGGTCCCTTCCAACACAAAGACAATTTACTTGCTGTCATAGACGTCATTCTACAGTTCTATGACTAGAAATTATCAAATAATTTTTTGTTGTTAAGAAAACAAAACCCAAACCCCAGGCTATGTTTTTCTTTTCTGGAAGAAAAAGGAAAAATTCTCCCAAACAGATTGAGGAAGGCTATGCCAAGGGCTTTCACCTAGGGTGCTTGAGACACTTTCAAAACTTCACCTGTTTGACTCAGATTAAGGACATAAATTTTAGCTTCCTATATCCCAGATAAGAGCCCAAATTAGCAAAAGATGGGTGATGGAGAAAGAATGGGAATACTTTCAGTGACTACCTGCATTTTATGTCATCAGTTCTTTTGTCACTCTGAGATTTGCTGATAAATGGGCTGGTGTCACATGGGGTTTGGATGTGTGGCACATCACACACAAACCTTGAGTCCGACATAGAGAGATAGGAAAAATTTGTAGGCTGACCATAAAACAGTGTACATAGTCAGGCTGTATCATTTGACATTTATTATTTAAATGCCATTATGCATTGTCTACTAAATTGAGGTTATGAAAAAGCCGCACTTCATCCAAGAATGGCTAATAGACTCATAATGAGAATTTCAATATAAAACCAAGACTATTTTTCCAAAGTAATTTCTATTTTTGGTGTAAGCCAGATTAGGGTTCTGCTGGCTAAAACTGCAGACTGCTTATACTTGTCAAAAATTATTCAAAAGGATTTTTAACTTCAGGCTCTAAAATCTTCTGCTAGCGGAGGTTAAATGTTCCAGTCCATGACAGAAGACTTAGGGAGTTGCAAACCAGAAATAATTGAGATAATTGCATTCCAGCCTCCTTCATGTTTTCCCACCAGTACTGTTTCAAGCTTTTCTGGGCCTCCAGCTTAATGCAATTTTAGATTTATTAAAAGGTCACAAACCACATCTTTTGGACAAGGCATTACCAACTGCCCAGCAAGTCTCTTACCAGTTGAAGAAAGGCTTAGTAGTTGAGACCAGAAAAGGGAGGTTTTGTTACTTTCTTTGAGTATTGGGTTGAAGCCAAGCAGTATTAATTCAACTCTTCATTCTCCTCTCTCGTGCCTGCTTCTTTCCTAAGTCTTTGCCAAAAATGTGAGAGGATGTTATACCTATAGCTTAATTTATTTCCTACAAAGACCTCATGGGATTTGAACCTCTCTTATAAATCTGAAGCTTAAAGTTTAATAAAAAACACAGGAATCCTTTATGTTATAGAAAGATCTCCCAGAAACCTGGTAAATGGCATCACACTGTTAAGGCCACAGAAGTGTATTTGCTAAGATCAGATCATTGCTGACTCCGATCACCAGGCAATACAAAATTGATTTGAATAACCCCCGAATACTTGCTTAAGTATTTTCTGAATACAACAGAAAGAACATTCACCACTACATTTATGCCAGATTTGTTCTTTAGATGAGGTGGGAGTCAATATCTTAGACAATTTTTGACAAATGAAAATGACCAAATAAGATTTCTCAGGTGCAATATTTTGTGTAAAGAAGGACAGGCTTTTTCAAGGTCAGGCTGGATGGGGCTCTAAACAACCTGAACTAGTGCATGGCATCCCTGCCTGTGGCCAGTAAGGTCGGAACTAGATGATCTTTAAAGTTCTCTCCAACCCAAGCCTTTTCACAAGCCTATGAAATCACAATAAGGAGACTTGAACAAAGCATTTGCATCCTTAGGGAAGTGGTAAGAGAGTCACAGTGGACTGCCTTCTTTTAAATATGATGTAAAATACCAGATGATTTCTTAATTAGATGTAGGATACTAATAATCACAGATGCAAAGCCATTTAACTATCTGAACTAACAACTTGTTTGGTTGTAGCTTAGGATCCTGAGTTGGGGCTAATTTCCCAAATAACATTGCTGGTTTGCCCACAGTATCTGTTGGTGTCTTTGAGAAGATTAATATACAAGGTGAAAATCTGTCTCCCTATTGATTCTGAGTGGGGTTTTCATCACTCAACATGGGGTTTCACAAGTCAGATACAACCACAATTGCCCATGCTCCACGGTCCTTCTGACAGAAGGACACTATCGAACAAGAAAGAACATCTTGTTGATAATACCTGAGGTTTGTGCTACTGTTGTCCAACAAATATTTCAGGCATACATTGGCCGCAGATTTAAAAAATCATTCACTCTACTATGCTTATGTGACTTGGTTCTCAAAAAAATCCAGGGCTCAGTATGAGACTCGTTCCTGGAGATGAAGTTGCTGCCCTCAGTTGTGTTGTTTTCTTCTTGTACCACCTTAAGCAATTCACTTTGACTTCCTGTAGCTCATCTCTTCCTCTATAAAGTGAAAGAAAGAACACTTGTTCACTAGTTACCAGTTTTAGGTCTTAGTTAATGATTCAATTTGTGGAGCCCAAAGGAGGGAATATAAAATTAAGGTTGCTGCTCAGCATCCTATGGCTGTGCTCATTCTACAAAGGGCAGCAGCAATAAAAAATAGGGAAAAATATTGCCCTAAGCAGCGAAATGAGATCAAGTTCAAGAAGAAAAAAAGCATTCCCTACCAAGGAAAATTATGTCATTTCTGCATAGGCAGTTTTGCAGAGGAAAACAAATGACTGTGAGAAGTAGTCCTTTTGCTTCCTTCAGCACAAAGGTGGAGGTGGAATCAACCCACCAGAGCTCATGCTCACATTTTCTTGCAGACAGGATATTTCATTCTTCCAGCTTTATCATCACTCTGTTGCCATAACTATATGGGAAGTACATAAAGCTATCCGTACTGTTTAAACCCTCACATTTTGACAGAAAATTGGATGATATGACATGCTGCCTCCCAGAACAGGTGCTGTCTATCACCTTGCTGCTAATCTCTGTGATTAGTGACCTGCAATGTAAGCCAGCTATCAAAGACCACCTGTCCTTATTGTTGTAAGCGCCTCCTAGCATATCGCTTTGTGGTGTCACACTCCCTTGCCTGGTTTTTGATTGATGCAAGTTTGTCTTTTGAGCAGCGACTCAGAAAATAAATCATACCCCTTGCCATTCATTGAGTGTGATTCTGCAGCACAAAGCTGGTGTGGTTAATCAAAGCTCCAAAGAGCAACAAAACCCAATGAAACTGAGAATAAAGAGGAGAGATATAAAGAGAGAACATCATAAAAAGTATTATTTGGGGGCCAACCAAAACCAAAGCAAAATAAAATGAGCTGCAAATAAGCATTATGTTTGCTGCACCACTGCACCAGAACCAGAAATCTGATTTTTTTTGCTCCACTCCCTGACATATATGCAGGAATGTGAGAAGAGTCCCACACTTCTGAAAAATATAACTATATCAAGGAATCTAATTTTATAGTCTTTTACTTCTAAGTAACTCTTTCTGGGGTCAGTGGGATTTTTCTCAGTCGAATAAGTATAGACAGAAGGATGCTTCTGTTGTAAACTGTACTCCAGACCAGTTTGTAGTCCAGCTGGGATTGGACCCCTATACACAGAGGGATGACAAAAATAGGAATGGCTATTGCAACTAATTGGCCTTAAAATAAAATTTAAAAAAAAAAAAAGGAAAAGGTGGAATTTGATATGTTATGCAGACAGCAGTATGATGAAAGAATCAAACAGAACTAGAAACACTGCATTATAGGACAAGAAAGTCCTTTTCAAATATAAATGATTCAGAGCATGAGGGTTTTGTGAGTTTATAGAGGGAAAATGAACACAGAGATGGAAAGCTCCATATTAGAAACCCTCGTTTTTTACATCCAGTCCAATAAGTCTATGGAAGCTTTTAAAATTATGAGGAGCAATAATGAGCTAAAGACGGAAAGAAACTGGTGGTTGAGTATGTAACTGAGACGAGTGTGATTCTTTGTGTTCGTCATGTGCCAGAGAAGTCAGAAAAATGTGAGCTGTTGATGGCACTGATGAAATTGTAGCAGAAGTAAAATCTAGACACAAAGAGTAGCAGATAAAAAAAATAATAATCTATCACAGAAAAACTATGAGGTAGACTCTCTGAAAACACAACTCCATTGAAAGTAAGGTATCTAAACCATCTGGGAATTGGACCATAAAACTGGGATGACAAGAACAGCAGGTCCATGGAGAAGTGCTGGAAACTTACTTAAGTCAGGTAAATGCAACAGTTCAGTCTTCAAAAATAACTTTAAAAAAAAAAATCTTGATTATGTTTTATGGAGGTAACCTTTCTACTTGGAAAGTCAAACCAAGTTGTGAGGGAGAGAGAAATAAAAAGTTGAGAAGAGTTAAATTTATAAAGATATTAATGAGTTAGGAATAGAAACTGTTACAGAGGAATGTGTATATGGATGGTGCAAATTTACAGGGCTATTTTTGATGAACTGTAGCAGAATTTTCAGTTTTTCAGCACCTTTCCTTACAGAAAGAAAACCCTTCATCTGGTGGGAATTCAGTCAATTTCCTCATGGTTTTTGGTCATTTCCTAAGTTGCAAGGTTACTAATGGTAATTACAGACCCTGTTTGTACCTTGTGGCTCTAGCAGTGCAAAAAGGTTTTCTTGGCATACGATTCTCTCCTGCTAGAAGGTTTTTAAATGACCAGCCCTAAGTAGGAATTGCTACAATGCTCAGGAGCAGATAGAAGCCACCTTTCCTCATTTCTTTCTTAGAGAGTAACGACTTCTCAGTCACATTCTGCTATCTCCATCCCCCATAACAATAAACCACAATTTCTGTGCTCATTATTGTGGCTCTCAATACTGAGCTTTTGTGAAGGAGCCTGTTTTAAGGTGCTATATTCAAAAGTGTAACAAACCTGCTCCTTCTAAGGTTTTCAAACAGAGACGCTATAAAGGAGACAAACAGATTCAATAACAAGAGTAAAAAAAGTCACAATTTTTCAAGCCAAAAAAGCATTTTTTAAAAAAGGGTGAGATGACAGTGCACTGAAAGGCAATTAGATGCTCTGTTTCTTTTATTTTTTTCCAGTGTGAAAGCAGTAATATGTTTGATTCAATGCAAAAAAGAAAAAAAAATCTACTAATATTTGGTAGATCTCTTACATGCTGCTATTGTTCCTTAGCAGAACACAATCTCCTTCACTATTGCTTCTACATTCAGGCCTTAGTTTTGTACCCTTACTCTGCAATAGAATACATTTAACATGTCCGTTTTGGCCGGTGAGTAATCCCATTTGCATTCACTGTATTGCATTTACATGAATGAACTTTAGTCTGTGAGTTTGGTGGGTTTAAAAACGTGTTTAAAATCGAAGTGGTGCTCAGATCTCTATGGATGACTTAGGTGAAACTCATTATAAGACACTCCTCCTTTCCCCTCTCCCTCCCTCAGTGTTCAATAGTTTCTATGCATTTTGCTGACAAACAGAATGTATGAACTTGGTCTTCTACCATCTCTGGAACAGACTAGAAGACAATATTATATATATATTTTATATATATGTATATATATATTATATATATATATAAATATATATATATATATATAATTAATAGCAGTGTCTAAATTTCCAGGAAGAATGCTGCAGAAGCCATTCAGGGTATTGGAACTGGGCTTTGTCATTGCAAAGTTGGTTTTGAAGGTTAAAGGGTCAAAACCCAGTGAGCAGTTTTAGCACAATCAGAATTGCAGAAATAGGAGTATGCCATGGTTTAACTCCATGAGAGTCCCAACAGTGTAACCCTGCTCTTCTTTGCCCAGCTTCCCGTTTATCTCGCAGCCTTCCTGCTGTTCTTGTTTCCTCCTACGATCCTTCTTCAACTCCAGTGTTTTTTTAGTTGTGCTTCTTCCAGACAGCTTTTCAAGCAAGAAGTTAATAATAAAATGTTGTCTTCAGGCTTCAGTAGTACTATTATGATTTGTAGGTTATCAGAACCTGTGCTAGGAGTCTTCCATTCTTCATACACTCAGTTTTAAAGCCCACAAATGCTTTATTACACCACATCCCTTTAAACTGACCTACAAAGCTCATAGCACATCCATCCTCAACTACTACGCCACAGCTGTGTGAGGGCAGGTGTGGATTAGGTGTTAGGAAGAAATTTTTTCCTGTGAGGGTGGTGAGACACTGGCACAGGCTGCCCATAGAAGCTGCGGATGCCCCATTCCTGGCAGTGTTCAAGGTCAGGTTTGATGGGGCTTTGAGCAACCTGGCCTAGTGGAAGGTGTCCCTGTCCTGGTGAGGGGTTGGAACTTGATGATCTTTAAGGTCCTTTTCAACCCAAACCATTCTAGGATTCTAAGATTCTCTGAAATCCAGAGCACAGTATCTGATACAAGGCTAGGGTCTGAGTCATGGACAAGTAAGCTTTCATTAGTACATTCAGGGTTTAGCTTTCTGGGAAGGAAATGCCAACAGAATGTGATTCAGTCCTTGCCATATATTCCATGTGTATTTGCTGTGAAAAAGACCAAGAACAGATAGGTGCTTTCTGAACCTTTTGCTTTCTGTTTTAAATGCTCATGATAAACAACAATATCCTGGGGTGGCATTTACTTCTGTTATAGACTCAGCTTCCGTTCTTTAGCAGCCAGGAGAATTCAGTTTCTGAGAAGCTCAACCCATAATTACAGATTTTCCATGTTTGGTTTGTGGATTTTATCATTATTTTTCCTCATAAACCAGCATGTTTTTCCATCTTGATGCAAGTCATTGCCCTTATTTTTTCTGTGACTTCTGTCACGTTTAATAAACTTGAAGTAAAAATACCATTTATTATTTATTTTGACAAAAATAATTTAATTCATTTTTTTTCTGATACCTGTTTTCTCTGTGTGCAAATACGTATGCTTGCATTGCAGTGCATATATACCTTGGTTTTTCCACAGAAATAAATCCCAGGCCATGTTGTTACATGAAGCAGAACACTATCATTTATTTACACTTTCTCAGCTCTGGTTAAGTTCTAATATATTTCCAGCTGAGTAAGGATGAGCCCTCTGAAAAGGAAGATTTTTTGTGCAATTTCCATCCACATCTCACTCCTTCATGCTTCCTTTCTTCCTCTCCCTTCCCACTTGCCTTCTCATGCTGTCTCAGATTTTTGTTCATCCGTTCTAACCTCATGATCTATGGAAACATTTTTAAAACAACAGGACAGCATTTTTCCAAAGCCCTCCAGTTGCCCAAATAGAGACATTTCAGCATTACCTGATTTCCCAAAGATTAGGTGACTGATGAATACCTGCCTCCTTGAGGTGTCTGAATCACTTCCTATGGAAAGAAGACACACAATACCACAATCAGTCTCAAATTCCCAAGTGCATACCTAGTTCAAACAGATGCAGATTGTTGCATATATGTATCTTGTTAACAGTGGCAATTACTAAATGAGTCACACATAATTGAGACTTTCTTTTTATTGTTCTAAGAGGGTTATTCTGCAATCCATTAAGTAATATCCATTTTCTTCAGTGTAAGAATGTATATAGAAGGCAAATTAGCCATTGAGTGCCCAAAGGCATGATTTTTTGTTCTCTCTTTCAGGTTATTCCAATCTGACCACCAAACAGACGTCATTATTTTGATGTTGAATATTCAGACAAGGGTGCCATGGATGTAAAAGAAAGGAAACCGTATCGATCTCTGACTCGGCGCCGTGACACTGAGCGCCGCTACACCAGCTCTTCAGCCGAGAGTGAGGACAGCAAGGCTCCCCAGAAGTCCTACAGCTCCAGTGAGACCCTGAAGGCTTATGATCAAGACTCCAGGCTAACCTACAGCAATCGAGTCAAAGACATGGTGCACCAGGAGGCTGATGAATTCTGCCGAGCAGGTGGGTACTTTTCAGCAGATGCAGCTGCAAGCAGCATGACGGAATCAGCTAAGAGTCAGAGCTGGGTGGAAGGCTACCTCTGAAAGACTCTGGGGCCAAAAGCAAGATGTAAGAGAAAGATTTAAAGAGAGCAGCAGAGATCATCTTCATTGTATTGCACAGACATTGTGTACAAACCAGGGTCCTTAAGTGACATTCCCATATCCCACGTCCATTAGCCCTTACTAAGATATTTTCTGTGTCTTAGTCTTTCTGTCTGCAGCAGCACTTTGCCACTTCCCAGCATGAGGCTAGGACCCCCTGTGCACATGCTGTACGGTACTGACATGGCATGGAAAGTTCCTGCCTGCCTGCTCAGGAGACCTTTCACTGCGTCATGTGTCTGCTCTGTCATGAAGGAAGTCAGTGAGGATGCTGAGGCAGAAGGCAACAAAGAGAGAGTGCCACTGTCCACACTGTCCATCTGGTCTGCAGAAAAACCCAAGAACTCTGTAAGAAAGGAAGCAACTGAGCTCCAGATGGGATGAACCCTCTTGGCCTTGTACATGGCCTGCAGGCTTTAGGTTTACCTTGGGGACATGCTGCAATATTAAAGGAGTAAGGAAACACTTTAGGACTTACGGGGCACATTTAGTGAATCTGAGTCCCAGTATCTGTGAAGATGTGGCATTTCAAGAGTCACCATGGATTCCACAGTTCTAAAAAAGATTCCAGATATTCTCTTTTTTATCGCTACCCTGAAGTCAATGCGGCTATATTTTCACTGCTGTTATTGCCTATATGAGGTAGATTTCTGGCCCCTACTATAAGACTCATCTTCATTTTCCTGTAGAGGTGTAGTTCAGACTCCAACCAGGACTTCACATAAATTGTTTTTAGAAGTCCATCAAGAAAAGCATAAAATGGCAAAGTGAGTCAAATAGAGTAGGCAGCACTCCAGAAAATGAACATAAACTAGCCAACCCAGAGTACTCTGAGCACATCCTCTGCAATTTAGAGAAGCTGATTCCCCAAAAGGAATGCATATAATTACATTCATTAAACTTGGGGGCTGTTTAATTTCACTTCTCAAAAATCATGAACTTGTGGTTTTGGTGCAAAACTCATCTTCAAGGCACACACAAGCAAAATGATTTGCAGAAGTATCTTCATGCATATGGCTTTGGTGTTTGCATTTCAGAATAGCTGCAACAGGCAATAATCAACAAAAGGGCCAATAGTTGTTGTAACACTGACATCATAAAAGCAGTTTCCCTCTTAGCAACTCTGAGGTACTTCATCCCCTCTAAGGAATGTATGACATTATAAAGAGAAGGAAACTTTTTAGGTCATTGCATTTGCTTTCTTCATACAATATTCACCATGCAGGATAGATGTGAATTAGTCCAGGTCAGCGGTTTTCAACTTGGAGGTCCGTGAGGCCGTGCAGGTCCATGGACTTCTGCTAAGAAGCCCACAAAAGGTTATTTTTCTTGAAAATCCTGTCTGTTGACAGGGACTGTAGATTTTCTATACACAAGCTCATACTTCCATAGGAAAATTTTGAAGGGTACCGAGAAAGGGTGAAAATGACGGGTCTAAGTAGCTGAAAGTTGTCAAGAGGTTAAGATTATCCATGTCAGAGCACCAGTTCTGTTTCTGATATAACCCTCACAAATGGCTCAACTTAAAGGTTTCTCCCAGTTTATCCTGAGGGTCCCAAAACTGGCCTGAAGAGTGTTAACAATAATCCCCGACATTCTGTGCCACATTTTCCACTGGCAGTAAGCCATGAATGGACCTCTATTTGTGATGCTGCTTGGCTTCAGGCCAATTGAAACCAAGCCTTATTAGCCTGCCTGACATCAACAAGGCAAAGTGAATTTCTCTCCTGCATTGGTTTGGAAGGCAGAGGAGGGAAACATTTCAAATTGACCAAATAAATTCAGTAAATAAACAAGTCAGCATTTAAATGGTTTTAGCTAGAGTGACTGTCAGCAAATGTGCAAGTCAGCACAGAAGAAAATAGACCAGATTTGAATTAAAAAGTCTTGGATATTTATTATCTTCCTTTTATTGACTTGAGTTCTTCCAGCTTAAAAGGCAACAGTGAGCGTGGAATATGAAAATCAATGCATCTACTGCTGTTAATTGCAAATAAATTTGATTTTCAGTTAATTGTAGCAGTCATTTTTCATAATTTATGAACTGCTGTTGCTGGACAACATCGGTCATGCTGCACATTGATGTGCAGCATGATGCTGAGTGTGGCTTCTTTCAGGCGAAGGTGGAACATGCCATCAGTGACTCAAACATGAGAGGAAAACCAAAAGATGTTTTTCAGTACTCCACAAGGGGTGGTTTAGAAAACCATGGCCTTACATGTTAAGTTGAGACTAGAAGAGAAGAGCAAGGTCTCTGGGGAGATATTGCTTCCTAGCATTTATAACTTAAGTCAGGTTTATTTGCTTCCCCAAGCCTTGAGACTGTAGAGGACAATCTCTCAAACCGCTTTGCAGTCATGTTAAATGGATTACTTTGCCACAAGCTTGCGTTGTGCTTCCCAAGCAAGGCCCTAGGGTTAGACAGAGGTGTGAGCCCCAAGAAACCTTTTCTCTCCACTCTCTCTGAAAGCTTTAATCTTGTTTGGTCAATTAATAAGGTGTGAAGTTCATGAATCGTTTATGCAGTTGGAGTGGTGACAGCTGCAAATCCATAACCAGCTAAATTAGAATTTTCTCCTTCAATCAAACAACTCCTTCCTTCTTTGACCTATATACAAAAATGTTGTCCAGTCCCATTATTCACCTTGCATTCAGATATCTCCTCTCTGTTCACAATGAAATGTAAATTCAACTGAATGAAAAAAATGTAGTAAAACAGCATCTGCTTTTGGCCACCAGTCATCTGATGCATGTGTGCTCCAATATGAGAGACCTTCCCCAAGCAGCAGGGTTCAAGGATAAGCTAGGGTGTTTCCACAAGTGTGAAATCATATTCTGGAGAAGTAAAAAGCTGACTATTTCTATCGGATACACATTTTCTACCATATGATATTTGACATCAACAAACAGAAATGTGAGAAAAACCACATGATTGTATGATCTTGAGAAAGGAGAAAACGATAATTCAACTCTGGACGCAACCTTGAGATCCAGACTTGATGAACAGATTTCAATAATGAGTAGTTATGAACTTCAGTGTTCAAAGGAGGGTACGTGCCTGAAATTTCCTGGAGATCATGCATTCAGATTTATCTTGTTGGAATATGCCTGAGCTGCAAACTACTCAGTTCCTTAATCCATCCAAGGCATAGCACAAGAGAAGCAGGGGTGCATTGAGCTGTATAAATGCACTGTGCAGCTAAAGGCACTCATGGGTGGCCAAAAATCTTTTCAAGACATTCAGGATTGAAAAATAAATGCATACATTAATAAATAAATGTGGATTAAAATTGCTCTCCCCAGCCCCTTTGTGGAACTTTCCAAACAAAGTGTACTAATATTTGAAGCCTTATTCACATCAATTCAGTCTGATTTTGAAGCTCTGCAGGTTACTAGACATGGAGTCAAGAGTCACTTTTCAAGTTGTATTTTTAGTCAGCTAAACAATTGCATCTATTTCCAGCCAAATAACCTCTGCTGTGACTCTATCAAAATGAATAGTTAACTGAGTCAAGGTGTGAGTGGTCAGCAAGGAGAAAGTGAAATCGCCAAAGGAAATTTAAATTCCCAGTATGTAATTTCAGGGATTTCAATGAGCAGAACTCACTCAAATTGAGTGTTGTAGGGAAGTTGTCAGGTGTATGGTAGGACTTTTGATCATTGCACGCCTCATTTCACTTTTCTCGCAAGAAGATTACTTTTTGCTTCTCCTAAAGGTTTACACCATTTCTACATCCGTTTTTGCTTTCAAACTTGATGATTCCACTGAACATGCCCTGAGTTTTTGTCAGGTTCCAGAAGCAGGAATCCAGACGCTTTTCAGTCTTTGCATATTTGAAACAAGTTTGTCATGAGGTGGGGACTGGTGTCCTCTCCTAAGCAATAGGACAACAGGAAATGGCCTCAGGTGACGCTAGGGGATGTTGAGACTAGATATTAGGAAAAATTTCATCACTGGAAGAGTGGTCAAGGATTGGAACAGGCTGCCTGCAGAAGTGGAGGAATCACTGTCTCTGGAACTGTTATTAAAAAAAAAGTGTAGATGAGGTGCTTAGAGATATTTTCTCCTGGTGGACTTGGATATGCTGAGTAATGGTTGGACTCTTAAAACCTTAATGATTCTGTGATTCTGTGGTCTCTTGGTCTCACACTGAGCAAGACCACAGGAGAGAGGTATCTTTGGTATGATGTTACTCCGTGTTACTGTGGTGTTGCTGTGCCCCACGTGAAGGTAGAGGATGAGCACATCTGCTCCTGACTCGTGCTAGATGGCACCGTGCCCTATTAAAGAATAACCAGGCCGATGTGTTTTTTCTCACAGGTGCCAACTTCTCCTTGCGAGAACTGGGACTTGAAGACGTGACACCCACACACGGGACTTTGTACCGCACCGACATCGGGCTGCCTCACTGTGGCTACTCCATCAGCGCCGGCTCGGATGCCGACACGGAAGCAGACGTGGTCATGTCTCCCGAGCACCCAGTGAGGCTCTGGGGACGCAACACCAAGTCTGGACGCAGCTCCTGCTTGTCAAGCCGGGCCAACTCAAACCTCACCCTCACCGACACGGAGCATGAGAATACTGAAACTGGTAAGTGGTGACAGCGCATGCAGGTGTCAGCCTCGAGCTCTACCAGGGATGTCTCTTCCTACTACTCCACCTTAATCTTCCTTAGGTTTTCTGATGGGGTTTTTATCGGACTCTGTGAAAACACTCTTCTAACAGCCCCACGTCGTGGGCCTTTCGTACTGTCCTACAGTGTATTTGTTAATGAACTGCTAGAGAAGATCCTACTTATTTATCATTGCGACAGAGATCATTAAACATCTGTAATACTCTCTCTGCTTTTTGCAGCAACCTTTCAGAGGGAAGGCATTTAAATCTCCCCTCCTCTGGCCGATGCTACTCTTATCTTTGCCCAGATTTTCTGGGCAGATAATTTTCTTCTCTTCCTTGCTGGTTCCTTGACAGGGGCTGTTTCATTTATGTAAATTGGCTGACTGCTCTCTGAAGGAAAACGATGGTGAAATATTTTTAGAAGCCCTTCTCTTTGTGCAAAATAAAAGCTGAAGGTCACAGATTTTTTTTTTATCTCTGTAACTTTGTGTCCCCAGGCTGCAGGGATTCCTGCATGCCTTTTGTAGGTCTGTGAACCTTTTGGTCAGCAGTTCTGACAAGCAGTGCAGGAGAAGGAGAGGGGATTTTGATTCAATTGCAACTTGACCCAGGAGTTCAACCAGTCCTATATGCCTTCGCACCTTTAATTCAATTATAGCACAGCCTGCTTCTTAATATAGCTGCTGCATACAAGTCATTGGGCACTTGTGCTCCATGCAGAAAGCTCATGTGAAATGACTGTATCTCTTGTTCTTTTCATGCTTTTTGCCACATTATTATAGTGACAAATGATGATAAGTTTTCCTCTGGAAACCATGACATAGTGAGACATTCACCACCCACATGATTTTATGTTTAACTCCAACAAAATTACAGTTGAAGTTTATTAAGTTTCTGCTCAGAGATAATGATATATTAGGCAGAGTTCAAAGATAAACGGCCTTCTGTTCAGAGGATGTAGAAAAGAATCCTTTTAAATTATCTTTACCATACTTTTTTAATATTCTTAGTGTAGTGTCTTACAATCAGACACACAGCGCCAGTTTATATTGTTTTCCTTCTGAACATTGCGTCTTGATGCAAAATCAGAGGCATCATCTGGGTCAACTAATGTTTTGCACACTCAGAAGAAATTTCTAGAAAACAGCCAAAAATAAGCATCTTGTGCTTCCATCCCTTTCTTCTCTATGCAAGCTCTCTTTTGTGCTTTCCATGTGATGTGTAAACAGCTGCAGTCCCATCCCACGCATTTTTTTTCCTTCCATGCATAAGAAAAGCAAAATACAGAATTTTTAGATTAGGGTTTTTTTGCTTTGGTCTTACTGGAGAATTGCATTATCTGCTGGAGTCTTTTCCCCTGCTTTCTGTAATGCTGTCTCTACACCTGCAAATGCAACTTTGTACCTACAGATCACTTACAAATGAAGTTATATTAGAAACAGCACATTAACAGCTTCATGCCTTGAAAGGCTTTACTGAAAGAACCACAGAGGCTATAGGACTCATGTCGAGGTGGAGACAACCTTCAATTCCTCTTTCTTTAAGGTCAATGACAAGCTAACCATTCATTCAATCATCACTTCATAGTAACTAGGAAAAGGGAAATGAGAGGTGGAGAACATAAAATGCTGTATAAATGTAGGAGTTTCCTTGGAACCTAGACATTTGCAGTCTTAGATGTTGGGTGTTTTGAATGAGAAAGGCTGTACCATACTAAAAACAAAAGTCTGTGTAGAACAAATAAAACACAGATTGTTGGGGCATCCAGTATGCTATAGTATTGTCCATACTGATAAAAATGAAGTAGTGGAACTTGAAAAAGAATTTTAAGATCTAAACTGTGCTGATGGTGAGCTACATCTGATGCTTAGACTTCCCTGGAAAGATGTCATAGACATCAGACCACGTTCAGATCAGAAAAACTGGTCCAGAACTGTGATAAAGGTCACTTTAATATAGGGACTCAGCTGAATTGCGGGTTTAAACGTATCCAAACAAATGTTGCAAGATAGGAAGAAAAGAAAGTTAGGGAAAAGTCTTTTAAGTAGGCAGAATTTGAGCATTTTCTTTTTTGTAATTGTCTGACACAGGTAAAGGTGTGAGAAACCTTTGTGCACAAACCGCTCAAAGCCTGCGACCTGCTGTAGGAGCAAATGAAGCCTGAGATTTCCTTAGAAGCTTTGTCTGCCAAACACAAAGGTGTTTTCTCCCTCCTCACTCCACATAAGTAAGGTTTCTTTGGGCTGCTAGTTATCACACAGTCTATTTTGAGAAATTCCACATTTGTAAGAGAAACATTTTCAAGAAGACATGAAGTTTTGCTAATGGCAACGTAAAGTAACATAATGCAATGATTCAGTTTACAGGATAACTTTATGAGCCAATATTAATTGTTGACAGTATTGATAGAAATTATAGCCTTTAGCCGAAGTCAATATGGAGTTTATGAACCTGCCATCAATAGAAGAGTTTATGGGGCCCATTAAACCAACTTTTCCAATCAAGGTCTAAGTCAGCAGCTTTTATGCTGTTCATTATTTATCCAAAATAAATAATCAGAATTTACTTCTGATGTTCGTAAATCCAAAGCTGTCAAAGCATGATTCTGCCAAAACATTTATTGTGTTCCTAGACAGGTCTAGCTGCCTTGAAAAGCAGGGTTGTTTTTATTTCAGGAGTGGTGATGCCTTGAAGGAACAGTTATGCTGCTCAGAAAATGCAGTCACAATCCACCACTATCATTAAGGAAGTCTATGAAGTGTTCTGGTTTCATGTCTCCATATATTGTACTCCATAGAACATTTGCACAGGGAGCTGGCATGGAAAGCCATCTGTAGCTTATTCTAAACTGCTACGAGGTTTTCACAGAATGCCAAAATGGCTTGGGTTGGAAGGAAACTTAAAAAACATCTAGTTCCAAGCCCTTGCCCTGAGCAGGGACACCTTCATTAGGCTGAATGCTTCCAGGAGGCCGAATGCTTTTACTAAGTTCAGAGTTTGTTTTCACCAAAGAGTTGAATTATAACTCTGGCATTGCCCTGAGCTCACATCCTGCAGACTCAAACAGCCACAAAGACTTTCCCCCCAGTGGACAGTGCATTTCACTTGACCTGGATAGTTGCTTTGCAAAGTAAGGGGACAGAGGCACCGCTCATTTTGCTGCACCATGTCTGAGGATAGTGCCATCGTTCCATACTGCTGAGGCAGCAGGCACTTTATATGGCTCAAGGGGTTTTCTGCAGCATGATCATGATCTGAACTGGAACTGTGAACTCCCATTAACAGTTCAGAACCAAGCACAGAGGGAGTCTGGTTCCTGGAAGTCTAGTAATGATGTTAGGAGAACTTCTTTCCTGTAGTAGATTGCACTATTTCTCAGCAAGACTGATTCAAGCAAAAGAAGTTCCTGAAGTGGTCATTTGGACTGAAGCCTGGAGTTTCCTGGTGGTACCTTAGCTAACCCTGAACAGGATTTGTAATGAGCCAGCAATTGTTTACCACAGAGAAGAGCACATTGAAGAGGAACAAGGTAGTAGTCTTCCAGTAATTGGCTTATTTTGAAGCAATTTAGCCACATACCAAACCGCACCCCCCCCCCAAAAAAAAAAAAAACAAACCCAACAACAACAACAAACCTCACCACCATCAACAAAACCAAACCACTTTTTCCTCTACCTTCATAACGAACTTACTGGTTTACTCAGTACGATCAGTACAGGGTTACAGTCCACCTGGATCAACAGCATTTTTATAACCTGTTTTTGTGCAAGTGGAGTTTCAGCCCTTAAAAACAAATTAACTAACCAGCTACCTAACTAACTAACTAACTAGATAGATAGATAGATAGATAGATAGATAGATAGATAGATAGATAGATAGATAACAGCTGAACTTTCAACTATTCTAAAGAAGCTGTTCTAAACTTTTCCAAACTAATTTACTAGTTGTAATTTGGCTCAATGTTCATATCCAAGGCCAGTAGTTAGTTAAATATGAGAAGGAACAAGAGAGAGAGAGGAAGCAGCTTTTTTCATTAGCAGGACAAGTCAGCAGTGATTAACACTGCTAGGAGTGGCATGATGTTTCTCTCTCTGTCATCATCTCTTCCTTGGAAGAATGTGGGCAGTGTCAAATGGCCAGAAGGAACTCACAGACAGGATGATTAACATCAGATGGCTCAAGACAGTTCAACTGAGTTGAAGATGCTCAACTATGATCTATCATGTAGAAAAATTCTTGCAGCAGAAGTGTAGCTGAAGTGTGACCTCAGCACATTGAGAGATTAGTAGACATGAAGTAAAATTCCAGATCTAACCACCCTGAAAGCCAAAATTCCAGCTGTAGGACCTGTTCTGTCGAATTGCCCTGTGCAACTTCTTTCCATCTTCACAATTCAAAACCCCGTGGGAAACATCCTGCAAAAACTTCTGCACGCCTTCTGTGTTTGCAAAAGGGTTTACTACTGGACTCCAATCACACATTTAATGATGAATTGGATGTAGGTTTGAGCACCCCAACACTTCCACTATATATCTGTTCATCATCTCTGTTTAGGAAGAACAGTTTCATCTCTGGATTCATTTATCTTTATCTTCACCTCTGAAAGAACCTGTCAGTGCCAAAGGTGATACGGTGACTATTGCAATACAGACACGTACTGGTGAAAAGATTAACACCAGTTCATTTTGGTCCCATATCCTACAAAGAGGAATATTTTCCCATTGTGTCCCATCCCTGGAATTGTTCATGGCCATCTTGCTTTTGGTAAAAGGTGTCCCTGCCTTCCCAGGGCAACCCAGGGGTTGGAGTTAGGTGGCCTTTAAAGTTCTTTCCAACACAAACCATTCTGTAAATATTTTCTTTTAGTCACTATTGTTCTGGGATGCATTTAAATGAATTTTAAAACTGTCAAGCAAACAACCAGCTCAATATCCAAACATGCTCTCCAAACCTTATCAACTTAACCAGAAAAGTAGCAGATATTTTACAGTTAACTTTTGCTTTCTCATAAAATAAATTGCCTTTCTGAAACTTTCTCATAGGCTGTTGTAAAATTGAAGCATAGTGGCAATCAGGAGCTTAAAAGTTCACATGACAGTTCTGCTTCCTCTGCTATCACAGACTCAACTCTTAGCCATGTTAATTGACATAATACCTGACTTACAGAGCATTTCTTGCACTAACCACCACATTCTCTGCTTCCACTGCTTAAGCCATTAATGTTGCTGGAAAGAGAGCATAAGAAACTGTGTAGAGTTTTGGGACTCAGCAAAACTGAATGCTTACAGAACATATTAGAAACACAGGGGTACATTAAAGCAGGAAATAATTAAAGACAAGTATTTCAAATAAGGAACACCAAAGAAATGCTACAATTTTATTTTTCCAGGATAAGTAATAAATATTACTGATGCTTTCATCAGTAAATTGATACAGAATTCACCAAAGCCTTTGAAGGCTTCTGTTGCCATCAGCAGTGTTACACGAGGTCCTGGGTGCACGGTGGTAACAGTCTGTTTTTTGAAAACAGCATGTCTGAGTAGTATAAATCTCAATACTTTTGGTTAAATACACCACAATATGCTATTCGATGCTAGTTTTTCTGATAGCCATTTTGGCCTCTTATTAAATCAGAAAATTGTTCCAATGATCAAGCCACATATCATCTTTTTCAAAATGTTTTTTCCTCAGAGTTGTTTTACAGCAGCTAAGAGAGCTTTAGGAAAAAAAGTAATTATTTCTGTGTCTTTTCTTCGTCCCCTTTGGTTGCTGAGAGCTCTTCTCCTAATGTTGTCTCTATTTGCTACCAGGTACCTTGCAAGGTAGCTCCTAAATAGCTCCATCTCTCTGGCCAGGAACGCCAACACAGAGAAAGGATTTTTACACAATTTTCTGTACATTCACCTTCCTGTTTCCCAAATTGTGTTGACCTAAATCACTGGTCCAAAGTACAGTTCAATATATCAGTGCAATTAGCGGTGCCAGAATTACTGTGTAATCTTGGTATTACAAATTATTTGTTAATACCCCGGTTGATAATCCATGGTGACTTTTCTTTTTATTACCGTGTTTTGCTGAGCAATTTCCTTTCAGGCTTCATCCACTCCATTGTTAATATTGTTACTGTGGTTGCAGCAACATCATCTCTTTCTTTCCTCCTTTGAATTAAACAGTGAATTATACAGTACTTCCAGTAAATGAGTGTGTGCTTCAGACATGCTTCTTCTGCAGACCATGTAGGCAAAAATGTGATACTCAGATTCAGGAGAATTCAGAAAGGAAATTCTTTTTAAAAACAAAATATTTTTTCAGAATAAATAATAATTGAAAAAGAATGTACTATGAGCTATACTTTATTAAGTTTCCCTCATGACTTTTTAGTAAGGAAAAACAAGAATAAATTAGAACTACCTAGGCAAGATCAGACATCCACTGGCTGTCATCTTTCACTTGTCTCCCATCAGCTGTAACCTTAATTTTAACAGCATGTTTCAGCCTGAAATAAAAATTAGCCAGAACTCTTACCACTAATGATCCATCATCAACTGCAGAACTACATGAAGTGGTAGTGCACCTAGAATGGAATTTTCACTAATACTCATCCTTATTTCAGCTTCCCAGAATTCTCACACTGCCCCTTTCCAGGTACCATTTGCAAAAAATCCTCATTTTAATGGTGTGTGGATATTGTTGAGATATGGCAATTTACTGAAGCCACCTGACAGAGATACTCAGAGATTTGGTGATCACTTGAAATGTGAAGGTCAGGGGAAGAAATGTGCCTTCAGGCTCCCCAACCGTAAAGATACAAATATTCTTATGAAGAAAGTTAGTCCTAAAAAGGAGACTTTTAACTGTATGACCATCAAATGCTACATTTTCCACTGAAAAATGGCTCCCTTGAAGGCTGTTACATCTTCCTTACTTGTAACTCAGCTTTCTAATCACTGACATTCTTGATGATAGATTCCTCATATTTTCTGTCCTCTTATCTTTTTTGTCCTTTTTAGATATTAGTCCTGAGATACTTCTTGAAAGGAAATAGTTGACTCACCACCTCACTCCTTCACAAGAATCTCAGAGAAAGTTATACCTGGATGGGGCGGTGAGTTGATGGGGTTTAGGACAACAGACCCTTATCTCCCTCCACATTCAACCAACCCCCTGCCCACTGGGTATAAAACAGCCTTTCAAAATGAGGATGTCACTGCCTCTCAGACAGGATTCAACCCACTTGAGAACCAGCTGTCCCTTTGGTAACATCACCAAGGGAACTAGCAGCATCTTTGCTCCCCATTCAAGAGGCGAAGGCACCTGAGATTAATCTGAGTTTAGTACTTCAAGTGCAACATTAGTGGTCAGTATCTTGATTTTGTTTCACAGTGTAGGAATTCCCACTGATTTCTAGGGCTAACTTAACTCATTGCTGCCCTCTTTGTCCCTAGAGGAAAAGAAGTCTTTCAATTTTTTGTTGTTGTTGTTGTTAATTTTATTCCTGTATGGTGTGTCCCATAGAGAATGTACTTTCTGCATTATTGTAATCTGCATCTGAAAGGATGTTGACATTAAAATCCTTCACAATGTTATTCTGCTGTAATGAAATTCAGTTCAATATAGGTTAGTGTGTAGGTTTCACATTGTTATTATTATTGTGGTAATGGTGAAGCCATGAGGCAGGGAAAAAAACTTAATACCAAAAAAACTCATTATTAGCCTGAATATTGGGGGAGAGGGCATGTAGAAAAAACATTACAGGTAAGAAGTTACTGTTCTCCATATTTACACCAATAATTTTTGCCCTTTCTTTTGCCACTCTAAACTGCTTTGTCCTGGAGATTTTTTTAAAGAAAATCATTGCATTTATTAATATTGCAGACAAGCTGTCAAGTATTTTGGAAGCAAATCTGTGTGGTTTTTACACTGTTTCTGAGTACCATAAATAATTTCTTTTAGTGTGATGCACCCCAAGGGGAATAAACCTATGTTCAGCAGCATGAAACCTATTACTCTTTTGATATAAGCACTTTGCTTCCAGCCTGGTTTTGGGGTGGGATTTGTGCATCATTGCCAATCAGGAATGGCTACTGACATGGACCGAGGATTATGGTCGGGACACTGAGGGCCATCAGAGCTGGCATGCACTGGAAATCAGTACTGGAGTAAGGGCGGACCTGCAGCTAAATGATACCTCGGAGCAGGATTTTATTTGTAGAGCCAGACTTCAGCTCTCTTCTAGGCAAATGATTGATCCCTCTGGGATAGATGAAAGAGAAACAGCATGGAGAAAAGCTAAGAATTAGTGGAGACAGTGAATGTCCCATCAACAAAGATGGGCTGATGGTTGAGAACTCAAAATGGCTGGATATCCATCTGTGTGGCCACAGACTCCTGCCTCCAGAGTTAACCCACTGGTTAAGCATGGAACAGGGAACTAAAGCTTGTTTCCCAACTGCCTTTTCTCAATTTTTTTTCCTTCATCCTGGATCTCTAGGGGTCATATCAAGCTGCAAGAGGCAGGACATGCCCATTCGCAGTCCCAATCTTTCAAAGACATACAGCACTATTCCCTGAAGAGCAGAAGAAATTGGGAAGAAAGTCTGGTGCTCTTGGCTTTCTATACCCACTATTCCCTATTCAGATGTTCTTCCCAAGTGGGCATTTCCAGATGCTCATGTCTGTATTTCTGAATTCCCATTTGGGCCACTGCATCTGCTTCTGAGTTCAGCACACAGTGTTAGTCCACATCTGGTTCAGTCTCCTACAATGCCCCTTGAGGTATCTGGCTTTGCTTCTTTCAGTGAAGATGTGTCTCCATCTATTAGCAGAACAAAGTGAGAGGAAAGAGCACGTTATTTTTGGTTTACCCATGCCCAGAGGTGCATGCTGAGCTCCAAATAAAGGAAATCATAGCTTCTGCCATGAGAATTTATTCATTAAAATCTCGTTGCTTTATTTCTCAGAGGATTTTGATCAACTTTTAGCAACTTTATTCAATCAAGGGCCCTGATTGAAAATGCATTACTGCCCTAATTCTGCAAAGTTTTCAGTGTTTCTTTGGACTGCCCCTAAAAACTTTAATTATATGCTCTATGGCAGGTTGTTGTTTAGTTTTCTCTACCACAGCAAAGATCTTATTGAATCTTGTATATAGAAAGAAAACAATAATTCATAGCTTTTTGTACAGGTAGATAGTGACAGGACAACAGGGAACAGTTTTAAACTAACAGACCAGAGATATAGAATAAATGATATAAAGAAATTCTTTACTGTGAGGATGCTGAGGCACTGCCACAGGTTGCCCAGGGAAGTTCTGGATGATTCATCCCGGGAAGTGCTCAAGGCAAGGTTAGATAGGATTCCAAAAACTTGATTCAGCAGGAAGTGTCCCTGCCCATGGCAGGGGGCTGGAACTCAATGATTTTTAAGGTCCCTTATAACTGAAATAATTTTGCGATTTTATGAATACAACTTGTTTAAAGGGTTGCCACCCTATGTACCCATCTCCATGCCCTTTCAGGGGTTCTCCCCCATGGTTGTGACAGTGCAACTGCTCACAGAGTCCAGCTCTGACTTATCCCCCAAAAACATGTGTTTTAAAGCCTTTCCTCAAAGGTGCCAGCACACAGAACTCTTGATTTCACAGTTTACACTCAGTTCCCTTTCCAGAGAGATCAGTTTGATGCAGGGTAGAGCAGCAGAAATCCCACCCAACAGAAGATCCTGCTGATTTGAGTCAAATAAGGGCCTGAGGGTGGCATAACAAAATCATCTGGGGGCCATTTAAACCAGCATTGCCAGCAAGGAAGGAGCGTTGCCAAACACTCTTGGAAACACACCCATGCTCCAGCTCCCCAGCAAAAATGGTCACTGCCTTTGTTCTCACCAATGCATTTTCTGTGCAAGGCTTATTTTCTTCTCAGTCTCCAGCATGGTGAAGTATTTTTACTGCCCTTAGTTTGGGAGGAGGGGGTGAAATTATGACTACATTCCAGTTTCCATTTAAATGTAGTTTTGGAGTGAATTTCAAATAAATGTAAGACAAACAAAAATACTGAAAAAGACAGTAATCATCTACTGAATAAGAAATCTGTTGTTCACCATTTTCTCTTTGTGAAAAATGTAAAAAAGTAGGAATCTGAATAAATGCATGCTAAACTATATAATTGCTGAAATAAATATGTATAGATATAGGATACTTTTTGATTTAGCATAAAGAAGCAGCAAATTATACCAATCAGTGAGAATCAACCAGTTTTAAAGGAAAATAACTGAAAAGCACACATGTAAAACAAGATTAAACCTGATTATTTAAATCAAGACTCTCTGCTTCCAGGTTTAAACCATGATTATAATTTAAATCAAGCCATCCTGCCACAAATAGTTTAGAGACAATGATTTCTCCCACTTATATAATATGCAGATTTTATAGCTGAGAGAGAGGCATGTTGCTTGTATGGAACATTTATGTACTGAGCCTTTATCTCCAGCCACTTTCTTAGTTTGCTTCTAGTTTGGTTTAGGTATTTGAAGAAGGCAAATGTTAATCCTCATCTGAAGGAGTGGGAATCTGGTATCTCACAAAAAAAAAAAAAAAAAAAAAAAAAAAAAAGCTTTTCCTTTGGGAGTTTTGCTTCTTTCTTAGAATGGAACACTGCAACCTCAGAGTCAGGCTAGGATGCTGACTCCCCAGTAACACAGGGACTGGAAAAGCAGCTGTAACCCCAGATTAGACTATGAAGGAAAAGTCTCCCTCTCTCTGCTTTGGATAATTACTTTCCACTTAACAAAATTCTCCTTGGTCCTGTAGTTGGAAGGGATGTTTCTCCTTCATTAATTGCTCTGGCTTGCTGCTGTGCTCTACCAAGCAGCTGTTAATGTTCCACCCCAAAGGAGTCTGCAGTTCAGTGGTGGGTGAAATGATTAAGGCTCGAAACACTTGATCATTTGGAATGAAAGGTGCGACATAAACATACCCCATTAGTTTCATTAGTGCTCAACAAAGCAAACTACCTGTAGCTGGTTCCACTCCTCCTTGGCATTTAGTACAAGGTGTTCCCTCTGGAGCATGTGCAATTTGCTGGATGCATTCCTCAGCTGTCCTTAAAGAAGCCTGTTACCCAGACTGGTGATTTGACCCGTCATATATTGGGGGCCTGCCATGAAATGAGTGCTGTGTTTGCAGAACTTTGAAGAAGTGTTAATCCTGGCTCAGGTCTCAGGAAAAGAAAGGTAATAACTGTCGGTATTACGGATGTTTACTCCTTGTGTCAGGAAAGTAGAAATTTTGGCATGGGATCAGTCTACAAAGGAGAATAAGGAAAGGTCTTAGAGGAGTGCTACCTAGTGGAGCTGTAGAGAAGCATTTTAGAAGTTTGGTTGATAGAGATGGTTAGGTTGGTAAAGGTTCGCTTAAAAATTCATGCAAATAGAATATGAATGTACGTATTTGTAAATTATATGCTTTTACTAGACTTGCTGTGACACACAGCAGCAGGGGGAATATTCTCTCCATGTCCCTTGTGAGGCCACAGTGTCCCTCAACCCCACCTGACTCTTTTTGGCTGTTCACTGTCCATCAAGTATGGTTCCCCCTGAGGGGAGTCCTTGCCATTCCATCTGCACAGGACTCCTTCCACTGGTATGCTGGCTGCTCTCAAATGAGGACAAATTTGCCCTCTTTGGTCATTTTTGTTCTGTGAATGGAGCAAGAAGAAAGCAGAGATCAACTCACAAAAAATTCCATGGGTCCTAAGGCTGAATGGGATATTTTCAGCTCCCTGCAGTGGGGTGTCATGTTTGTGAGCTGTTAGACCTTGTGATTTGTGTGAACTGAAGCAGAAACCTGGAGAAACTTCAGTGTACAGTCTAATCCCTTCACTGCAAATGGATAAACTCTCTTGTTACTTGGTCAAAAATTATCAAAGTTCTGACAGAAAAAAAAAAAAAAAAATATATATATATAGTCATGTTAATTGTCGGATTGTTGGATAGAGAGCTTCTGGGGCTAAAAAGGAAAGTATTGAGGCCGTAAGTTCTGGAACTCAGTTCAATGCTTCTTGGCATTTTAGTGGATATCTAGAGGCAAATTTAAACAGAAGAGTTCAGACAACTTCTCTCTGTAAGCTGCATGACTAACGAGGAGATTAGCTCTCAAAGGAATATCTTGGAAGGTAACAGTGCCTTTTTCTAGGGAGATATTTTACCACCTCACAATAGAAGATTTTTGAAGACCTTTAGAAAGAGCCACAATCTGCACTCTGAAGCAAATGCAGCCCCCAGTAATTTTTATCTCAGTCACTGACACCAGCATTTTGCATTGTCTGCATCAGGTTATGGGAAGTCCCACATAAGCAGAAAAAGTAAGAGAAGATATTCCGGAAGGGTTCCCAAAGACACCATAGGTCCGGAACATCTATTATTGCCCCTGAACACTACTCCAGTAGATTAATTTCCCCACAGACAGTGATGAACTTAGTCCTTAACCTTCTCTTAGTTCTTTTCTTCTGGAGTTTCTCACTGTAAGTAATGTTTTCCAAACCTTTAAAGCTCTCATGAGCCATGCACTGTTTATCAATGTCCTCCCTGAATTGGATTTGGTTAATTCATTCTTGGCTTTGTCTAAAGTTCTTGCCAATATATTTACGTCCTTCAAGAGAAGAATGTCCAGACCAGATTAGAGATGGGGAGAGGTCAATATCCCTTTTCCCCAGCAGGCACAGAGAGCTGATAGATTCTGCAGAGGAATCACTCAGATGCTTTCCTGGAGAAACTACTAAAAAATCTCTCCCAGAGCTGCTTCACAGATTGATGTCTTATCGATGGTGGCAGGTGGGGGTTGAGAGGATAGGAGGGACAGACGGTCCATAAGGTTCTTTTGAGATACAGCCAGACTCAAAGAAGAAAAAGGAAGATTGGTGAATTTCTGGAAGAGCTTATTTCCTCTTTGGACTGGAACAGGGTGTTGAAATTCATCCAACAGACTCTGTAAAGCCTTTTGGATTCTAAGAAGACGACATAGATCTACAGCCTCATTATTGCCTATTGGGCTGTAAAACAAGGCTGTAAGGAAGGAGGGAGACAATAGGTTTTGCTTCTTTCCTGTTTATACCAGCTCCTCTCCAATTGGAATTGTACTAATATGGCTTTTATGAAATAATTATTTCAGCATTGTTTCTTTTGGCACAAGTATCTGACCATTCTGATTACGCATGGAGAGTTACTTTGAAATGAATAATGCCAAATCATTTTCCAAGAATAATTATTTTAATACATTTTCACATCTAGATAAGCTTATGAATAGCATTCCAGACTAGGATGAAAAAAAAAAAAAAATTATCAGATTCTTTACTTGCATGTTTTCAGAAATATGCAGACATACCTTCCTTTGCAAAAATACTGTCTGAAAACTGGTTAGTGACTCTAGTTTCTAATATTTTAAAGTAAGAGTATTATTCAGAAAGTCATTAACAGGGAGTATTTTGAAAATATGTCTCTGCTAGGAAAGGTGGTAAGAGAGGAGCAAGAATTAGGATTTGTTGAGGTTCTATGTATCCCTGCAGTTAGGGATATAGGAGGCAGGCAGTAATTCCTTTCATCATGATGTGCCATAAAACCTCTGAGATGCCATTTAAAACCATTGAGATCCCAACCCACTTGGGTAAAAGAGAGAAGAACAGAAGAGCTTGTTCTGTCCATCTGTTGAATTCATGACCTTGCCCTGGGGTCATTTTTCCTATCACGATTGCATGAAATGTTTCTGAGGTGGGTTATTGCAACGTCTGTTTTACACAGTTTGGGGGGGGGGTGGGGGGGTGGGGGGAAGGCACAGTGGAATCTGTTGCATGACTCAGACTCATCCAGCTTCTTCTCAGCATTTACTCTTTCTTCCACTTAGATTTTGCATTCAGCATCCTCGCTCAAACAACTCCATTTCCTCCCTCCTTTTCTTCACCTTTATTTCTTCCTGATGAGCAATTCAAACAGCAAAACGTTCCTCTCCTTCATTCCCATCAGTGACTCCATTCAAAGTCCTGCCCATGTTCTTATTTTCTTGGCAGAGCTATATTCAGTGAATACATTTGTTTCTTTAGCTAAAGAACAAAAATATCTGCAAGCAAGCTCATTTCCCTCCCAAACTGCTTAGGAAAGTAGTGCTGGGAAGGAGGGCAAAGTGCTTTGTCAAGTATTAGAGAAACAAGAGAGACATCTTCTCCCCCCTGACATCCCTCTTTTATTATCATTTGGAAGACTCTGTTAGTCTCTCACTTCCTTGGGGACTAGAAACATCTTGAAAAGATCTTTCATGCAGGCAGATAACAAACTCACTGTAGAGCTGCATAAGAAAAGGAAAAATTACTTGCTAGTAATGATGTTTATCACAATCCTTCCTCCTTTCCCAATCCTACAAAGGAAGCTATCTCTCAAATAAAGGCCGTCTTGTCCCTTTTTTTTTTTTTTTTTTGGCAAACTACTCATTGTGAAAATTCAGTGCATGTAAGCTTGGCTGATGGAAGTTTTACACAAAAAGTGGGTGGAAGGAGATGACAGTGTGGGCTGATATGATTTATTTGAGAGACCTGATCTGATAACACACAGCATGAAAAAAGCCATGTTGCTTCCGCTTAGTAAAGTGACGTGAGGGCTGTTCCTGTGGTTGAGCAACAGGAGTAAAGCCTGGGCCAGATGTTGGGAAACTCACACTCCCACTGGACTGAACTCATCAGCCTAGGACAGGAAAACACAGCCATGTGGCACTGTGGGCCATTGCTTTGAAAGAGACTTTGATTTCATCTGCTCTGCAGGGATGTTAAAAATCTCAGAGTGCTTTAATGGAAAGGGTGACCCAGACTTTTGTGCTACGGTGTCTTTCTCGTCAACATTTTACAGTCAGCACTGAAACAACTGGCTACCATTATCAACACTGCAGGCATCCACATCTTAGACTAATACCTCCCTGTTGCTAAAGTTAAAGGAAGTAAACCTCATGACACTGCTGTAAAATGACAATGTACAAGTCTGCAAATTGATGATGTGCAAGGCTGCAAAGTTTGGGTGTGCATGGGCAGCTGCAAGGCAAGGTGATTCCTTGGGATGTATTTCCATCTGTGTTAATTATATCTGCTTGATGTTGCATTCTCTGTCATTGGCAAGACTGGGACTAGACCCCAGGACTCTGACACTCAATTCCCTGAGTCTACATAGAATGTTACTGAGATATTCAGGGAGTAGGAATTGATCTGCCACTACTGACTCCAGCCCTCTGAAATACTCAGGAAATGATGGTATACACCTCTAGCATGGTCAGTCCACAGAGTTTATGGGACTAAAAGAAAAGCTTTCTCACCTTCAGACATGGTATCATTTATTCAATTCAGGGGGAAAGTATCTGTACATCCATTTTCTCTTCAAAGGTAAAAAGAAAAAGCACTCCAAAGTGGCTATTAATTGCTAAATGCCCAAGTAAGTGATGGCTTACTTAGTAATATTTCACTTAGCATCTCATTATACGATGATTAAAATATCAAGGTCATTCAAGTTCAAAATGTTGAAGACCTTGTCAACTTGATGAGAATGAAATGTAGTTTTCCTGGAGATGAGCTCAAATCCAAATAAAATTATTTAGGTAAAGAATCGTAAAATAGTTTGTGTTGGAAAAGCCATCTAAGACCATAGAGTCCAATCATTAATGGAGCACTGCCAAGCTCACCACTAAACCGTGTCCCCAAGTGCCACATCTACTCATCTTTTAAATCACTCCTGGGATGGTGACTCCATCACTGACTGCCCTGGGCAGCCTGTTCCAATGCCTGTTGACCCTGCTGGTCACAAAGCTTTTCCTAATATCCCATCAAAACCCCCTGGTGCCACTCGTCACCATTTCCTGTTGTCCCGTTTCTTACTACCTGGAAGAAGACACTGACTCCAACCTCCCTCCAACCTTCTTTCAGGCAGCTGAGAGAGCAATATGAGGTGCATACACATGAAAACAACATAACCAGATACAGAGAACAAATTTCTGGAGGATCACAATTCAGTCATCAATATCCTCCTATCTCAGTTTCTTAATAAACATCTGCAAGAAGCTGTAAAGAAGGAGCAGGTACACAACCAAGGTGTCAGTCTGAAAAGGTGATCTTTTCTTTTTTTAACAGGCAGCTCCCTTTTTCAAGAGAAAGATGTTTCTGCCAGAAATGTACATAAATATATGACTTTTTACTAAGGGCATGTAGCTCATTACCCTCTGCAAATTAACCATATCTAATCATATATTTCCTACAAAATAAAATAGCACATTGCATCTGTTAGTCTTCATTCAAATACAAACCAAATATGCATGAGTACTGTAGTATAAACTGTTCCATCTGTTTCCATGAACATATAGTCATGCTGGTCACTCCCCCACACACAACAGAAGGGTCTTTTGCTCTTGGCATCTGTCTCCACTGAAGAAGTGTATTTCAACTGGAAGTAATTGAGCTGGAGTAAGAGTAGTACTACTGTAAAATACCTCATATCCTGGCGTCCATGCTGCCATGGTTGTCATATATGCACGGCTTCAGGAATACTAGAGAAAAATCTTTTGAGTTTTATCACTACCACAGAACAGATCTTCATCTTAAATTCTTAAAGAAATGGTAAAAGAAGTGCCTGTTCTTTCTGGGGATACAGAGGGAATTGTGGGAAGGTATGGGATGACAGGCATTACTTGAGAGGCAGAAATGGACAACTTCAGAGTTTGGTCTGTAATGCTGCTCTGGTTTTCATCCCATATATACTTCCAGACAGATTACTTGCAATTTATTGTATTGCCATGTTTGGAAACAAGAGGTTTGGTGTGTGACCAAGAGGAGATTTACAAGAAGCTGAAGAAGATACAAAATCTGAAGCTGCAGTGCAGGTTAGTATTGTGACAAAGGCAAGTTACTATTTTTAGAAAACATGAATTTGACATTCAGTTTGTGGAAGGTTGCCACCATTCTCACTTTCTCTTGCTCTTTCCCTCTGACCTGCTCATCTTAGCTGCTTGCACCCACATCAGTGCAGGATGCTAACTGGCAATGGCTCGCCAAGATCCAGTTCCTATTGATGGATCACAAACCAATCCAATAAAGCCGATTCCTCTACTGGAAGAGGAAAGTACAGTCCATGACGACCATTGTGTCTGTACTGGGGACTGTGCTGCTACAACGTCATTGCTGAAAAAAGCCAACCTTCTTCCTCGTGCAGTTGTTCACTGCTGTCATAGTTTCACCTGAAACTTTTTTTTCCACTTTTTTCACTTCTTACTCATCAGGCTTTAGGATCTGTCTCCTAGCACAAAAACTTACTTTTCTGGGTTTGAGAAAGTCAAAGATCTGCTTGGGGCTTTGGTCCTGGGCTAGAGAGCTGTTTCACCCAGTGCCCATGAGTTTACTCTGGTGCCAGCAGAACTGTTCAGCAGAATAGTAGACACAAGTAGTGCCCAGATAACTTTTGTTGCTTTAAAGATCTCAGATAATATACTGGTAGGACACTGTGCTATACCATATGTGTGTGTGTGTGTGTTTTGGCCCAGTTCCCAGAGGTGTCCCAAGTTCAGCTGTGCTAAGCAAAGCAGATACATTCAAACTTTCTAGCTGCTTCTCTGAGTTACCATTTACCTTCCAAAATCACATCCCTTTTGCTCTGGCTTCCATATTTTTTACACTTCCAGTAGTATGACTATTACAGTTGCCACATTTGCAACTTATTTCTGGGCAAACAGGATCCTTCCTCCTTTGACCTTCACTTGGTTGCTGAAAATACATCAGAGCAGTTAGAGAAGTAGCAACTTCATAAAACACAGCCAAATTCCCAAGTTGTGTGCAGACTGATGCCCTTAGTCATCATGAGACTACGAAAATAATTTTCTGAAACAGCAGTGATGGTGGGTACTCCTTGGTGACCAGCCTGGGAAGGTGGGGGCCTGATGAAGAAAGGTGCTGTGGAAAGAGATCTGTCCCAGCTGGCCACTGGTGCCAGTGCTGTCATTTTAATTAGCTGTGTGTATATGTACACTTATAGAATACACGCTGTACCTCTTTATCAGCAGGATGGGTTCACTAAATATATGTCAAGTGAAATTACTTTAGAAAGAGCCTCAGCACTCAGCTTTCCACCTGTTTCTCTACAACAGCTGCTCAGACTCTGCAAAACACGAGATGAAAGGCACTGTAGAGCTACAGCCCAATACCATTATTACATCTAACAGATGAACAATCAGATCTGAACTGACCAGGGACTGAGCATATGAGGCAAGAGGAGAATCCTTTGGGGAGAGTGTTACCATGAAAGTAATACAATTCAGTATTTGTACCAGCGACTCTGAAATTCAACAGCAGTCAACCTAGTACTAGCATCCTTTTAAATATCATCTTTCATTTCTTAGCAAACAGCAATATCCTATAACAGCATTAGAGCAGGAAAGGGAGGGGAGCTGCACAGCAACCAAACACACACTCAGGAAGAAAAATGGGCAGGCAGGAGCATGAAAAGCAAAACATTGGTGAATTTGTGGGTGTTCTGAAAAACAAAGTACAGGGACATATTTGTGTCCCTGAAGTGAATTTTAAGGAAAAGGCAAGAAACAGAGACCACCAGTGAGATGGCTGGGGGAAACAGCATTCAGACAGAGGATACAGCCCTGCTGATACCATGAGCCCACAATTCTGTTTTTCATTCCTGTGGCCCAGCAAGGTGAAAGACAATTTAGCAATATGCAGGGAACAAATCCAGGTGGGTCAATTATCTGAATATCTACGCAGTGAGCATTTGCTTCAGGAGAAATTTTAAAACTGTCTTCAGGAGAAATTAAAGAAAAACAAAACAAAACAAACAAACAAACAAAAACCCCAAACAAACAAACAAACAAAAAAACCCAACAAAGCTACTTTGACCATTTAAGACAGCTTTAGTGGAAAGACAGTGTAAAAATAAAATAAAACAGCTGCCCGAGGATTTGCAAAGCTTTGAACTGGCAATGGGAAGACATTGAAGTTCTCTTTTAAAATTTTATTTTACTCTGTAAGGTTATCTTTTTAAAATGCATAAAAAGCAGCAGGCTATCAATGAGCCTTATGGTGTACTGCACTGATTTCCTGGACAAACTCAATATCAATAACTCAAAATCTGGGAATAAACCAATAAATGTGGATGGCAGCTGACCTTATGTGTAACCTTCAAACTGCCTTTTTGGCAAAAGGAAAAAGCAAGGAAGATGATAATGAAAGCTCTAGTTTTAACTGATATTAATATGCAGAGACAGCAGACCCTTCCTTACAGATTTTCATTTCATGAACAAATTGGATGAGACTTAGAAGATCATGGGGTGAAATGCTGGGTTTAAGAGCCAAGTGTCTCACCCCTTAATAGCCCTTCACTATGATGGAGGTATGCCATGAATAAGACTGTTTGAAGGTAGGGGGCCTGGCATCAGGAGACTCAAAATCTCCTCTTTCTTCAGTCGCTTCTTGTATCAACTTACTCAGATCTCTTTTTCTCTCTGGACTGTCATTTTTTCACAGCAATACTGACTATAACACTTCCCCCCCACCTCCTATATTCTGTTGAACATGTTCAAGAAAGAAGAATTTAAACTGCAACCAAAAAAAATTGGCAATTTCGATGGCTACAGTGCAGGGAGGTTTGGGGTTACTGCAAAGCCAGTCTGGGTTTCATTTCTCACGGGAAGGGTTAGAGGAGGAGGGCAGGAAAATGATATAATTGCAGACTCTAAATATATCCGCCAGGTAAATACTAGGGAGGGAGCACAGGTCTTTAAGCTAAAAGATGATGCTGGCACAAGAACAGATGACTACAAATATGCCAAAAATAAATTTAGACAGGAAACTAGAAATTTTCTAACTGTTTAGAGAATGAGTTCTGGAATTCCTTTCAGATTAGAAGATTAGACAAGAAAATAAGCCATTTTTAGACAGTCCTGAGGAAGATTTTATGGGACAGTGTTTCTTATATTTGAGGGATAGTGTTGGTGACCTTGAACATCCCTCTTAATCCCACATTTGTCTTTCATTTCTGTGTCATCCAACGGCTGCAGTGTCCCATATAACGTGGCAGAGAGAGCTGTGTCAGGCAGGTCACTTCTAAATACCAGTAGCCCCTGCTGTAATGCACTGCCAATTCTCAGGGCTGAGAGCCACGGGAATGGGAATGGATCACAGACAAGCCATATTTGAAGACTTGCTTCCTATGCAGAAGAACCAAGGACTTTTTTAATTGCAAACTATCCCAGACAGAAATGATATCTCTGCATTCACCATGGAAATACAGGGATAAGGGAAATTTGAAAGTAGCTTGAAATTAACTTACCCAAGTACTGTTATCCTTTCAGTTTGTGTATTTTTGTCTTGCTGCAAATTCAAGCCATTCAATGAAAAGTCAGAACCCTGCTGGGCAAAGTGCTGCTCGTTTCACATTAAGGAACAATCCTTGTCCTAATGGAATTGCAACACTTGCCAGCAAAAAGAGGTTATTGTCCCCACCTCACACATAGGGAAATGCAACAGGGGCTTCATTAGGGCTTTATATTTCTAAAAATGGCCTGAGCTGGAGCCCCTACAGGCTCAATCTTACTTTCAGCTCCTCTGAAAATAAGAGCGATTGAAGATGAAGCTTGACACTAAAACAGCTAATTTTTTTTTTTTTTTTTTTTTTTTTTTTTTTTTTTTTTTTTTTTTTTTTTTTTTTTTAGTAAACGCATTGCTGATCTGCTTCTTACACTTTTTTGACTCTTGGACCAATCACACCTGATGTGGTGTGTTTCTTCTTGTGTTTGGTGGTTGTTGAAACCACTTTCAACCTACTGCAGTACTGAAGCAAGTAAAGGATTCCAGTGTGCCATGGGGCAGAGCTGCCTGGCCATGGAGAAGTACCCAAAATGAGACTGCTGTGAGATAAAGGTTGGTCTCTTTTCCCAGGTAGCAAGTGATAAGACAGGAGGAAACGACATCAATTTATGCCACAGGAGATTGAGTTTGGATATTAGGCAAAAAATCTCCACAAAAAAGGATTGTTAAACATTGGAACAGACTGCCCAGGGAAGTGGTGGAGTCTCTGTCCCTGGAAATGTTTAAAAGAAGTGGAGACACAGCACTTGAAGATGTGGTTCAGTGGTGGGTTTGGCAGTGCTGCGTTAATGGTTGGACTTGATGATCCTAGAGGCCTTTTTCAACCTAAATAATTCTGTGATTTTATACATTTTAAGAACTGAGGCAAAAACATGGCTCTTAGTCTTTGTATTTAATTAGACTTTAAACAAAACACTTGTTATTGAGTATTTTTTCTCTTTTACTTCAAGCTATCCCGTCTCTATATTTTTGCCCTATCCCTTCATCCTTGATGTTCCCTGTTTAACAGAATTACCATCACCCCTAACGACCATTTTGTTCAGCAGTGATGGCTTAGTATTTATACCTTACATTTGCCCTCAAAACTTTTGACATGGGATAAGAGAACAAAACAATTGAAACATCATTTTCTGCTACATGATGATAATTTTCCTTCATTGGTGAAGATTAGGAAATGGCATTATTGTAAAGATCCAATTACCTTTTTTATGAGCATTGTATATTTGGAAAGTAATAAAACAGAGTTATAAAACTCAGATGATTAGGAATCTCAGAAATGCTCTGCATTTTAAGAGAGGGGTGTGGAATATTCTTCTAATTGCATCTGAACACAAGCCCAACCAATGATTAGTTACTTTCAAAGCAACAAACATTACCTGGGAAGCAATAAAAGAAAATGCAGGAAAGTTATTTGATGGATGATTCCCAGAAGACATAAGGCAAGAGAAGGGAATGTGGTTTAGTGGTTAGAATAACAGCCGAGGAGTCAGGACTCCTGCCGTCTCATCCAAGCTGGGAAGCTGACTTACTAAATGTTCTGGAGTTTATTTTATTTTATTCAGTGGTAAATTTAGTCTAATAATACCCAAAGAATCGATAAGAAGCTAAATATGCAAGTGTTTGTCAAGGCTTTGAAAGGTAGGATGAAAGAAGCTATTATAAATACAAAGGAAGCTGAAAAACAAGGAAGGTATTTCGTTGAAGTCAGACTCTGTAAATGCTAACAGAAATGAAAATGGACTAAAGGAACTTCCTGTCATATACAGAGGTCAGAAATCAGCTCCTTATTTTTATCAAGGAAAGCACAAATACTTTTGATTTCAGCTCTTTGAGAGTTCAGTGACATTTCACTTCATTTCCATAGTAATTTCCATAGTGCCAGCTTTGACCTACAAAGTAAACCTGTTTAACACAATCCCATGCCCTCCATACCCTGGAAATACTGATTTCTCTGCTAAAATCATCAGTCAGGGTGCAGGCAGAACATGAGATCAGAAAGCACAAAAGAGGGATATGCACCAGTTCCTAAGACAGAGCAAGTTTCCAGAGCATCCTAGAAAGCCAAAATCAGAGCAAGAACCACCCATTATTCATGGCAGTCCACAAATTGCACTGCAATGATTTTTAGGTTCTAGTTAGAGCAATAAAAAAGAGAAACTCAAGAAACAACAACAAAAAAATTCTGATGTTCTTCCACTCCTTTGAAAATTACTCTGTTACCTTATCCGTTAAGGCTAAGAGACAATGTGACACAGTGGTTTTCACTTCATCAGTCATCTCAATTCCTAGAACTGTTGGAAGCCCTGATGAGCAAAAATAAGGAAATGAGGATTTAGACACATTAATTGAGTGATAAAGATAAATGTATTGAGAAATTTGAAAGAGAGCAAGCGATAGAAGCAGCCAGAGACTAGTCCATCCCTTATGTTGGATTCTCATGTTCTTGTCAAACTTTGTCTGCTTTTGCCAACAACACTAGAAAAATGTGGCCTCTGGCTGCCCTTTTTGAGCACATGGAGGTTGTTTAAAAATGCAGAGCTGAGTTTCTGAGTCCCCCCAGGAACACATACAAAAAAGAGGTGTATCTTATCATTTGCTGAATCCCAAAAAGGGGTTTAGGGGACTGGTTACTTTTTCATCTATACAAGTCCCTATGCAAACTTTTTTTAGAGTCTTTGGAATGGATTGACCTCATTTCCTCTGCCATAGCTAGGGTTTGGGTGCCTATCACCTTTGGTAAGCATTATTTTTACTTTGCACAAGAACTCACTTAGTGTATGAAAAACATGAGCTGCTTCAGATAGACTTTTTCCCCCAAGTTCCAGGCTGTGGTCTTCAGGGAAAAATTCTGTCCATAAACTAATTATATTATTTCCTTCCACTGATACGAACAACCTGCCAGAAAATGAGATTGCACGCATGCTTGGGTTTCTGGTTTTTCTGTTTCTGTGCCAAAATATTTCTTTTCCTTAATTACAAAGAATTTTGACTGTGTTTATGCCAGATTCATACAATCTCTTTGTATGTAGCTACCTGACAGTGCAGTGTTTTATTCTGTAGTGCTGATGCAACTTTCTGAGTTCTTGATATATTTATGTCTGTATGTGCTTTGGGATCCAATGCTTGTACAACAGCAGAGGGAGGGAAGTTCTGTTTAAGGACCCTGAAAGGTTGTTTGCCCTTTTATTGTCATCATTTTTTATAAGTATTCACACATGTAAAGCACTTCAACAGTTTTAATGCCTGAACAGAGAAAACATCCAGGAGTTTATTCCTGTTTTAATATTCTGTTTCCTACAGAAAGAATTCTAACTACTGAATGTAGTACAGTGGATACTTTACTGGTGGAAAGCTGGGGTTCTAGTGCTTCTCCAAGTGAGGCTAAGAACCACTGATCATCTCTTCTCTGCTTCAGTGAAGTATCTCTAGTTAGATGGCATGAATCTGGAACAAAAACCTGTTGATGTCATTGGATATCAGCACGACCTTTAAATTGCACACAGCTGAAGCACTCTGCAAGATCAGGAACTCAAAGCATGATGCTAAAAGGTGCCAAAAACCTTTATGGTTCATTTAATCATCAAGAGCATAGGATATTCAGCATTTTGCCAAGCTGGCCTCTCCAGCTGCGTTACATTGGGTTTGACTGCTTTTAATTCGCTCATGTTCATGCCCCATTCAATTTGATTTGAATGGAAACCAAGCCTCCAAAGGGACTCTGCTGGGACCTCCACAACCTATCCAGTTCTGTGTGCAAATGTGGCAAAATAATATGTTAGCTGCATTTTTTAAGGACAAAATCACAACGGTTCCTATTGAACCACTGGTTTTGAATGTGGGGTGTTGATGGCACAAAACTTGAAGGGAAAGGAAGTACAGAAAATCAGGGAAAATTCATTTGAATAAAGATAATGAGAAACTTAGGAACTGAGTGGAGGGGAGAGAAGAAAGCATATAGTCAGATGGTTTGCTCATTATAGTCAGTGATAAAAATTCTATTGACTTTAATGGCAAATGATCAGGCTTCCCATGTGTAAAGTTAACACTGAATAGGAAGCAGCCTTGTTTTTTCTGGTTCTATCAGCTGGAATTTAAAATACCAAAAACATATAGGAGTAAATTTTCATTGCCATGTACTTTAACAAGCTGCAAATTAGTAAAAATCAGGTTCAGACTTGGCATATAAAGTTCAGTTTGAACATATAGGAGCATTCTTTTACCATTTTAGCTCACTTTTTACCCATATAAATGATTTCTCATGTTGCAAAAAAGCAGAGAATCAAGTCTGATTTTTTTTTAAGTCAACAGCTCTTGGGATACCTCACATCCGGCCAAATTAGCTGAGGATCTGGCCCAAATAGCACAGATTATGGGGGAGAAAAGGAAAGATGCACAAACTCAGACTTGTTTTGCAGACCCAGGATGGTGTGGAAGGAAAAATCATGTATCAGATTTGCAGTCATCCGGCTTCCATGAGGTTAAACTACCTTTTGTTAAAATAAGATGAAAACACCCACTTGAATTATTTGCCTCCATAGCCATAGACACTGACTTAGTCCAGATTCTGTCTGCATTCTTAAACCTCTGAGCAATTGTTGGCAAGACCCGTATGAGTGCTGGGGTTGCAACTAAACGTTTTCACAAACATCTGCTAGGTCTGTTTGATAGTCACCTTTTCTTGGTTTTTTTTTTTTTTTGGTGTGCATGAAGTTTTTGAGTCAGAAATCTACTTTAAAAGCTTCAGAACCATCGGATTCAAGCCATGGCACTATCTATAGGAACTGGTATCTCTCATTGCTTAATTGCAATGAGCATTTGAGTCTTGGCCACCATCCCGGTTCATAATGTTGTTAAGTTGATAGGGGAGCTGTAAACTAGGCTTATTATATCCACATTCTGCTATCCTCTGCATCTGACATTCCTGGAGACAACTCGTGAACAAACAATGCTGGATATTTCTTGTGTTCTGCAGTAAAGTCCAGATGACAAGAGATGGAATAAGCAAAATGAGAATGGAGATGACATTCCCTTATGTCATTTCAGTGTGTCTTTATTTCCTTTCCACTGAACACGCATTGTTCTTGACTTTTCATTTTAATCTTGAGTGTGGCTTATTCTAGACACTTTGTCCAGCTCCAGAAGTTGCTGCGTAGGTAACGATTTGTCTTTAGATACTCTTATGTCACTTTAAAGAGGATCTTTCAGAGCATTTAGTCATATGTGAAAGGATTCAATGACCCTGCCTTCAACCTGCTCAGACTCCGGGAAGAGTCAGTAAATGACAAGGAATGTAAAAAAATTGCTTCTGCAGAAGATGTAAACAATTGTGGTATTCATTCAGTTAATGCAAATAATTTTCCTGTATTCTTCATGAATGTTATTCCAGTGAGCAACCATAAACAGAAGAGAGTTTATTGCCAGTATGTGGCATAGGGTCTGTCTAACTATCAAGATCATCGAGCAATAATGGTTATTATAAACAAGGTTATGAATTTTTATATGCACACATACAGGCAAATACACAAAATCCTTCAAAAAGCTTGAATATTTCCAATGCATCACAGGCTCTTTCCTCATTATTTAGAGTTTTCTGGACTGTTAATTTTAATTTTCTCATTCATTTTGCTTAAATTGTTCATTATCTGACTGCCAGAGTAAGTTGAAGCTTGATGAAAGCACTCACTGTAAAGTTGTCTAATATCTGAGGCTTTGAAAAGTTAAAGGCACTTTGAGTACTATTAAGAATTTCATTTTCTAAGTTATTTGACATGGCCAAGAAACTCACACCTCTCCCCATCCAAATATCATTTTGAGGATGATGAAGAAATACAGAGAAAAATATCTTCAGGTCTATACTGGTTTCACAGAGTTAGTAAATGCTGTGCTTCAAATGTCCTGTCATTTGCATAACTCTGCAAAATGACAGATAAGAACAGTGAAGCAGAATTTATATATGGCCTTTTTTCATTATTACAAAGTAAAGTGATTTTCCTATGTCATTGAAAATAGATTTTTTTTGTATTTGTTTGTTTGTTTGTTTGTTTTTGTTTTTGGTTTTTTTTTTTAGTATTACAAAACTTGCCTCATCTAGAGCATATTGAAAATTCATCATATTAGCATAAGTAAACTGGTAAGTCTGCCAGGCATTTTTCAGTTGTGCTGGAGCAAGGTCCAGGCAAGAATTGAAGTTGGTTACACACCCCAAGACAAGAAAAGAAAAGAAGCAATATTTTAAGTAAAAAAGGCACAGCTGCAGCAAGACCAGTGTTTTCTGCTGAACATATTTAGGTTGTGTCTGAAGGAGAGCAGAAACTCACCATTCGTTTCCATTTTTGCTGATGCTGCAGAGCTGAGTCACCTCTGAAAACCCAGACTCACACACATCCAAACCTCCCTCCTTGCCTCAGGACACACTTTGCTCCAATTCCAGTTTCCAGTTTTCCCAGCCTAGATTAAACCTGGCTTTCCTTCAGGTAGGGGAATCCTACATTGCTGTCCCAGCTCCAAAGTCTTTTTACTTCCTTTCAGGAAGTAGATTGCAAGGTGCCTGGTTTTAGTCCTATTGTTCCACATTACCCCACTGTCCAACAACCCTTCTAGTGCAGTATCTTTCCATCTCCCTATGTACAAAGAGGAATTTAGATCCCCTTTTGCCCTTTCCCAAGAAATAAGGGGATTTATACCTAGCTAGGTCATGAAAGACATATCAGGAAATCTCAGTTGTTTCTTTGCTTTACTCCTGCATCATGGCATGACCCTGTAAAAATCATTTGCATCCATATCTAGATGCACTAAAGCTGCACACAGTGTGGATGAGGGGCTGCGGAACTGCTCCTGTCAGACATGATGGGCATAGCAATAGGAAAAGAAGAGGACTAAAGCAAAAGCAACTCTTAAATTTCTCCTTTTGCAGCAGATCCTGTCTCGCTGTGCATCTCTCCAGGGCTGGTACCAGAAGCCACATGCAAACAACAGCAAAATGATTTAAAATGGGTTTGCCAATGCAAATTGATGTGGCTGTTACTGGTCCTCACACAGGGCTATTTCCCTGTTCTGGCTCTTTGATCAGTAATTTTCAGAGGGGAAAAAAATTAAATAAATAAAGGGCAAAACATGATGCAGATAAAAGAAAATAAATAACCTGGTTTTCTTTGTGCCCTCACACAGCAGGGCAGGCTGGGCAACGGGTGTGCAAGGCAGTGGCAAACTGTGGCAGAGGGATCACAGTGGGAGAGTGGAGGGACTGAGCACTGAAGCCTTTTAGCAGCACTGTGCCTCCATGGAAATGTGGAAGGAGAAAGCAACACAGATCACGTCTCTCATTGTTCAGGTTCATCCCAATTGTTGTTGGGATGGCTCCAGTATGGAAGGAGAACAGGTACATCAACAGACTTCTAAAATCTCAGGCTTAATTAAATTTAAAAAAATTAAAATCAACATATTTAGGCTTTTTTTTTTCATTTTCAGACATCAACTAGTTAGTGGCTGTTAATTAAGAAATGATCCCAGTAAAAGCTGCTGCCTAATAAATCATTCATTAACAGGCCATTTCAGTGGGGCTGTTGTTTCCAAGCACTGCATTTAGCTGTTTGAAAAAACCTTCCCATATTTCAGGGGAATGAAGCAGTTACGGTTTGGTCATTACCTGGCGGTTAATGATGTAGAGCTCTGTGAACTGGACTTGGAAGTGATGGTTGTGCTCTAAGGGGTTTTTTTGCAGATCTGGATGGTTCCAAGGGAGTGTTAGGGGATTTGTGGGGTTACTATGGGGATTGGTGCCCGATAAAACCATAGATGGACGTGTGTTGCAAACACAGGTATGTAGACCCTGCTTCTCTCTGTGCTCAGAAGATTTTGATATCACTAGACTATCAATTAGGGTAAGATTACCTCTTGTGCTTCTCCCCCAGATCAACAGCCCTTGAAATGCAAATAGCTGAATGCTTTTCTCTGCACAGTTACTCTGAACTGCCGTTGGGTTTTTTCCACTCTACTTCTTTAGTACGGGTTTAGAAATGGCAACACACTGATGAAAAATTTGTTGGCCCTTCCTTACATTTTTGCTTTTGCTCCTTCAGTTGTAGTTTTGTTTTCTTGTTCTAAAGCCAGAGACTGGATGAAGAGATGCCAGTTTGATGTTTTCAGCTTGTGGGATAGAGGGATCCTCTCCACTCATTGCAGGGAGAAGGTGTATCATTTTCTGCCCTAACAGTGGTGATACAACTCTAAATGCTAATCCCTAATATCCTTGTGCATTAATTCCATTTTAAATTTGAATCCCAGTTTCAACTGACAACTATTCCACGGATGCAGCATTTCCAGTCTACAAAGAACTCTGTTTCAGAATGTCATACCAAGCAGATTATGAGTATATGGATGGATGCATATGGATACCCCACCTGTAGTCTGTAAATAATTCAAATGTTAATTGTTGTGTTTGGCACTTCAGTGATGGCTTTTCCTTCAGTAATACCTCAAGCCCTCAGGCAATTATCAGGATCCTGCTGTGTGAGTCTGATACACTCGGTTAGAAAGGGCAGTCCACAGCCCAGAGAGTTTGCTCTCTAGTTACACAATTCAGGCTTCCAAGAAAATATCATTAAACAAACCAAAAAGGAATAAGATTCTTTCATTTCTCTCCATCATGTCAATTAACCACGATCCACTCCTGCTGATTAAAAGGTTTGCATTCAGTACGTTGCTGGGCTGACAGAGAAGCGCCTAATGTATTGCACCACAGAGAAAAAGTTCCAAAAATTCCCATATCATTAAAAATGTTATGGCAAATAAGGATTCTGTCTTTCCTGATGCTCCAGCTCACAGTATTTCTGGAAACAGCGAAGATCAGTCTGGGTCATATAGTGTTAAACCCCCATGAACCTCACCTCAGCCTAGCTACTTGTTTTAGGGTGGAGTTTTTTGCCTTTAGCCATTAATGTGCTTAAACACCTTACAAAAGTGTAACATCTACACTTATTTGTGCAAGGATAAAGAATACACAGTCTTAAAATGAAAACACAGGACTAGTGAAATTTATTTCTCGTTATTCCTGAAAAAGATGGGATTGTTCAGTCTGGAGAAGAGAAGGCTTCAGGGAGACCTTAGAACACCTTCCAGTACTTCCAATAATTCCCATCTTTTTACATGGGTAGATAGCGATAGGAAAGGGGGAATGACTTTAAACTAGAGGCAGAGACATTTAGATTATATATTAGGAATAAATTCTTTACTCAGTGTGCAGTGAAGCAAAACATTCCCAGAGCAGTTGTGGATACTCCATCCCTAGAGGTGGTCAAGACCAGGTTGGCTGAGGCTTGGAGCAGCATGGTCTAGTGGAAGGTGTCCCTGTCCATGGCAAGGGTGTTGGAACTGGATGATGGCTAAGGTCCTTTCCAACCCAAACCATTCTGTGATTGTGCCAATAACCCCACAGCTGTCCCTCGCTGTTAGGAGCATTGCCTTGGTTCCCCGTCTGCATTGCAAAGTTTGTGTGCAGGTGTTTGCCTGCTGCAGGAGATGCTGCACAAGCACAGTTATCTTGACAAAACTCATTATTTGTTCTTAGAGATGAGTTCTTAGAGATCTTCCTACACTAGAGCTTTTTCTTCTCTTTCAGTCAAGTCTAACATGAAGGTGAAAGAGCCACTGCTGTCCTCCACCCCATTTTCTTTGTACGTTCATCAGCTTTTCAAGGTCCTTGAGAAACACTGCTGGAATGTGCTTTCCTTTGTCTGCTCTGTGTGTGGCTCAGGAGCTCTTCTCATCTAAATCGTCTTTATTCCATGAGGCCAGAGTTCCTGGGCTGTATTCTGGGCTTTCTAGCTAAAACATGTGGGTCTCTGCAGAGCATTTTACACTCTTTTCTAGCCTCATAAAACACACGCACAGGTGGTGCTTCCTTTTGTTAGCACCACAGTTACTACTGAATAAAATCTTCATCTTTGTATATTACATATATGTGTGTATTTCTTCTTATATCTATCTATATCAGTCTCTCATCCACTTTACCCTGTAATACCAGAGCCTTTCTCTACAACAGTGAAGTACTTATATCTTGTTGTGGGTAGTGGGTTTTTTTCCATGCTGGACTGCACTGTGGTGTTTTCTTAACTCATGAGTGGTTTGCCACTCAAAAAAGGACTTAAAAGCATAGCACAGTTACAAAGAGAGGATCAAAGCCTTATCCCAGCATCCTGGTTGGTTTGCCCTTTTCAAAACACTTGAAAACACAGA